>NC_141089.1:3973282-4605782 GCF_041138505.1 Cibotium barometz | reverse complement strand
GAATGGTCATTCTTATGACCAATTCTTATTCAAATGATGCTTCTCATTGATAAATTCTCAATTCAAACATCAAACTCTATGCTAGTTAAGCTAGAGGTTAGAAAATGGCTTTTTATGCTTTTATACAAATAAAATTATGATTAATTCCATAGATTGGATTTAGGTCCAAATGATAGTTACTCTATCATAATCGTATTACTAAGTCTTATTCTTTTAGGAAATATTGAAAATTATCAGTAATAGCAGCGAAGCTATGGTAAAAATTTTAAAAAATTAATACATAAATCATTTTTATGCATAATAGGATTAGTCATCCTATGCTAAAAGAATAATTTTCATCACATCCATGGAAAATTAATTTTTAATGTTTATGCATAAGAGAAAAAGAGAAATTTTTAGTAATTTTATTTTTATGCAAAAAGAGGAATTCCCATGATAATGGAGATCCATGTATTTCAATGGAGAAAGAGAAAATTTGGTATATTAAAATAATAAATATTTTTATTTAAAATTAAAGAGAAATTTTAGATAAATTATTTTATGCATGAATAAATTTAAATGATGAAAGAGGAATTCCCATCATATTTGGAATGCAATCATTTAAATGGAAAAAGTGAAATTCTTGTCATATTTAAATTAATGGATATTTTTATTTAATTTTAAGAGAAATTTTAGTTAAATTTATTTTTATGCATGAGAAAACTTAAATGATAAAAGAGGAATTCCCATCATATTTGGAATTCAATCATTTAAATGGAAATTGTGAAATTCTTGGTATATTTGAAAAAATGCATATTTTTATTTAATTTAAAGAGGAATTCTAGATAAATTCATTTTATGATAAAAGAGGAATTCCCATGACAATTGGAATCCAATCATTAAATGAGGAAAAGAGGAATTTTAAGCTTATTCAAAAAAATGGATATTTGTATTTAGTTAAAAGAAGAATTCTTATGATATTAAATAGAGAAAGAATTGAATTAATTTTTGGTGATGAGTGACAAAAGAGGAATTTTCACCATAATTCCTCCTAGAGAATCAGGGTTGATAAATTAAGTTGGAAGAAAGAATATCTTTAGATATTTTATGTGGTTAAATCACCAAATTGGTATTTACCCAAAATTAGATTAAATGGAAGAAGAGTATTCTCATTAAAATCCAATATTTTCTTTAATAAAACCATTTCTTAATCTACTATGGAAAAGAAGGAATGAAATGTTGCCATATACATAGGCAGTGATGTGTGTGAACACACTTAGGACCGCCGGGGCACTTTTTCCCTCTTTAGGAGGTTTTTTCCCCCGGCTTGTATATACGCCCATCCTTCTAGGGCTAACTTATCTTTTGTACGTTGACACAATCTAATACACTTTGTGTTGTGTGCATTCTTGCTTCTTCTTCTCCAAGCTTTGTGTGCTTTCCTGCAACCCTAATTCCAACAATTGGTATCAGAGCAGGCATCGGCTCCCAGGGCTACACCGTCAGCACCCTCCGACTCACGTTCTCCGATTGAGGTGAGTTTTCACGAGCGCTTGCAGGTCCCTATACTCTGCAGACTAGCCCGTAGGGCTGTGCGTTCTCAGAATTTGCATCTGAGGTCGTTTCGGGCTTCGTTTTTGCATTTCAAGTTCTGCACAGGTGTTTTCGTCATTTTCTGCAGAAATTTCGACAGTGCAGTTTTCTGCAAAACAGGCATACGTACTCCATTGTGGACCGTGCTACATAGCACGAGTTGTTTTCTGTTCAGTCTTTGCTTCATTACAGGTAGCTTTTGCATCAGTTTCAGTCAGTGGCCATGGCTGATAACAGCAATGATGTATTTCGCATGTTGTCTGCTGAAGACAAACTGGATGGAGACAGCAACTACCCACTTTGGGCATACATGATGCAGCATGTTTTGGTTGCAAAAGGAGTGTGGAACATTGTGCAGGGTATGGATGTACGTCCAGGTTCTGTGGATGTAGGATCTGTTGAGGATGTTGCAGGTTCTAGCAGCTCTACTGTTGCTGTTGTTTTACCCACTGCTGAACAAGCTCGTTGGGATGGTAAAGATGCGCAGGCTCATGCCTTAATTGCACTTTCTGTCAAACGGAACATCACCCCACATATTCGTTCAGCTAAAACAGCAAAACAGGCTTGGGATATTCTAGCTGGTTTGTATGCAGGTCGTAACGAGGCAAAAATCGCTTACCTGCGTAAAGAGCTAGAATTGAAGATTATGCAAGAAGATGATGACATGAATGTTTTCCTTGCTGAGATTAAAGATCTCAAAGAACAGTTGATTTCTGCAGGTGAGATTATTCCTGATCATTCTCTTGTGCAGACTGTTCTTGATGCTTTACCTGAGACATATCAGACTTTTGCTTCCACATGGAGACTTCTTAATGAGGACAGACCTGATGCTGTCAAGTATGATACTTTAGTCAACAAGCTCTTGCAAGAAGCGCAGTCCAGGCAAAACAGGGCCAGGCAGCGTGCAGTTGATCAAGCATTTATTGCTGCCCAGCAGCAGAGAAGAAGTGGTAAGGCAGCCCCTTCCACTGTTTCTTCTCCTATTAGTAGGTCTGCAACTTCTTCTCCTTCCACAGGTAGTAACAATAAGTCTGAGAAGGCTCTTGATAAAGGCAAGAAAAAGACCAGGTGCAACTATTGTAAGGCAAATGATCATGTCATTAAGAATTGCCCTAAGCTAAAGGCTAAAGAGGCAAAGAAGAAAGAGTCAAATGCAGCCACAATAGCGGATGCTTCTACAAATGCAGATTCTGCAAATGTTGTGCAGGATACAGAATGGGCGTTTAGCGTGTATTGCCAGTATGACCCATCTGTACATGATGCATGTTTGGCAGTTTCTATTGACTCTCATGTTTGGTATTTTGACAGTGGTGCTACAAAGCACATTACCTCGCATCGTGATATGTTCACTTCTCTTGAGGCTGTCCCTAATGGGAATACTGTCACATGTGCCAATAATGCTTCTTACCCAGTGAAGGGCGTTGGTAAAATTATGCTTACTGCTGCAAATGGCAGCGCTTTCACACTTTCAGATGCTTTGTATGTGCCAGGGATAAAGAAGAATCTATTGTCTGTCTCTGCGCTTGCTAGACTTGGATTTGTAGTCAAATTTGTGGATGACAGATGTACTGTTCATGATTTGACTTTTGGTGATACGATTATTGCATCTGGAACCTTGTTTCGTGGGCTGTATAGGCTCAATTCTTATGACAAGTGTGTGGAAGATTCAGCAAATGCAGTTTCTGATGAAAAGGCAGTTTCAGATGCAAAACTATGGCATGCTCGTTTTGGTCATCTGAACTTTGCTAGTTTGCTGCGTT
Organism: Cibotium barometz; assembly: GCF_041138505.1. NCBI lineage: Eukaryota > Viridiplantae > Streptophyta > Polypodiopsida > Cyatheales > Cibotiaceae > Cibotium > Cibotium barometz. Next base: position 4,602,450 of record NC_141089.1, on the reverse strand, counting down.
TGCAGAAATTTGATATGGTTGCTTCATTGCCCCCTCTTGAGGCACCATTGAAACATGTTTGTGAAGGCTGTATTTTGGGCAAAATGCAGCGTTCTACGTTTCCAAAGGATGGTTCTGTGCGGGCCACTCGCAAATTGCAGCTTGTACATAGTGATGTATGTGGGCCTATGCAAACTCCATCATTTGGTAAACACTTGTACTTCGTGACTTTCATTGATGATTACTCAAGGCATGCATGGGTATATCCACTGAAGGCAAAGTCCGAAGTGTTATTGTGCTTCAAACAGTTTTTTCTTATGGTTGAAAATGTATCCAATTGTACTGTGGGCACCCTCCGTACTGATCGAGGGGGGGAGTACATGTCTAAAGAGTTTGATGCATTTCTGGCTAGTCGTGGGATAAAACACCAATGTACAGTGCCGTATACCCCTCAGCAAAATGGTGTTGCTGAGAGGAAGAACAGGTCACTTATGGAGATGGCACGATGTATGGTCAAGAGCCAAGCTTTGCCACATGCGTTTTGGCTTGAGGCTGTCATGTGTGCTGCATATGTACTCAATAGGTGTCCCACTAAGGCCTTGCAGTCTATTACTCCATATGAAGCTTGGCATGGCAGGAAGCCTTCTATTGGTCACTTGCGTGTCTTTGGTTGCTTGGCCTATGCTTTAGTGCCTGTGCAACAACGCAGAAAATTGGATGATAAGGCTGTCAAATGCATTTTTGTTGGTTACAGTGCTGAAAGCAAAGGTTACAGATTGTATCATCCACAGTCAAAGCGTATCTTGATTAGTCGAGATGTTGTTTTTGTAGAAGATGCTGTGCAGCCTTTGTTATCATGTACCAAAGAGACAGGTGTGAGCTCACGGGATGTATTTGATACATTGTTGCCTCTATTTACAGGTGGGAATTCAAATGTAAGTCCTAATGAGGCAAATATTCAGCCTATGCAGATTTCAAACGACATCATAGATCAGCCTATTTCTGATGCAGATTTACAGGATGTAATTCATGAGGATAGGGCTGAAAATGAGCAGGCTAGAGGTATGCCTAAATGGCTGGTGCAAACCTTGCGTGATAGTAAGATTGATGCACCTATGCCTAGTCGTACTCGTTCAGGTTTTCAGCATGCCTCTTATGCATCAGATTGTTATGCTTTGGCTGTGTCTAGTATGTGTGAAGAGGAAGAACCTCTTTCATTTGATGAGGCACAAAATTCAGAAAATTGGTTGGCTGCAATGCAAAGTGAATATGATGCCATAATGAAGAATGGTACATGGTCTTTGTGTGATTTGCCTATTGGTAAAAAGGCCATTGGATGTAAGTGGGTTTTTAAGTTGAAACGAAAGCCAGATGGCAGTGTTGATCGCTATAAGGCTAGACTTGTTGCAAAGGGTTATGCTCAAGAAAAGGGCATTGATTTTGATGAGACCTTTGCTCCCACTTGTCGTATGACTACCATTCGTAGCATTTGTGCATTGGCAGCTCATAATGGTTGGAATGTACATCAGCTGGACATAAAGACTGCGTTCTTAAATGGAGATTTGCATGAGGAGGTGTATGTATCGCAGCCTCGTGGTTTTGTTCAAAGAGGGCAGGAAAACAAAGTGTGCAGGTTAAAAAAGGCTTTATATGGTTTAAAGCAAGCTCCACGAGCTTGGTATGAAAAAATACATGCATATTTGACTGCACATGGGTTTCAGAATAGTCCAACAGAAAGCACTTTGTATGTTAAACGTGTGGATGGTGTACATCTAATCATTGCTCTCTATGTCGATGACATGCTGCTCACAGGACCAAATGAGAGTCATATTGCTGATTTTAAGGCTGATTTGAATGCCTCTTTTGAGATGTCAGATTTGGGGCATTTGCATCATTATTTGGGGATACAATTTAAGCAGTGTGATGGAGGTATTGCTTTGTGTCAGACAAAGTATATTGAAACATTGTTGCGGAGATTTGGCCTTGAAGACTGCAAGCCTATTGCTACTCCAATGGAGACAGGTTTGAAGTTGAGTCTTCATGATGCTGGAGATCACTTTGATGTCACACTCTATCAGACAGCTGTTGGTTGCCTCATTTATGTATGCATTACGAGGCCAGACATTCAGTTTGCAGTCTCACAGGTGAGCAGGTTTATGCATAGCCCAGGGTCTCAGCATTGGAAGGCAGTTAAACGCATCTTTCGCTACTTGAGTGGCACCATACATCTTGGGTTGTTTTATCCCAAGGGGGGATCGTTGCCGCCAGATTTACATGCTTTTTCGGACTCAGCTTGGGCTGGTTGCTATGACACAAGAGTGTCCACAAGTGGTTTTTGTTTCATGCTCGGTAGCTCATGCATATCTTGGTTGAGCAAGAAGCAACCTACTGTGGCCACTTCTAGTTGTGAAGCTGAGTACAGGGCAGCTTTCACAGCTACGGTTGAGTGTGTGTGGCTCAGACGGCTTATGGCTGACTTGGGTGTTGGACAGGAGTCTGCCACCTCTATCTTCACTGACAGTCAGAGCGCATTGGCAGTTGCGAGAAACCCAGTTTTTCATGCTCGCACAAAGCACATTGAGGTGCATTATCACTATGTCAGGGAGAGACTCTCAGCAGGAGAGATCAGCTTGGCCTATGTGCCAACACAGGACAACCTCGCCGATCTTTTCACAAAGGCAAGCCTCGTGAGAAGTTCGAAGCTTTCCGCAAAGCTTTGGGCTTGCTCCCCTTTGTGGATTGATCTACTTCGGGCATGGCACTCCCCTATACATGAGTGCCAGCTCTCGTTCACACCATCACTCCCAGGGGGGATTTGTTGCCATATACATAGGCAGTGATGTGTGTGAACACACTTAGGACCGCCGGGGCACTTTTTCCCTCTTTAGGAGGTTTTTTCCCCCGGCTTGTATATACGCACATCCTTCTAGGGCTAACTTATCTTTTGTACGTTGACACAATCTAATACACTTTGTGTTGTGTGCATTCTTGCTTCTTCTTCTCCAAGCTTTGTGTGCTTTCCTGCAACCCTAATTCCAACATGAAATTCACAAAGTTGGAATTTCCTTATGATTAGAAATTCAGTAGATGTTTATCTGAAGAAAATCCTTGTTAGAACTAAACCGAATGACTTTGGTTAGACCACAAGAGGGACAGTCAGTAAATCTACTTTTCCATCTCTTGATCTGAATCAAGCAAAAACTTCGTGTGACCAATTCCAGTTCTTAATACAAAGAATAGACTACCGTTGAATTAACTAGTTTTTCCTTGACCGAAATCACTAAGATTCTAGTTGGACAGTAGATTTGGACCGTAGATTACCTTGATGAGAGATCAGGGATTCTCATTATTGTTGCCATATATATAGGCAGTGATGTGTGTGAACACATCACTTAGGACCGCCGAGGCACTTTTTCCCTCTTTAGGAGGTTTTTTCCCCCGGCTTGTATATAGGCCCATCATTCTAGGGCTAACTAATCTTTTGTACATAGACACAATCTAATACATTGTGTGTTGTGTGCATTCTTGCTTCTTCTTCTCCAAGCTTTGTGTGCTTTCCTGCAACCCTAATTCCAACAATTGGTATCAGAGCAGGCATCGGCTCCCAGGGCTACGTCGCTAGCACCCTCCGACTCACGTTAGGTCCCTATACTCTCCAGATCACGCCCGTAGGGCTTTGCGTTCTCAGAAATTGCACCTGGAATGATCTTGTAGTGCAGGTAAATCTTATAATTACCATAGTTCAAGGGTCTTCATGCCATGGATAAAGTTGGGATTGGAATGTGTTGATATTTCTAAATGGTTTAAATCCTACATTAGATCTTGGAAGATTTGGAGTAGGTTCAGGTTCAGGCATTGAGGTTTCAAGTTCTTAGGTGATAGAGGTTCCATTTCTAGTAATGGCTCCTCTTCTTGTAAAAGTAGTGTGAATGTAACCACTGGGTGTTCTAAGGTGGCGGTTCACATTGATCTTAATAGAGTACTAAGAACTACTTATCCAAAAGCCACCCAAGATGATTTTGTCAAGGTCATTAGGAGTAACTGAGAACTCCCATTCTATGTCAAACCCCCAAGGAGAATAGTGAAATAACCCCATATTTCTCGATATTCTTCATTAGCATCTATCACAGCAAGGGGTGGTTCCAAGTTGTCCCAAGGATACCCAAGTTTTCCTGGATATGATATTGTGACTGGCATTAGGACTCACTGCTCTTTTTTGTTTAGCATTCTTTCCTATATGGAAATCTAGCCAAAACTTTGATAGACTCCTTAAATGGATATCCCAGTTTCACTTTTAGTTTCAGTTTCCCATTCACTCTAAGATAGAGGCATTGAATCTTCATTCACTCTAAGATAGAGGCATTGAATCTTCATTCCCCAATTTATTCCCAAAAAAGTTGATCTAAAGCATGGTTTTCCTCATTTTGGCTTTCAACATTCTCAATAGTACCCAATGTGGTGCTCAATGTGTACAATAGCACTATAGGTTCTTTTACTGTGTTTGCCGAGACTTGTTTAGAAGCTTGTGAAGACCTTGGAGGTTCACATGTGGCATTAGAATACGCTTCTATATAAATGTGTTCTAGTGCTCATATTTAAGATCTTTCATGGCTCTTTAAATATTTCCTTGATTTGAGTATATTAAGTGGATTTTCATCGGTTTCCAACCATCTCAAAGTCGACCTAAAAAACGAGAGAAAAAATGCGCTAAAATCAACAAAAACAAGCTTGTGGACCACTGTTTAAGCTACCAAACAAAGGAATTGTGACAGGGTCAAGGGAACAAAAATGTAGTACTCCAAAAATACTGTAACTCTCTCATAGAACTTGTTTCTAAATTCCTTTTGTAACACATTTAAAAAAGGGTTGCAAAAACTCATTTTAACATTTTTAAAAAAAAAGGCATGATTTGACAATGATGGAAAACACGTTTTAAGACCTTTTCTACCATATGGGAAACCACTGGTGTGCATACATTTTGGAAAAATATTTCTTTGAGGATGTTCATATGCCCTAGTGTCCAAGAGAAAATTCATGCAAACGAACCCTAATGGATCCTCGTTTATTGACACATAGGGGGATAGACCAAACAAACAAAGGTTGTTTCGGACTACAATACAAGGAAACTAAAAAAGAACAAAGAAAAAAAAACAAACCAAAATAAAAGAGAACAATGGACATAATGGCCTAATGTAGGGAGGTTAAATATTCCACACCAAAACTTCATCTTGACACCTGCTAGTTCTTGAGGCCCATGCCTCAAGTACAACCCCCAATCTCACAGCTACCATGCATTGGACCAATCTTATGGCATGAATGGTGCCCCAACTTTTAAACACTTTAGTGACTCCAATTCCCTCAGTGAGACTGGTCCTATGCCAAATACAACAACTGGTCCTACTTTCTCTTGCAAATGCTCGAAGTTGGTATCCCACAAACCTCACAACCCCTAGATGCCCACTCTAGCAATATTGAAAAATCTAGGAAGGGGGATTGCACGAGGATTGCATATGATGCTTAAACCAAAGGACCCGCACATGATCCAAAGGAGTCATCTAAACTTGTGTTCATAGAAATTTCCAAGCTCATCGGCAAATATGATAGACCTAGTGATCCTATTTAATTCATGCAAATGTTTGAGCAGTGATGTGAAGCATTTGGAATTCGGATCACCCTACCAAGGTACATGCACTGAATTTATGCTTGGTGGGCAAGGCTAGTAGATGGTTCATCATGTTGATACTTATAATTAAGGTAAAATTTTAAAACTCTAAGGACTACCTTTATATATGGATTCTTGAGACAAGGTCCTAGGTGGAGTGTTTTGACAAATCTCTACACACGATAGAGTGAAAACATGAGCAAACTGTACATGATTACAACTTATGCATGAAAACCATGATTGGGAGAAACTCAATGATGGACAAATGAAGCGATGTTTCCTCATGAAAACACTTTGCAAAATTTGATTATAGTCTCAAATCTTATTTTTTTAATCAATGTTGCAAAGATGCAATCTATTTAGAAGACAACATGATGAAAGATACCTTTGAGATTTGAGATAAACTCTTCCTCATCTAAACCAATGAAAGTAAGGAGCAAAGAAACATTGATCTCCATTGTAGAATTCTATAATGCCTTGCTTCAAAGCTTTAAAAGATACTAGAAGAAAAGGGATGAGCTAAGTTGTAATAAGTAACCCTTTCTCTTGTAGACCACCATCCCAATTCACAGTGTATATACCTTAAGCTAGTCTTTCTATATTATAGTCATTGCAAGGTGTTTGGTCATGACATCTCAAATGTATTCACATGCAACCAGTGCACAATAATCATCTCAACACCAAGGAGCCCCATGCACACATCCCAGTCTCCTTGACTCAAATAAAAACAACTAGGGATGGAAATTCTAAGGAAGCAATGTTAATCCAATTCTAGGATTAACAAGAGCTACCGCCATTATCTTACATCAAGGAGTCACGGTAGATACACCAAAGGGTCATACATTCATGATATGAAGCAATAGTGTCCAAAGCTACAACTTGGAGATGGGCGCCCGTAATGGTGTGACGACGGAGTATTTATGGCGATTCCCGCTTCAAGAGTGTGTGGTAGCAAGATAGGATGAAGTCCTATAAGTGATGTACTTCATGGATATATTATGAGAGTAGTCATTGTAATAGCATTAGGCCTCTTATGAGCCTAAAGTGCCCGGCCGGCCATAGTTTAAGTGAGTGTGAACACTTATGGCCATGCATATAAGTGAATTTCTCTCATAATACAACATACTCTTCCATTGTGCAATTGAGTCTTGCTCTTGCTAATCCTCTTGCTAATCTCTCTCCCTAATGCATGCTCTTCCATTGTGCAATTGAGTCTTGCTCTTGCTAATCTCTCTCCCTAATGCATGCTACTGAGTGTCTGTGAGTGAAGTGAGGTGAGAGAGGAGGGACGAGGACCCATAGTGCAATGCGGCGGTGTGACAACACTCACGGGAGACACAGTGGAATTGCTTCTCAAGGAGTTGTAGAGCTTGGAGACCTTAAGGGTTACAAGCTCGGCCATTGGAAAGATCCTCACGATAGTTGTGGTTCACTAGGTAATCTTTTTTTGGATGTGTTTCAAGGAGGATTAGGGTGAGCCATAACATTTTTGGTGCCACTGTCGAGGAGCCATCCCTTGGCTTTTTCCATGGTTTTGTCTCTAATCTATGCATAACCCATTTCCCATTATCTTGATTAGTGGTTTCCCATGAAATAGATGTGGAATTGATGGTGATTTGTGTGAGATTTGGTGTAGAATAACTCTCTTTTTTGTGTGAGATTTGTTGGTGTAGAATAGCTCTCTTTTTAGTTTTTGAAAAGAATGCTTTTTGCTTAATTTTTAGATTAATTTATTGTTTTTGTTGTTTTTTAAATGATTTTTCATGTTCTTAGTTTGCACTAGGCTTAGTTTGCATCCATTGCATCAAACAATGCAAGAGTGCATTTTTTAGTGAATGTTAGCTCTCTTTAGTTTAAACATCTAGATCTAAGATCATTAATTTTAGTTTAATTGTGTGTTTTTGGTTGAAATTATTTGGAAAAGTGTTAGCAAGCATTAGGAGTAGCTTAATCTTTCAAAACAATTCTTAAAACCATGAAAAAATCCTTGAATTTGATTAATTTCTCTTAATGGATTGGTTTTTGTCATTAAGGGTGATTAATCTTGTTCAAGAGGCTAAAAATTTAGAAAATGTGTTAATTGGGATCTAAATTAATCATATGAGTAGTCGAAATTGGGGTTTTTGAGTGTTTTGAGAGCATCTAAATGCATCAAAACACCTAATCACATCAAATGTTTGATCAGTTGGAAAAATTTGACTCTCTTTGCTTAATTTTACCTTAAAGAGAGGAGACTATAATTAAGAGTCTAATTAATATCCTAATTTAGATTAATGCACAAAGATTAGTTTTTCCTTGCTCTATCCACCAATGGTGTGCTCAATTGTGTGAATTAATTAGGGATTAGTGGGGTTAATTAGTGGGGTTAATTAGAGTCCTTGATTAGTGTAAAAGAGAGAAAGATTAGTGAAAGGATTAATCTTGGATTAATCCTTAAATACCTTTTACATAACTCTTTAAGGCTAATGAGCATTCAATGAGAAGATGCTCATGAGTTGTCAATTTGTCCATTTTGGGGGTCATTTATGAAGGGTGTAAGGTGTGTCATTGAAGGATTGACTTTTTTGATTCCACTTACCTTTTTTGGGAAAATGCCCATACCCCTTTCATTCTAAATTCAAAAAATATCCCCCCCAAAAAGGAAAATCCATATTTTCCACTAGACTTCAAAAAAAAAACCCCACGTGAATGAAAATCCGACGTGAACGGAAATCCGACGTGAATGGAAATCTGACATGAACGAAAAAATAACATGAAGAGAAATCCCAGGTGAATGAAAAAATGACATGAATAGAAATCCGACGTGGACGAAAATCCGATGTGAACGGAAAAATGACGTGAATGAAAATCCGACGTGAACGGAAATTCCATGTGAACGAAAAATAACGTGAATGAAAATTCCACATGAATGGAAAGATGACGTGAACTGAAATTCGACGTTTAAAAATAATAATAATTAAAATTTAATGTCCACCGTGAAGTCCGGTTCACACGTGACGGCGTGAAACAGTAGTTCACGCAGGAAAAAGAATCAAAATTTAATTTTTTGTAAAGACCGGCATGACGTGAAAACTGTTTCACGGCGTCACGTGGGGGGGGGAAAGACTTTGGAAACCACCCCTGTTTGGAGGCCCGTATGTCCTAAATCGTATATCCTATGAAGGCGCTTTAGGGCGCATCGAAAAGCTGACATCGAGCTCTTTGACTTTGGAGTTGGTCGTTTGAAGTCAAAATCGATCATTTTGGCCTTCGACCACCAGCAGCCTCAAAATTCGACCCGAAAATCGTAAAAAACAGTCCAAAAACCATGAAAAATCATAAAAAACAGCGTGAAAACGACGACGAGCCATATTCGGGCTACGTTTTGAGGGTCTAAACGAAAAAATCATAGACGACTAAAGGAAACAAGGTTGTAGTACTCCAAAAATACTACAACTCCCTCATACAGAGTTTTTCAAGATTCCTTTTGGATCACCCTAAAAAATATGTCGCTTGGGTCCCCAAGCGCATCACAAAGTCCCCAAAGCTTGCACAAAGAAGAAAGCCTCAACACCAAAGCATATCGGCAACCAAATTACAGTGTCGTCAAAGATGGGTGCCTGTGCATGTACTTCAACAACAAGGATACTATGATGGTAATTCCATCATATGGTTACCAAAATCGAACAATGTGAAGAAAACCTCACCACCGACTTCAACCCCAACAACTTCACCTATAGTTCGACAAGAAATGGAGGCCCAAGAAACAACAAGCAAATCACTCAACCACTCTCGTGCATTCAGCACCAACACAAGCGCTTGTCTGTTCAAGCAAACAATCAACAGTCTTCCCTACTGCCTCGACAACAACAAATTCAAGATCAAATACGGAGACTTAGGAGCACATCAAGAATAAAATAAAAATGCTCTTCTCACCCCTCTGGAAGTAAGAAATGAGTGCATAAGAAGCTGTTGCTTGTAAATCCTGACCTAAAGTGCAAAAAAAGGGGGTCAAAATCTGTAAATTCACGGAACTCCATCTCACAGAATTACAATTCAAGGAGTTTCATCTCATGGCTTAAGAACCTCATATGGATTAAGCCATATCACACAATAGACACTATATAATTGTTAAGCTTATTGCTTACTATTCTTTTGGCTAAATTAATGTAGCAGCTGCTCCATGAGTACATATCTATACTCGTGCACTGGAAAACATTTGCACCAAAGTCTCACCATCGATAACTTCCAGGTACATCTTTGGATGGGGGGGCCATGGTGGGTGAAAGCTTGGTCAATGGTACAACCCATCGCCTGGAATTTTCCTTCAAATTACAAACCTCTCCAAACGACACCACAATCTTCACAACTCAATGATTTTCAATCCCTAGTGAAGATCTCTATATTATCCTCGCAAGTCGATGTAATTCTTTCAATCCTCACCAACAAGTGGCTACTTCAACACAGAGCAGTTCAATAAGAGTCTATATGACTCAATTCTTGTACTTTATGAAAATTTGCTTCTAAGAGCACTTAATTATGCATAAAAATATAAGAAGCACACGAGCAGAAGAAGGCAAGATTAGGTCCTACTCAACAACATTTGACAAGAATCTTGCCACACAAGGGGACATCATCACAAGCCATACTTCAAATGATGAATGTCGCTTCAATGAATCAAATGAGGAACTGAGAATCACCATCTCGTTCTGATGATTAAGTCTACGTTCCTCCAGATCCTTCTCTCTCTTCTCTCCCATTATTAACATATCTTAGTGTCCCCACTAACAAAAATCACATGTAACTTTGCTGCTGTTGATTGCCAAAAACAAAGTGGGCCAAAAAAAGGCTCACACAAATATAAAAATGCAATCATTTGCCCCCGTCTCGTTAGGAATTCCCAATACACCACTAATCTCTTCATTCATTAACTATCTTTTCTTATTCCTTCTGGAGGAACAAAGACCATTGAACGTCATTCAACATCAAAGCCAGCGCGACAAAGCTTGTTCATTCTCCCCACACAAAGTTCTTTAACACAATCACGCGGACGCGATCGCCATCAAGAAGGGGGAAATGTTAATCCAATTCTAGGATTAACAAGAGCTACCACCATTATCTTACATCAAGGAGTCACGGTAGATACACCAATCAAAAACCAAAAAAAGATTCACAGCCTCCTAAACCCAAGAAAGCCAAAGATACACAAATTGAAGAGGTTAAGACTAAACCTCACTACAAGGAAAAGAAGCCTAAAGAAAGCCCAAGGGAGTAAAGGCAACACAATGCACTAGCATTGACACCAAGGACACAATGTATGCAACACTTTCTACAAATGCTCAAAATAAGGTTCATCCTCATCTCTTGTTCTCATCTCGCATGGAAAAGAACAATGGGAACCTGCTAGTGATCTAATAAATATCAGATGGTCTAGCACCTCCTCTAGTGTAATTAAAAGTCAAACCGAAGCGCTAAGAACTGACCCACCATCCCAAGATGAGAACAAGCCTCTTGTTAGAGCCTTAGTGGCACCTCTCTCAAGAGACCATGCTCAAATTTGTTAAGTCGTTGAACTGATGAGTCACCCAGCTGACATTGAACCACATCTTGTTACAACCAAAGGAAATCCCCAAATTCAACAAGAAGAGGAATATCGAATTCCTTTTCAAAAGGAAGAGGCACTATTTACCAAAACCAATCCATCAAACCATGATGAGGGTGAATCTGAAGAAGAATCTTTAGATGATAGTGCAAGTCAATATTCAATTGAGAATAAGATGGAAAGATCTAGAGAGTCTGTGATGAAGGATGTCGGTACACCTCACTTCTAAAGTTGTACTGGGAGACGCAACCTCATCTTATGATGGTGTAATTTTTATATTTACACCCTTCCAATCTAATCTTGAATTGTATTGAGATCTAAAAGCCTACCCGTCGTCAATGGAGTAATTAGCATATTTCTCCCCCCGACGAAGTTTATCACTTCCCTTTGAAGCTATGGCAGTCAAAGGTGATGAAGGGCCTACGTCAGAGCTCTCTACACTCCAAACTATACCCAGAAGACACGGCTAGTCTCTCCGGACTAACTCTCGCTTCCCTTCCCTCGGCCAGTCTCTCCAGACTAGCAATCCGTGCCAATGAGGGAGGTGGTCGCGTCTGTGAAGAAGTGCGTATGCATACAACGTGCCAGACCTCTGTAAAAGATGGATCGTGCTCACATAAACCACGTAGTGACTCCAAGAAATCATTCTTGAAGACTATGAAACTAAGTTCATTAATTTGTGGCATGCAACTAAGTGCATCTGCCACCACGTTATACTTACCTTCCTGGTAACGTATCTGAAGGTCAAACTCCTGTAGAATCTCCGCGCCCACCGAGCTTTTCTACCCTTCAGTTCACTTTGACTTGAAAGCCATTTCAGACTTTCATGGTCCGTCCGAACCTCAAAAGAAGCACCATATAAATAGTGTCTCCACTTTTTCAGTGCATGAACTATCGCTAGTAACTCTCGCTCATAAGCCGAGTAGTTACGCTGTGCACGATCTAACTTTTTACTCTCAAATGCAATTGGGTGTCCCCTTTGCATAAGTACGACCCCAATGACCTCATTACTAGCGTCTGTTTCCAAGATAAACGGCTCATTTGGATCGACAATAGTCAAAACAAGTGCCGCTGCCTACTACGGTCACCTTGAGCTTATCAAAGCTCTTCTGTTGGGCTTCCCCCCAACTAATGTTTTTAGTTTTTGATCGTAACTGGTCAGTCAACGAGACTGCGATCTTTGCGTAGTCCTTCACATACTTTCGGTAGAACCTCGACATGCCAAGAAAAATCTGCAGTTCCTCGAGATTCTTCGGTGCTGGCCATTAAGAATAGCCTCTACTTTTTTTGGCTCCATCTGCGTACCTTCGGCGAATATAATATGGCCAAGGTAGTGAATTTCTGTTTCAAAAAATTCACATTTGCTCTTCTTCGCAAATAGTTTGTGCTCTCGCAACAACTCGAACACTAGACGCAAATGTTCTATGTGTTCTTTTTGTGTCTTACTGTACACAAGAAAATAATCTAGGAAAACTACTACGAATTTTCCTAGATATGGACGTAAAATGCTATCCACCATCAGCGTCATAAATGTCGCTGGAGCATTGGTTAGCCCAAATGGCATAACCAAAAACTCAAAATGCCCGAAAAACGGGTCCTAAATGATGTCTTCGCAACATCTTCTGCTTTAATTCTAACCTGATGATACCCTGATCTCAGGTCTACTTTAATTCTAACCTGATGATACCCTGATCTCAGGTCTACTTTTGTAAAGTATCTCGATCCATAGAGTTGCTCAAATAACTCATCCATGTGTGGCATCGGATACTTGTTCTTAATCGTTATCTGATTAAGAGCCCTATAGTCTATGCACATCCGCATAGATCCGTCTTTCTTCTTTACCAGAAGAATAAGCGATGCCCACAGACTTGAACTAGGCCGAATAAAGCCTTTGTTCAAATATTCCGTCAATTGTTTTTCCACCTCCTGTGCCTCAGAGTGGCTTAATCTATAAGCAGGTTTGCTTATAGATTTTGATCCTGGCATAACTTTGATGCCATGGTCTACTTCTCTAGATGGTGGTAAGCCATCTGGCAAATCATCGGGAAAAACATCCTGAAATTCCTCTAATAAATTCATTAAAGTATCTACGTACTTTTTCTTTAATGTCTCTTTCGCCTTGGATTTTTTCTTGTTTGAATCGCATGCATGCTAAACAGGGTTTTCAAACAGTGGGTCTCGTCCAAGGCTATTTTGTTTTCCTTGTTTGTCTACGCAAACATCATCTACAGTTTCATCTACGAAAATAGAATTTAAAAGAGGGTAACAAGCATATACCTCTGCTATCTGGTCTCTGCGGACCGCTGTGCATAGCTCCATGGAGGAAATAAGTGGTGTGGCGGGGACAGTACGGTCGCCCTGCAGGGTAATGACTCTACCTCCATGCTCAAACGTAGCGTATTATGTAGGTAACTCCGAGCCCAAGCCATACAGCCACTCCCTGCCTAGATATACGTCTGCTCTGGCTAAGTGCATGACCTGAAAGTCAAGCGGAGCTTCGTAGTCCTGCATAGATAATGGGACCCCCAATACTACGGTATTCCATACCGTTTTGTCATACCCGTTGACTAGGCCAACAGTATACTCATGATCGCTTTGGGTCTCAGTCAACCCCAACTTCTTGACTAACGAGTAGTTCAAGAAGTTGTGGCTAGCTCCATCATCGATAAAAACTGTGACTCTATGGCCACCTATGGTGCCATACATGCACACCATGTCATGCGGACCTACAGTAGGCTGCCAAATCGCTGGTGTCACTGAACAAGCGTGATGTTTATCACAATGACACACTGTCACCTCTCTGAACTCTGCGGAACTGAGAGGAAGTCTCTGCACTGTATGTAACTGCCTAGAGGATTTACCATCTCTTTTGGGCTCGTTGCCACTCGTGCCGGCTTTAGGCTTTGGACACTCAGCCTTCGTGTGCCCTACATCCTTGCAATTAAAGCAGCAATTTTCCTTCCGCGCTTTAATATACTACTCTTTCTTTTGGATTTTGTTGTCTCTTTTCTTCCTGGATGGTCACGGTTTTTTAGACCAATGACCCATGTCCTTCCTGGTCCATCCTATCCCCCTACTTATCACTCGTTTCAAACTCCGTCCAAGTGGCAAGACGAGTTGTTAAACTCATCCACCACTTGTACGCTTTGCCGGTTAATGAGAGGCCTCTACGGGGTGTATCCGGCTAGGTTGCTATTGCAGCGCGTGCAAGTCTGACCACTTCATTAGAAACATGTTGACCGAGTCCTTGTTTCTCTCCTTCTCCTTGCACCAAAACTAGGCGGCTTCAAGTCTTTTAATAACGACGAAGCTGTCTCTACGGACGGCCCCACAGGCGCATCGGCCTGTACTCCTGCAAACCACTGGCGCGAGGCTGCGCTCACCTGTGCTGCAAGAGTTCGTCTATCACGAGGAGTCAAAGTACTAGCCGAGGCGGCTATCAGTGCATCTAACCGTGTGGAGATGCTCTGTAGCATCGTGACTAAGTCAGCCTGGACTTTACCCATATTGTTCAATTTTGCATTAAGATATTTAAAAAGTCCACTAGAGAGCTCCGTCTCTGTCAGGGACGTCGGCAGGGTCCAATAGGTCATCATCATCATCGTCATATTCCAAGAGATCCTCCTCGGTCCCCTCGGCGACGTCGGTGTTCATGTCATCTGGCTCATCGGCCAGAAAGGGGTCATCTGCTAACTACGACCGCTGTGAGCTCACTGGGTCCTAAGGCGGGGTCAACAAACGAGGAGGGCGTTGGCGGATCACGCGTCGATGAGCGCACTCCGGACCGGACAATGGTTGGGCGTATACGGCCTGACAATTCGGTCGAGGTCAAACCCGCGACCGAGGGGACAAGAGACCTGAAAACCCTAGAGAAGTAGAAGGTGGTGGGGACACACTACGCCTAGCAGACATCTTTAATTCTTGCATAAATAAAAATGCGAGAACTCAAAAATTACCAAAAAAAAATGCTAATAAAATGAGCAGTGGTCGAGAGAGAATAGTCACCGCCTGCTGCGACTGTCGTCGACTGTCAATTTGTGTTGCGCTGCGAGCCTCTACAAGTGTCGCTACTCCGGGATGCTCCGATCCGAGAGAAAGGTGCCTGCAATGGAGCGCTTGGGTGTGTGCAACGGAGAGAGAGAGAGAGAGAGAGAGAGAGAGAGAGAGAGAGAGAGAGAGAGAGAGAGAGAGAGAGAGAGAGAGAGAGAGAGAGAGAGAGAGAGAGAGAGAGAGAGAAAGAATCCTTCCTTCCAGCTATGGCCGCCTCCCTCCACACAGTCGATTGTGGAGATAAGGATAAGATTTTTATTGAATGGTTGAAAACCATTGAGTGGGCTCCGGTCCCCGATCACACACGGACCCTAACCAAATGAAACTGACGCTCTGATACCAATGTTAGATCACCGTAACACCACTACGAGCATTACCAACAGGAGGGGACGGCGGCCTCTGGCTCACCACCCAGCCCACAGACACCCAGCCCCCACAGAGGAAGAATGAGGATTGCCCCTCATCCCCCACCAGGCTATATAGTGTGTGGCATGCCGTCCACACTAGCATGGCTACCCATGACTCCGCATGGGCGTCCTCTCCCACTGAACCCTGGATGGCCACGTCCTCGGCGCCGGCCCAGGCGTTGACGCTAAAGCCCCGTCTGGCCATCCGGTCTGCCATCGACGATCACAGGCGTTACAGCCTACGTGACACAAGGCAATCCCTCCAATCATGGAGTGATTTTTAGGACTTTATTTTGGTGTAAATTTCTCTAATTTTTCATGCCAGCATCGACGTGACTATCTCTTTTTTTGTGATTATCTCTCGACGTGAATAACTTTCTAGAGAGAGAAAATCACATATGAATTTTAGAGAGAGAATATTTGTTTTTAAGTTTTTATAGTTTTTTTAAAATCTTGTTTATGTGGAGGAGGTGGCTTTGAATTTCAAATTAGTAGCTATATGAGGTTTTCCCAAAAAGATAAGTGCAAGAGAAAAAGTTAACACTTTATGATGCCCCCTCTTACAAGTGCCATAAATAGTAGCCAAAAGTGGATCCTATTCAACTCACTAGGTATCTTCTAATTGAATGCACATTGGTCTCTAATGAGTTATGGAAAATAGTGATTAGGAGTTAATCCAAGGTAAACTCTTTCACTAATTTTTCTCCTTTTGGAATGATTAAGAGGATCTAATCAACCACTAAGTATTAATTAATTAAAATAATTAAGTACATCATCAAATTAAACATTGAATTGCTAAGACATGTGTATTGCCTAATGTGTGAATTAATAAGTAACTAAAGATTAATTAAGCTCTTAATTATGAGCTTTTCTTGTATGCATAATTATGCAAAATAGAGCTAAAATTCTTAATTTATGAGTTTTGTGGATTAATTTGGTGCATTATTGCATCAAAGTTACTCTATGCACTCTTAATCACATTAGCCCAAAAACAAACCACTAAAATTTATAACTTTTTTAAATTTTTTCATCACTCCCTTAATACAACCACTAAATGTATTTAGTGAAATTCAGAGTTCTTTATAGGTTTTTTTGAAATTTCTTTGATGCTTAAGCTAACTAGAATGCACGCTAATACTTTAATCTACTCAAATACAACAAAAAACTCATTGAAAGTGTAAAATTTAGCATCTAAAGTCTATTAAAAACATAAAAGAGAGTTAAACTTTTACTAAAAATGCTTAACGTGATGCAAATATTGTATTCTAAGCATAGATTAACCTATGTGAATGCTGCATGCATCAAAGTGCACTCTATGGACTCTTAATCCATTTTTCTAAGCTCAAATTGGCCCAAAAACTACTAAAATTTCTAACTTTTTTGAATTTTTCATCACTCCCCTTAATACAACCACTGAATGTATTTAGTAAAATTAAGAGTTTTTAATAGGTTTTGTTTGAAATTTATTTGATGTGGTTAAGCTAACTAGAATGCATGCTAATACTCTAATCTACTCAAATACAACAAAAAAACTCATTTCTTTGATGGTTAAGCTAACTAGAATGCATGTGAATACTCTAATCTACTCAAATACAACAAAAAACTCATGATTGAAAGTGTAAAATTTAGCATCTAAAGTCTATTAAAAATATAAAAGAGAGTTAAACTTTTACTAAAAATGCTTAATGTGATGTAAATATTATATTTTAAGCATAAATTAACCTATGTGGATGCTACATGACTAGTTCAAACACAACAAAATGTAAATAAAATAAGCAAGAAATTAAGCTAAATTGCATTCTTTTCAAAACAAAAAGGAAAACAAAAAGAGAGAAAAATCGCAATAAAATCTCCATTAAACTAGCTCTTTTTGTGAGAATCCACTACTAAAGAATATGGGCAATGGGTTATGAGTAGATCTAGAGAAAAACCAATGAAAAAATTGTTAGATTAGGGTTAGGGTTGCAACAATGCACACACACAAGATAGAGAAAATTGAGAGCACACAAACTCACTAGATTACAATAAACAAATGTGTGCCAGATACAAAAGATAAGTACACACCCAAAATGGGTGTACATACGCACGGGGAAAAAAAACCTCCTAGTGAGGGAAAAAGTAGCCCGGTGGTCCTAAGTGTGTTCACACACATCAGTACCATATAATGCTACAAATCTCCCCTAGAGTAATGATGTGAATATGTACAAGGTATGGCTAATCAATCCTAAAAAGGCAATAAGCCCAAAGCTTTATGAATTGCAAAAATCATTTACAACCAAGTATGCATGAATCTTCTCATACCATGCTCTAGGAGCTTGCTTAAGGCCATAAAGAGCCTTTTTCAACCTACATACTTTAGACTCTTCTCCTTTCAACAAAACCAAGAGGCTACGATACATACAGCTCCTCATGTAAATCACCATTCAAGAATGCAGTCTTAATGTCCAACTGATGTACATTCCACCCATGATGTGCTGCCAAAGCAGTGAGACACCTAATGTTAGTCATACAAGATGTGGGTGCAAAGGTCTCATCTCATAATCAATGCCCTTTTGCTAGGCATACCCCTTTGCAACACAAGTCTAGCCTTGTAGTAGCGAAGATCAATGCTACCATGTGCTTTGCATTTTAACTTGTAAACCCACTTAGTATCAATGGCATTCTTGCCAACCATGAGGTAGATTTGTCAAATACTAGGTGTCATTCTTGAGTATAGAGTTATACTCATCCTGCATAGCATGCATCCAATGATCATCATCATGTGCTTCCTCAAAGGAAATAGGTTCCTCCTCATTACATAAAGTAGAAATGAGAACATGATCCACGTGAGAATAATGTGCATGATGAGAACCTGCACACATTTTGCTAGGTAAAGGAGCTGCCAACTTGCTATCCCTCAATGTCTGCACAAGCCATTTTGGCATACGCCTAGATTCTTCTATGGCGGCTCTCTCCTCATCCACTACATCCTCAATAATTACCTCATCAAAAGGCTGATTTGCAAGCGCTGATTTTGCACCTGTATAAAGGTTGAATTTCAGCACTTGGTTGGGTATTCAATTTCTCTATATATGGCTGTCCTCCATTAAACAAAGGTAGGAGCGAATCAAACATGTCCTGTGAGTATACATTCTGTCGTTTTTTGCATGAAAGCATGGGCTAAACTAAGTTTTTGACAAAAACATCTCTACTTACTGAAACCCACTTTGAGGCCTGATGGTAGAGTCTATATCCCTTGCTTTTTCTGAACTGTATCCCACAAATATGCATTTAATTACCTTATCATCAAGCTTATTGTGTTGTTGCTCAAGCACAAGACCATAAGCAAGACAACCAAATACACGCAAATGAGCCACATAAGGCTTCCTGCCATGCGAAGCTTCATAAGGAGTTTTAGACTACAAGGCCTTGGTAGGGCATTCGTTCATCAACACATAGTTGCCTCTAACCAAAAACCATGAGGTAAATCTTGAGCTTTCACCATACATCATGCCATCTCCATGAGAGACATGTTCTTCCTCTCAGCCACACCATTTTGCTGAGGTGTGTATGGCATTGTACATTGATGCCTAATGCCTTTTTTCAGTCATATATGCATTAAATTCCTTGGACATATATTCCCCCCCTCGATCTGAACAAAGGGTGCCAACTTTACATTCACATGCATTCTCACCCATGGATACAAAGTGCCTAAAGCACATAAAAACCTCTAACTTTTGCTTTAATGGATACACCCAGCTATATCTGGAGTAATTATCAATAAAAGTGACGAAGTAGAGATATCCCCCAATAGATGGTGTCCTCATAGGACCACATACATCACTATGTATAAGCTATAATTTCTTAATAGCTCTCAGAGATCCATCCTTTGGAAATGATTCCCAATGAATTTTACCAAGAATACATGTCTAGCAGGGGTCTCAAGAGTTAGCAACTTAGATATCATATCATGCCTTTGAAGGCGTAACAAACTGCCATAATTTAGATGGCCAAATCATGCATGCCATAATTCTACATCACTCATAGCACGAGTCATAGAGATTAAGCAAGCATCATGCTGTAACTTCTCAAATACATCCATCTTGTATAGGCCATGAAACAAGGTACCTGGAGGCAATGATAGAATAACCATAATTTCTATCCTGAATCATCCACAAATTTCACCATCAAGCCTGACAAGGCTAAGGCTGAAACTAATAGCAAGTTCTCTTAATGTCTGGCATATATAAAACTTGAGAAAGAGTAAATGCGCCCCCATTTGCAGCAGTGAGCACAACTCTACCAACTCCTTTGAGACAAGATATGAGGAACCATTTGCACATGTGACAGTTCCTGCTTTGGGATAGATTCCAGAGATAAGAATAATTTTTTTGGTGAAGTAATGTGCTTACTAGCACCACTGTCAAAGTACCAAGCATCCAATTCTGCCACACTGACATGCATACATCATGAACAAAAGGGTCATAACTACAATGTACAGTCCATGCCCAATCATCTTGATCAAAACTTACAGATTCCTTCTTCTTTGCACTTGGTGTGTAGATGCATCAGCCACCCATGCCCGATTCTTTCTTTTTCACCTTCTCTAGATTTTTCTTGCACTCATTTATGTAGTGCCCTAGTTTCCTGCAGTAGTGACACTTGCCTTCTTTTTAGGCTTATCACCTTCTTTCTCTGCATCCTTACCTGAGGATTCTGATTTTGGCTTATAGCCACCATGCGAAGAAGCTTTACTTTTGCCTTTCTGACTAGTAACAAAAGCTTGGTCACCAACTCGCATTAGATATATGTTTTGCCTAGACTACTCTTCTTTGCAAGAGTACTGAAACCAGCTCTCATCAAATGTAAGGGCATTTGGATTTCCCTTCATCATGAGTCTAAGGGTAGAGGCAAAACTCTAATAAGAATCCGGCAATGCATTAAGAACTATGGGCACCAATGTACTATCATGATATATCTCATCCACACTAGCAAGCTGCTCCTTAAAATCTTTGATCTTGGTCAAGAAGCTGTCCATTGACTCTCCCTCATTCATGTGCTCAGACTCCAACTATTTACGCATATATGCAACACGTGCTTCATTGCACACCTGGTATAATGCAGCAGTGCATTCCATGCCTGTTTTAAAGTCTTACATGACCGAATATAAGAAATAATGCTTCGCTTCACAGAAAGTGCAAGCAATGCATGTGCCTATGCATCTCTTCTATCCCATCTCGTTTGAGTAGCAGTGGGAGATATTGGTGGTGCATGTGCAGGAGCCACATTTGTATCAGATTCTACGTCAGATGTACCTGCAGCACCTGGTTGCACTAGTAGTTGTGAAACAGGACGAGTTTCACTACCACTGACCACATTCCAAAGGCCTTTAGCAACCAGTACATGCCTCATCATATAGGACCACAAAACAGGTAGTTAGCCCCATCAAGTTTGTCCTCAATAGACAACATGTTGAATACATCACTACTGCCAGCCATGATTGTCTACCAAATGTAAAATCTTTCAACACACTGCAAGTTCTCAGTATTCACTCAATGCAACCCCAGATGGCTACCAACTGACTGAATCACCTGCAAAGTGTATGAAAAAATAAACAGAGACTAGAGAATAGAGTGTTATTGGTGAAAGTATGATGGTCGATGTTGTTGAAGACACCGTAGATGCTGCTACACACCAAATGTTTGCCGCTACACAGCCCAAACACCCAAAATCGAGTAGAACCAATCCAAAATGACGCTTCTCCAGAACGTCTATAGAAACCTTGCAGTGCCCAAAACGCGCCCGAATCATGCCGCGAAGCCCGAAAACGTTGTATACTTTGTATACAACATACTACATTATATACTTTCTTCTCCTAAGAGGGTATCTCAATCGGAGATAGAAAAACAGGGTCATGAGGAGGGAGGCATACTACTAGATCAAGTGTCAAGGAAGCTAGCTCTAATACCAATTGTTAGAATTAGTGTTAGGGTTGCAACAATGCACATACACAAGATAGAGAAGCTTGAGAGCACACAAACTCACTATATTAGAATAAACAAATGTGTGCTAGATACAAAAGATAAGTACACACCCCAGAATGAGTAGATAAGAGGGTGTACATACGCACGGGGGAAAAAACCTCCTAGTGAGGGAAAAAGTGCCCCCGCGGTCCTAAGTGTGTTCACACACATCACTATCGTATAATGCTACAAAAATCCTAGGATTTTCTCCCACAGCGAAAGTGCCAAAAATATTATGGCCCGTTTCAGTCACTCCTAGAAAAACATTCACAAGAGCTTACCTTCGCGAGCTACAACTGTCAAGGGGGTCTTTCCAATGGATGAGCTCGAGACACCGCTTCAAGAGCTCCACACTTCCATATAGGTAGTAGTTTCTATCACCATCTCCTACAAGCGTGGTCACACTTCCACATCCTTGTCCCTCCTTTGACCTCAAATCACTCATACACACTCCCTAGCATGCATTAGAGAAGGTAGTTAGCAAGAGGATTAGTAAGAGCTAGACTCTATTGCATAATGGGAGGGTATGTTGCATTGAATTACTAAGGCATGTGCATTGCCTAATGTGAGAATTAACAAGTAATTAAAGATTAATTAAACTCCTAATTATGAGCTTATTCTCTCATATACGAAAAGAGAGCTAAAAGCCTTCATTTTATGAGTTTTATGGGTTAATTTGGTGCATTATTGCATCAAAGTGTACTCTATCATTCTTAATCCATTTTTCTAAGCTCACAATAGTCCAAAAACCACTAAATTTTCTAATTGTTTTAGTTTTTTCACTCTTTATCTTCACTAATCACTCCCTTAATACAAAAAAACCATTCAAATTAGTTTATTTAGTGAAAATTAAGACTTTTTAATTATTTTTTATTTCTTTGATGATGAAGTTAACTAGAATGTATGTTAACAATCTAATATACTCAAATACAATAAAAAACTCATGAAAAGTCCAAAAATTAGCATCTAAAGTCTGTCTATGTTAAAAATACAAAAGAGATTTAAACTTTCACTAATATGCTTAATGTGATGTAAATATTGTATTCTAAGCATATATTAACCTATGTGAATGCTACATATATTGTTATAATCATTCTTAACACAACCAAAATAACAAATTAAGTAAGACATTTATCTAAATCATATTCTTTTCTCAAAACAAAAAAGAGAACAAAAAGAGAGCAAGTTCACCACAAATCTCAATCAAACCAACTCGTTTTTGTGGGAAACCACTACTAGAGAGCATGGGCAATGGGTTATGCGTAGATTAAGAGAAAAAACAATGAAAAAAGTTAAGGAATTGCTCGATATTATGCCAAAAATGTTATAACATGTTGTTCCAGTCACTCCTAGAAACACATTCACAAGAGATTATCTTTGGGCACTAACCATTGTGGGGATCTTTCCAATGGTGGTGGGTGGCTGAGCTTGAGCACACCATTCAAGAGCTCCACACCTCTGTGGTGTAGTAGTTTCCACCATCTCCTGGTAAGCATGTCACACTATCATATTGGACTACGGGTCCTCGTCCCTCCTCTCACCGCAAATCACTCATACACACACACTAACAAGCATTATAGAAGGTAATTCGTTAGAGGATTAGCAAGAGCAAGACTCTATTGCTGCACAATGAAAAAGTACGTTACATAAGGAGAGAAAGTGACTAATATACAATGCCATAAGTGTTCACACACTTAAAATGTGGTCGGTCGCTCAAGGCTTGTAATTGGCCTATTGTTTATAAATGTTTAATCTCATAATACATGTGTGACTTACATAGAGAATCCATTCTAGCTTGAGTGGGAATCACCATAAGTATTTGGTCGGACCATTTTTTGGATCCCATCCAAGTTATAGATTTGGTGACATCATTGCTTCATAGATTGATTATATATACTTTTAGTGTCTATGTCTTTGCTATAATGTTAAATTATAGTGGTAACTCCTATTAACCCCAAAATGATCTAACAGCTAACATGATTATTGGTGAAATTATTATGATTAATATGCCACCAATGGTTTACAGGCTCTATGAAACATTCACTTTGGTCAGGCATAGTTATAGTGCCAGCTCATATAGTCAGGTTCACACTATGGACCTAATATGTTTTAGTAGTAGAGTACTTTTCCTTATAGTATGTGCTCTTATCTTTATGTGTTATGATTGTAGAGAAGGAAGAATACACAGGGAAATTCGCCATCCATCTCTCTCTTGTTTGCTTGTCTATTCTTGTGTGTGTGTGTGTGTGCATGAAGAAGTTTTCTTGGGAAGAAGCTTAAGCTCACCCCCTCTCCCCCACATTCTTGTGTGTGTGCATGAAGAAGTTTTCTTAGGAAGAAGCTTAAGCTCACCCCCTCTCCCCCACATTCTTCTCATGATATCAAAGCAACACCAATTCGTGCATATTAAGCTCAAGAGGCAAGCAAAGAAAGTAGTACATGGGTAAGGGAAACTTTATCTCTTTCCCTTTGATTCATAAGAAAATCTCTAAAGGAAGTTGTTGGAAAGTCAAGGACAAGGGCAATAGTAGGCATAGTAGGAGGAGGCACTATCATATCTTGGGAAGCCCTCTTGGTGAAGCAAAAGCACAGTGTATACTACATTTAAGGCCCAAAGGACCTTGCTATTGTTATTTTGGCCATCTGGAGTCATTTTGGACCACCCTCTACAAGGACACTACAAAGAGCCATCAATGACAGTTTTTAGATGTGCATGTTCCGCATAAACTGTTATGCAGAGTGGTTGCTTTGAAGTGCCCACAAAGCGATCTAGGCAAAGAGAGCTCTACCTTCACTCCCATGACCATAGAGTGACAACAAGGAGAGAAGACATGGTATTTGGTGCCTTTTCCTAAGGAAAAGAAGGCAATTAAGAGTCTACAAAGTGAAGCATACTAATTCAAATGGTTTTGTTAGCAAGTACAAGGCAAAGTTAGTTTCCAAGGGATATGAACAAATATATATGGCATTACGTATGGCATTGACTATGAGAAGACATTTAGCCCAATGCTAGGACGACATAACCATGAGAGTAGTCATTGCTATGGTTACAGAGCTATAAATATTCTTTACATCATATGGATATATAGAATGCATTTTTTACATGGTGACTTGTAGAATGAAGATGATATGAGGATCATGCATAACCAAATTTTATTTGTAGCTTGCACAAAGCCTTGTATGGCTGAAGTAGGTGACTACAGCATGGTCAAACAAGATAGGGATTTTAGATATCCAATGTTAATTTCTCACTTTACTTGAGAACGATTGACATAGGGATTGTACTAGTGGTCATCTATATTGATGACTTAATTGTCATATGTGATAGGGTGAAGTGAGCTGTCATTTTTCTTGGGTATAGAGGTGATTAAATCAGGTGGTTTAATTTGGCTATTATAGTGGCGTGAACATGCTATCCGAGTATGGGGGATGCTAGGGTGTAAGCCAATCTCATTTCCACATTTTAATTCCATCATTAGAGCGTGCCATTAGAGCAGAACACCACTGTTATTGGTTGTTTGCACAAATAGGTGATCTCTTATAGGACCCTACTATGTATAGGCGTATAGTAGGAAGTTTAATTTACATGACTATCACCAGACATGCCAAACTTGGTGAGTCAATTTATGTAGGCCCTAAGGAATACACATATAGATGCGACTACCAGGATAGTGAGTTACATAAAGGTCACATCACGTTATGTATGTATGCATGCATGTATGTATGTATGTATGTATGTATGTATATATATATGTATGTGTGTGTGTGTGTATGTGTGTGTACATATGTGTATGTGTGTGTGTGTGTGTGTGTGTGTGTGTGTGTGTGTGTGTGTATACATACGTATATATATATATGTATGTATGTATGTATGTATATATATATACATATACATACACACACATGTATATATATAGAGTGGAACAAAAGGAGATCTTGGGTTTAATCCCTGCCCACCACCACACCTTTGAAGCACTTACAAGCTAAACATAACAAATTATTATTATGTACGTTATCTATTCTATTATGCATAGGTTTTTCCCCCTACCACGTGGTGTCACTCTCTCTAAAACCATCTCCCTCTTCTCCTCCTCTAGCCACGTGGCAGAGGTGTACTAAGGGGCAAATTGTGCAAAAAAAAATAAGCACACTTAAGAGAGGGGAGCATTGGGAATTGACATTACGAGAAATATGGACTCTCCATTTTTCCCCTTAAGGGCTTTCTCTCTCTTCCATGAATCAAGAAAAAGTGGTGAAAAATTGTTGTAATATTGCCATTCTCTCTTCTCTTTTAGAATCAAGGAGATCTCTTTATATTATTTTTATAAGAGATTCACCTATTATTTTATTGTATTAATGTCCCATGTCCAAAGTTAGAACCACATGTCTTCAAAATTCTCAAATCTAAAATAATAATATTCTATTTGATCTAAAAACATGAAGCATATAAGATGTGACACTCTTAAATACCCACATGACTTTTCAACTTCTAAATCCTTCAAAATAGATTGCATTTACATATTTTAAAATGGAAGAAGTGAAAAAACGAAATAACTTGATGTAGACATTACATTTTTGAATTTCTTTTACCCACGCCTACCTCTATGCTCAACCCAAATTGTGGCTGAGAAGCTTAATAAGAATAACTTCCATGCTTGGAGGTTCAGGTTGATGAATTTCCTGATGGGAAAGGGCTATTGGGACTACATAGAAGGTGAGCATGAAGAGGCACCAAAGATACCAGACATAAATCTGACTGCTGCAGATGTGAAAGAGTTTAAAGACTGGAACCAAGGAGCCAGGAAAGTTATGTATTGGCTTTCCATTAGTATACAGGACACCATGATTGGGCACATTCAGGATGCCAAGTTCCCCAAGGAGGCGTGGGACACCTTGGTAAAGCTCTATGAAACAAATACCAAGGCACGTAAGATACAGTTGAAGAATGAACTTCATACTGTGGAGAAAAAAAGCATGTCTGTGAATGACTATGCGCTGAAGATAAAGGGCATTGTGGAATCCCTTGCATCTATTGGTGTGTCAGTAGATGATGATGACAAGGTGGAAGTCTGTCTGCGTGGTCTCGGGCCACAATACCAAGGGTTCAAGACGTCTATTCAGACTCGAGAAAACATTCCCAACTTTACAGATTTGGTGTCTATGCTGATTATAGAAGAGAAGAGCTTGGGTGAAGACCAACAGTCTTCACAAACCAAAAACAGTTCGGAGCAACAGACCTTCTACACAAGTTCAGGAAGAGGACGAGGTAGAGGAGGCCGTGGACGCGGTCAAGGAGGTGGCCGAATAGGTAATGAGAATTATGGCCAGCAGCAGCAACAACAACAGTCCCAGAATTCACAACAACAACAACAACAACACGCAGGTGGAAGAGGCAAATTCAGAGGCAAGGGGAGTCAAAGAGGCCGTGGAAATTGGCAAAGGCAGTATAATGATGCACGTGAATGTTATTATTTTGGTAAGCCTGGACATGTACAGGCAGAATGTTATAAGAAGCAGGCTGACATGCAAAATGGGAAAGTGCAGCAAAACAACTATGCATCCTCAAGCAGAAATAATGAGGACAATGAAAGGTTGTTTGTTATGCAGCATGTCGTGAATGCCATGTTTGAAAATGTTGAAGCAGCACAAAAAGATGATGTATGGTATATGGATTCAGGTGCTTCAAACCACATGACAAGTCATGGGGAGTGGTTCAAGGAGATGAAAAACCTGGAAAGACCAGGTTTTGTGGAAATAGGGGATGACACTGCTCATCCAATTGCCCATGTTGGAGATGTGCCATTGTCTATGCAGGATGGCAAAGTGAAGTACCTTGTAGATGTACTTCACGTTTCGAATATAACAAAGAATCTAGTTTCAGTTGGCCAAATGATTGAGCAGGGTTTGCAGGTTCGGTTTAACCCTGATGGTTATTATGTTGAAGACTTTAAAGACAAGTGCAGGTTGGTTGCAAAAGGCAACAGAGTGGGCAGAATGTTTACGTTGAATGTAGACATGCCTGAAATGAGTGCTGCGATGTTTGCAAATGGTTCAGGAATTGTTGCAGGCACAGACATTTGGCATAAAAGGATTGGACATGTGAATGTGCAGAGATTGAAGTCTATGTAGACTAAAGGAATTGTGATAGGGCTACCAAAATTTAAAGTGGAAGGTATGCAGAAAATATGTGAAGCATGCCAATTTGGGAAACAAACAAAGCATGTGTTTCCACGTAATAGATATGTGAGCAGAAATGCACTAGATGTTGTGCATTCATATGTATGGGATCCTACGAAGACTATATCTATGGGAGGCTGCAGGTATTATGTGACGTTTATAGATGACCACACAAGGAAAGTGTGGGTATACTTCATGAAGGAGAAGAGTGAGGTGTTCACTCACTTTCAGAATTTCAGAGTTTTGGTTAAAAAGCAAAAGGAAATATGTAAAGTGCCTAAGGTCAGATGGAGGGGGAGAGTACTTCTCCAATGAGTTCTCTGAATTTTTGAAGAAGAATGGTATTCGGAGATAGTTTACATGCAGATACACTCCGCAGCAAAATGGAGTTGCTGAGCGGAAAAACAGGCACATTACTGAGATTGCGCGGGCATTGATGGAAGAGAAAAATATGCCGCATAGCCATTGGGCTGAGGTTGTTTCTACAGCAGTATACATCATGAACAGGACTCCAACTGCAGCCATACATGATGTAACTCTAGAGGAGAGGTTTACTGGCAGAAAACCTGATTTGTCTCATCTGAAAGTCTTTGGATGCATTGCATATGTGCATGTGCCAGATGAGCTGAGAACTAAGCTGGATCCAAAAGCTGAAAAATGTGTGTTTATTGGATATTCCCTTGAGCAAAAGGGATACAGGTGTTATAACCCTGCTACACGTGAGTTGAGGGTAAGCAGGGATGTTGTCTTTGATGAGATGAGCAGCTGGTATGCTGCTGAAAAAGAAGCTGTTGGGACTGATGTGAGTGTAAGTGTGGTTGTATAGAATGCAGGTCAGCAATCACAGTCTTTGAGTGGACCAAGAGAGTCCTCATCTGGTGGGTCTATTGATAGACCATGGAGTGGCAGGCTGCGTCATAATACCAGTCCTGCAACTATGATTAGTACATCACGTAAGGGAAAAGAGAAAGTGGTTGAGCCCCTTGGTATGCCTGACATTTCTGCAGGGCATTCTCATGTTGATGGAGAGTCTAGTGGTTCAAATATGAGCCTTGATGAGGAGCTTGGGATCCCAGCTATGAGAACACCTGGTGTAAAGAAGGCTATGGAAGCCATGAATGAAAAGCTGCGAAGTTCTGGGAGAGTGAAAAATCCTGTGCAGAGATTTACCTATGATGGTTATGTGGCACATCACTATGCATATATGGCAAAGGTTGTGCAGGTTGTTGAGCCCACATGCATTGATGAGGCTGTTGGAAATGTGTGTTGGGAGAAAGCTATGGATGAGGAGATGAATGCACTATATGGAAATGAAACTTGGGACTTAGTGCAATTGCCTGAAGGCAAGAAAGCCATTGGATGCAAGTGGGTGTACAAAGTGAAACATAACAGTGATGGAAGCATAAACAGGTATAAGGCTAGGTTGGTAGCCAAAGGATATTCGCAGACATATGGCATTGATTATGAGGAAACTTTCAGCCCAGTTGCCAAGATGGCAACAGTGAGAGTTGTGATAGCAGTGGCTGCGTCAAAGCAATGGTCTTTACATCAGATGGATGTAAAGAATGCATTCTTGCATGGGGATTTGCAAGAAGAGGTGTATATGTTGCACCACCTGGTTATGTGAGTCACCCGGAGCATGTTTGCAGGTTAAAGAAAGCCTTGTATGGCTTAAAGTTGGCTTTACCAAGAGCATAAACAGGTGTAAGGCTAGGTTGGTAGCCAAAGGATATGCGCAGACATATGGCATTGATTATGAGGAAATTTTCAGCCCAGTTGCCAAGATGGCAACAGTGAGAGTTGTGATAGCAGTGGCTGCGTCAAAGCAATGGTCTTTACATCAGATGGATGTAAAGAATGCATTCTTGCATGGGGATTTGCAAGAAGAGGTGTATATGTTGCAGCCACCTGGTTATGAGGATGTGTCACCCCGAGCATGTTTGCAAGTTAAAGCAAGAAGAGGTGTATATGTTGCAGCCATGGTTATGAGGATGTGAGTCACCCCGAGCATGTTTGCAGGTTAAAGAAAGCCTTGTATGGCTTAAAGCAAGCACCAAGAGCATGGTCTCACAAGATTTCTGAATATCTTGTCACTATTGGCTTTCATGTAGCCAATGTTGATTTCTCGCTGTATGTGAGACATGGTGATAGAGGGGTTGTGCTTGTTGTCATCTATGTAGATGACTTGATCATTACGGGGGACCATGATGCAGAGATCTTTGATGTAAAGATCTTGCTTAGACAGAAGTTCGAGATGAAGGATTTGGGGGAGCTCAGATATTTCTTGGGCATTGAGGTGATTAGGTCACCACATGGTATTGGATTACTGCAGAGACAGTATGGCTTGGACATGTTGTCCAAGTATGGTATGACTGTAAGCCTATCTCAGTGCCATTGGATCAGAATGGCAAGTTGAGTGCACAGGAGAGATCTTGGAGGATCCTACTATGTATAGGCGCATAGTAGGAAGCTTGATCTATATGACGATCACCAGACCAGATTTGAGCTATGCTGTTGGGTTGGTGAGTCAGTTTATGCAGGTTCCACAGAAATCGCATTTGGATGCAGTGAGACGCATACTGAGGTATGTGAGGTCTACTTTGCATTGTGGACTATTCTATGAGACTGGGATAGAGATATGTGTACATGGGTACACAGATGCTGATTGGGCTGGTAGTATCTCAGATAGAAGATCTACCAGTGGATTCATGTTTTCTTTGGGGAGTGCTGCTGTGACTTAGAGTAGTAAGAAGCAGCCTACGGTTGCTCTATCCAGTACAGAGGCCGAGTACAGAGGAGCTGCTATGGCAGCATGTGAGGTAGCTTGGTTGAGAAAGCTACTTGCAGATTTGGGTTTATCAGTGGATAGACAAGTTGTCATTTTCTGTGACAACATTAGCAGTATACAGTTGGCCAGGAACCCAGTTTTTCATGCTCGTACGAAGCATATAGAGGTCCACTACCATTTCGTCTCAGAGAGAAGGTCTTGGCAGGAGACCTTGACCTTGTTTATGTCAGCACAGAGGATCAGGTAGCTAACATCTTCACCAAAGCATTGGGTACAGAGAAGCTCCGTAGATTCAGGGCTTCGCTTGGTGTACATGAAATGGAGTTGAGCTCGAGGGGGAGTGTTGAGATATCGAGCTCGTCTAATGAGGCGGTGGACACTGATGGGGGATAGGCCCCGCACTTACACCACTGGCATGGTTGGTGAGATCTTGGGTGATATGCGGCCAGTGGGATGACAGGCTGTGAGCTCGAGGGGGAGTGTTGAGATATCGAGCTCGTCTAGTGAGGCGGTGGACACTGATGACCCGCCTGGGGGATAGGCCCCGCACTTACACCACTAGCATGGTTGGTGAGATCTTGGGTGATATGCGGCCAGTGGGATGACAGGCTGTGTGACAGCCATTCTAGAGACTGGCATAGTTATAGCGCCAGCTCATTTAGTTGGGTTCACACTATAGAGAACCCGTGTATGTATTGGTTGAGTACCTTTCATATTATGTGTACTCTTATCTTTGTATATGGTGTGTTGAGTGTTGTAAGAAGAAGAAGATATTCAGCCTCTCACCTTGTGTGTTCTCTATTAGGGTTTTGTGAGTGTGTGTGTGCTTGCAAGAGCTCAAGCTCTCTTCCCCCCTGCATCTTTTCAAAAACCATTGGTGATGATGTTTCAAGAGTACGCTTGAAGGAAGTAAGCAAGGTAGGGATTAGCTCCAAATCCTATGCTATGATTTATAAGCAATTGGATATAGGGTTTAAGGTTGTTCTTATTAACAACAGATGGATGGTGCCCATCCCTAAACCTTTCCATGTGAAGCAGGCACGGAAAGATCTTAATACAAGGGTCTTAGACACAATTGGTGACCCAATACACTTGGAACAAACACAGATGCTTAAGTCTAGATCAAAGGAAGTGCCCTTCAAATTTCATTTAGACAATAACTTTATATTAGCTACAAGCAGCAATGGTGAAGTTCTACAACATGTCTATCGAAGAGTGTAGAGGTAAGCTTCAATTTAATTTGAAGTTTGATAAGAGTGAAGTCGTTAAGGACTAAAAGCTTGAACATGTTAGCTTGACATTAAAATGAATAGGGTGTTGGATCCCAACATCAATTCAAAACATCCAAAATATTTCAGTGCGCAATCAGAGAATGAAATATGGTGGCTTATTGCATTTGAGGTACCAAAGGAGGACCATGAAGTACTTAAGTTTCTTTTAACTTAAGAGAGATACCAGATATTGTACGACGGAAAACAGTGCTGAAGTTTTGCATGTCGATGGATTTGGTGAATATGGGGTAGAATGGCATCTTGCTGGCGATTTGAAAACATTGAAATGTATGTTTGGTGTTTCGAATTCAACATCAACTGAGTTCCCTTGCTTATATTGCATGAAAAATAGAAAGAAAGGCAAGGATGGGAAGAAACAATGGATTGCAACAAGGACATGGCAATGTGGTGCTCAACACGTGACCAGTGTGTTCAAAGGAATGGAATGTTGGTGCCATCAGATCCTAAGTGGGATCCTATTTTAGAAATACCCTTAACAAGGGTCCACTTTTGCACCTTACATTGCATAGTAAGGATAATAGAGAAGTTGGTGTTTGAGCACGTGTGTTTTGCCTACAAAATGTTGATGCAACATGCAAGAAGGTAGAACAAGTCTTATCTGATGTTGGATTACACCGGGGCCAAGTAGAAATAAAAAAGGATGAGAAAAAGTCAAGAAAGAGTGGAAATTTGCCATGCAAACCGTGTTTTGGGAGAGCGAAGGCTAGGAAATTCTTATCTCCACCACGAGATGAAGATGGTAAGTTGCTTGTAAAACAACCAGGGAAGTACGAAGCATGGGAAAAACTACACATGGTTGACCCTGATCGGAGCAATGGGGGATGGACGTGGATAATAGCAAAGAAAAATGTGTGGATTGCACTTAATAAATTGGCACCACTTTTACAAAAGAAGACATTCAATTCTGATGATGCCAATGCATTTAAAGAGGCTATTGTAAACTTTCATAACTCAATGAGACAGAGGCATGGACTTCAAATTGCATTACACACTATATGGTCAGAGTGGTCTCTATTTTGTTTTTACAATTAAAATGTGAATATAATATTTTGAATTTAACTGTGGATCATGTGTTTTTGAATGCAACACATACTTGAGGCTCATGGTCCATACTTTACTGAACAAGGAAGTTTGGTGATATGGTCCACACAAGGCATGGAACAATCTCATTGGCAAGATCGATGCGGATTCCAAAAAGCAATAGCGCATGGAGGTGGAATCAATGATTCCAATCCTATGAGGAGGCAGTTACTCCAATGGTGGTATAGGAGAATAGAGATAAGGTATGAGGACAAATTATTAAAGTCCAAATCCAATGATATAGAAGTTGTTTGCAGGGCAATATATGATGTGAGGAAAGCAAGATATGAAAATAGCATGGCTAGAGAACATCATGCAGAATGGTTGACAACCCAAGAGAGAGTCAATAGAAAATGGAAACATCAAATACAAAGTGGTGATGGAAGTGATTTAGAATTGTAATTAAGAAATAACATTTTATGTTTATGAGAGTATTGGAGCAATCCAATGTTTTAAATAAATAGGTGTTTTATGTTTATGAGACTATTGGAGCAATTCAATGTTTTAAAGAAATAGGTGTTTGCTAAAGTCAACATGGATAACTTTTTCAAAGTGTTGATAATTTTTAAAACTAAGTGTCAATAACTTATAGTAAGTTCCATTTTTAAATGAAGGCACTTCTTTCATTTCTCTCCATTCCTCCATTTCTCTCCATTCCTTCTAGCTTGTGAGTATGGCACGTACTAAGCAAAGAGCAAACAAGATGACTACCAAGACACCGATTCAATCTAGTGAACGTACTAACACCGAAAATGATGAAGGTCAAGCTCTCTAAATCGGAAAGCTACTCCCGCTGCTCCAGCTAGTAATGTTCATCCATCGACGCATAAGAAGAGAAGATGCAGACCAAGCGCCACCACTCCTCATTAAATTAGGAGGTTCCAGAAGAGTCCTAAGTTTATTATACCCAAGGCACCTTTCTTGAGGTTGGTGCGAGAAATATTGCAATCACATTAAGCACGTAATGTGGAGTGATGGTCAGCCCAAGAATTTCTTGCTCTTCGAGAGGTGGCTAAAAGTTACTTGGTGGACCTCATGCATGATGGTTAGCTGTTAGCCATCCATGCCTGATGCATCACACTCAAGCTCTTGGATCTCTATCTTGCTATAGTAGAATTCATAACAATAGTGATGCATTCAACCTTAACCATGACATGGTTTGAAGATCTATGTAAATGCTCATGTATTGTTTTGTGTTTTCATGTTTTGGTTCAATTCTACTCAATTAGTTATACTTGATGCGTGTACCGGATTTGGATATTTGAAGTCCAATGTTGTGTCCTTGATGTGATGTATTGGATTTGCTTATTAATTTGGATATATTAAGTTTTTTTCATTTTCAATGTCAGTGTATATTCTTATATTTTCATGGGAAAAAATTGCATGTGCATCTGCAAGCAAGTGCATGTATAGGTGCTTTTTTATTTGCACATGTGCATGTGTGCAGTGATCATAATTTTTCGAGAAAAAATCGATGCATGGTGTGCAGTGATCATAATGGGCTAAAATTTGTCCTATGCACAGATCTTGTGGCTTACATCATGAGCATGCATGCACATGTGCAAGCAAGGCCATGTGCATGTGCAAGTGCTATTTTATACGATAATATTATTTTTTCCAAGGAAAAATTGATGCATGGTGTGTAATGATCAGATTGGGTTGAAATTTGTTCTGTGCATAGATCATATGGTTTACATACCCTAGATAAAATATCAGACCCATTAGAGGCCCTATCCGAAGGCTCGCCATGTGGAGGCCTTCTCTTTTTTAAAGTAGGTCTCTACAATGCGAGCCTTCGGGACAAGGGCCCTATAGGCCTCTAATGCGGCTGATAATTTATCTAGGAGGTGGTCTATGATACTTCTATGTACACATAAAATTTGAGCTCATTTTGATAAGGAAAAGTATTTTTTTAATAAAAAATTATCCAATTTATGTATTAGGCCAATTTTAAAAAAAATAAATATCCATCTATAAGTATGGAAGTGACCCTCATTTCTCTCCCTCACCTCCAAGAGCATGGCTCGCACCAAGCAAACTGCAAAGAGAGTCTGGCCCCCCAAGGTGGGATGTGGAGTACCCCCCGTCCCAACCACAACCACAACATCGCAAGCATAGGTGGAGGCCTGGCACTATGGCTCTCCGTGAGATTAGACAATACCAAAAGATAGTCCAGCTGCTCATGCTGAAGTTGTCCTTCCAACATGTGGTGCAAGAGATCATGCAGGATCTATAACTCCGTCTCATGACATGAGGTTCTGGGTTTGCGCAGCATCAAACCCACTACCTACACGATGGACAGCTCAAGCCTTGGAGGCACTCCAAGAGGCTACGGAGGCATACGATGTTTGTAGCTATTCATGCGAAGAGGGTCACCATTACTGAAAAGGACATACGATTGGTACGACACATGCGACGCGCTAAGGAGATCCTCCAGGCGAGGATCTTTAGTTATATTTGTATATATCTCGCATGAATGTAATTCTAAAAAGCTATGTAAAGCTTAATGTATATCTTGATAAATATACATATTTTTTGCTCTTATCTTGTGGCACAAATAAGTTTCTTTTAATTTGAGTTTATATAATTTGTTGATTTATTTGTGTGTTCAAATGGCTACAATTTTCATTTAAGTTACATGTGTAATTTGAATTCATTTTCTTGAGTCGACTAATAAAATACATTACAAGACACGTATTAAATAAAAAAACTCTACAACCCAAATTTCCATTCATAGCATAAAAAATTACAGTCATCGGCTATATCCTAGGCTTCTTACTAAGCTCTCCAGACTCTGAAGCCGCCTTGATGGCTGGAATCAAAACATGGAACCCTTCAAGCTCTACCCTGATGACAGTGGGATCCTGTACCCCCGCAACAATGCCACGGGCCACCACAGAATATAACGGGCCCCACCTTTGAGTCGAGAACAAATAAAGAAACTTTGAGCGTTGAAGTAGATCAACTTTTTCCAAACTTAAATTAGTCAAAATAAGTTTGAATGAAGCACCCTTTGTAAGTGGTTTAAGCTTCAAAAAGTTTTTTGCATACCCTGGAGAGTAACACTTATGGAAGACTATCACAAATTTATGTATTAGGCCAATTTTTTAAAAAAATAAATTTCCATCTATAAGTATGGAAGTGACCCTCATTTCTCTCCCTCACCTCCAAGAGCATGGCTCGCACCAAGCAAACTGCAAAGAGAGTCTAGCCCCCCAAGGTGGCACGTGGAGTACCCCCCGTTCCCAACCACCACCGCAACAACAAGGCAATACCAAAAGACACTAGCCTGCTCATGCTGAAGTTGTCCTTCCAACATGTGGTGTGAGAGATCATGCAGGATCTACAACCCCGTCATGACATGAGGTTTTGGGTTCGCGTAGCATCAAGTCCACTACCTACACAATGGATAAATTAGGCCTTGGGTGGAGGCACTCCAAGAGGCTGCGGCGGCGGAGGCATACGGTGTTTACAGCTATTCATTGGAAGAGGGTCACCATCACTGAAAAGGACATGCGATTGGTACGACGCATGCGATGCTAGAGAGATCCTTCGGACCAGGATCTTTAGTTATATTTGTATATATCTCACATGAATGTAATTCTAAAAGGCTATGTAAAGCTTGATGTATATCTTGATAAATATACATAGTTTTTGCTTTTATCTTGTGGCATAAATAAGTCTATTTTAATTTGAGTTTATATAATTTGTTAATTTATTTGTATCTTCAAATGGCTATAATTTTCATTTAAGTTACGTGTGTAATTTGAATTTATTTTCTTGAGTTTACTAATAAAATACATTACAAGACACGTATTAAACAAAAAAACTCTGCAACCCAAATTTCCATTCATAGAATAAGAAATTACCATAATCAAAGCTACATAGTCATCATGGCTATATCCTAGGCTTCTTACTACTAGGCTCTCCAGACTCTAAAGCCACCTTGATGGTTGGAATCAAAACATGGAACCCTTCAAGCTTTGCCCTGATGACAGTGGGATCTTGTACCCTCGCAACAATGCCATGGGCTACCACAGAATGTAAGAGGCCCGACCTTTGAGCCGAGAACAAATAAAGCAACTTTGAGCATCGAAGTAGAAAAACTTTTTCCAAACTTAAATTAGTCATAATAAGTTTGAATGAAGCACCCTTTGTAAGTGCTTTAAGCTTCAAATGCATACCCTGGAGAGCAACACTTATGGAAGACTATCACAAACTTATGTATTAGGCCAATTTTAATAAATAAAAAAAATTCCATCTATAAGTATGGAAGTGAACCTCATTTCTGTCCCTCACCTCCAAGAGCATGGCTCGCACCAATCGCACCAAGCAAACTGCAAAGAGAGTCTTGCCCCCCAAGGTGGGATGTGGAGTACCCCCTGTCCCAACCACCACCACAACAACATCGCAAGCACAGGTGGAGGCCTGGCACTATGGCTCTCCATGAAATTAGGCAATACCAAAAGACAATCCAGCTGCTCATGCTGAAGTTGTCCTTCCAACATGTGGTGCAAGAGATCATGCAGGATCTGCAACTCCGTCCATGACATGAGTTTCTGGGTTTGCGACGGAGCATCAAGACCACTGTCTACATGATGGATAGCTCAGGCCTTGGAGGCACTCCAAGAGGCTACAGAGGCATACGCTGTTTGTAGCTATTCATGTGAAAAGGGTCACTATCATTGAAAAGGACATGCGGTTGGTAGTACGACTCATGCGACGCAGGAGAGATCCCCCGGGGCAAGATCTTTAGTTATATTTGTATATATCTCGCACATGAATGTAATTCTACAAAGCTATGTAAAGCTTCATGTATATCTTGATAAATATACATATTTTTTTCTCTTATCTTGCACGGCACAAATAAGTCTCTTTTAATTTGAGTTTATATAATTTGTTGGTTTATTTGTGTCTTTAAATGACTATGATTTTCATTTAAGTTACCTGTGTAATTTGAATTTATTTTCTTGAGTCGACTCTAATAAAATACATTACAAGACACGTATTAAACAAAAAAACTCTGCAACCCAAATTTCCATTCATAGCATAAAAAATTACAGTTATCAAAGCTACATAGTCATCATGGCTATGTCCAAACTTAAATTAGTCAAAATAAGCTTGAATGAAGCACCCTTTCTAAGTTCTTTAAGCTTCAAAAAGTTTTTTGCATACCCTAGAGAGCAACACTTGTGTCGAAGACTATCACAAATTTATGTATTAGGCCAATTTTTTTTAAATAAATTTCCATTTGTAAGTATGGAAGTGACCCTCATTTCTCTCCCTCACCTCCAACAGCGTGGCTCACACCAAGCAAACTGCAAAGAGAGTCTGGCTCCCAAGGTGGGACGTGGAGTTACCCCCGTCCCAACCACCACCGCAAAAACATCACAAGCACAGGTGGAGGCCTGGCACTGTGACTCTCCGTGAGATTAGGCAATACCAAAAGATAGTCCAGCTGCTCATGCTAGAGTTGTCCTTCCAACATGTGGTGTGAGAGATCATGCAGGATCTGCAACTTCGTCATGACATTAGGCTCTCGGTTTGCGTAGCATCAAGCCCACTACCTACACGATGGATAGCTCAGGCCTTGGAGGCACTCCAAGAGGCTGCGGAGGCATATGGTGTTTGTAGCTATTCATGCAAAGAGGATCACCATCACTGAAAAGGACATGTGGTTGGTACGACGCATGCGATGCTGGAGAGATCCTCCGGGGCCAGGATCTTTAGTTATATTTGTATATATCTCACATGAATGTAATTCTAAAAAGCTATGTAAAGCTTAATGTATATCTTGATAAATATACATAGTTTTTGCTCTTGTCTTCTTGTGGCACAAATAAGTCTCTTTTTTAATTTAGGTTTATATAATTTGTTGATTTATTTGTCTTCAAATGGCTACAATTTTCATTTAAGTTACGTGTGTAATTTGAATTTATTTTCTTGAGTCGACTAATAAAATACATTATAAGACATGTATTAAACAAAAAAACTCTGCAACCCAAATTTCCATTCATAGCATAAAACATTACAGTCATCAAAGCTATATAGTCATCATGGCTATATCCTAGGCTTCTTACTACTAGGCTCTCCAGACTCTGAAGCTTCCTTGAGCTAGAATCAAAATATGGAACCCTTCAAGCTCTGCCCTGATGATAGTGGGATCCTAGACCCCCGCAACAATGCCACGGGCCACCACAGAATGTAAGGGGCCCCACCTTTGAGTCGAGAACAAATAAAGCAACTTTGAGCGTCAAAGTAGAACAAAATTTTCCAAACTTAATTTAGTCAGAATAAGTTTGAATGAAGCACCGTTTGTAAGTGCTTTGAGCTTCAAAAAGTTTTTTGCATACCCTAGAGAGCAATACTTATGGAAGACTATCACAAATTTATGTATTAGGCCAATTTTTTTAAAAAAATCCATCTATAAGTATGGAAGTGACCCTCATTTCTCTCCCTCACCTCCAAGAGCATGGCTCGCACC
Organism: Cibotium barometz; assembly: GCF_041138505.1. NCBI lineage: Eukaryota > Viridiplantae > Streptophyta > Polypodiopsida > Cyatheales > Cibotiaceae > Cibotium > Cibotium barometz. The sequence continues at coordinate 4,562,948 of NC_141089.1, read as the reverse complement.
AAGCAAACTGCAAAGAGAGTCTAGCCCCCCAAGGTGGGACGTGGAGTACCCCCCGTACCAACCACCACCACAACAAGATCGCAAGCACATGTGGAGGCCTGGCACTGTGGCTCTCCGTGGTGAGATTAGGCAATACCAAAAGCAAGAACCGTCTCCTTTGCAGAGAAAACCATTAAGTGTTGAAGAACAACCGACCTTTCGAACCCACCGCCTTGCCTGTAGTGCGAACAAGGTTGGTGTGGAGGGTTGATCGACACCTTGGAGATTGATGTCCCTACCATCTTTGACAAACTATAAGATGTGGTTGCAAAAACAGATGAGAGGATCATAGTGATGTAACCATTGCTGACCCAAGATCATATCATATCGGGATAAAGGTATAACCTGAAAATCCATCTTATCTCGATATTGATGAATGTGGAAGGAAAGTCAAGGAGCCATAGTATTGCAATTAAAACCCGATCTGTCTGCCAACTCGATCTCGTAATAAGTGTGGGGGCTGCAAATAGTGCGTATCTTCATCAGTCGTTGCACCATCGTTGCAGCCACAAAATTGTGAGAACAGCCACTATCAATTAGAACAGTGATAGTGACAACTGGAAATTGAGCCAATCAGTGTCAACACCTAGTGGACACGGAGGCTAGAATTTTAAAGGCATCTTGTGTTTTTGCCACTGCAGTAATTATGCAAGCCTGTGCGTGCTGGGATATAACCATAGCACGTTTGCTTTTAGAATTATCTGAAGGCTGAGCCTAAGACTTGTCTTTGGAGGCGGAAGGTTCTACATTGGAGTTCTACCAATTATTGGATTGTTTAGGGCATTCAAACCATCGGTGGTTTCCGAAACAAATGGTGCATAGACCTGTTTTCTGTTGACTTGTAGTAGCAAGGGACTACATCGGGTTATGGGATTGGTCACGTCCAGAGTCATGACACCATGGTCTAATCCTCGTGGTGGTTGATAAGGCTGCTAGTGCCATGGTCGGTTAGAAGAGGATCCCTCTCATTGTCGAGGCTTCTGAAAGGACTGCTACTGCTGTTGCTGCTGAGAATTGGTTCGAGGTTGAGAACCGCCAAAAGATTTGGAACCATCACCTCGAGGCCAATGATCCAGTTTGGGTCAAATGGCATAAGCGAGATTGTGCTTGAAAATCCGCATTGGCAGGAGTGAACTGCTTATTATTACGGATGACACACTTGAATTTTTCCCACGTGCTGACGATTGTCCCATTAGATGGTCATCCCATTAGACAATCATTGTTGCCACCATAAGAATGCATTGTCTTTCAGCAAAGACGCGGTGAAGGTAATCTTTCTTGCATCGGTGAGGTCCATGAAATTGAAGTACAAGTGGAGCTTGTACAGCCATTGGTCAAGTGTACGCTTATTGCGTTGGCTGGAAAAGGGCTTAGGAGGTTTAATGTCCAATTTCTTAGTTTTGGATGCTTATAATAAGTGATAAATAACTTTTAAGTCATCGGCTTCTACCTCTAGGGGAACCATGTTGATGTCTAGAACTGGCACGTCGATCAAAGTCGTCAAACTTGCAGGTTGAGAGTGTTGGGTCTGCACCTACTACATCTGTAACGTGAGGGTCTCCAAAGTCTTCTGGAATTGACTTTGCATAGCTGCCATCTAGTTTTGCATCTCCTGCTACCATCTGGTGAGAACAAGTTCGTCTTCAATGATGGGTTCATCTGCCATGGTAAGGGATGGAACTTAATTGCTTTGCTATAGCTCCTCTTGACGCTGTTGTGCCCTAGTGAGAACCATCGCCCCGGGAGAGTGAATGGGTGCCATGGAGGAAGGTCGGGGCGAGGTTGTCACCGTCTCGCGGGGTTGGGGGGGAGCAGAAATAGACCACCCGCCGGTGTAGCGGGGATGACCAGGAGGAGAGAGTAAGGGGCCGGGACTAGCAGCCAGTGGCAAAGGAGTGGGTGTCCGAGGAGTATATGTCGGTGTTGCAGGTCGGACACTGTAAACCAAAGGAGCCTGGTTCGGGTATGTATTGATCTTGTGGTAGATGAGAGATGCCTCTGGAATGGCGAGGTCAAGATAAGGGTGCCGCTCCAAGAGGAAACTGTAATGTGGCAGGTCTCGTGGCGAGGTATGCACCCTGAAAATCCACACGTTGTATTCCTGGGGACGGGATGTGGGTGTGGCTATCTGGATACAGAAACATGATAGAGGAGCAGGGGCATGTACAGGTTCAGGAGAAGATGCAAGTGTAGAAAAGGGTGTGTCCTTGATATACCTGAACGGGCTTTCCTATCTCCCACATAAAAAAAAGCATCTTAATATCTTCTAAGACTCTCTCTCTCTCTCTCTCTCTCTCTCTCTCTCTCTCTCTCTCTCTCTCTCTCTCTCTCTCTCTCTCTCTCTCTCTCTCTCTCTCGCTACCTCTTAACACTCCCTCTTTTTTGCTATATTTATTTATTGAAAAAGGCAAGTCATCTTATTTGTTAAATTTTTTTTCCTCTTTTTGGCTTGCCAAAGGCAAAGCCTTAGTATTGTGTGTGAGTTTTTAGCTAGGGAAACTTTCGAGGCAGATTGTACTTTTTCATTAAACATTCAATCTTTTAATATTATGATGAGATTTCAAAATGATATTTTATATTTTGACCTTTGAAAACACTCATTTTTCACTTAAGAAGTTCTCTATCATCATAACTTCACCCCAATTCCAAACTAAATACACCTGTTTTACAGTGTGAAGCCATGTCCTGGAAACCTACTGAATGAAGACCACGCAAGGCCTTCTAAAACCTGTAAACCACCCTCTCTGAATCAAACAGGGGAAAGAAAAAATTATCAGACACACTATGTCCAAGAAGACGAATATGTCTTCCTTTTAGAATAGGCTACATCAGCATGAAGAGCAATGAGGTGTGCCTTAGTTCATGTATGCGACCACTTGCCTATTTGCACAATCATTTGGGTCACCTATTTTTCAGGGGGGTGAGGTTAGTGAGTATGCTCGAATGGGAGTAGTAGATGGACATGGGGGAATTGTCTCCACACGTTCAAGCCAACGCTAAAGCACCCTGGCTATCTGTAAGAATGCAAAGAGAGGAGTCGGAAAGGACATCAAGATTAATTAGCATATGCATAAACCACTCATAAACCATAATAGCTCAAAGCAAGTATTTAAATAGGCATGGTACTCGACCTTAGTAGAATAAATTGAGATTGTATCATCCTACTACTTGGATCATCTTGGATTGCTAAGAAATGAGGCCATAACCTAAAGTGAAGTAAAAACCATGAGTGGATCACCTGGTATCATGATCACCATGAGTGGATCACCTGGTATCATGATCACCTATCCAATCTGTTGGGATGTCAAGTTTAACCAGAGCTAACACTTACAACGTGCCCTAATGACCGTTCCACATTTACATGACTGGCGTGTTTGGTAGCCGACACGACAGATCTTTGCTAGCAGTGATTCTACAAATGGACTACACCTACATAGTCCACCCGTCAATTTATGGCATGCTAGCTCACCTACTTAGCGTGTTCACATTATGGACCGCTTGTACATAGTACTCTAGTACTTATGTTGGTTTTCACTTATCTTTTGTAGCCTTCATCTGAGAGCAAGAAGAAGAAGAAGATTTTAGCCTTCCATTTTTGTGTGTGTGTTATCCATTGTTGTGTGAGTGCATATGTGCTTGCAAGAGCTCAAGCTCTCTCTCTTGCCCCAATCTTTTCATGGTATCAGAGCTTGGCTCAAGCTAAGGAGTTGAGCGACAAGCAAAGGAAGCTATGAAGGCAAAGGAAGTGGTACACAAGTAAGAGTGTCATCATCTCTTTCCCTTCTTATTTAGTATGACACCCCCCTGGGTAGCACTGGGAGCTACGCATCTCCAATTGACGAGCTGTCTTTGCAGGCGCCTGGAGGTGCTTGTGTCATGCGTAGTACTTAGTATTGAAGTTTTGGGGCATAATCACGTTTCGGACATGCTTCAGCCTCCTTTCGGCCCCACTGGCACTTCTGGAAAGTTTTCGTTCGGAACTATTTTTGTCTGAACATTGGTTTCTTGTAGTGAATCAGTGCATTTTGGGTGTCCAAATAGAGAGTGCACATGCATTGTAGATTATGGGTGTATGTACATGTACTCTGATCACATCTGGTGACATATAGGTTATGCAGAAGTACATCGTCAGCATCTATGGATACATCTGCAATCACTGTATTTACCATGTGTTGCATGATAAATAAATGCTAATATCTATATTTAGCCTACTTGCTTGAGGATGCATAATTGTTTTGCTGCAATTTTTCATTTTTCATCACTCTGCTTCTTGCGACATTCTACAGAAAACATAGTTTACCACAATAATAGCAATCTCTGGAACTTGTTCCTGATTGTTTGTTCCAAATGCCATGGACTTTTCCCAGTCTCCGAGAGATAGCACCACAAGGTGTTTGTTCCAAATGCCATGGACTTTTCCCAGTCTCCAAGAGATAGCACCACAAGGTGCAGTGCGCATTGAAACACTTCATGGTGTTGAGATGGCTTGGCTCCCCTTACCTTGAGACTGGCCTCTTCCACATGTGTATGATTATTACTATTGTTGCAAATCTGTTGTCCGTAATTCTATTTTCCTTGTCATAAAAGATAATGTTATGTTACAAGTTGCATACAAATATTGTCTGTTTGTGTAGGTTTCTGGTTGTTGCAAGCAAACATGTCTGACAGACTCAATCAGATTGTCAATGAGATGGACAAGAAAAACTTTCATGCTTGGAAGTTTAGAATGACCAATGTCTTGATGGGTAAAGGATTTTGGGACTACGTCGAAGGAGACAACGAGGAGCCTCCAGAGTTACTTGAAGAGAATGCCACTCCAGAAAATGTAAAGGCATTCAAGGATTGGAACCAAGGTGCAAGAAAAGTCATGTGTATCGGCTTTCAATCAGTGTCATAGATGCAATGATAGGACACATACATGATGCCAACACTCCAGTAGTAGTTGCGTGGCAGAAGTTGGTGCAAATGTTCCAGAACAACACAAAGGCAAGGATACCACCTAAACAAGAGCTACATACTTTGGAGAAGAAAAGCATGTCTATTAATGAGTATGCTTTAAAGATCAAGCACATTATTGAATCCCTTGGGTCTATCAATGTATCGGTGGAAGATGCTGATTTAGTGACCCTCTATCTGAATGGACTTGGCAAAGAGTACAAACTATTCAAGACCTCCATTGCAGTTAGGGAGAACAATCCCAACTTTCAAGACTTAGTGTCTATGTAGAGGACTTCAAGAACAAATGTCTTTTTGTTTGCAAAAAGGGTAAGAGAGTGAGCAGAATGTTTACTTTGGATGTAAGCATGCCTGAGGTCAAAGCTTCTATGTTTGCACAAGGTGTGGGTGTTTTGACCGATATAAATATTTGGCACAACAATTGAAGTCCATGTAGAATTATGAAATTGTTACAGGTTTACCAAAGTTCAAGGTGGATGGAATGCAAAAGGTTTGTGAAGCATGCCAATTTAGGAAGCAAACAAAGAATGTATTTTCACATGACAGAAATGTAAGCAATAGGGCATTTGATGTGGTGCACTCAGATGTATTGGGCTCAATAAAGACGCCATCAATGGGATGATGTTGCTATAATTATGTAAATTTCATTGATGACAACACAAGGAAGGTGTGGGTGTACTTCATGAAAGAGAAAAGTGAAGTGTTTACTCACTTTCAGAATTTTAGAATGTTGGCTGAAAAACAAACAGGTTTATAGAGTAAGTGCCTGAGGTCAGATGGAGGGGGAGAATATTACTCCAATGAGCTCAATGCATCTCAAAAAAAACATGGAATTGAAAGGCAATTTAAATGTAGATACACTCCACAACAAAATGGTGTTGCTCAGAGAAAGAACATGCACATTGTAGAAGTTTCTCGTGTATTAGAGAAGCATCATTATTGGACTGCTGAAGCACTTTTGCGACTCCAGAGGAGAAGTACAGTGGCAAAAAGCCATATTTGTCACCTAAAAGTCTTTGGATGCATTGTATATGTACATATTCCCGATGAGCTACACAATAAGCTGAATCCGAAGGCTGAAAATGTGTTTTCATTGGTTACTCCCTTGAGCAAAATGGGTATAGATGTTATAACCCTATCACATGTGAGATGAGGGAGAGCAGGGATGTTGTATTTGATGAGACGAGTAGCTAGTATGCTGATGTAAAAGATTCGATTGGGATTGATGCATAAGAATAGGTGGTTGCACACAAAAGGCAAGTTAACAATCATAGTTGTTGGAGTGGACGGAGAGACTCCTCTAGCAATGGGTCTATTGATAGAATAGGTGGTTGCACACAAAAGGCAGGTTAACAATCATAGTTGTTGGAGTGGACGGAGAGACTCCTCTAGCAATGGGTCTATTGATAGACCATGGAGTGGCAGGCTGCGTCATAAAGTTAGTCCTGCAAATTCAATAGGTGCATCACGTAAAGGCAAAGAGAAGGTCGATGAGCCCCTTAGTATGCCTGATATTTCAGCAGGACATTCATTTGTTGATGTGGAGAGTCTAGTAGATCAGAGTAGAGCCTTGGCGAGGAGTTTAGAATTTGAGCTATCAGGACACCTGGTGTAAGAAAGGCTAAGGTAGTCGTGAGGACTCCAAGGACAAATCCAGGACCACTCAGGTCAAATAGGGTGAAAAACCTTGTTCAAAGATTGATGTATGATGGTTATGTAGCTCACCATTATGCATACATGTGTAGGATATTAAACCCACATGTTTTGAGGATGTTGTTGGGCATGCAAATTGGGATACAACCATGGATGAAGAAATGGTTGCATTGGATGAAAATAAGACATGGGGATTGGTGCCTTTGCTTGAGGGTAAAAAGGCCATTGGATATAGGTCGGTATACAAAGTGAAGCTCAACTCATATGGAAGAATTAGCATGTACAAAGCTAGATTGATTGCTAAAGGTTATGCTTAGACCTACGGCATTGATTTATAAGGAGACATTCAACCCCATTTCCAAGATGGCAACAACTGTTGAGAGCTGTAATTGTAGTAACTATATCAAAAGGTTGGGTCTTACATCAGGTGGATGTAAAGAATGCAATCTTGCATGGTGGGTTGGAAGAAGAAGTGTATTTGGATCAACCAATTGGTTATCAGGATTTGAGTCACCTAGATTATGTGTGTAGGTTGCATAAAGCCTTGTATGGTCTGACACAGGTGCTAATAACATGGCAAGGTTCCTTGGAAAAACTGCATTTAGATGGTGTGAGGTGATAGTGTCCTCAAATTAGATGATAACTTAGGAACACACATAGGAATTTTGAATGAGGTAGAAGGAATGTCGTGTGGCCGAGCTATGAACATACATTTATTATTGTTGACTTTGGAAGGCTAATGAATTATGAGATTCTTGGATGCTCATTCATGTATTGAGGAAGAGTTGAAATCTAAATTGCTAACAAGACAATAACACCATTAAGGGTGAACCTAAAGAATCATTCGTATAGAGATGTGACCAGGATGCCTATCGAGATGAATTAGGTTCAAATATGGTAGAACATTCAAAAATTCATAAACATGTATCATGTAAATGGGCATAGCTATAAAAAGGTGTGAGCATGAGGAGAAAACTTCCATTTTCCTTCACTACCTAACTTTCAGGGGGATGAAAACTGGATATAGCTATTGGCTATAATAAACACATATCAAAAAACCATAGGAACCCAATTCTATGATGATAAAGGAAAAAATGACATCATTCCAGTCCGAACTATAACTTATATAGTGTTAGAACAGAAAGAGGTTGTATAGCCTAAAAATCATGGAGTAACGATAGATACGAAGGAAGAAGATATGTCTTCCAAGGAGGATATAGTTATCTTGCTTAGAGGGTTTAGTGCAGGCTTTGAGCGTAGCTATACCTCAAGATGGGTAAAATTATGATAAGAAAGATGAGGAAGTGCTAGAAGAACACCAAGCACAAAGAATTCCTTGAAAGGAGAGAAGCTTACCTAAAAAGGAAAAAAAAGGAGAGAAGATTACGGAAAAAAAGAAAAAAAGAAGGAGAGAAGCTCAAATAAAAAAGAAGGAGAGAAGCTCAACTAAAAAAGACACACAAAAATTGATCCATGTTAGAACAAGGGAAGCATTGATGTGAAAAAGAGCACTATTTCCAATACGTGGAGGCCCTGAGAGACATTGAGAAGTTCTGTTCTATAGCTGGAAGTATCTCATCCTCAATTGACTCCAAAAAGACATGCAAGTCTGTACATAGAAGATGAAACAAAGCTATGCAAGGGGTTCTAAGGATAGTAACCAAGAAGAGGACTAGAGGCAAGCCCCCTCACATTTTAGGAACTATAAGATTGAAAATAGAAAGGTGTGATAGTGCACCCAGATTGAAAAGAGAGATACCAAAGAGATAAGGTGTGTCCTACGATGGACTTGATGATGCTAAACAAATCGACTTAGCATAGCTTGGTAAAAAACCTAAATTTATTTTTGGATCTCTATTGAATTGACCCCTGAGAAAGGAGACCAAATTAACAAAGGTACTTAAGAAATACATAGATGTTTTTTCTTGGAGTGATTCAAATCTAAAAGGAGTCCCTTCAGAAGATTGCTAGCATCATACAATTTCACTTATGGATGGTGCAAGGTCAATGAAAAACACCATGAAGTTATATGATGGTGGAAAACCTTGGAAGTTTGATAGCATCATACAATTTCATGATACAAGAATATACATGAAATTGTATACGCTTGAATCATGCCATAGTTAATCAAAGGATCAACCCCATGTATATATGAAATTGTATACATTACTAGAATACAAAACCAGAAACAAGATCAATCCACTGCTCTTCAACTTTTGAAAATTTAAATCCCAATCATTCGGTATAATCCCAACAGAGGATTGGACGTGCATGCAAATTAGCAGATTACCTAGTTTATCACTTTCTTTCAAGAGGTCCCCGACATCATACTCCAATCTTGAATCCATCAAGCTCCCCATTAGAATTTACCTCTAGGATTTCAAAGAGGATAAGAGGCTCACATATGTAGTGGCACAAATATGATGAAGCCCATGTGCAAGGCCTCAGGCCACCTTCGACCCCAACATTGAGCCTACTCTTCTTTAGATATAAGGGTTGCCTGCGCATGTCCAATTCCTCGAAACCTACAGGATGTGAGCCTCAAAGAGATGTTCTCTCCTCCCAGTTCATTCTCTTTGGCTAAAACTTTGTGCTCACCCGCAACAATGGTAAGCCACTTCCCAAAGGTCATTTCACGAAGATGAATGCCAAAGATGCCACCACCGATGAAGACAATTTATCCTACTTCTAAGGAAGGAAGTAGCACTAGGCAAGGGGGAGTTGTTCACAATTTCCGTACATTGGAAATCCCTACGTTTAGCCTACAAAGCCCCTTATATATATATATATATATATATATATATATATATATATATATATATATATATATATATATATATATAACTTTTGATAATATGAATGGGGAGAATCAATCATTTCTCTTGTGTAGAGATTTCTTCTTCTCTTGATCTCTTACTCTCTTTTGATAATATGAATGGGGAGAATCAATCATTTCTCTTGTGTAGAGATTTCTTCTTCTCTTGATCTCTTGCTTCTGGTCTTTTGCATGCTTGTGTGATTTCTTATAATGTGTTGAGTGTGCATGCTTGATAGCTTGAGTGAGAGAGTGATTGAGCTAGAGTGGAGTGGAGAGTGGTTCAAGCTTTCTAGCTTAACCATTGCTATTGGAAGTGTTTCCATAGAGGATTGAGAGAGGGATTAACACTCCTCTTAGTCTTTTTTCCTCTCCTATTGGGACTTACACACTCCAAGATATGTGGTTTTTCTACTATCCTATGATTGCTTGCATGAGGGAAAGAAGATTCTTTGACATAAACATAAATTAATAGGATATACACCAGAGATAAATGCATTAGAGAAGGAATGGATAGAAACTTTGCTTGAAATTATTTAAGAAAATGTACTAATAATTAGCACTTAAAATAATATATTTGCCAACTAAGGCAAATCATCTACATGGATATGTATTCATTTCTCAATAGTAGAATATGGGCATAGAATCTAGTCTATACCCTGGATAGTTTTAAGCCACAAGTGCTCAAATGGTCCTCCTAATAGAGTATCAGGAGAGACAAAAAAAGGTGGTAGTGGCCATCATAATAGCCAACCAGGATAAATTCATAGGACTCCTAATGATTCTTAAAATTGTTAGGTTAGAAATGTGGCTATATACATGCAATTACTCAAAACAAAGGTGGCCATCATAATATCCCAAATCATAAGCTCACAAATATTGTCTAGAGAAAAAAACTAACTTTGACATAAGAAGAAACCTAAAGCAATGAATGAGATTTCAACTCTTAAGATCAAGCATTTTGATTATGTGTGTGTGTGTGTGTGTGTGTGTGTGTGTGTGTGTGTGCACGCATGTGCACATTTGCACATGCTTGCATGCACTATGGAAGGAGTAAGGTTTGTGTATATGGTGGCATGGGAGCCACCATTTTATGGGGATATGGTGTGAAGCCATCTTTGTTTAAATGTCCAAAAACTTTATAAGGCCATTTCTTTTTTCTTGAATGCTGACTTCAATATGGAGATAACCTCGCATCCTCAACAAATAAAAGAAGCTAACACTTGTTTGTCTTCCATCCTACCTCTTTGATTCTTGTAGAACTAAAAAGGTTATTTATCATGCAGTTAGGCTCACCTTGGGCTTGTCTTTTGTGGTGGCAAGCAAGGATCCTAGAGGAATTGTGGTTCTTCTGGAGGTTCTTTAAGTTTATGTGGTTACAATCTCACTAATTACCTTGTGAATATCTACAGTGGGGCCAAAGATATAGATGCCCTAGGAAAATATATTGTAGCTGTATGTAAAGTGGATGTAAAGAGACGGATAAAAAACTATGACAATGTTGATGTGTCAATTAAATATTGGTTGGAACATTTTCTCTCTTTTGCTTAGTTGTTAATTTTTGAGTGGTTAAGTATTTTCTTTGGTGGTCGATTTGAGTTTTTATTTTTATGGATATGATGTGTCAAGAATTTTTCAACTTAAAAGTTATTCATTTGTAATTCCAATTGATGGTACACTCGTGATTAATTTTCCCATGAGCCTAGACCATGACAATGTGCGAGGCATGGGATGCATATGATCTTCACACTCATTTTTTTCCAATCTTTGTATTACAAAGGTTGACCGTAGACCTCGCTCTGGGCATACTCTAGGGCATGTAGAGAGAAGGAAACTCTGGTGGGTAGAGAAGGAGGGTGCTAGATTGGTGGGTAGAGTGCGAGTGTTCTAGAGTGGGAGGAGGACCCTTGGCTTGGGGAAGAGCAAGGGGGTATTGGATCCCTCTAAGATTAACACCTTGTTACTAAGGTGTGCATAATATACATTATATAAATTCAACATCTCTTGAAGCACATTAGAGTAACTCTATAACTGTATATGCATCAATATCTTGGGTAATATCAACTCTAAGCTTTGAGCTGTAATCATACTTTTGATAGCTCGATGATTGCTTGTGTGACCAGTCACAAGCATCCCCACCTCCAAAGGATCTCATTGTAGTCCACAATCGTGCTCTAAGACTCTTGTTCAAGAAGTTACCCATCACATGTTGAATGTGCATCATGTTATGAACCAATAGCCTCTTCATAGAGTTTGATTATACTAAACCTATAGAATCAAATCACCACATGTTGAATGTGCCATCATGTTAGCAACCGATAGCCTCTCAAATACTTCATAGAGACTCTATTCTGACTATACCAAACCTACACAATCAAAATAAACTAAAAATATAAAAGTGCCAATACTTTCTACAATCAAACCTACCTATGTCCATGGATGATCTATTGGTTATAATCAAATTTTACAAGACCGCAGCATTACATGACAAGCACCTGTGGGTACTTGAGTTTAGGTCGTGGTGCCCATGATGAGGGCATTGTAAAAGAACCCACCCCATGGGAGTAATATGTGGCATGACATGTCAATATTGGGGCTCCCTTGGAACACCATGTGGCCATGAGACGAGGCACTTGTCTGTGTTGGGCTCATGGGTACTGGCACGACCAAACACATTGAGGTGTATTTTCACTTTGTTCGTGAGCTGGTTGTGCTGATGACAGCATTAGACCTCTGGAGAAGTGTCCCTCTCAAGACAACCTAACTAACCTCTTCACTAAACCTCTTCCTTGAGATTCTGTTGATTAGCTCATGACTTATATGTGGGAGTCCGTCCATTGTGTTGTTGGAGATGAGAGGAGGTGTTGCACTATGTTCAACTCTAGCATTTATCCCATTTATTGTGCAGCATTTGTGCAACATATTTATCTGATGTATGTTACTTAGTTGTGGGTATTGTTTCCCATATTTTTAGACACTCTTCCCAGTCGCACGTATTTTAACCAGTCGTGGCTTTCTTCTACTAGCCGACTTGGCTATTATGATGTATATAAGAACATGTTTTTTGCAATTTAATTGATTCATCATTTTGCTCAAGTGTTGGATGCTCCAAGTCTCTCCTCTGCTTCTACTTTTGCCTTCAACCATTCTCTCAAATATTAGTCCCACAGGTCCCTCTATTTCTAGTTGGATTTACTCTGCTGCATCTTGTGCTTCACTTAATCTCAAGATCTCCTCTCTCAGGTTAGGCTATTCTTGTAGTTTCTTTGGAAGGTTTTCTTCATATTTAGATCTTCGCTTGTATCACCCTTCCACCACTGCCTTCTTGGTCATGTCTAAGAGCTCTTCCATGCTATCACTATTGGATCATTTTCAATTCAATGTAGCCTAGATCATCCCCTTGAATCCTTGGTTTGTCTATGCTTATCCCTTTGAGCTTGTGAGTATTTTTGGGCTTTCTTCCTAAGTTCTTCAGCTTTGTCAGTGAGGACTAAGGAGTGGATGGTTCTCTCTAGACAATACGTCTAGGAGGAGTCACGACAAGGAGATCTCAGTGTATAAATGAAACATTGATAGGATATAGAGAAGTGCAGAAAACTTAGAAATCATCTATATTAACCACTCACTCTTTTACAAGGCTACTCATTGCACCGTGTGCACTCTTCATAATGACCACAGTGATCTGATAGCTCCACTCCCCACTCTAGAAAGTCCTTTTAGCGCTTGGAGAGTCAATAGGTAGAATCAAGAAGGGTGATCCACTCTCCTCTAGCCTTGGGGTTCCCAACCGTAGGACAAGTTGATCCGGTGTGTGAAAGTGGAGTTGCACCAACATTCCACTGATCCAGTGTGTGAACGTGAAGTTCCACCAATCCGAGATAAGTGGCGTTCCATTATCATCCAATGGGCATGGAGCCAAAGCGCGGGTATGGGATTTGAAGTCGGAGTAGAGCCACTCGTATGGGTGGTGGACTCAGATTTGGGTGTGTAGTACCACAAAGAAATCTAAGATGGCTCTCTCGGAAGTGCATGTCGGGGCTACAGGCCTATATCCCAGCATGCTACCTCAAGACTACATCCATGTGACCCATCAAGTACATGTCTAGGAATCTTTGATCCTCATACTGTATCAATCCTCTACTGCTCCCATGATGCTTACTCTGCCTATCCTCTTCTCGTGTGGGATATGCTTGGCTCTACCCATCTCTACTCTGAGGTACTGGGAGGATACCTTGAGTTGGCCAATCACAATACGCATAGCATGTGGCGAATATTTGTATGTATCTCTAGATCTCCATGAATCCATCCTTAGAGAGTCTCAAGCTATAGAACTCACACTTCTTATCGATCTTTAACGACGACGACCATGTCCGATGTATGAATAGTCTGAGTAGGTCTTTGATGATGACACTCATGTTCGATGTATGCGTAGTCCACATAGGTGTCTGGTAATGACACTCATGGTCGATGTATGTATAGTCCGAGTAGATCTAACCAGATGATCCGGTTGATCTAATGTCGTGAGAGGTTGAGGTAGGGGAAATATAGGTTGTACTAAACTAGGAGGAGAATGTCCACATGTATGCCATGTGCATGAAACCAATCAACTATCTCCAAATACATTACATGTGTCAATAATGGTGGTGGTCGTGTGGACGAGGAGCAGAGCAATCCAACTCAACTCACCAGCTCCCTCTCTCTCATGATATAACTATATAGAGGTCTCTAGTACTACTAACTAGTCATGGGAAGCCACCTCAATCAAGAATTAATACATGATGAATTTAAGTGACGGACTAAAAGACGGCATCTGTTAACTACATTATGAATGTAAGTGACAGAGTGAAAGAGGGCATCTGTAAGTACATGATGCCCTCTTTCACTCTGTCACTTACATGAATGTAAGTAACAGACTGAAAGAGGACATCTATAACTAATGGGGGCCACCCCAAACTCTGCATGTATAATGTCATGTGGCAATGATAGCTTACTTCTCCTAATCATGGATGACAACATTATCACCTCCACCTCCTATAGCCTCTCTATGCCCCTCCAATCATCCTTCCCTACACCTAACTCCTAGAAGGCTGCACCATCCATACATCTTGGTTGTACTTAAGTGTCAAAAAGCAACCACTTAGTTCCGAGGGATTCACTTCTTGTATAAAGGGGATGTCATGTGCGTGCTCATAAAAACCCCCTATTTAAGTTTCTCTTAAAAATAAACTATACCCCTTTGTAAGCTTATGAGTCCCACTTATGAAACTAAAGTGCCTCTATTTAAGGTGTAATACATGTGGCAAGCTCCAACCCATTTTAGTAGCATAGATGTGCATTAGAACCACATATTCTACTTAAGCAAAAAGGCTTATATGTATTCTATGTATGGGTGGTCAACTTATAGGATTACTAAATGTATGTATGGGTGGTCAACTTGTAAGATTACTAAACGAATCAAATTTTGATCCTTTACCATTATATCATATATAGTAAACTATAATTAGAAATTTTTCCCTTGCTTCCATTCTCCCCCTCCGTAAAACCCACCTCAGTGAAACCCCCTAGACCCCTAGCTTGTAAGCTTAAGCCCCACCTTCCTAAAACCCCCCTTCCTTACACTCACGTGATCATAAGATATGGCTTGTGAATCCCCCAAGCACTTCGTAGAGGGCTCCTTGAAATGTGCCTTGAAACATTGTTTCTCCAAATGGGCTAGAGAGGCATGCCCCCTCGCTAGGAGTCATTGAGTGGCAAAACTAGGGACTGTAAAAGTGATTCCAAGGTGTGGGTACTTCTGCACAATCTCCACTAGGGCCTCTCTATATAAGAAAGATAATCTTGAGATGACCACATAAGATGTGTTGAAGACCATGACCTTGGTTTTGCTCAAATTGACCGTAAGGTCTCTCTCCTACAAAATCTCTCAATGCATCCAAGTATTTCTCTAAACACTCGGTTGAATATGAGATCAAGGCAATGTCGTCAACATATAGGAATATGGCCTACTGTCCAGACCAATGGTGAGCCTCTACCTCCGAAATTGCTCACAAATACTGCAATCTCATCAATGTATAGACTGAAGAGTGGAGGTGAGATTGAATAGCCCTGCTTAACCCCAATAGTGCTACATATATCTTCCAAGAGTCTAGCGAGTGCACGTACATAGCCAAGTACTACCTGATATAGTGCTATCAAACCCCATATCACATATGAGAGCTGGATCTCTTGGACGTAGTCAAAGGCTTTGCAAAAATCCACAAAGCATCAATACACATATCTCTTTCGTGCCCTCGCCTCCTCTATGATAGCCTGTAAAGTAAAGATATGGTCCAGTGTGGAGAAGTTTCTCATGAAGCCCACCTGGCCTGATGCTTTGTTTCACATCCTCTCTACCACAAAGCTCATCATGTCCTCTAGTACTTCTCCATAGATCTTGGCCATTGTGTGTGGCCACAATCATGATAGTCTTGTTGAGAGAGAGAGAGAGAGAGAGAGAGAGAGAGAGAGAGAGAGAGATCTATTAATGTCTACAAAAACCCAAGGGCCTATGAGACCATGAATAGTTCAATGATACCATGGGTATGTAGTGCCATGGAAAAACTTTTTTAAAAAGGGATGTGAAAAGTGAAAACTAGAACATGACTTTGCAAGGCTCATGATGGTGGTAGATGTGGCCATGGTGAGGGCATGTCATGTCATCGGAGAATCTCATGGATCTATCGCTGTGTGGTGGAGATACTCGGTGTTGTAGGTCAAGGCTCGCATGTAGGATGGAGTAAATATATCCACTTAGGACTCCTCTGGGACGGTATATGGCCTCTGTGTATATAGCTGGAATGAGTTGATGTTAACACGACAGTGTCAGTATGGGTGGCTGATGTGGATGTGCATGCCCTGAAGAAATCATGATATATCTCTGGGCGACATCTTGTATGGATTGGCCTCATCTCTCAGCATGTCCTCTCAATACTCCATCCCTATGTTGTATGAGCTCTATCGAGTACATCCCGAGAAAGCTCTCGTGTTCATATTTTATCACTCATGCCAGTGGCCCAAATCCCTCCTGAAAGGGACAATGAAATCTCCCCCATATCTCATAATACGTTTGGCATCTAAACATATAATGGACCTCGTCTCTACCTCCCCTATGGTGCATACTTTGCATATCCTCTAATTGTGTGGGATGTTCTCGACTCTCCCAAGCTCTACTCAAGGCAATGGGAGGATACTATGAGCTAACTAATCGCGATGCACATAGCATGTGACATGTGGATATGCATGTACCTCAAAGTATCAAAGAATCCATCCCCATTGAGTCAAAAAATGCTCTATAGAACTCACATTTCATCATGTCACACCCAAGTCTATGTATATATAGACCGACTAGTCCAATTGTTCTCCTATCCTAAGAGGCGGAGGTGTGGAGAGTTCAAGTTGTACGAAGTGGGAGGAGATGATCCATCTGCAATCCATGTACATGAAACCATTCAACTACCTTCAAGTACCATACCTACTTTGGTAGGGGTGGTGGCCATCTTCTCCACGAGATGAAGGGCAGTTTGGCATGTCTCTCTCACTCCCTCTCATGATATAGCAACAAAGAAGACCCTAGTGCTAGCCAAGGGAGAGATGGTGTCTATCCAAGGAGCATATATGCTAAATGTAAGTAATGGTCTAGAAGAGAGCATATGTGGCCAACGGGGCAACCCTAAACTTCGTATGTATTATGTCATGGGGCACCGATGGCTTCTTACTCCTAAACATGCATGATAGCATGAGAGAGAGAGAGAGAGAGAGAGACGAAATAGCCATAAATTCATGTGCCCTTCTTTCTACAAAGGCAAGCCAATAACAAAATTGTTGTTAACATGTACACACATGACGTACACGTATCCATAACACAATATTAAAACTAAATACAATGCAAGCCTACGAGCTCCCCACATTGTCTATAAATCTTGTCTGGTTATTCCTAAACATGCCAAATCCTGAACTCACAAAAATGCAATGGCTGCTACTTTGTTTCTTACAATTATAGCCCTTGCAAAGATGTAAAAGATTGGGTTACTAATATGAGATGTAAAAGCATTTTTAATTGTACAAAAATGAGAAAATACACAAAGTTGGTAAGAAGCCTACCAAGTTTGAGCACTCAATACAAACCAAAAACAGAGAAGTTTTTTTTGGCCTGTCTAAAGCATTTGAGAGCTTTTACTTGAGCTCAACATGCCTATATCATTTTAAATATTGTTTCCTAACCGATCCCAATGTCAAACAGGCTTCTCAGTGCAATGAAATATGCTGATATAAATCTCACTCCCAGCATGTAGCACACTCCTTGATGTTCTAGTCCAAGTAATGTTACAAAATTTCGAGTCTTGCCTTTGACAAAATTTGTCCCCACCCAAGAGACGCCTTCCTCCACCAAAATGGTAAGACAAATCAAGAGAGACAATCTGGCCTTTCGTTCTTTTGTAGAAGAGGTGAGAGTGCTTCCTTTACTTGAGCCCTCTGGATAAGCATCACCAACGTTGTACTGTTTCCTTTTAAAGGATGGTAGCATGATCATTGCTGCAAGTTGCTCCATGTTTTCTCTCTAGTGTTTGCCCCCAAATATATCATACGGCTCTAGACAAATGGCAATGCCTTAAGTTCTTCCTGCATTTTTACCCAAGCTGAAATCCTTCAAATCCAACTCACCATGGCCTTGGGTAGAAGGAAAGAAGAGTAACTCAAGATGGTCTCACATGCAGCTTACCTCTCACCCACCTCAAGAAAAGAGAAAAGAAAAAGGGATAAATCCAGAACATTGCATGGCCAAATGAAACAATTCACAGGCAACCTTGTATTTCTGCTTTCCACCATCCACCTCGACCAAGCCATGGCAATGCATGATTGTCAAAGCCCAAGAGAGAGCCTTTCCTGCTGCAATATTGTTTGAACATGGTCATACCTCAACAATCGAACTTTGGCTTCCAGAGGCGGAATCCTGGATCTCAAACATCAGAGGTCTGCTGAGGCTTCTGTTTTTCAAGAAAAATTAGGCACCTGTCAAGATTGAAGACATCACATAAAAGTCTTTGTGTCTGTATCGTGTAACTGGTGCTGTCATAGCCTTTCACAGGGGAAAAGGTCCACTTTAATTAGGAATCGTCACTTCAACCCGGTCCAATCTATGCTGCTCAAAACTGCCATCCTCATCACTTGTCCAATCACCAGGATCAAAAGAGTTTGCAGATGTATTATACTGCAAATCATTACCCAGAAGTTGTACTGTTTGCGAAGTCTCAAAAATATCATTGACATTCTCACCAAGATACTGCTGCATGAAAAATATTATGTTTTTTAAAGATATAAGTTAGTTTTACATGTTTCTTTCGAGTGCATCATGTTAGCTAAAAGATTAGCGATAATTGATACAGATAAAATCTCTCTCTCTCTCTCTCTCTCTCTCTCTCTCTCTCTCATAGTGCACAGTCTAGAGGGAGATTTCACTGTCTATGACTCTATTCACAGAGGGCTTTGGACCCTTATCCCAGATCATGGAGTACCCAAATCAGAGGTGCCTTGGACTCGAGCTCAGCTGACACAGAGTCACTACTTAGAGATCCTCGCCCCCACACTCCTCTCAACTTACCATCACCAGTTGTTTCCAGTCTAGAGGGGTGGATAGGGAGGCACCAATGGATACTGGTGCCTATACCATAGTGCCCCCTCGCAGCAGGCCCATGGGAGTCACATCAGACCAGGCATGCACACTCGAGAGCTAGATGCTCTTGTCCCATCAGACCCCGGCCACCCACAACTCATCAGTGAAGGCTGCTTGCTGCTGCTAGACTATCGAGGGTAGAGCTCCATAGTGGAGAGTGCAGAAAGACAGAGAGAAGAGAATGTAATGCTCAAGTGATTGCACAACTCAATGAGTATTGGATTGCTTGATATGATTTGAAGTAGACTAAGTACATGCTTTTATCGGTTGCAAACCTTATCTTTTGACTCACACAAATCACACTGGCATATGAGGACATGACACATGGCACACTTTTATCTTATCTAGATAAGAGGGTGTTCACACACATATAGGCACACTTGCACATACATGGGTTGTTCACACCCTCTTATCTAGATAAGAGGGTGTTCACATACATATAGGCACACTTGCACATACATGGGTTGTTCACACCTATACAAACACATATAGATGGTTACACGTATAGACAAGTATACGTGGTGGACATACAGGACACAAGAGACTCCGAAATACCCAACAATCAGCCCCAGATTCAAGAGATGTTGACCCGCCATCCAATGGCCTTATCCTCACAGTAGGCTATTGACATCTCTAGCCTTCTTGTACCACCAATGATGGACATCTTGGATGGGCCCTTGCCCAGAAAACAGGGTTAATTGACTATTTTTATTCAGGCTCAGGCTGGTTTTGGTTTTGGCTCTGGCACTTGCAGCCTGGGTAATGGCACCTCCTTGGAAACATCTATTTCTGTGATCGCATCTCCAAAGAACTCGACTTAGAAGCTCTCTTTTCGTTGCGTCAATGCTCTCGGGCTTAGGCTACTCCAAAACCCTAGGTGATTCCTCCTTGGGCTTTGTTGATGCTACCATGAACTGTGCCCATGTTTCCTTACAATGTGCCCAACTTTGCCCGTATAGAAGCTAGGCTTAGTACGCCTCTTCGTGAAGCTTTACTTTATGTGCTTCTTTCTCGCATTGCCAATGGTCCTCTTCTATGAGTTGTTGCCTATACTCTACCATGATTTGTTCGTACTAGATTTGGCATTCTTGTTCCTTTTTGTATCGCTAGCCTTGGAGTTCTTGTTCCCTTTTGTATCGTTCTTCATCTTCCCATCTCCAAAGCCTTTGCATAGTCTCATACTCACGCCGTAACTCTTCTTTCCAAGCATAATTGCTCTCCATTGAGGTGACGTTTTGGTGGAGGGAGTAACAAACAGAAGCATTTTCCTACCTAGGTTGGACGTAGGCTAAGACTTGTGAATGCAGAAATGGATTGAAACCCTAAAACCGAAAACCCTAATTTGGTTTTTCCACTTTACACACTGAATCTAGGGCTGAAAACACTGTTGCTAGGGCTGACCTCATGCAAAATATTAAAACCCTAATTTTGGCCTGAAAACCCTAATTTCAAAAACCCCAAATCAACCTATAGAAAACACAAGCTAAGGACTGCCCGAGGATAACCTAAGCTCTGATACCAATGTGACATGTGTCGCAAAAGCGTGTTACGCTAAGCTAAGAAGATTAACACTAATCCTATGTTTAGGAAAGACATAGAAGAGGAGAGAGAGACCTAATCTATGACAAAACATGCTACATACACAATGATCTTGTTGACTCAATGCTTTATGATGCATACCAAATATCCCTACAGCCCTCTACTTGCAATCGCACTAGAGAAGCTCTTCCTGATCCACCATTGTCCTTGTTGTCTTGCAAACTCTGACAAACGGATCCTCTTGATCTTTGAATGATGATTCTAATGAATGCCTAATGATCCTATTTATAGGAAAAAGATAGAAATTCGTAATTGAGTAGGTTTTGTATTTTAGCCCACAAAACTGTCTAAGAAGTCATACTTTGTGTTCATAATGTGTCCAACTTGTGCCCCAACCAATGGGCTATGTCCTCGGCACTTCTGAACATCGTTTGGGCTGCCAAGACTACTCAAATCGGACCATATTCTGCCTCTTAACTTGCCCCTATATCTGCTGATGAGGATAAGCATGTCCATGAGCATTGGGATTAACGGATGCACCCGACACTTAGCTTTCAGTTTTAGTTTACCGTTGCTTTTTCTTTTTTCGTCCATGAACGAAATTTCATGGACACTTTGTATACATCATTTTGGTCTCATACACCCTTTGGATCTCTTGAAGACGTTAAGATAACTTTCTTTCTCTCTCTCTCTCTCTCTCTCTCTCTCTCTCTCTCTCTCAATTGCTTCCTGGCTCACTTTCAGGAAGTGTTGGCTCTTTGACACTTTGGTAAGGGTCCTATGATGTGCTCCTTTCTAGGGACCGGACTTGAGAGCACAAGACTGGAGGAGGTTGAGAGATTGAAGGTCATGATCTCTCACGTGTGATTAGGAGTAAGCCTTTGGTGCCACATGAGGTTGTCTTGGCTGAGTCTAGGGACAGCATCTTTGGTTTTAGATGCCATGTTTCAGGCTCACATACATATACCACGTCTACTCTCTAGTGATGCCGGGGTACTAGGAGCTACTCTGTCCCTGCTATCTAGAGGACTAAAATGCCATTCTTGGGAGGCCATCTTTGTCAATTGAGTAGACACGGTATGTGTATGCTATAGCCTGAAACATGGCATCTAAAACCAAAGATGCTGCCCCCAGACTCGGCTAATACAACCTCATGTGGCACCAAAGGCTTACTCCTAATCACACATGAGAGATCATGACCTACAATCTCTCAACCTCCTCTAGTCTTCTGCTCTCAAGTCCAATCCTTAGAAAGGAGCGCCATACACCACAAGGCCCTTACCAAAGTGTTGAAGAGCCAACACTTCCTAAAAGTGAGCCTGGAAGCAATTGAGAGAGAGAGAGAGAGAGAGAGAGAGAGAGAGAGAGAGAGAGATTAGCATCTACAAAAGACCCAAAGGGCCTATGAGACCATAAATAGTACAATGATACCATAGGTATACAATGCCACGGAAAAACTAAAGAAACATGACTCGAGAAGCCTCCTGATGGAGGATGTGGCTATGATGACAAGCCGTTTGAGTACAGCTTGGATGCACCCCTCTTGGATCTCTCACATTAGGAGATCAACCGTATCATCCACCTTTGCCTAACTGGGCTTCATACAAATCCTTGTCCCCCCATCAACGGTCTCCACAAAACTCTAGTTTTACAAAGCGCATTCATATGAGTCAGTGAGGATGGGCTCATGAGACATGGCTCCACGTGCAAAGTCCCTAGCATCCATACCACCAATACATACCCATCAGATGTAAGCATGGAGTAGTCTGAAGGCCTCGAGTCTAGATCTGAGGAGCTCTCCCTCAAACTAACTCATTACAACACTTATATAGGCCTCCTATAAACCAGGAGCCAAATATAGCACGTGTCTCATAAAAGCTACTAAACCCCCACTTAAAATGCCCAACCCCTAGGCTATGGTTAACCTAACCTGAAGATTTTAACCTTGATTGTTACATGCCTTGAGGTTGATCATGGTAACGCACAACAAGCCTTCTTTAATACTTTGGTAAGAAGAAGGATATATTAACGTCTACAAGAGGCCAAAGTGGCCTGTGAGACAAAAGTACCAATACATCCAAAACTCAAGGAAACTAAATGTCCCGAGTAGAAAATGAAAAGCATAAACTAAAAAACAACTAGCTATAACATATGGCCAAAGAGGAACTAGTGGCCTGATACGACTGCCAGAAAAAGGCATATCTGATAAAAGTGTGGAATTGGAAAAATGGTAGGCTATGGGAAGCAGCTGCGATATCTGATAGACTCATCCCATAATGTCTCGCATAGGTTGATCCAGCATAGATAGGGTGAAGCGCCGAGGTCGTGCCGCATGACATCGTGCCAATATCGCATGTATCCTCTGATAATGTCTCCGCTAGAGCCGTGGCCCAGCGGCTCGTGGACGCCGTGCTCTACATAGCTCTCCAGCTCTATCCAAGGTGACTCCTCGAGGTGGCTCTGTGGGCCAAGTCGACTCGTGGTCAACGGTGCACCAAGTCGCTGTTGCTCTGAAGAAGTTGGTAAGGATGCGTTGGCCTGTGTCTCGGACATGCCCCCCCTATCTGGAGCGTAGGATGTGGTCTCGCTGTCTGCGCAGCTCGAGGACAAAAAGCCCAAGGCCGGACTATCTCATGTGGTACTAATGATTTACTCCTGATCATGCGTGAGATCATCATCACTAGTGGTCTCTTCATCTACTCCCACCCATCATAAAACTCCCCTCCACTCGAGGCTAGCTACTCTGTTGTAGATCCACTCCTCCGCCTGTGATAGAGACTCGGCCCCCATATGGGAGCGCCATACAAAAGCGCTAGTGTAACCAACGTGTCAAATTATAAATAACCAGAGCTTCGTTCGACGCTCATGAAACTGGATGTGTGCACACTGGCTCTCCAGGGCTCCAAGTGCAGCATATCCTCTAGTCAATCTGTCCTCCGCCGCCCTCCTCGTGGTAAAGCGCGGTCCAGCAAAAGTGACCCCCTGGTAGACATCTCTCCTGACTCTCTGTATTGTCTCCCCACCATAGGTGAACTCAGGCAACCGGTCGGCCCACTGCTGAGAGGTGTTAAACACCATTACCTTGGTCTTCCCAAGGTTCACTGTAAGGTCCCTAAGTGGCCCAAACCTACCAAGAACTCAGTAGGCAGCCCGCTTGTGCACAGAACCAGCCCAGGTGAGCAAGCCCCGCCTCCTGTTCAGTCTAGAATTCAGCCCATGCTCAGTCCACAAAGGTCAGTTCACACTTCCCAAGGCTAAAGTCAAAGCATTGTACTCATTACATATCCAGCAATACAAGCAAATACACCACAGGGTGGGGGCCCATCAGTGGGTTAGTTGGGACCAATGTATCGTGTACTTCTCTCCCTCTACTCTCTTCATTGAAAGTTGATGCATCAAAGTACATGATTAGCACACCTTAACCAGATAACTTTAGCAACAGATGCAACATTAAGATTGTATACATCATTACAACCATCTAAACGCATCAGACATGCTTCCTTTAAGTTTCGATGAGCTTATTAAACAATGCAATTAGATGAATTAATAGATTAATTACCTGTACAGAAGCCTGAGAAAATTGGTGTTTGTCCGTGCTCTTTTTTCCAGGCATATGACTCGGTGTCTTCTTGTTTCGCAAGTCATTCATTTCTGAGATATACGTTCATGGTGTTAGATCGATTACACCCCCATGATTGTGCCTACAAGACTTTGAAATAAACGCTTCCAGACATGAAGTCGAAGTTCCTTGTATCAATTACATAACCCCAAAAACAAGTGCGATATTTCCATGAGATGAGATAAATTAAAAAAGTGTGATATTTCCATGATATGAGATAAATCAAAAAGCCTTCTCATGTGTAGATCATACAAAGCCTGGCAGGCATACCTTTACGCAGCAACATGTATCTCTCATGTGCTTCCACAAGTGCACGCTCTAGCTTCTTCATCTTCTTCATACTCCAAGCATCAGAGCTGAACCGATGACTAGATGAGTTCCACGCTCTCTCTTTCTCCAAATCCGTCTCAAGAGCTACATTGATTTGCCTCAGCTTCTTAATGGTTTCAGCATCTTCTTGTAGCTGATATTTGGCAGCCTCAAGTTTTGCAGCCGCGTAGTCCAAATTGGCACTCATATCTCTCTTGACAATAAGACCAGGTCTTGCTTTTATTTCCACATTGATATCAGGAGAAAGCTGAGTTAAAGTCTTTGTGTTGGAGTCCGATAATGACTTGCTACCCCTTGTATCCCTCTCCTTCTGTAGATCACTTTCTAATGCATAGATTCTAAGCCTTAAGACAGAGATGGCTGCCTCTCTCAGCTGTGCTCCTGCCTCTGCTTCTATCTTCTCTGTCACATACTCCAGATTTTTCTCCTTCAGTGATTGGACCTCACCCTGCAATCTGGAAACAATCCCTTGCAAGTTGGAGATGGTAGTATCAGCTTCATTCAGTCGCGAATCAGCCAATTCTGCCCTCCTTTTTGCACACTCAAGGTCGCTTTCAAGCTTTTGAAGCCTTTCTTGAAGCCCTTGATCGATCTGGTTGTCGTAATGTACATTCTTTCCAGTATCTGCTAATCCTCCAGTTGACCTACAGAAAGTAGTTATTTAAGCCTGGTGGCTGGATGGAGAAAAAAAAAACCTCCACAGCACGGTATAGCCTAACGGTGAAGGGTTTTGCCTCCCAAAGTGAAGACCTGAGATTGATACCCGCCAGCCTACACCCATTGGATGCACTACAATGAAATCATTAATATTGCACCGACAAAACAAAAAACAAAAAAACAAAACAAAACAAAAAAACAAATTGATTGCATAATGTACCCATTAATCCCTTAGACCAACTAGTCCTCGAGATTTCAATAAATCAGCAACAAGGGCATTACTTGTCAGTACCACTTGTTGGAGCTTCCAACTGCTTCATTCCCTGCAGCTCCCTCATCAAATGTTCCTTCTCTGAAGAAAGCTGAAAGTTGCATTAAAAATGCACGTTCTTAAAATGTGTTGCTGGAAGCATGGCTGCAAGCGACAATTTTTTTATATCATTATTATGTTTCCATGACTGTTTTCTGAGGGTGGAATGCTTTCCACTAACCAAGTGAAATGTAACCCTGCTTTGAAGTCTAAACGTGGCATCAGATTCCCATGAATCCCATGTTCAAAACCACGCAACTGAATGCCATCCTACATTCTAATGCTAAAGCTGCCATCGGGCTCATTGTATTGAAATCTTGCAGATGATACCTGGCTGTTTGTGTTGTGGAATTCAAGGAGCTTCTTCTCAAACTTCAGCGTGCTCTGCTTGACCCATTCCAACTCATCCACAGCACGGCTTCGGGTCTCGACGATCTCCTCGGTCTTCTTCTGAAGGTCCTGATGGTACTCATGGAGCTTGGCAACGAGGGTGCATATCTTCTCCTCCAGGTACCTGGTGTATCCTCTGAAGAAGTCAAACTCACCCGCCATGAGGCCGGCGCGGGCCTGGGAGTCATCCCTCTCCTTCTGAAGCCGCTCCATTTCCTGGTGTTTGCCTTCAATGAGCAATGCAGCTTCATTCTGAGTGTCATGGAGCCGAGCCTGGGCCTGTTGCAGCTCTTTGTCGGCCTTTACGAGCTTACGGCGGCAGAGGGCCTGGGTGGCCTTGACCTGGCACTCCAGAAGTTCACGCTCCTTCTCCATGGATATGAAGAAGTCGCGCAACTGTTCGATTTCCCTTCGCAAGGACTCCTTCTTGGCCTCGTAAATACACTGCCGCTTCTGCGCCAGGTGCTCCAGCCCCTCCTCGATCTCGCTCGCCATGTCATTTAGTCCCCACGTGTGCTGTGCAGACTTATGCTCTTCAGAGGAGGTGGAATGTCGAAGAGCAACAGCATCCACACAGCATCACAGCGAGAAGACAGACGCACAGGCGGAAGGGGAAAGGGGAACGACAACCGGTGCATGTCACGAACCGACAAAAGTGCAATAACGATATATCACAAAGCACTTAAATGTAATAACGTAATTAATTAATTAATTAATATTTGTTGCGTTTAGCTTTTTGCAAGTGTTGCATTTTTGGAGGAAATGGTGGTGGTCATTGAGATGCTACTAGTCCTTGTAGTATTGGTGGTGGTCATTCAGGTGTTGCTAGCCATTTAGGTGTTGTTGGTGGTCATTCAGGTGTTACTGGTTCCTTCAATGCTTGTGGTGATTCCACTACTAATGTCTCTCGATTGGAGAAAAGTACTGGGTTGCAGTATTATTGGTATGAAGAAGAGTGGACATCCATTTATTGTTCAGATGGAGGTCAATGTGCTGGTTCTAATTGTGCCATCAATAGTGGATTGAGCAGTGGTATTGTGTAAAATGTTGAAATGTGGTATCGTGTAAACTGTTGAAATTTGCAATGTAAAACAAAGCTTGGATTATTTGGTTGAGTGCATGAACGCACCCTAGAGGTGCAAGATATTGTGGAAAGATAAGAATGCCACATAAGATATTGTGTAAATGGTGAGAGCCACATAAAAGAATGTGGAAAAGGGATTGCCACATGGCATGATGATGTGTAAAGGAGATTAGGCTAAAGGCTATCTATATTAGAAGCCTTCCATTGTATGGTTCATAACATATGTAATAAAGTATTGTTGAGTGTGCTACTCTCTCTCTCTCTCTCTGTGCAAGAAACTAGGGCTGGCCACTCAAGGCATGGAGTGACAACATGGGTGTGGGTCACCATCCTAGGGCAATAGCCAAGAAGGCCATGAAAGCTTGGGTATGAGAGCTCCAAGAAAGGTAATAGTCAAATGATCAATAATGTGTGTACAATGCCCATGAGCCCAATGTATCCTATAGCCCAAGGCCCCCAAAGGCACATATGTAAATGACTCTAAACCCAAGTGCCTAGGCCCCATCCCTCATGTGCATGTGACACCAAATCTACTTCGTTACACTCTCTCTAGCAATGGCTTTCTTCGTGTGGTATAACTCCCCATAGTTTATGCTTAATCTATGTTGCACAACACCATGATTAATCCTCTAACGTAGAAAATTATGTGCTTGGTTGTATTGCACATACACATGTGTATATGATATGGGGCATAGGACTTGGGTTTATGGGGACATCCCATGTGTGAAAGGTCTTAGGAGTAAGTGACTATAAGTCACTTTTGGAATAGTTTGTACATATATTACCATTTTGGTCATCTTCTTGCCTACACCAAGCTTTCATGGTGAGCTCTCTCTTTTGAGAAGCTATGTGTGTACCCCATTATGAGTGTAAACCATGTGTATACTCCATTATGAGTGCAAACCTTTCTTGCATTAGTCTCACAACCCATACCTTTGATCTTGGTGCGATTAGGGTTTTGTTCCCTCTTTACCATAGTTTAGGGTTTCCTTGATCTTGTTTGGATTTGAGCTATGGCAATGGCAAGAATCACCTTGCATTCCATTTTGAACTCTACTTTGGATTTTGGTGGGAGCTATTTTTCGCGCGCATGGCTTACGTTAAATTTCGGGGTGCCACGATACGTGGCACCCCGCGGGCTTAATCACCCGGTCAATGGCCGGTGACGGGCCCATCTGTAGACATGTGTCCATAACATGTTATGGACATGTGTTTATATCATGAGTGCGCGTGCAGTGCAGTGGATAGATGCTTCGCCTCCCTTGGTAGGGGCCTAGGTTCGTATCCCAACAAATGCATGGACATATGAACATGTGTCTATACCCCTTTTGCACCACGGTCTAGACCGAGGGGTCACTAGCTAGGTGACCGCCCGTACTAGGGCCCGATAAGTCACACCCCGAAATTTAACATAAACCTCTTCACATCTACACCCCCAAATTTAAAATAAACCTAACTTCTTCGAATCTACAGTGGATCTTGTTTTGCAGGCTTACAGATCATATCAACGAAGGAGTCAACCTGGTCAGGTTGCCGATTTTGAGGAGATTTCCAAGAATTAAGGTTTCCTTTCCCTGCAAAGTTTTATGTGGGATTCTCAGATTGTGAGGGTTTCCATGAACCCTCGTCCGTCGAAGTTGCTGCGACATACAGTTTGAGAGTAGCACGGCAACAACAATCATTTTGCAGCATGAGATTCACTAGCAAAATCGTTTTGTGCCTAATTCACCAGCAATCATTTGGCAGGAGATGTCTCCAATCGCAGATTGCTCTGAGTGCTGATCAGAGCTTGAGAAAGCCATGTCATCAATTGCAGATTGTTGAGTGCTGGCAGGCCGTGGTGATTCTGACGATTAGAAGCGTAGGCCCAAATGGCTCCTCCCAAGCGATCCTCATGTGAGGCCACACATTGTTAATTAGCAGGGGCCAAATCAGGTTCCCTTCTCTTTTGTATTCCTGACAGAACTTGGTGCCTGTATCCTTTGCATCCACAACTAGGCCTTAAATAAACTTGGCCCATGATTCGCCCACAAACTATCCATATATCCCTTTTCAGTGTCTTCTTGGAGTCGATTGGAAGGTGTTGAAGTAGCACGTGTTCATGGATTTCTTGAGGTTTCCCGTGGTGCCCAAATGTTAAAGATTTTTTAAGGTTTGTTGGGAGTTCTTTGGGATCTTTGAAAACTTCTTGGTGATGATCCTATGCAAGCATTCCAAAGGCTTCACATACTAGATCTTGCAAGCTGTCGACCTAATGGTGAGTACTTGTAATCCTATGGAGATTGTACTGAGGATTATGCTTTCAATGATGGGAGCTATAGTCTTGAAGACCCTCCGGACATAGAGGTTGATGATGAAGTGGTGGTCTACGCCAATGATGATCAAGATAACCATACCTATGCCCATGATGATCATGGTAGTCATGATTCTTCTTGTGAGGGCATGTATAGTGATGAGGATTGAGCTTACGAAAGTGAAGAAGATTCACAACTTGACACTGATGGGGGAAACAATGCAATTGACCTTGTGGACGGATTTAATGGCACTGATGAAGAAGGGGACAATGAGAGTTTTGATGCAAAGCAAGCAAGAGCCAATGGATTTGATGTTTTGCAAAGCAAGAGGCATTAGTTTGGGTGCAACGTAAGCGAGAGCCAATGGTTTTGATGCTGTGCAAGTAAGAGGCATTGGTTTGGATGCAATGCAAGCAAGTAGCAATAATGCCTTTGTCAAGAATCAAAACATTAGAGTTGAGCCTTCTAGACTTGCCATTATGTCAAGATTGGACTCAACCTTTGATAACATAATGAAGTCCCTTGAAAGCTTTAGATATAGTCAAGGTGAGTTGTTCAAATAATGAGAGAATCAACTGCATTCTTTACCTTGGCCTATCAAAGAGTCATATGGTCAAATGCCTTCTTCTTTACAAGACGTCGATGGAGGAAAGCAATGTGTTAAGTTCTACGATAGAGCCACTACAAGTGAAGGCAAGATAAGGACGATCAATGTATGTGAATTGTTGGTACCATATCTTGACTTACCGCTTGTTTTGAGCGGGGATGGAAGAGCTATTATGCACTCTATTTTGCAAGAGGTTGGCTTTACAAAGGACAAACGAGGATCTCCATTCACTCTTGCATTTGGTCAATGCATAGAGTATGACTATGTGGGTGTTTATGTACACATGGTGGGTGTTGAAGTGGACACGACACTTGCTGTAATTTTTGGACAACAAAATGAGAAGATACATAAACATTGATGCAAAATTTTGGATTTCATCTAGAGTCTTGATGACACCTCGACATTGGTGGATTACCCATGTGTTGATTCCATGGAGGATGTTTTGGACTTTGAGGCAATGAGACTGCATGCATGGATGTGGATGGTGATAGAGCTTTGGATGCATATTTTAAGCACTTGTATGCTATGGATCATGCCTATGTGGTTCTAGGTGATATATACTATGCTTTGGGTGATTTTCAAGATGCCTATGATGTTGATGGTTTGGTCTTGCTTATACCTTGGCCATGATTCAAATTTTGAGGCATTCAGTTTCGATGTCCATAGAGTCTCTTCTCCAAGGCTGGATATCATATCTATGAGGCATTTGTGTTTGTTCACAGTGGATGTTATCTTGATACTATAGAGTCAATCTATGAGA
This sequence comes from Cibotium barometz, assembly GCF_041138505.1. Taxonomy (NCBI): domain Eukaryota; kingdom Viridiplantae; phylum Streptophyta; class Polypodiopsida; order Cyatheales; family Cibotiaceae; genus Cibotium; species Cibotium barometz. The sequence continues at coordinate 4,532,186 of NC_141089.1, read as the reverse complement.
CATTCACACATGGATATGTTTGGGATGCTACGAATGTCATGGTTATACATACTCATGATGATGGTTATACACATGTTGATCTTGTTTATAGAGACATTGATATAGTGGTCCATGCCTTGGATCATTTAGGGAATGATATATATGATGAGGGTATCGGTTTTCTTATGATTGTGTGTATGATTCCACCTATGAGTAGGATTAGGCAAGGGGGAGTTGTTCACAATTTCCTTACATTGGAAATCCCTACGTTTAGCCTACAAAGCCCCTTATATATACATACATATATATATATATATATATATATATATATAACTTTTGATAGTATGAATGGGGAGAATCAATCATTTCTCTTGTGTAGAGCTTTCTTCTTCTCTTGATCTCTTACTCTCTTTCTTGCTTCTGGTCTTTTGCATGCTTGTGTGATTTCTTATAATGTGTTGAGTGTGCATGCTTGATAGCTTGAGTGGGAGAGTGATTGAGCTAGAGTGGAGTGGAGAGTGGTTCAAGCTTTCTAGCTTAACCATTGCTATTGGAAGTGTTTCCATAGAGGATTGAGAGAGGGATTAACACTCCTCTTAGTCTTTTTTCCTCTCCTATTGGGACTTACACACTCCAAGATATGTGGTTTTTCTACTATCCTATGATTGCTTGCATGAGGGAAAGAAGATTCTTTGACATGAACATAAATTAATAGGATATACACCAGAGATAAATGCATTAGAGAAGGAATGGATAGAAACTTTGCTTGAAATTTTTTAAGAAAATGTACTAATAATTAGCACTTAAAATAATATATTTGCCAACTAAGGCAAATCATCTACATGGATATGTATTCATTTTTCTCAATAGTAGAATATGGGCATAGAATCTAGTCTATACCCTGGATAGTTTTAAGCCACAAGTGCTCAAATGGTCCTCCTAATAGAGTAAAAGAACCTAAAGCAATGAATGAGATTTCAACTCTTAAGATCAAGCATTTTGATTATGTGTGTGTGTGTGTGTGTGCACGCATTTGCACATGCTTGCATGCACTATGGAAGGAGTAAGGTTTGTGTATATGGTGGCATGGGAGCCACCATTTTATGGGGATATGGTGTGAAGCCATCTTTGTTTAAATGTCCAAAAACTTTATAAGGCCATTTCTTTTTTCTTGAATGCTGACTTCAATATGGAGATAACCTCGCATCTTCAACAAATAAAAGAACCTAACACTTGTTTGTCTTCCATCCTACCTCTTTGATTCTTGTAGAACTAAAAAGGTTATTTACCATGCAGTTAGGCTCACCTCGGGCTTGTCTTTTGTGGTGGCAAGCAAGGATCCTAGAGGAATTGTGGTTCTTTTGGAGTTTCTTTAAGTTTATTTGGTGGTTACAATCTCACTAATTACCTTGTGAATATCTACAGTGGGGACAAAGATATAGATGCCCTAGGAAAATATATTGTAGCTATATGTAAAGTGGATGTAAAGAGACTTGGATAAAAAACTGTGACAATGTTGATGTGTCAATTAAATATTGGGTGGAACATTTTCTCTCTTTTGCTTAGTTGTTAATTTTTGAGTGGTTAAGTATTTTCTTTAGTGGTCGATTTGAGTTTTTATTTTTATGGATATGATGTGTCAAGAATTTTTCAACTTAAAAGTTATTCATTTGTAATTCCAATTGATTGTACACTCGTGATTAATTTTCCCATGAGCCTAGACCATGACAATGTGCGAGGCATGGGATGCATACGATCTTCACACTTATTTTTTTCCAATCTTTGTATTACAAAGGTTGACCGTAGACCTCGCTCTGGGCATACTCTAGGGCATGTAGAGAGAGGAGGAAACTCTCGTGGGTAGAGAAGGAGGGTGCTAGAGTGGTGGGTAGAGTGGGAGTGTTCTAGAGTGGGAGGAGGACACTTGGCTTGGGGAAAGAGCAAGGGGGTATTGGATCCCTCTAAGATTAACACCTTGTTACTAAGGTGTGCATAATATACATTATATAAATTTAACATCGCTTGAACTACATTACAGTAACTCTGTAACTGTATATGCATCAATATCTTGGGTAATATCAACTCTAACCTTTGAGCTGTAATCATACTTTTGATAGCTCGATGATTGCTTGTGTGACCAGTCACAAGCATCCCCACCTCCAAAGGATCTCATTGTAGTCCACAATCATGCTCCAAGACTCTTGTTCAAGAAGTATACCATCACATGTTGAATGTGCATCATGTTATGAACCGACCGATAGCCTCTCAAATACTTCATAGAGTTTGATTATACCAAACCTACAGAATCAAATCACCACATGTTGAATGTGCCATCATGTTAGCAACCGATAGCCTCTCAAATACTTCATAGAGACTCTATTCTGACTATACCAAACCTACACAATCAAAATAAACTAAAAATATAAAAGTGCCAATACTTTCTACAATCAAACCTACCTATGTCCATGGATGATCTATTGGTTATAATCAAATTTTACAAGACCGCAGCATTACATGACAAACACCTCTGGGTACTTGATTTTAGGCCGTGGTGCCCATGATGAGGTCATTGTAAAAGAACCCACCCCATGGGAGTAATATGTGGCATGACATGTCAATATTGGGGCTCCCTTGGAACACCATGTGGCCATGAGACGAGGCACTTGACTGTGTTGGGCTCATGGTGGGTACTAGGATGAGTGGAGGATATGGCTAAAGAACGTGTGGAGACAATTCCCCCATGTCCATCTACTGCTCCCATTCGAGCATACTCACTAACTTCACCCCTGAAAAATAGGTGACCCAAATGATTATGCAAATAGGCAAGTGGTCGCATACATGAACTAAGGCACACCTCATCGCTCTTCATGCTGATGTAGCCTATTCTAAAAGGAAGACATATTCATCTTCTTGGACATAGTGTCTCTGATAATTTTTTCTTTCCCCTGTTTGATTCAAAGAGGGTGGTTTGATAGGTTTCAGAAGGCCTTGCGTGGTCTTCATTCAGTAGGTTTCCAGGACATGGCTTTACACCATAACAGGTGTATTTAGTTTGGAATTGGGTGAAGTTATGATGATAGAGAACTTCTTAAGTGAAAAATAAGTGTTTTCAAAGGTCAAAATATAAAATATCATTTTAAAATCTCATCATAATATTAAAAGATTGAATGTTTAATGAAAAAGTATAATCTGCCTCGAAAGTTTCCCTAGCTAAAAACTCACACACAATACTAAAGCTTTGCCTTTGGCAAGCCAAAAAGAGGGAAAAAAATTAACAAATAAGATGACTTGCCTTTTTCAATAAATAAATATAGCAAATAATAGAAAGCTAAATTGAGAGAGAGAGAGAGAGAGAGAGAGAGAGAGAGTGTGTGTGTCTTAGAAGATATTAAGATGCTTTTTTTATGTGGGAGATAGGAAAGCCCGTTCAGGTATATCAAGGACACACCCTTTTCTACACTTGCATCTTCTCCTGAACCTGTACATGCCCCTGCTCTATCATGTTTCTGTATCCAGATAGCCACACCCACATCCCGTCCCCCCAGGAATACAACGTGTGGATTTTCAGGGTGCATACCACGCCACCACGAGACCTGCCACATTACAGTTTCCTCTTGGAGCGGCACCCTTATCTTGGCCACGCCATTCTTGAGGCATCTCTAATACATACCCGGACCAGGCTCCTTTGGTTTACAGTGTCCGACCTGCAACACCGACATATACTCCTCGGACACCCACTCCTTTGCCACTGGCTACTAGTCCCAGCCCCTTACTCTCTCCTCCTGGTCATCCCTGCTACACCGGGTGGTCTATTTCTGCTCCCCCCCACCCCGCGGCGGCGGTGACAACCTCGCCCCGACCTTCCTCCATGGCACCCATTCGCTCTCCCGGGGCGATGGTTCTCACTAGGGCACAACAGCGTCAAGAGGAGCTATAGCAAAGCAATTAAGTTCCATCCCTTACCACATGGCGGATGAACCCATCATTGAAGACGAACCTATTCTCACCAGATGGTAGCAGGAGATGCAAAACTAGATGGCAACTATGCAAAGTCAATTCCAGAAGACTTTGGAGACCCTCATGTTGCAGATGCAGCAGGTGCAGACCTAACACTCTCAACCTGCAAGTTTGACGACTTTGATCGACGTGCCAGTTCCAGACATCAACATGGTTCCCCCAGAGGTAGAAGCTGATGACTTAAAAGTTATTTATCACTTATTACAAGCATCCAAAACTAAGAAATTGGACATTAAACCTTTTAAGCCCTTTTCTAGCCAACGCAATAAGCGTACAGTTGACCAATGGTTGTACAAGCTCCGCTTGTACAAGCTCCGCTTGTACTTCGATTTCATGGACCTCACCCAATGCAAGAAAGATTACCTTCGCCACGTCTTTGCTGAAAGACAATGCATTCTTATGGTGGCAACAATGACTGTCTAATGGGATGACCGTCTAATGGGACAATCGTCAGCTCGTGGGAAAAATTCAAACGTGTCATCCGTAATAAGCAATTCACTCCTACCAATGCAGATTTTCAAGCACAATCTCGCTTATGCCATTTGACCCAAACTGGATAATTGGCCTCTTATATCTCGCGGTTTACCAGCTTGGTAGTGGAGATTTCAACATTGTCCCCCCCCAGAAGACAAGCTACATGCTTTTTGTCGAGGGACTTACTCCCATGTTGCGCACGGATCTTCACAAGTATGACCCAGTCGACCTTGTAGCTACTATTCGCTATGCTAAATGCATAGCTAATATTCCAGTTATACAGTGGGGATCTTCGTCACACAAGGTCGCCCAGGCTCTTCTACTTTCAACAATGATAATAAATTTGTTTGTGATGGTTCCAAATCTTTTGGCGGTTCTCAACCTCGAACCAATTCTCAGCAGCAACAGAAGTAGCAGTCCTTTTAGAAGCCTCGACAATGAGAGGGATCCTCTTCTAACCGACCATGGCGCCACCAGCCTTATCAACCACCATGAGGATTAGACCATGGTCGTGACTCTGGACGTGACCAATCCCGTAACCCGAAGTAGTCCCTTGCTACTACAAGTCAACAGAAAACAGGTCTATGCACCATTTGTTTCGGAAACCACTGATGGTTTGAATGCCCTAAACAATCCAATAATCGGTAGAACTCCAATGTAGAACCTTCCACCTCCAAAGACAAGTCTTAGGCTCAGCCTTCAGATAATTCTAAAAGCAAACGTGCTATGGTTATATCCTAGCACGCACAGGCTTGCATAATTACTTCAGTGGCAAAAACACAAGATGCCTTTAAAATTCCAGCCTCCGTGTCCACTAGGTGTTGACACTGATTGGCTCAATTTCCAGTTGTCCTATCACTGTTCTAATTGATAGTGGCTGTTCTCACAATTTTATGGCTACAACGATGGTGCAACGACTGAAGATACGCACTATTTGCAGCCCCCACACTTATTACGAGATCGAGTTGGCAGACAGATCGGGTTTTAATTGCAATACTATGGCTCCTTGACTTTCCTTCCACATTCACCAATATCGAGATAAGATGGATTTTGAGGTTATACCTTTATCCCGATATGATATGATCTTGGGTCAACAATGGTTACATCACTATGATCCTCTCATCAGTTTTTGCAACCACAACTTATAGTTTGTCAAAGATGGTAGGGACATCGATCTCCAAGTTGTCAATCAACCCTCCACACTAACCTTATCCGCACTACAGGCAAAGCGGTGGGTTCAAAAGGCCAGTTGTTCTTCAACACTCTTAATGGTTTTCTCTGCAAAGGAGACGGTGCTTGACCAAAATCCCAAAGTGGCATATTTGGCTCACCCCTTATTTGCCCCACATTTGGATTTGTTTCCTGTAGAACTACCTTCGGTTTTACCTCCTCGACGTCCCATGGATCATCCGATTGATTTACTTCTTGGCAGTTTGCTGCCAAGTTGTGCTTCATATCGAGTCTCTTTTGCTGAATCCCAAGAAATTCAACGCCAATTAACGAAACTCTTGGACAAAGATCATAATCATCCTAGTAAGAGTCCTTTTGGTGCACCAGTTTTTTTCGTGAAAAAGAAAGATAAGTCAATGCGACTTTGCATTGATTATCATGCTCTCAATAAACTGACCATCAAGAAAAAATATCCTCTCCTCGGATTGATGAATTATTTGATTAGTTGCTTCATGCCAAAGTATTTTCCAAGATTGATCTCAAGTCCGGATATCATCAAATCCATATTTGTGAAGGTGATGAGCACAAGACTGCCTTTTGCACGAAGTATGGACATTATGAGTATTTGGTCATGCCTTTTGAGTTAACCAATGCCCCGGCAACTTTTATGAGTCTCATGAATGACCTCTTTTGACCATTTTTGGACAAGCTCGTGATTATTTATCTGGACAATATTTTGGTATTTAATGCTTCAATCGATGAGCACAAAAAGCATCTACATGAAGTTTTCCAGGTTTTGCGAGATAATGCACTTTTTGTCAATCCAGAGAAAAGTGAATTTTTCAAGACATCACTAGAGTACCTTGGACACATCATTTCAGCTAATGGCATTTCCATGGATCCTAAGAAGATACAAGTTATTCAAGATTGTCCGACAGACTGCAAAACATTCATGATGTCAGATCATTCTTGGGTCTTGCCAATTTTTATCATACAAAGGTCTTTAAGTTTTTGAAAATTGCAGCACCTTTGATAGAGGTTTTAAAGTCAGCCCTTGCATTTTGATGGAAAAATGATGCTTCTCACGCCTTTGATAAGTTAAAGGTTGCTTTGACAACAACCCCAGTAATGGAAATTGCAGACCCCAATCTTCCTTTCGAAGTCATGATAGATGCTTTTGATAATATTGCAACTGGCACAGTTCTCATGCAGCAAGGCCGTGCCATTGCCTTTGACAGTCATAAACATTCAGCAATTCAAACACGTTATCCAGTATACAATAAGGAATTCTTGGTAATTGTTCATGCTTATCGAGCTTGGAAACACTATCTTCTAGGAATAGACTCTGTTGTGAAGACAGATCATCATTCCTTGAAGTATATCTTCACTCAACCAGTTATGAATGTACGACAAGGCAGATGGGTGGAGTATCTGGCAAACTTCCACATGGCTATTGAATATGTTCCTGGTCTTTCTAATGTGGTTGTCGATGCTCTTAGTAGAATGCCTCAAGCCTTAGCAATGGCAATTTCTATAGTCCAAATTGACATTCCAACATCTTTGTGGGTCATTATGTCGACGATTGAGATTTTGCAAATTCTTTTCGAGTGATTATACGACTCTGCAGTCTACTCCTGATTTAAAGATTTATGCAGCTTATTCTCTCGTCAATGGATTATTATATTATCAAGATTACAGATCAAGATGTTTATACAAGGAGATTCTCCCATTCCAGACATTTTCGATTATGTTCCAGAGATTGAAGATAAGCATATAATCTTAATTCTAGAAAAGATTCTTGATGTATGATAGAAAGAATCAAGACAAAAGATTATTATAGAATCCTTGGTACAATGGAAAGATTTTGGATGATTTAGATTCAACTTGGCAAAGGGATGAAGATCTATAATAGTACCCAGAATTACTTCAAGTGTTCTTTCAACAACAACAATCGCTTATATAACCATGGATCTTATTTTAAGTGGGAGGGAATGTCACGATTGTGACTTATCACTCTTAATTACCCTTAATTATTCTAATTAATCACCAAAGGACACATCTATTGATCAAAAGACACATCTCTACGTCCAAAGGACATAACTATTCATTCAAGAGTCACACCCTTTTGTTTGGGATGTGCCTAGAGGAGCTTCAATTGTACCTCTTCAGCCCTATTTAACAAGGCCTTGCGTGTCTCAATGCGAACAACACTTAGCTTTCCACTCTCTAATTGCCTTTAGTTCTTGTATTCAATCTTAGTCATGTCTGTAGGCTTTCCGCTCTCTAATTGTCTTTAGTTCTTGTATTCAATCTTAGTCATGTCTGTGTAAGCTTGGCAAAGACCTACAAAAGAACGGACCTCTTGGGGGCGGTCTGAGGGATGTCCCAATCCAAGATTTCCTGAACCTTTGAGGGGTCCAATCGAATCCCATCAGAACCGATGATATAGCCCAAGTATTGAGCCTTTGTAACGCCAAAGATAAAAAATTTAGCGTTTATGTAGAGCCCATTATCTCGCAAAAGTTGCAAGACTTTCTCCACATCTTTCTCATGCTGCTCTATAGTGGCTGAGAAAACAAGTATGTCATCAAGAAATATGAAAACACACTTACCAATGAGGACTACGAAAATCCTGGACATCATTTTATTGAAGGTTGCGGGTGCATTGGTAAGCCCAAAAGGCATGACTACGAACTCGTAGTGACCACGCTCCGAAAAGCTGTTTTTGGAATGTCAGCTTCAAAAATACGGACCTGATGATAACCACTTGAGGTTGATCTTAGTGAAAATTTTTACACAGTCTTAACACTCCAAAGTGTACTCAATCCTTGGCATAGGAAACTTATGTTTATTTAATGCCCTATAGTTTACACAAAGGTGAGCAGACTTGTCCTTCTTTTGGACAAATAGGATGGGTGCAGCAAATGGTGAGGAAGAAGACCGAACGAATCCAGCTCGAAGGAGCTCAGATGCTTTTCTAGCTCGCCCTCTAAAGTCTTGGAAGATGATAGGGGAACCTGCTAGGAGGTTTGGATCCAGGGACCAAATCGATATGATGGTCCTCGAGACGGGATGGGGTAAGACTAGGTGTGGGAGATCATCCCTAAGCATAATGTCCTGATGTTTAGATAGGAACTTTGCTAACTGTGGGACTGGGGATGAAGATGAGATAGTTGCTACCGATGAGGTAGAGGTTTTCTGAGTACGAACATAAAGCAATGCTCCTTCCACTCCCTTGCGGATAGCTCATCAAGCTTGGAGATGAGAAATCAACGGGATGCCAAGAATGCTTCTTTCCCGTGAATCATGACAGGCTCAGGAAAACCTTTGCAGATAGTAAAAGTGTCCTACAACCAATTAGGAATAGCTCATACTGACAAGACCACTGGGCTCCTAAGATCATGTCACACCCCAAAAGAGGCGAGACAATGAAATCTCGTGTTGGAATGAGGCCTTTGGAACTACAAAGGCAAACTACTGTGCCTTCTGAGATATGTGGGTGCGGAGACCAAGTGTGAACCCATCCACATTGTCACCACTTCTCTAGCAGACGTCTGAAATGATGTCATGATTGAATACATGTGGAAGGGCTCCTGTAAGATTCCTCCCCCCAGCTTTTGAGGTGGACAGGTGTAAGAACCTCCCCTTCTGATATTGTAATTAATTCCCCCTCTGAATAAAAGAAAGATTCTATTTTATCATGTTTTGACCTAGAGAGAGAAAATGTCTAGAGGGAGGTAGTCTAAAATTGAGATATTTTTGGATATAAAAATCCTCCTCGTGTCTAAAATGGTTTCCCCTGAAACAGAAATTCAAAAAGAACTTTCCAATGTGCAATTGGAATTAATTAGAAATGGGTATGAGGACCTTAGCCTAAGGGTCTAGATTTTCAGAAATTTTTGGATTATGGTCCAATTAAGGTTCCTATGGGCCAATAGGATCAATCCATGTGTGGGGAGGAGATAAATCTAATTTATAAAATAAAATACCCAAAAATGAGTAAATGCCCACATAAGATGAAGAGTTGACTGAGTACAAGGTTTATTAGTAAAAAACTATGAGTATTACTAAAAAAAAAGAGATATTTTGGGTATAATGATTCATTTTTGACACATGTGTAAGGAAAAGGGGGCCCTTCAAGGAGGCGCATATTTCACATGTGTGGTGGAGTTTTAAACTCAAAAATATTGTGATATTTTTATCTCTCCTCTCTCTTGGATCAAACCAAATCAAAAGGGAACCAAACTAGGTCCAAATCTTGTCCAAATTCAACCAAACTGAACCTGGAAAATTCTAGAAATTAGTTGGACTTGGTTAGAGGCCTCCCTCTCCTATAAATAGATCCTTAGCGCTTTGTAAAAAAATATGAGAACTATACTATGCAAGTATTATGCTAAAATAATGATATTTTCTATTATCCTCTAAAAACCTCTACAAAATTGAAGAGATTGGAGCTTCCTCTCTCTCTTCAATCTTCCTTGGTGACTCCTACAACATACCAAACCAATTGATTGGTTGGGGACCTCTACTGTGATCAAAGAATCAAGTAAATTAGAAGGTAAAGTGTGGATTATTGTCTTTTTCTTATTAAAACTCCAAATGCTTCTCTTCTCAACCCCTCTCAAGCTTGAGAAGCTTTAATTTGAATAGCTTTTGATTACTATTAAAGTTCTTTTATGAATTGTAATAAAGAAACACATAAATTTCCATTTATGCTTAATTTTAATGGTTTTTAAGCATTTCTCTCTCTCCCCCCAAAGAAAGGTCATGCCTATGACCTATTCTCAATCCAAATGAAGCTTCTCATGAAGCATTTCTCTAATCCAAAAGTAATTTATATGCTTGTCTAATTGGAGGCCAAAATAATAGCCTTTTAATGCTTTTATGATATTTATTTCATAGAGAAATTATGAATCAATCCATAATTGGATAATGATCCAATTAGTGGTCATTCTAATCATATCAATAATACTAAACTTCATTCTTTCAATTAAATTGAGAATTATCAGTAATAGCAGTGGAGCTATGGTAAAATTTCTGTAAAATAAACACATAAAACATTTTCATTCATAATATGAAAAGAGGACTTCCTACCATATTCTAGGAATTATCATCCTAGATTAGTTGAATGATTCTCATTGAAATTATGGAGAAATTGATTTTTATGTTTATGCTTAATTAATAAATAAGAAAAAAGAGGAGTTCTAGTAATGTTAAAAGAGTAATCCCCATGATAATGGAAATCCATGTATTCCAAAGAATTAAGAGAAAAAAATGGAATACTAATATAATGTCTATTTTATGTAAAAATTAAAGAAAGATTTTAGTTAAATTTATCTTTTTGCATAGATAAATTTATATGATGAAAGAGAAATTTCCACCATATTGGAATTCAAATAATTAAATAAGAAAAGTGTAATTCCTAATGTAAAGGAATTAATGAAGATTTTTATTTAATTTTTGAGAGAAAATTTAGTTAAATTTATCTTTTTACATAGATAAGTTTAAATGATAAAAGAGAAATTCCTATGACATTTGGAATTCCATCATTTAGATGGGAAAAGAGAAATTCCTAGCATATTGGAATTATTAGATAATTCATTTAAATTCAAAGATAAATTTTTAGATAAATTTATTTATCTATGAAAAATAATTAAATGTTAAAAGAGGAATTCCTATGACATTTGGAATTCCATCATTTAGATGGGAAAAGAGAAATTCCTAGCATATTGGAATTATTGGATAATTCATTTAAATTCAAAGATGAATTTTAGATAAATTTATTTTATCTATGAGAAATATTTAAATGTTAAAAGAGGAATTCCTATGACATTTGGAATTCCATGATTTGGATGAAAAAAGAGAAATTCCTAGTATATTAAAATAATGGATATTTTATTTTAGATAAAATTATTTTACGAGAAATATTGAAGATAAAAGAGGAATTCCCATGTCATTGGAATGTAATTAATTAAATGCAAAAAGAGGAATTCCCATGGTAATTGGGATCCAAGAAATTAAATGGGAAGAAGAGGAATTTTTAGTATAATTCGATTTATGATTATTTACCAAAAGTGAAAATATGGGTAGAATTGATTTCTATAAATCCCATGAATTCTTTTATTCAAAAGAAGAATATTGAATATAATTCAATTGAGGAATTGAGAAGGAATATGGAAATAGTTGTCAGAAAAAGAATCTTTAATTAGGCCAAGCAATTGGAAAAAATTTAGAAAAAGTCCTATTATCGGTATCATCTAGAAAAAGCTATTAAATGGAAATATCATGTGAATGGATGTGATAAGATGTGCATGGGATGTGATAATATGTAAATGGGATGCGAGAAGATGTGTATGGGATGTGATAATATGTAAATGGGATGCGATAAGATGTGTATGGGATGTAATAGGATGAGAACGGATGCGATAAGATGAGTATGGGATGTGATTGGATGTGAATGCGGATGTATATGTGAAAGAAAGGGTATGCATGTGTATGAGAATGAATAAATGTGGATATGGATGTGGATGTATGGATGAGGATGTGGATGTGGATGTATGGATGTGAATGTGGATGTGGATGTATGGATGTGGATATGGATGTAGATATGTATGTGAATGTATGGATGTGGATATGGATGTGGATGTGGATGTGGATGTGTATGTGGATATGGATGTAGATGTAGATGTAGATGTATGGATGTGGATATGGATATGGATGTATGGATGTGGATGTGGATGAAGATGTATGGATGTGGATGTGTATGTGGAAGAATGGATGTGGATGTATGGATGTGGATGAATGGATGTGGATGTATGGATGTGGATGTACGGATGTGGATATGGATGTGGATGTATGGATGAAGATGTGGATGTGGATGTATTGATGTGGATATGGATGTGGATGTATGGAGGTAGATGTATGGATGTGGATATGGATGTGGATGTATGGATGTGGATGTGTATGTGTATATGGATATGGATGTAGATGTATGGATGTGGATGTGGATATATGGATGTGGATGAGTATGTGGAAGAATGAATGTAGATGTGTATGTGGAAGAATGAATGTGGATGTGTATGTGGAAGAATGGATGTGGATGTGTATGTGGATGTATGAATGCGGATGTGTATGTGAAGAATGGATGTGGATGTGAATGTGTACGTGGAAGAGTGGATATGGATGTATATGTGGAAGTACGAATGTGGATGTGAACGTGGAAGAATGAATGAGGATGTGTATGTGAAAGGATGTGATGTCGATGTGAGAGAATGGATGAGATGTAATGTGATGTGAATCGGGATGAGAATGAGTGAGATGTGATGTCATGTGAATCAAAATGTGAATGAATGATATGGGATGTGAATGGATGATATGTGATGTGAATGAATCTGATGTGATGAGATGGAAAATGATGTGATTAGATGAGAATGTGTACACATATGAATTGGACGTGGATTAAGTAATATGGATTGATGTGGAACAATGTGGAAAGACAAGAGTTCATTATAGAAACTGTATTTATGACCTGTTTGTAAATGAGTGTTTTATGTCAAGAATGCTCAGGAAGCATTTTGACCATCTTGTGACCTAACTGGTAAAGTTGTAACAGCTGACGGAGAGTCAATGGAGGACGTCTCGCGTAGCAAGGTCGGCCGAGGTCTTGACCAGCCTCAGTTCGATTTAAATGGTGAGCTTCCGATACGGTGGATAAGGGACCAAGGAAGCGGCCTATGATTGAAGCGCTAGGTGACCTGTGAAGGATCCTAGAGGGTGCTGACCATACGATGCTCGAGCTCTGGGTTGCCAAAGATACCCACACGTGCCTCGTGGAAGATATTGGAACAAGGAGTAAGAGTTGTTTTCTGAAACCGGGCATGGATCTGGTTGATTGACCTTGCTGGTCCTCAACGGATGAGTCCATGGCTCTTTTATATGAATCTGTTGGTTGATCTTGCTGATCTTCAACGGAGATTCCATCTTGAATTTTTTATAAGTGATTATATTGCCGGGTACTATAACTAGGAACTATCGAAAAGGCCCCTGAGTGGACAGGTGAGCGTTCCGGTTGCCAATGATGCCATAGATACTCCGATGAAGGAATGATTGGAAATTAAGATTCAACCGGATATTTTGGAGGATTGTGATCAGTGATACTATGGCTTCATTAAATGATTGTTTTAAAGATAGCTGAATCTGTGAAGAAAGCAATTTCATATTGGGTGTGTAAGTGGTGTGACTAGCTTTAAGTTTGCATGAACATCCGGCTAGGGGGCTTGGGAACTCTTTTCCCTGGTACCCGGGACAAAACCTAACCAAATTCTTAATAAGATCCCATCACTACAGTGGTTGGGCGGTTGGCTAACCCATGGGGCTGGATGGGGTTAGGCTGGACTGATGGATCCGTAAAATGAGACTCAATTTCTGTTGTAGTACGCTAGATGAAGTAAATCCCGGATAGTAATTGTTCGATGGAAAAAGGAATCAACGGTTATGCCTCTTGATGGGGAAAAAAGCGTTGATCTCTATGATCCAAGTGTAAGTTTCTTCCTTGATCTGACCAAGTGACTTTAGGTTCGGTCGGATCAGTTTGGTCAGTAATGACCTTGACTACGTTAGAGTAAAAACATCCTGGAGGAATTGCCCGTGCTTTCCGAGCAAGGGAAGTTTTTTCGGGTTCGGTTTTGGAAGAACCGAGGGATTAGTCTCCTGTCCAGATATCCGTGGGCGAGGCCCCGAGTGAGAGGACCCTGCACCGCGCAAGGAGTGCTACTTCCGCTGCCTGCTAGCACCCCCGAATCCGTTGCCCGGAGGGGGCATGGATCTTTCAGCTCCATGGAGGGATTGGTATCCTGGTGTGAGTTCTTGATATGATTTATAAACTCATGGAAGGGTGGTAACCCTGGTGAGTGACTCTGGACTCATGGAAGGGTGGTTACCCTGGTGAGTGACTCTGGACTCATGGAAGGGTGGTTACCCTAGTGAGTACTTTTTAATCCTGTGTGGACGGTGCCTGTGAACGGGCTAGTTGGATGTACAAGATGTAAGTTGGGAGATTTCATCCACTATGTTTGTGCGCCAGCATATGTATGTGAGTTGCACATGCATGGATGACTTGTTTTTGATGCCTGGACATTGCTTGGTATTTTGCCTATGAATGTCCATGGGCATCGAGGACGCCTGGACAACCCGTGGATACGTGTGTGCACACCTGTTTGGGACTCATATGGTTTCCTTATGTGTTTTGCAGGTGGTAAGTGTGCACACTTAACCCAATTTATTCATTATTTCATGTTACTAAGGTTTTATTGGGTGTAGGGTTCACATTCACTTAAAGTGTGGGCGGACACACTTATAATTTTATAAGTGAGTTCACATCAGGTGGACTATTTTTTAATGAACCAAGGCCAAGTATGAGAGATGGGCACTCGAGCACTCCCAAAAAGCTCCATGAGTTGCTATTCTGGGTGTGGGAGGGCCAAAGTGGGCAAGCCCTGACTTGTAGAGCACTCAACTGGAAATCGTGGGCTATTAGGAGGTGTGTGGACAGGAAAAATAGCAAGTTTACTCATATGCATGAGCTACAGGTGGAATACATGCGAAGTACAAGGTTCCCAGGGGGGCTGGCTGGTGGTTGCTATTTTTCTCTCTCCAGGGCAGGTTGACTTCATCTACAGGGGCTGCAGGCTGATAGATTTGGCTCCAGGAGCTTGTGCATGGCTGTTGAGACTGTTTTTGGGCTTCTTTGCTGAGAATAGGGCTTGGACAGAGTGAGCAAAACCTCTACAGGAGCTGGCCGATTGTTATAAGGGCCATTATTGGTTGTTTTTACAAGTTTGCAGGAGGTTTCTCACGACGAAACTTGAGCAAACATGTCCCTAGACAAGTACCAGGCCTGGGGATGTGATCTGGTGGAACTTGTGGGTGGCCAGTGAGCCAAAACCATGGCTGGTTACTGTTTTTAAGGTTTGGGACAGCACTTTGTTAGAGGGTTGGTGACTGCTCTATCAAAGTACAGGAGTGGTTGGTGATCACTCTACCACCCTGGTTGGTGACCAAGAGTGTTCTACAAGAGCAGTTGGTGATCGCTCAACCTTGGTTGGTGACCGAGGGTGTTGCAACAAGAGTGGTTGGTGACCGCTTGACCTTGGTTGGTGACCGAGGAGTTGCAGGTAATGTGTTTACCTATGTTTCCAGAGTTGGATAAATCTGGTGTCGGCTGGATGAGTGTGTACTCTCCGGGCACCCACACCTTGTACATATAAATACTTTTGTTGGTAATAAAGATACCTCAGAGGGGGGGATGGCCCAACTTCAGCCCCTAGTGTTGTGTCATGTGCAAGTTGGTTTATGTTTGCAGGATGTATATGCTCATGTAATGTTTCACAAGATGATGGTGATCATGTATATGCCAGGAATGGTTGATGTATGTATGCTGTTTTGGTAGTGAATTGGTTTCGTATACACGTGCCTGTGTGTGACAGTGGTATCAGAGGATTGGTTTCTTTCTTTGCTTGAGAAAGACGATTTTTGGGCATACGGAAAGCTTTTTGCTGAGCATACAGATTGTGAAACATGAGCATGCAAGCAAGGTCTGGTGAGCATTTAGATGCACAACGGTCTGCTAAATGCGCATATTCTGACCAGGCCAATGTACTTTCAGAGCTAGAGGCTCTCAAGTGTCAAGTTAGACACTATCGTGAGGAGACAACTGAATCTCTCAAGAATGACCCTGATGTGCAAAAGGTTTTAAATGAAAAGAAAAAGAAGGGTTCAGGTGACGATGCAGCCTTTGAGGCCCATAGCAACAGAGATGGTATATGAAGATCCTAGAGAGCTGGCCATATCTTATTTGAAAGGCCAAAAGTATGTATTGGGTGATGTAGGTACAAAAAGGACTCCCCGCGTGGAAGCACATGCAGATGCCAGTACATCAGGAGATGTAGATCCTCATCACTGTTATGCATCTTCATGTCGAGAGCGTTCTTCAAGTGAAGAATCTCACCACTCCAAGAGCGTGTCTCGAGTACGTGGGAAGAGACCCATGCGTGAGTCTCCTAAGCCTAGACATGGGGCTAGAGACAAGTCTCGTTCTAAAAAGAAAAGCCGAGAGTTCAAGTCAGGAGACAAAGATGTGAAGTTTGAGAATTTCTATGGCAAGATGGATACTACGAAGGCGCTTCTTTTTGTGAGACAATTTGAAATTGCTTTTTGCAATGAAGATTTCTCTGAGAAGTCTAATGCATCTCAAAGAGAGAGCTAGTGATTGGTGGATGGCCAAGCTTTTGGATGCAATGCTGCCCGCACATAGGATGACTATAAAATTCAGTTTTATGCTCAATTCTTGCCTCCAAACTTTGCCAAGAATGTACGCAAAGAGTGGGATTGGTTGAAGCAGGATGAAGGGGAGATAGTGCAGCCATATATAGCTAAGTATTGGAAGGTACTGTTGAAAGTTACTTCCTTTATGTCTCTTTCTACTGGGGAGAAGAAACAGAAGTTTGAATCAGGTTTACACCCCATCATTCAACAGAGCTTACAGGTGTACCCAAATCAGACTCTTCAGCAGTTGATAAACTCGGCACTCATAGCTAAAAATTTGCATATGAATTGGGTTAAAAACAAGTTGAATTCAGACTCATTTAAGGGCAAGAGACGGGCTGGTTATGATCAGAAAAAGGGTGGGCAACCCTCTAAAAGTGAGCAAAAAGATGCCTCAGATACAACGGGAAACTCGTCTAAGAAGCCGGGGGGTAAACCCAATGATTTTGGGCTGTCAAAACAGTAGAGGATTGATTATGTATGTGATGGGAAATGTTTTGGTTGTGGTAGTAAGGATCACATATATCCTAAATGCCCGCAGAACCCCAAGAATGCAGATTCTAATGCAGAAAAGCCTCATGTGAATGTTGTGCCTGATGTGCAGGATAACACGGGGCAACCCCCCTGGATCATAGAACAATATGTAAAGCATGGGGACAGTTGAGGGATCAGCCTCCTGCACTCTTTTTGTTTGATGATGCATCCACATATAATTTCATTTCGATACAGATGGCTGCTGCCACCATAGGCTTGGATGTATTAGATTTTGGGACTCAAATGAATGCAGATGCCGCCTTTGAGGGTAAAGGAGTTGATGTAACGCTGATCATCGACAAGCTCTGAGAATTCATATACAGGGATATCTTGATCATGAGAGTTTCTTGGTTGCTCCTCTCACAGGATGTGATGTTTTGTTAGGGATGCCTTGGCATGCTCGTATGGAGCCCAAGAAGGACTATAAGTCCAAGAAAATCGGCTTTGTTCATAGAGGTAGAGAGCTTGTTATAGAAGCTGGTACTCCATGTAGTACCATACCTATTGTAAGTCATGTTCAGGTTTCCAAAATAATGAAGAAGTCAGCTTGTTCTTACTTGGTTCTTATACGAGAACAATCTGAACATGAGAATGTAAATGTAGATCATCTAACCCGAGAGCGCATAGACTTTTTGTGTGGTTATGGTGATTATTTCAGGGATGCATTACCAGGAGAGTTGCCACCTGAGCGTCCCGAGGATCATCGTATTGATGTGATACCTGGGAGTACGCCCCTAAATAGACCTCTTTACAGGGTAAGTGCAAGTCAGTAAGAAGAGATTATGGTGCAGGTTAATGACTTGCTTGAGAAAGGGTTGATATGCCCTAGTTCATCTCCTTATTGCTCACCTGTGTTGCTGGTGCAAAAGAAAGACGGGACGTACAGGATGTGTGGATTATCGTGCTCTTAACAAGGTGACGATAAAGAACAGGTATTCGATACCACGTATCGATGATATTTTGGATAGGTTGGAGGGTGTAGCATGTTTTAGCCGCATCGATCTTAAGAGTGGATATCATCAGATATGGGTGGCCCCTCGAGATATTCACGAAATTGCTTTTTGTACGCAGTTTGGGCTTTATGAGTTCTTGGTGATCCCGTTTGGACTTACCAATGCTCCTGCCACATTTAATCATATGATGGATCGTATCTTCAGAGCACACAAAAAGTTCACAGGTACTTTCTTTGATGACATCATTGTGTTCTCTAAAGATGAAGAGCAGCATAAGGAGCATTTGGCCATAGTGTTTGAAGAGTGTTAACCCATGGCGGACGTACTATATTTTACGTTATTAATTTAAATATTCTGAGTCATGGGCCGGGCTTGTCGGCACCATATATTAAGGATAAAGGGATTGGGTGATCGCCGATGAGAGGCGCACCTTGGTTGGATATCAGTAGGATAAGGGTTAGGGTTGGCCGGCCATGTATGGGTGCCCAAGTGTGAACGGCCAAGTCACCTATAAGAGTCAAATGTAACCCTAAACTCCTCATTCTCATGTGTTGTGAATACAAGAGTGCTCTTGCCTTATCTCCTTGGTTTCCTTCTCCTGCGTGCGTGTGAGAGAGAGAGAGAGAGAGAGTGAGAGAGCGATCGAGCGCACTGTGTAGCGGCACGGCGGCGGTGGCGGCGAGGCGGTAGAGCGGCGGCGGCGGCTCCTCCTTCACGACTGCGACGCAGGAATCCTTCAAGGTGGCGGTTGAGCGGTGAGTGACACACCCTTTGGCATTCTATTTGAGCTTCCTTCCCTGGTTGTATGCTTGTAGCCATTCGTGGCTCGCATACGGTGTCTGGCAAGTCCCCAGCTACGACCTGTGCGGCAAAAGCGCACATTTTTGGCGCCGCTGCCGGGGAGTTGCCCTGCACCAAGCTCCAGTTTGCAGCTCGGCTACTGCGTGAAGTTTAATCTACACTGTAGGAAAGCGACTGTGTGTTTGTTGTTAAGGTGTTTCTGTGTTTTGCAATCTGTTTCTGCAATTTGTCTGTTGCATTTCTGTTTCTTTTGTTATATTTTCGCTCCGCGTATGGGCGTGCATTCTGTTATCTGGTTTCTGCGTGTGAGAGGGATTTCTGAATCCCCAGATCTGTGCCGTGTGTACGAACTGCGCCTCGGCCAAGGCTGAACCCTAAGGAAACCGTAGAAAACTTATCTCACAAAAAAAAACAGAAAATAAAAAATAAAAAAAATAAAAAAAATAAAAAAATTAAATTTTATTTTCAAAGAAAGAACCAAACGTGTGGAGAGGAAAGATTTTCTAATCAGAGAAAAAAAATTTGAAAAGAAAGAACCCCAATTGACCCACGGCCACGGTCTCGGTCTCGGTCTCGGTCTTTTGATATATATATATAGGAGAGTGAGCCTCCATAGCTTTCTCTCAAGTGAGAGCTTATGGGAAGTCGTGCCCTATATGTAGCCCACTCCCCAAGGAGTAAAGTGAGCATGTGGGATAAAGCCCTCACCCTTTCCTCCACAAGCAAATAGGCTTTTGCCCCTTCCCCCCAAGGGAAACGGACTGTTTTGAGGACTACAGGAGCTCTAGTTAGGCGAACACGGTGCTGTAAAGCACACTAGGATCCTTTGAACGATACGCTCGTTTCGAGCTATCACACGTCCTAGTCCAAGCTTGACCGTAAGTAAGGGGGTCAAAAACGGGTTAAAAACAACACAAAAACAAGTAAAAACGGGGTGCGAAACACCTAAGAAACCACTTGTGTGAGTTTCAAGGGTAGTTACAACGCACGTAGGGTACCCACGTCACATGCATCTACGTTCTGGTCGGGTGCTAGAGCCTGAACCACTAGAAAGTGTCTCAGTTTACGCAGGCTCACACCATCCCTCCACGTTGGCATCTTGGCCTTCAGCTGGAACCCAAGGGAGTGCAACCCAAGATCCACGAATAGTGGATAGTGACTCGTCCTCTGACTCAGAAGCCATGGAAGGACACCCTACTAAGAACCGTGAGGAGACAAGCCAAAACATGCCAGTGTGGGCCCCACAACCCGGATCTAGCATGTTTAGTCGTCTAATAGAGACCTTTAGTAGAGCTACACGCTCTGAGCATGCGACAAGCGAAGTAAATGAAGAAGGAGGGGTAGTGGATTCGCCATTCACCTCTTATGTAGACCCTACCCTCCCAAAAAGTGTCCATGTGGATATTCTACCCACTTCGTTTAATGAGGGCCCTACTGAGCTACCACATTCCGATGCTCTTCCTAAAGTAGAGGTCCCTAGAAGCCAATCCATAAGAAGTGACATTGCGTCCACTTCAAGAGAACCATTTGGCACACCAAGTCTAGATGGGATATTTCTCAATGAAAATTGGGAATATGATCTACACACAGAGACTCTAACTGACCTATACACAGGTTACACATACCATGTAGGTTGGTTAGAAGTCCTACGATCTACATCTAGCACCACTAATCTAGAGGAGCAACAACACATGATATGTGAGGTGATTCATAGAATTATCCAAATTGAGAGGCAAAATAGGGGAGTGGACCTAGTTTCCACTGGCCCTATGAGGTTTTTGGATACGGGCAAGGCCAAACAACCAACCCTATCACAATTGGAGACTCCCTCGGTGAGTCCCATAGACCCTTCATATGTTGTTTCGCCTGGAGTCTCAATGCAGGTTGAGCCCACGAGTAGTAACTTTAGCTTTCCAACCTTGGCTCAACTTTCCATTAGGGAATCCGCAATGCCTACCCCAATGATGAGCATGACAGAAAGCACACCTGTTACCACCGTAGTTAGTACGACACCGCTACCTAGTGGAACAGTACCTACAACAGTGCGTGGCAGTGCCTATCGGCCTTATGTACCTATTGCTACTCATGCTCAAGTAGCTCCTATGCCTCTTAGTATGCCAATGGCGTATGCTCCACGACCGCCTTATCACCACCCTTATCCAAGAGGAGCTAGGCCTAGCCACATATCATATCCTACGTCATTTGCCAACCTACTCAGACCAACGCCAACTCCTATCAGCCAGGCTATCCCAGAAGTGCCTCCACCAACTATGCCTGCTCACCTAGGTGATCTCGCAGCGTTTGCTCAGATGATCGGACGATCTATTGCGGAAAACATGCGGGGTATGCCTGAGAGAGAACCTAGAAGCAAGGCAATACAAGTGGCTAAGCTCACTCAAAACTTCAGTGGTAACGAGGATGTTAGGAAGCACATTGAAGTCTTTGAGCACGTGTGTGATTCCTTGGAAGAACACAATGAGCTGCATAAGTGTAAAGCCTTAGGCTTAACCTTGAGTGGGAAGGCCGGAGATTGGTATCGAACCTTAAGGGTTGAAGAGCGCACTCACTACCCCATTCTCAAGAGATTGTTCTTGAAAGAATACATACGTGAGGGTGTGCTTTGGGGAGTAGCATCTCAACTCCAAAAAGCTAAACGCGAGGAAGGGGAGTCAGTGAGAGACTTTATAAGTCGATTGAAGCATCTAAATTCTCGCTGCACTCCTGATGAACGCTTCAATAACAACCAACTCCTTGATAGATTCATTCGAGGATTGCGCCACAAGGACATCTACAATGGCCTAGTCATTAGAGGTCTTACAACGTGGGAAGCAGTCACTGCCAATGCAATCTAGTTAGAAGACAACTTGATGATTGCAGGTAAAAAGGTATCTTCAGAAACAAAATCCGTTAGTTCACAAGTATCTGGGCACGAGCCAATGACAGTAAAACCTATTGCCAAGGAGCCCAAGATATCTGAAATGTCTGTGACCGACCTTACTAAGGCTCTCCAAGAATACTTCAGGGGTAATCGAGCTCCTCAGAATAGCCATATGTACCCAAGAAGAGAGCAACAATGGTGTTCGGTGTGCTTAGGACCACATAGCACGAGTGAATGTCCCACATTTAGAGCCAAATTCAATGGGAATTGCAATGCATGTGGTAAGTATGGCCATCAATCTAAAGATTGCCTAACACTTAAGCGAATGTTGGCAAACCAGGCACCACTAGCTTGGTCAAACACACCTCAAGTACCCGCGCTAATGCCTGCACAACCTATCGAGCAACCGACACAGCACATAGTTCCAAGGAATCCGAATGTAGTCCAGTCTGTGCCGTTACCACCGCCAGTGCTAGGACCACAACCTCCACATCCAAGGATTACCCCAATAAACCAGATGGGTTGTGAGTCACATAGTGCATGTGGGGATTATGAAGAGGAGATAGACCCCACTACTCCATATGGGATCGATACGTTTGAAATGATTCCCCAGTACTACATGGAGGATCATTTCGGGCAAGTCAAGCCTGTATATCAAGCGGCTGCTCTTGCCACAAGAGGGCAAAACCTTAATACCATGGCGAGGAGACCACCTCTTCAATGTTACGAGTGTGGTGGACCGCATCGTGTAGCAGAGTGCCCTAATAGGCTACAGAAGATCGCTACTCAAATGCAACCAAATCAAGGGAGCACATCGGGAATGCCGGTACTTACATGTAATCATTGTGGCATAGATCATTTGATCGCTCAATGTCCACATAATCCTAATGCACCCAAGATTACGCCATTGAATTTGGTTAAGGTCACCAACCAAGCACGAGGAACCACACCTGTTGTACCCGCGAATTTAGTTACACGGTCAATGCTTCAAAATCAAAACTACATTCTTGAAGAGAGGGATACTGCATCAATCGCTCAGGCAAAGAAAAAGAAAACACGACGAAAGAGATCGCTTAATGCCACGAGCTCCAAGCCCAGTTCAAAGACCAACATAGGGACAGGAGACGACCCCGTGTATATGAATGATCCTGAAGATGATTCTGATTCAATAGAAACCATGGGGACCAAAGCCACTACCTTAAGGGAGGAACCCACTCGGGAGCTCAATGAAGGAGAATCAAGAGAGTACATAAATAAGGGGAAACAGAAGGAAACTTCCTCAGCCCCACAACCAAGTCAGTTAATGCCCTCTCGACCACCCAAACTGACTGAGACTCCCCAAGACAAGCCACGTGGTCCAAAAACCCTTAAGAAAAAGATTGGAACTTACCCAAACCCAGTTGAGGAGATTGAACAAGTGCAACACTTAAGGGGTTTGGTGGAAGAAATACAAAGAGAACTGGAGCCAAACTCGAGAAAAATCAAAATTCCAGACACAGTGTTTCCTACGCAAGTTCAGCCTCACAGGAACCATAAACCGTTAGCTATACCGAGTATCATTCGAGAAGAAAGTGAGGATAGAACATCAAGAAGTGGGCAAACACCCTTTTTGCTTGAAAGAATGTTTAGTGAGGGAATGCTTGACCCCATCGAAGAGGAAGTGATTCCATCTTCACCAGTCCCTAGTCAAGGGGCGATGTCTCGAAAAGTACCGTTGAATGTGTCTAAGCTAATGGATTTCATGTCCTCTGAGATCAGGACCACGATCATATCCAAATTATACGGAGATCCTGAGCTATTCTTAGCTCTTCGGGCATTTCTCAATGGAGAACTAAAGGCGGGGCTACCACAATTTGCAAATATGGATAGACCCGATACGCTTCAAGATGAAGGGGAGCATTGGGATCTACAACCCAACTTTGATGAAGATTCGGTCGTGGAAATACCTGTGAACAAGTTGGGACAGTACTTTGAAGGTGACGAATCTAATGCCACCCTCCCCATTACTACCAAGGGATTAACTCTAAAGGGAATCCTTGATGGTGGTGCTGGAGTGAGCATTGTGACTAAAAACTGTTGGGAATCCATGGGGAGACCTCACCTCGAAGTCACAAACATAGTGGTTAAGATGGCAAATGGAACTATTGCTAAACCTATTGGAATGTTAAGGGACCTTAAGATCAAGGTTCTGGGATACAAGGTACGACATACCTTCATTGTAATGGATTTCTCCAAGCATCCTATGTCATATCAAATGATCTTAGGACGTCCTTTCATGAGGGAAGCACAAATGGTGCATGACTGGTCGAAAAACCATGTCTATCTACAATTCCAGGACTCTGTCATTCGAGTTGATCTTGAGAATGGTCGTGCGCATCCCTTAGGAAGCAAGGTTATCATTGATAATCGATCGGATACCACTGTTCACTCTGCCCCATTAAGGTATTGCTATACATGCAAAAAAGAGACTGATGATGGAAAAGATTCTCCTTATATGGATGTTCTACCGGGTATGACTGAGTCGGATAACGTGGATTGGGTACACCTAGCGGCAGCCATAGACACATGGGGAAATAGAGGCACAAGTTGGGTAACACCTGAGGGGCAAGATATGCCACCGTTAGTGCCAATAAACATGATAGGTGTTATGCACTTGACTCCTGATGGCGAGAACGTGGCAAACTCCATTGACACTGAAAGTAGCGAAGACTCTGACCAATGCAATTCTGAGTATGAATCTCAAGAAGAAACTGACCCTGAGCCTGATGGAAAAAATGAATCAAATATTCACCCAAATGTGGAAGCAAGGTGCTCAACGCCTAGGACAGTGGCCTCCTGCAGTTCATCCGAAAGTGAAGATCGACCAAGTGAGTCCGAATCTGATAGAAACAAAAATCAAAAACTTGGTAAGAAGAAAACGAAACATAAGCGCCAACGCTATCGAGCTAATGTACGCACTGCAATAAACAAGGAGAGATCCACTGCAGAATGGCTTAGTTATGTAGGAGCCATTGATGCTCATCGGAAGATAGCGGATAATTGGGGACAATACCTCCAAAGTGTCATGTGGTGTATTCCGCAACCTCATGACGTCGCCCAATTAGAAATCGAAGGGAAGCCAAAACTAAGTCGTACTGCAAGAAGGCGGCAAAACCAAGAGTTGGCTCAACAACAAAAGGAAGCGGAATTGAAAGAAAAAAATCGGGCACAACAAGAACCAGTAGACTTACACCCCGCTCCCGAGCATTTCAAATCATTCACCACAGGGGAACGTAAAGTAGTCTACACAAAAGCCCAACGAACGCCTACCAATGGGAGTAGCGGTGTCTACGATGGCCCTGCGGTAGTTAAGGAGATAGACTTAGCAGATCCGGGTGAGGAGTCTAAACCAGTTTTTATTGCTCAAGACCTCACCAAGGCGGAAGAAGCTGCACTTACGAAGCTTCTTAAAGAATTCAAGGACATATTTGCTTGGACATATGATGATATGAAGGGTGTTCCACCCTCGGTGGTGCAACACACGATTCCAATGATTAGCACTGCTAAACCAGTCCAACAACGTCCCTACCCAATGAATCCTAAGTACGCAAAGATTGTACAAGAGGAAATTGAAAAGCTGGTAAAATGTGGATTCATATATCCTATTGAGCACTCAGAATGGGTTTCTCCGATAGTCATCGTGCCAAAGAAGAATGGGAAACTCAGAGTGTGCGTTGATCTCAAAAAGGTTAATGCAGCCACCAGAAGGGATCATTACCCCTTGCCATATTCTGAACATGTGCTTGAAAGAGTGGCAGGCAAGGAGGCATATAGCTTTTTAGATGGGTACTCGGGTTACAATCAGATCACAATTGCAGTCGAGGACCAAGCTAAAACAGCATTTATCACGGAGTTTGGAGTGTTTGCCTTTCGCGTCATGGCTTTTGGCTTGACCAATGCACCTGCAACATTCCAACGATTAATAAACACGGCCTTTAAGGAATATCTAAGGGACTTCTGTGAAGCTTTCTTAGATGATCTTTGTGTTCATTCCTCTTGGGACGAGCACTTGATGTGTTTACGAAAGATATTTGAAAGGTGTAGATTATATCGCATCTCCTTGAATCCTTTCAAATGCCAATTTTGGGTTAAACACGAAGTTATCTTAGGACATATAGTGTCCAAAAATGGGATTTCCACTGACGAGAGTAAAATCAAGGTCATTCTGGAATTACCCCCACCCACCAACTACAAGGGAGTCCAACGCTTTATGGGCCACGTTGGTTATTATCGAAGGTTTATTCTCTTCTTCGCCGAGATAGCTCGACCATTGTATAAGCTTCTCATCGAGTTTATTTGGACCGAAGAATGTGATCGTGCCTATGAGCTATTAAAGAAGGCCTTGGCGAGTGCTCCAATCTTGAGAATGCCTAACTGGGATTTACTCTTCCATGTGCATATTGATGCATCAAACTTTGCTATTGGGTGTGTGTTAACTCAACCTGGAGAACACAAGCTAGACTACCCCATTAACTTTGCCAGTCGCCAGTTGAACGATGCTGAGATGAACTACACCACTACGGAGCGAGAAGGGTTGGCAATGATATATGCAGTAAGGAAATTTCGTTATTACCTCCTTGCCACCAAGTTTGTTTTCTATGTGGATCATCAAGCATTGTTGTATCTGGTAAACAAACCATGCTCCACAGGAAGAATCACACGATGGCTATTGATTCTTCTTGAGTTTGATTTCACTGTTGTTGTGAGACCTAGCAAAAAACATGTTATGGCTGATCATTTGTCTCGCATACCTAATGGTGAGGCTCCTACGGGGGTTGATGATGACTTACCTGACACTTCCCTGTTCATGGTGGAGACAATGCCTGAATGGAGTGAGAAGATTGTTAACTTTTTGGTTAATGGCTTCCCACCCAAGGAGCTTCGTAAAGATCTAGCTCGAAAGCTAATCAAAGAATGCGAACCCTATTGCCTGATAGCTGGGACTCTTTATAAAAGAGGAAAGGATGACGTTCTTAGGCGTTGTGCCCGAGAGGATGAGTATCTATACATTTTGCAAGAGGCACATATGGGCGTAGCCGGTGGTCACTTCTCAGGAGACTTAACTACGCGAAAGATCTTACAATCAGGGTATTGGTGGCCCACTATGTTCCAAGATGCATCACTCTTTGTGAAGGGTTGCGATGAATGCCAACGATATAAGAAACCCCAGAGGAAAGATCAAATGCCCCTACATCCAATCAAAGTAAACCAACCATTTGAAAAGTGGGGTTTAGACTTTGTAGGTCCAATTAGCCCAGCGGCCCGAAACACACAATCTCGTTATATTATTGTGGCCACTGACTATATGACCAAATGGGCTAAAGCGAAAGCGACACGTAAGGCAGATGCGAGGACAACAGCCAAGTTCCTCTTTGAAAATATAATCACACGATTCGGTTGTCCTTTGGAACTTGTGAGCGACAATGGTACGCATTTTATAAATGAAGTGATTAAGGAGCTCACAACAAATTTCATGATATCCCATCATAAATCTACTCCTTATTATCCGCAAGCGAATGGCCAAGCCGAGAGTACCAACAAGACTTTAATCTCTATTTTGACAAAGATAGTTGAAGCTCATCGCACGGATTGGGATCTAAAGCTTACGACAGCTTTATGGGCCTATCGTACTGCGTACAAAGTGGCTATTAATTGCACACCATTCAAAATGGTATATGGCCAAGAAGCAGTCATGCCGTGGGAATTTGTCATTCCTAGTCTTCGTGTTGCTACTCAAGAGGGATGGGATGGTAATCCTTTAGCAGAGCGTCTGTATATCCTTGAGCGGCTAAACGAAGAAAGACAATTGGCTGTATACAATGCCCTTGTGGAGAAGGATAGAAGGAAAAAATGGTTTGATCGCCATCTAAAGGACAAGGACATCAAGGTGGGGGATAAAGTCCTGATGTATGGAGTGCGAAATGAAAAGAAGAAGCTCAAATATGCTGGTAAGGGACCATATAGAGTATGTGAAATCACCCCGCAGGGTACCATCAGAGTGGAGACTCGCGACGGAGTTGAAACCATTGGATTCCTTAATGGGAGTAAATTCAAAAGATACTATGACCCCCTGAGCCAAGAGGAGTTACATGCAATCCATCAAAAGAAGGCAGCCAAAGAACAAGCTGAGCTTAAAAAGATACAAGCGAGAGTTGAAGCCAAAGAACGTCAACAGCGTGCTAGGCGACAACGAGAAGCCAACTTGGGAATTACGCAAGTATTTTTCGAGGAAGCAGAGGAGGATGCACTGGAATCTAACCCACCTCTAAGATACCCAATTGAGTTACAGAGTCCTTACGGGGAGGTGCTGTATAATGCATTATTGGATACAGGAGCTCAACACAATTTGCTATCATATGGCGTGTGGTGTCAACTGGGAAAACCACCTTTAACCAAGAGTTCTATCCAAGTTCAAGGAATCAACAAGAAAACCCCTGTCTCAGGAATTCTGCACACTCCGGTTGCTTATGACAAGGGAACCATAATTCAAAGCTTTTTGGTTATGCCTGCTGGTACCATGGAAGGGACTGTAATCTTAGGGCGCAAATGGATGATGGCCACCAAGTGCAATATCGATTGGGCAACCAGACAAGTCACAACGCAAGAACCAACACTAGGTCTGACCGCTCAAAATCCCGCACCTAAGTCATCCATTCAAATATTAGATAATGAAAAATCACAAAGTCCAGTGGCAAAACCATCTTCGATTGTTGGCCACCCCTCTAACGCTTCAACGCCAAGAGTGGAAACAGGCAAAGTGGTCCCTAAAGCTTTGCTTACTATGCCAAAGAGTACATACAAATGGGTCCCAAAAGCTTCGTTAATAGCTACTTCCCCTGCTCAATCTCGTTCAGCCACCAAGAAGCCTTGTAAAAGGAAAGCAGCTACCCACCAAAGAAAGGGCAATGTAACATCACGATGGATCCCTAAAAAATTATTAGTAGCCCAAGGGTACTACGAGGGGAATGACCAGATTTGGGTCCTTAAACATAAGTTGAATCCCTCTACATCACCTGTAAAACCTAATAAACCAAGTGTTGCCTCCCCAATGACAACTCAAGACCGTGGTAAGGGAAAGGTAACAGAGTGCTCCGCACCACTTCCAGAGTTAGTTTGGATTCCCAAACGATATCGATCATTACCACCTAGCTCAGGAAGGGGGGAGCCACATGAAGCTTCTAGCTCCTCATGCCAAGCACACGCTGATATAGAAGTTTCTACATGCTCTACACCTACTCTTGCCAACACCCAACAAAAAACCGATGAGTCTACGTCTCCCCTTGTAATAGTATCGTCGGAAACCATTTCCTCCATTCGTCAATGGGAGCGTACACTACCATCTTTGCAATTGGATGTGGCCACAAGGGTCATAAAAAGCTATCTGCCCACATCACAACCTATGACCCGCTGGACAAATTGGTTCCAAGAGGCTGCAACATCATTGCAAATAATATGATCTACCCACCAAGGAAAGGGGGAGCATGTACTCACGCTCGACATTCTAATGCTTCCTTCTTAACCTTCTCCCCTGACCATGCAATTGCCAAATTCAAGGGGATGTATATATATAGCTTCATACATAGAAAAGCAAAGAAAAGAAAAAACAAAAAATAGTAAAAAGAGCAAGAGCACAAAAAGAGGAGAAATATCCGGAACTAGTTTGACCTATCATAAACCTACTGATGTTATATCTGTGTTTACAGATATGGCAGATGCACGATCATCATACCCTTCATCCACTCCCACCCTTGGTGAGAGGTATCACCTATACCTTTCTCAGATATTTCACATGTGCTATCCTGTAATTGAAACTGAATGGGATCATATAGATGTATTAGCCAGAGAGGAAAATATTGAGGAATTAGAATGGCTAATTCGCCTATTGACCATGACTGACCCCTACTCCGTAGAGGACATATCCCCGATAGCCCAATGCTTTCCTTTTCCACAAGATGATTACCCTCGCATGGTTACATTCTTGATGAGTCTATGTGGATGGGAAAATGAAAAGGAAATATCTGACAATGATGAATGGACGGATGAAACTCATGGCACTACTGAGGTTGACTTTATTTGTTTGGATGATGCGGATAGAGGCTTAGCCTTAGGGCTAGAGCCAGGACTCTACAACATCCTCTTACCGTATCCTCAGTAATAGTGTGGTAACTGGTAGGTAGGTTAGTGTTTTCAAGTTTTTTCTAGTTTGGATTCTTTAAACGAGTCTTTGATTTTCCACACTGATGTGCCTCTCGAGGTATAGTGCTTGTTAGTTGATTGTACAGGTTAAAAAGTTTGAGGTGGGTTCGCTTTCAAGTCCTGAGACTGCCGCAACGTTCATCAAAATATATCTACATCAAATTGCAAGCTGTCTCGTCAAATCAAGGAGATCTCCAATTACAGGTGTAATTCTTCCATACCCACTCTCTTTCGTTTTCTCTGTTCAATTAATTTCATAAACTATAAGGCATGACCACATGGAAATTGTCAATGTACTACTTAGTTTTTGAAGTTGCTTGCATGCTAGTGTAAATCATTAATGAGCTTAACTTTATTGGAAATATTCTTAGGCAGCATGACGTCTTTAGTTAACCTTGGAATACAATTGTCTTAGGTCTAGGGTCAAACCATCTTAATGTTTGAACACCTGGCTGTGTGTGTGTTGACCTCTAGGACATAGCTTTTACCCCTTGTCGAAAGGATGTAAGAACACATTTTAGTTCAGGAGCGAAGATCAAAAGAAACTTTTTTAAAAAAAAAAAGCCTACAATAAATGGCAATACAAGTCTATGATGTGCTTTAATGTTGGCCTATCGCCTTATTGATACTTGGTAGGCGAGGAGTATTCTACTCCAGACCGATGCCTTGGTTGGTAGGGGGTAGCCTTGCCTAAAGTGAGCTAATAGATTCCTGGATAATGCCTTGTGTTAAACATGGTACCAGGATCGATGTTAGTTTTGCCTTAGGAAGGTCGCCATTGTGTATAAAAATTGTCACGTGCGTGAAGAAATAAAGGCAAAAGGCTCCTGTAACTCTAATGTTTCTTGTGTCCCTAGGCTTGGGGTATAAACTTGTTCTTAGAGTAGACACCGTGTGGTCATCTGTTTATTTATTAAGCTTGGTTCTTTTCCTTGACTTAGGCCAGTTATAAACCTTGCTTAACCTTTGACACCTTGCTAACTCGATTTACTTTCACTAATTTTAAACTCCTGTTAATTTACTACACTAGCTCATTCATGTGACCCTTAAACTAAGTTCTCATCGCAACATCCATTGTGGTCTAACATGCTTGAATTTCTACACTTTATATCTTTTGAATTCTAGCATACTTTCACTCTACTTCCCTATTTTGCAGACGGTCTACCACAACAACCCTCTCGAGCTTACCATACCATAGCTTCCGAGGACGGAATCTACATCAGGAAGGGGGGCATGTTAACCCATGGCGGACGTACTATATTTTACGTTATTAATTTAAATATTTTGAGTCATGGGCCGGGCTTGTCGGCACCATATATTAAGGATAAAGGGATTGGGTGATCGCCGATGAGAGGCGCACCTTGGATATCAGTAGGATAAGGGTTAGGGTTGGCCGGCCATGTATGGGCGCCCAAGTGTGAACGGCCAAGTCACCTATAAGAGTCAAATGTAACCCTAAACTCCTCATTCTCATGTGTTGTGAATACAAGAGTGCTCTTGCCTTATCTCCTTGGTTTCCTTCTCCTGCGTGTGTGTGAGAGAGAGAGAGAGAGAGAGAGTGAGAGAGCGATCGAGCGATCGAGCGCACTGTGTAGCGGCACGGCGGCGGTGGCGGCGAGGCGGTAGAGCGGCGGCGGCGGCTCCTCCTTCACGACTGCGACGCGGGAATCCTTCAAGGCGGCGGTTGAGCGGTGAGTGACACACCCTTTGGCATTCTGTTTGAGCTTCCTTCCCTGGTTGTATGCTTGTAGCCATTCGTGGCTCGTATACGGTGTCTGGCAAGTCCCCAGCTACGACCTGTGCGGCAAAAGCGCACAAAGAGCTTCGTCGCCATAAGCTCTACATTACTGGCAAGAAGAGTGAATTTTTCTTGGCTAAAATTCATTACCTTGGTCATATTATATCCAAGGATGGGGTACGTATGGATCCCGCCAAGTTGCAGGCTCTAAAAGATTGGCTAGAATTGAAGAATGTACATGAGATCAAGAGCTTTCTGGGATTATGCTCATATTATCGCCGGTTTATTAAGCTCTTTGCCGAGATTGCTTCGCCTTTGCATGATTTAACAAAAAGAAGAAAGCTACTTTTCACTAGGGTGACAAGCAAAGGAATGCCTTTCTTTAGTTAAAGGAAGCAATCATGACTGGACGGACCGGTGTTGATCATTCCAGATTTGCATAAACCTTTCTTAGTGGAATGTGATGCATGTGGGAGTTGTATTGGTGCAGTGTTGAACCAAGAAGGCCATGCAGTGGCATATGAGAGCCGTCGGTTGCAACATGCCGAGCTCTACTTGTAGGTTTACGAGAAAGAGTTATTGGCAGCTATTCACGCTCTCACGATATGGAAGCATTATCTTTTGAAGGTTGGAGATTGGGTTTTATTGAAATTCCAAAAGGCTAGCCTTCGCAAGCAGACTAGGAAAGATGGTAACTATCCAAAGCTATCTTGCAAGTATTATGGACCATGTCAGATCTTGGAAAAGATCAATGAGGTAGATTACACGCTGGTGTTGCCAGATCATTGGCGGATTCATAATGCTTTCCATATCAATCTCTTGAAGAGATATGATGGTCCTGAGCCTACGGAGCCAGTTATAGAAGATCAACCTGAGGTTGATGAGCTGGAAGAGGTATTGCAACCTGAGCAGATTGTTTTTCACAAGGAGTGGAAAGCTGCTAGAGGCAGGCTTGTCCGTAAGTACCTTGTGAAGTTCAGGAACTATCCATGCAAAGTGGATAGACGAGGCATATTTTAAAGACTATCCAGATCTTCTTGCGGCCTACTTGGAAGCTTTTCAGTGTTGCAAGCAACGGATTAGAAGCCGGGGGGAATGTCACCACTTCTCTGGCAAACATATGAAATGATGTCATGAAAGGATTGAATACATGTGGAAGGGCTCCATGGAAGGATTGGTATCCTGGTGTGAGTTCCTGGCATGATTTATGAACTCATGGAAGGGTGGTAACCCTTGTGAGAGTGACTCTGGACTCATGGAAGGGTGGTTACCCTGGTGACTACTTTTTGGTCCTGTGTGGACGGTGCCTGTGAATGGGCTAGTTGGATGTACAAGATGTAAGTTGGGAGATTTCATCCACTATGTTTGTGCACCAACATATGTATGTGAGTTGCACATGCATCGATGACTTGTTTTTGATGCCTGGACATTGCTTGGTCTCACTGGGCCAATGATTAGGTGATACATACTTGCGAAGGAGACTCACATGAAAAGCATTGTGTATGTGCCAATAACTAGGTAATGCCAATCTGAAAGCCACTTCATTGATCTTCTCGGCGATCACTTGAAAAGGCCCATAGTACTTGGTTGCAAGCTTAGGATATTCACCCTCTTTGCCAGCCCTCTTTGCAAGTCTTGCTTTCTCAAGTTTCAGCAATATCCAACCATTCTCTTTAACATCCAATTGCCTTATATGCTTGTTGGTAGCTTTTTTATGCTTGTCTTGTGACCTTGCAATGGTTGTCCACACCTGAGCAAACGCAATATCCAAGTCTCTTACATACTCATCAGGTGCAAATATCTCATCCTTTATGCGAAGGATGGGTGGCAAAACCACCTTACCATAAACAATCTCAAATGAGGCCTTTCCCGTAGATGCATTCACCGTGTTGCTGTATGCAAATTCCACAAGCGGTAAGTACTTCTCCAAAGAAGACTTCTAATCTGCCACATAACGTTTCAAGAGATCCAACACGGCTGAATTTGCAGCCTCACTTTGCCCATCCGTTTGAGGGTGATAAGATGATGAGAATTCCAATTTGGTGCCCATATTATCAAATAAGGCCCGCCAAAAGAGACTTGTAGTCCTGGGATCCCGCACAATGGACTTCGGCATTCCATGATGTTTGAACACTTGTGCAAGATATATTTTAGCCATATGCTCAGCTTTGATGGTCTTTTTAACCGGCAAGAAATGATCTTGCTTGCTAAACCTGTTCACAATTGTCCAAATTGCATCATTACCCTGTTGGGTCCGTGGTCCATAATGAAATCCATTGTAATACTTTCACATGGCTGTGAGGAAATAGGCAATGGGTGAAGCAAACCTAGTGCCTTTTGCCTATCAAATTTCACCTTTTTACAAGTGATGCATGCATGTACATGTGCCTCTATGTCCTTCCGCATACCTGGCCAAAAGAAATACCGCTCAATCATGTGTGTAGTAGGCATTATGCCTCTATGACCAGCATATGGAGGAGCATGGCACTCATCCAAAACCTTTTGCCTCATGTCAAACACCACACATAGGCAATTATCTTTCATGAGATAACCCTCTTTGATCACATATGAGGCATGTGCATGACAAGCCATCAAATCAGCCCAAATAGTGGCAAAATCAGCATCCGTCTAATACAAATCATGCATCCGTCTAATACAAATCATGCATGGTAGACAAGTCCCCATGAGAGGCAACCGAGATAGCTACTACATACAGCTTTATAAACTGGTGGCTCATGTGCTTGTGCTGAGGCTTCCTTATTTGTGCAAGCTTACGAGACTTTGTGATGCTCTTGGGAATCCAAGCTTTGGTATTACTTTGGTAGTACCCTTGTGCTTGTAGTAATGTTTTTGGTACCCACACTTGTTGACTTGGTGGAGTTCTTTGAGGAACTCACATATGCTTTTGTGGACGGTGTTGTGGGGTATTTGTCTTTTTCTATGGCCTCTAAGTGCTGCATTGAGGAAGAGGCTTTGACTGTCGAGGCACCCAAATTTGATTGGCACCTTCATAGTAGCCTTGAGCTACAAGTAGTTGCTTTTCCACTCACATCTTGATACTATTACGATACCTTGATTGTGGTTTTCTTGCTGGAGTTTTCTTTTGGGTTGATGTGGAAGGTTTGGGATCCTCCTTGACTTTGGTTAGCGCTGAGGCTACAGGCTTGAGACTCATGGGCATTGGTTATGATAATGAGGCTAGAGTCTCTTGTGGAGTGGGTGTCGATGATGAGGCTTTCGAGCATGCGGTTGTCTCCTTTGGTGGTGTTTATCGATGAAGAGGCATAGGCTCCGGGGCTTTTCCTTTGAGTTCCTTGTTAGAGATAGATGGTTGCGATGTGGAAACTTCTTCAGGAAATAGCTGTTGATTGCAAGGTATTGGCATCTAACTTTATTTGGGAGGATGGGGTTGAAGGAGTAGATGCTTTATATCGGAGTCGGTTGTTAACACAAATAGTAGGTCTTTGTGTAGAGGGGCTTCTGTGGAAGAGGCTTGTAACCTTTTGCGTTCAGCATCATAGAAATCCATTAAAGTTGGATCCTCTTCCTTGCAGTATGGTATTGTCAACTTTTTGTCGTTGACAACCATGATGACTCTATTGCTAGCAAAGCACAGTGGTGATTGGGCAGCAATAGTCCATTTATGTGCCAAGATCAAATCTACTTCCAACACATACTCAACCACAAAAAACTTGTAAGGGGGTTAGTTTCAATATACATTGTATGTTCAAAGTATCCCAAACATGGCATGTTCAAGTCTTATGTATAGGGAATTCTGTCAAGATGAGCCATGAGTGTTGGTTGACCTAACAAATCCCATAACTCGAGGGTCATGAGATTGTGTTCTCGTTTTGGATAAAGTTGTGCTTGAGCTGTGGTGATTTTATTTGAAATTTCTAATCCAACCAGAATCCTAGGGATCTTTCCAGTAAGATATGTTGAAAGTTCCAAGTTCTCCAAAGTCTCTTCCTCCCCATACTAGCAGTTGTACATTGCCCTGCAAGAGTGTTCAAGGTGATTGTTTCCATGGATTCATCTATTGAATACAACGAGTCACACATGCAAGTGCCACCAAGGATGACATCATACTCAAGGAAATCTAGGGTAACATGGAATATAAATTCTAAATCTCCACCGATTGTTTGAGTATCATAGCTAAAGTAACCTGGAACTTCAATGCTTTGTCCATTGGCACCTCTTTACAAGACCATTGTCTATAGGGATAAATTTAGGCTGTCCCAAATGACACCCAAGTGTCTATTGTCATAATGTTATGACTAGCACAGGGGCTAATCAATGCGCACTTATGCTTAACATCATTGCCTGTAGGAAAATCCAACCATAATGATAGAATCTTCTAGAGGTTCAATTTTTGTTTATTCAGATCCCATCTTTGTGTTTCATATTCCCATTCACTTTCATCCTCTTTTTGGCTCCTAGCATTTTCAAGAGTACCCAATGTGTACACTGGCACACTTAGTCCTCTGACAATTCTAAATGAGGCCTATTTGGACACTTGCAAATCCTCACAGTCCTGTTCTATGGAGCTCTTTATATCTTGGTATAACTCATGTTGAGCCCTTAAAGGTGCAAGTGCTGATGTTGAGCTGGCTTCACCACATGAGAGAAGAGCATTCCTCTAAATGAGGTCTTGAGAGACTACTTTAATTTTTTAAGGGAATTATGAGTGCTTTCTCAAGCAGCGCATAATTCATGCAATCTGTCTCAAATGAATCTTCTGTAGAGAGTATGTCTTCCTTTTGAAAGGGAAAGCGATACTCCTCTAGGCTTTGTATTTTGGTTGTTTTTTTAGGATTGACATTATGAGGCTGGATGTTTCTGCATCATGTATAGCTTTTGGCTCTTTTTGGGTAATTATCCCCTTTTGGATTTATGTCCTCTACCACAGGCTCCTTTTCCCTATCTTTTAATTCAACTGAGGTTTAGAAGATTTTGTTTTCTATTTTGGTTTCTACTTTAAAGCATGTTCGTCTACCCATGTTGAGGTATTATTTTTTGTGTTCTTTTTTACTGTCTCTCGTGCCTTGGCTTGTAAGCGTGTAAGCACATTCAAGGATACCGTATATAATTTCCCATTTTGTATACTTAAGATTTTAAGAGTTGTATTTTGTGAGACAAGTTGCATTGAAGCAACTCGTCTTTGGCAAACTTGAAACATGTGATCTCACACATGGGCTGCAAAGTGTCAGTTACTATGGGCATGGAAGTATTCCAAACTGTGCAGTCTGCCACCTTGTGAGGTCCACGACAATAGAAACACTGAAGTGTTTAGTTAACTACTTCTTGAGCAGTTTTTTCTACCCTTTGGATGGTTTCTGTTTGGTGCACGAAAAATGGAGGTTTTGAGTCAATTATGGATGAAGTGGGACACTTTTTGGTATCATGATCAAAGATTTTACTATATATGCAGTATAGAAAAACAGGTGCCTTGTATTCACAATGGGGATTGGGATGGTCGTATAGTGATTGCACTCAACAGAAGGCATTTCATTTCTCACTTGTAGAGGCATTAAAGATGTTTGGTTTTGAAGGATCTCATCCTCTCCTAGAGATGTCGATTTAAAGCTTTTAAGCAAGGCTACATAGAATTCAAGAAATGATAATTCCGAGATCAATCTTTCTTTTGCCATTGCTACACTTGGTTTAGATGAGGAACACCTCGTAGCATGATCATCTTTGATCATGTTGTCATCTAAACGTATTGCTTCGTTACAACATTGATTGAATGTTTCCGGATCGGATACAATAATCAAGTTGTGTAACCTGTTTTTTTTAAGCCCATCATGAAACATCTCTTCAATTGAAAATCGTTTAATTTTTCCCATGACTCACATCATCGCGAGTCTAAGAGTTTATCCAAAGAATAAAGTCTCTAATGGATTCATTTGGTTGACGCTCAATTGAATAGAGTTCTTTTGCTGCACTCTAGCGATCACATTGTCTAGAAAAGCCATGTATAAAGGTTGATTTCAAGGTTCTGAAGTTGGAGGGTGATGCCGCTTTATATATTCAAGCACCTTCTTACAAAAGATATGTGTCCATTTGAGTGGGTAATATGGCAAAGCACCTTACGGTAGGTCCGGTGGGTAAAACCATGTTAACCTATGGAGTGCTTAACATAATCCCCTTCCTAATAGTGTGACCATATCCTCACGTTAGTCGGTGGTGAAGAAGTTGTGCTGGGTAGGAGGGTGTAGTTGATGCTCCAAGTTATACCAAAGTTGGTAGTCAAGGTAAAGTGGTATGGCTTGGGACCACCGATCTGCATGATTCAAGGCAAAGTAGAGGGAAGATTTGGGTGGCCCTAATGGTAGGCAACATGAAAAGTGATATGTGATGTAGAGGTTCTTCATGCTAGGCCTCTATTAGTTGTGGAAGTGTGGGCCGTTCATCAACATTAGTAGTTGGTAAAAGCAGTCCGTACCCTATGCTAGGCAAAATAAGTGTCACAATCACCATGGAATGATTAGCATTGGGAGATGGCAGTTGTTCAAATGTTCATCACACAATATGAGAGTATGTTCTGATCTCACAATGTGGTGCTCAGAGATGAGGCTTCTTCATGGGCAAAAACATTATCCAAGGTGAGGTTGTATTGGTGGGTGAATTGGAAGCACATGTACTTCCAAGGTCGAGGGTTCTCCAAGCAATGGGTCGACTTTCCGGTAGTGGAATATAGAGGTGACGTGCATGGGCAATGATGGGTGGCAGGTATGCCTGTGTGTGTGTGCACTTCTCTCTATGAAGACTTCTCCAAGTCAACTGCTTTCTTTGACTCTCTTCTCTTCTTTCTTTGACATTTTGACATCCCTTTTTTGTTGACGCATGGCAGTGGACTTTATGCATGGCTGCGGAGTTGGGTGGCCTCTGTGGCTCAAGGGATTTGGCATTGTCAGCACCACATGGGATGGAGTCAGTGTGTATCTATGGGTTGTGTGGTTGAAGATAAGGCCACAAAAGGTTCCTACTAGTTTGAGGAAGTTCTAGTTAATGGGTTGTACCATGGGCCAGGCTTGTGCTCACCATAGTCCCCCCATCTAAAAATGTACCTGCTGGAAGGTTGTCGGTGATGAGGCTTAATCTAGGTGCAATGCCTATGTGTCTATTACATGAAGAGCCCCTGTATATATTCCGGCAAACTGTTTTGCTAGTGTGCACAGGGATTGGGCAAAAGGTGGGCTCATTTAGAAGCTTCTTTCCATGAAAACTCTAACATGTTGCTTTCTTCGACACTTTTCATTATGTTTTCTTCGACTCTTTTTTCATGTAGCTTGTGGGAAGTACCCCTGGACATGAGGGTTTTGTACCAAAATGGGTCCAAAGTATGGGAAATGGAATGGGCAAGGCATAGAGGGTGGATGCTCTTTAACAATATAGGATCTTGGTGAGCATATGTATGTAATATACCTTGCCAGTCAGATTCTTGCAAGGGCTTTGGTGGAGCTCAGTTGGATGAAGGATTCAAAATGGGTTGTTGGTGGTGGGCAAGGTACAAGGGTGGAAGCTCTTTGACAACCTAGGATCTTGGTAAGAATACATGTGCAATGTACCTTGTCATCTAGGTTCTTGTAAGTGCTTTGGAGCTCATAGTAGGAAGTGAAAGATTTGGCCCAATTTGTTAGTTGGTGGTGGCCGGAAAGAATCATCCTGGCTAGGATGGTGAGGACACCCTCTTGTGAGTTTTTCCTTGAAGGCAAAACACACCAGTGGTTTAGGTCTCTAAACCCACATGAAAAGGCTAGCCTACCGAGGTCTTAATACACATATTCATTGTGGGGTTCTTGCCCAATGGAGCCATATGGATCCCCATCACATAAATCTATAACCTCAAATAAGAGGAGGAGCCCCATTGCACAAAATAACCTCAAACAAGAGCAGGAGCCCCATTTCACAAATATGTTGCCTCAAACAAGAGGAGAGAGAAACACTGTGGGACTATATTTCCAGAACTAAGTATCTCCACATGAGATGCAACCCCCACCACAAGAGAGATTAGATGACTTATCACTCACATTCATTGATTTATGATCAGTATTAAGATCAAGAGGCTTCATGACCCATCTCTATAGGTCTAGACACTCTATCCCTACCGCCCATACCAAATGCTTCTCAATCGATGTATCTAATCTAGTGTCCATTTATTAGAACCCTATATACTAAGAGGTATATATAGACCACCACCAATGCCATACCCACCTCCAATATTACCACCCCATTGGGTTTCTCCTAGAACTACACCAGCTCCTCCTGCCATGGGTGGCTCGAAGTCTACAATACTCACCAGCATCTAAACTTATGTGAGTCTACATTATACCACCCTTTCGGAATTCTAAAACTATACTCTAATATCTACAA
The DNA here is from genome assembly GCF_041138505.1 of Cibotium barometz. Taxonomy (NCBI): domain Eukaryota; kingdom Viridiplantae; phylum Streptophyta; class Polypodiopsida; order Cyatheales; family Cibotiaceae; genus Cibotium; species Cibotium barometz. The sequence continues at coordinate 4,491,709 of NC_141089.1, read as the reverse complement.
ACACTTAGAATCCTTGTTAACCAATGTACTCTACACTTTTGATGCCACTCATATTGAATATCCTACCATAGATCTGAGGATATCCCTGACCTTCAAGAGTTTATGAAATCTCACAAACCAAGCTACCCACCCCCCAGCACAGGTCATGGTTAGGAAGAGGCATCATCTTCATCTTCATCTTCCATCATGGTTAGGAAGAGGCATCATCTTCATCTTCATCTTCCATCAACACTTACCTCGTATATTCTAATGTCGCTAGTAAACTACTTAACCCCTATCCTAATGTCCCACCTACTAACAAATCTCAAGCCGACTGCATATTCTCTACTTTCACTCCTCAGCAACAAATAGATTTTCCCACTAACCCTCTCGCCCCCGAGGAGATACCGGCACCTCACCCGTATCCACAACGGCAACCTCAGGAGGTATGCTATCATATTCCCCAAGACAATATTGAAGCTTTCACTGATGATATAATTTTGGAGTCATTGTCTGGTGCAGAATATAAGGGCTTCATTCGTGTTGGCAATACTCTGTTGATGTTCAAAGTACTAATGCAAGTAACACCCTTTGAATCAACTCAAATCATTCTACCAGAAGCCTACTCCGAAGTCACACCAACAAAACAACCTTATGTGCCATACCCTCTACTAGCACCTTGCCTAGAACTACTCCCCTTGGTCGGAGAGGGTACATTGTGGGCTAATGTGGCGTGGCACACGAAATCGGCCAATTCCTAATTGGCTGACTTGCTAGAGATCAGAATTGTCACTTTCATGATCAGTTATTGCTTTCGCAGGTGGAGAAGGCTCACCCCATACACAACACCAAAGGCGGCTATGCCACAATTGTCACAGATGAGGCACAACCCAAACTAGAGGATTTTGGAATACAGCCGGACTAGCGGAAAGAATACTTAATAATTCCAGAATACAACCAAGTCTATATGTGCGCACCACCAACTCAGCGCGAGTTGACCCATTATACATATCTCTAAAAGAGAAGATGGACTCCACTGGAGTTTTAGGATGCCAAGCAGTGTGACTCCCATGTCTGTTACAATTTCCCAGTCTTCATGCCAGCAACATTTACAGACATATGGGAGCAAAGGAAACAAATGCTAACTTGGATACAAGCATGGCGCCGTTCCCGGACCCAGCAATCGTGGCAAGTGTTCAATTTTTGAAATTTCTCATGGTCCTGATTAATCAACCCAAAGAGTCATATAATGGCTATGAAGCTGAGCAACTGCAGTTCGACACAAGGCCCATCTGACTAGGGTATAATGCTGTATTACCATTGTCTACGGTTTCTTCTGGCTTACATGCATGTCACGTTCGAAGACATGGTGAACACAGGATTCTGGCACTCACACTCAGCATTCAAACGCACGCTCTGAAAGCTGCAGTCACGTCAAAATTTCTACCGACATGAGTTCGGTGACCAGGTCTTTAGACCTTGATATAACAGGTTCTGAGGACAGAACCTACATCAGGAAGGGGGGATGTTAATCCCATTTTGGATTAACAAGTATGCTCCTCCGTTTGAGGACATTAATAAGTGTCATGAAACGGCACTATAAAAGTTGTACATTCTGAGATATTGGCCATCCAAGGCCTAGTTAAGTAAGTTTTGGGCGCCCAAGTGTGAATAAGGGCCAAATGTATATATGGCATTTTCTCATAATGAAAAGACACAATCCCCCTTTGTGCTATTGAGAACTTTTCCTTGTGTCTTGAGAGAGATTGAGTGAGAGAGCATTCTAGCATTTGTGCCTCTTCTATGCTTGATGATTCATGCTTGTGTGGGAGAGTGAGAGAGAGTGATTGCCTTATGCGACAATGTCAACGACTCTACGATGACAGTGTGGGGAGGTTTGGAGCTTAACAAGTGAGCTTGGAGGCCTTAAGGGACTCAAGTTCGAAGCATTGGTAAGTGCTCTACGACAGTTGTGTTCTATTGCTCTTCCTTTAGGTGAATACATTGAGTTCCCTCTTGAAGGTGTGGTAGCCCATAACACTCCCCTCCTGCCCAAGGCTTCTACTTTCACTACTCTCACATAGCACCTCTATTTTCTCCACCTTATCCTCTCCATACATAGGCAGAGAAACACGTAGAGAAAAAACTAGAGATAAAAATAAAACAATTTAAAAAATTAAAAATAAGATAAAGCTTATCTCTTTCAAAGCTCGTTCATGCCAAGAGAAGCGAGAGAGAGACCGCACAAGAGAGGAACGATTCTCAGCTCTGATGCCAATGTTACATCACCATAGCCACCACCATAGCCAAAGAGGGAAAGGAGCTATAGTCACCACCCAACCATAGAGGAATGTGGATAAGTGCCCACATTGCTGGCTTATATAGTGGCCTGCCTGCCCACACTTGCCCGGCTGCCCACGGTCCTTCGACCCAGGCACCTCACCCCTGAACCCTAGACACCCTCGCCACATGCGCTCCAGCATGTGACTCCATGTCCGGATGAGCTCTGCCCACTGCTATATGGGTGACTCACACATGCCATTACAGGCTACGTGACAAGCTCCCTTACCATACTAGTCCATATCTCCTCTTGCTGGAGACACTTAGGGAGGAGCAAAGCAATCCTTACTGTGGCCTAAGAGGGTAGGTGCAAAATACCAATACCTCCTTCACTCTTGGGTAAACATAGTTTGTCCCACATGCAAGTCATGGTTGGTGAAGTTTTTTAATTAGCTTTCCTATTCCTCCACAAAAAATCCCTTATGGAGCCCACAATCTGCTTCCAATGACATTTCCCAAAATCTAACACAGGACACAGGAACATGATGTAGGCAGTTAGCACAGTATTGCAAAGAAATGGAATTCTAATTCCCTCCCATTTCTTTAGCTTCAAGCTAAACCTCTCTAAATCCCAGTCAGTTTATTTGTAACCTCTACCCCAAAGGGAACCCCTAGGTGTCTAGCAATCTTTCCCCTCTTAATAACCTCTTATTTGCCACTTCTCCAAGTCAAAATCATTATCCTCAGACAAGCTTATGATCTTAGACTTATATATATTACACCTGGATCCAGAAGCTTATGAAAATTCCTAAATAATAGACAAGGCTTGTCTCAAATTGTCATTATCTGCTTTCAAGAAAAGTAATGAGTCATTAGCAAAGCATTGTATCACCAACTACTCACCATTTTCAATTTCAGTCCACTCACCCTACCTTCTAAATAGGCATCTTTCAAGGCCACTATCAGAGGATGGGATGCAATAGAAAACAATAAGGGAGCAAGAGGGCAACCCTGCCTCACAAACCTATCAACTTCAAATTCCCCCACCACTCTTCCATCCCCAACAATAGTTTAGAATGTCCTCCCAAGGTAAGGGTGTAAATACAAGTAGCCATCCTAATTCCAAAACCCAACCTCTCCATCACTTTGGTCACAAATGACCAATGGACCCTATCATAGGCCTTCTCTAGATCAAGTTGCAACATTATGCACTTCTAATGGGTTTTCAAGGCCACATCCCTCCCTAGCATGGCTGCATAGATATTGTCATATATTGACCTGCCTTTTATGAAGCCATATTATCTCTCAGATATTATTTCTTGAAGAACAAGGGTGGTCCTTAGGGCAATGACTTTAGGTAGGATTTTATATATAACAGTCAACAAAGTGATGGGTCTCCAGTGATTGAACCTATTGCATGCTGCTTGTTTGGGAATAAGTTTCACTAGCCCCTCTTATCCAAGTTATCAAAGTTAAAAGCCTCTCTGCACACTTTCCATGCTAGGTCCTTTAAGGATGGCCAAAAGGCAATCAGATAAGCCATCCCACCGAGGAGATGTCTCTCTCCCTAGCTTTAGAAGCGCCACCCAGGATTCATCTGCTGCATCCACCTCTCTCTTAAGCCACTTGGCCTTATCAGTGTCCACTCTATAATTAACCAATCCTAACAGCTTATTCTTAGCTTGAAACCTTTTGCATGAACAATCTTCTTTCAGGCTAAGGGTAGAGCCTAAGAATTCTACCCATTTTTTGGTGATCAGATCAATTCCCCCCAACCCTTGCCCATTTTTGGTGATCAATTCCCCCCAACCCTTGCCCATTTTCATCTATAATCCTTTCCACATCACTTCCCTATTTTTTTCTCCCCAGCCAATCTGAAGATATGTTTATCACGTTTTATTTGTTATTAAAGGTTTTCCATTTTAGCCTACTTTCCTCTATCCTAGCACATTTTTCATCATCACATTTCAGGCCTATCTGGCACATGAGATACAGATTAGTTTCTTCTTATGTGAGTTTCCCTACTTGTCTCTTCTTCTACATAGATTACATCAGTTCACTCCATCTCCTCCTTTCCAGTATTCTCTCTTCAGCTCTCAGTTTCCCAAACCCCCTAATAATACTTTGCATCTCATTAGCAGCATAAGATCTCCAAGATCCTTCAGAAGTCTCTCTCTCTTTAAGTCTCCCAATGGCCTCCTTAGTATAACATATATAAAGCTCATCCTTGAGTAGCAAATTGTGTACTCTCAGTTTCCTTGTAGGGAATTCATCCGGACTCTCCGTTGAAGACCAGCTAGTCAACCAACGAGATCCAATTTCAAGTTCCAGTTCACGTTCAGCTTAGCCTCCTCCCAATCAGTGTGCCATTCCCATTTCAAGGGCATATGGTCAGAGAAAGCAGTGCTAGAATTAATTACCATCTTCAAAGTGTGAGGGACTCAAATTGCTTGTTGATTAAGAAAGACTCTATCAATCCTAGATGATAAACCAAAATATTGCAGGCTAAAGTAAGTGTGTCCATGGTCAGACCCCCAATCACCCATGTTCCACCCACCATCAGTCAATCCCATCTTTCCTCTCAGTTCTTTCCATCTCCTCTTCTCTTGACCCATCAAAATAGTACTCTCCCCACACCTATCTAGTTGTTTTTCAACCATATTAAAGTCACCCAAAAGGATACAATGGCCCTAAATATTCAGTTAGCAATCCATTCCCACATTCCACTTCTAATCTTATGGTTGTGAGCCCCATAGATATTCACCACCCACATCCTCTCCCCATTAACTTGGATCTCAACCACCAAACTCCTAACATTAGGATGATTAGGAACTATATTAGGGTTTTTTTTAAAATAATAGTCATCACTCCACTATAACCCCCATACAACATAGTCTAATATTTATACCTTAAGTCCAGGGTTTTAGGGGTTTCCACCATGGTGTTCCATGTAATACACACACTATTTTCCTAGCCGCCTCCCGCCTCATCTTTTGGAAGGTACATAACTGGTCCAAGTGCACATGCAATCTCACCCAACATGGGTCTAAGCCATGGAGGCAGGCCCACTATTTCTACCCAGATAGGACAGGCTTCTTGTAGAATTTTATTCACATAAAAAAGGGGGTCAAAAAGGAATAGCATGTACAAGCCTATTCCCCATGAACAGAGGCACTTTCACAAATAGCTCAAAGACGGCTTGCCCTTTAGTGAACAATACATTGAAAAATTCCTTGCCTAAATAAAGCACCTAAGAGACTACCTCGTTTATGAAATATGTCTTTTTGCAACCACTTGCCAATATTAGCTTTAGATGGGGGACTTGCTAGAGCAGAAAACAATCACACTACACATAGAGAAGAGGGCTACCTGACTCCTTATCAGCTCCAGGGGGACCCTCATGCATACCTTATGCTCACTTGACCGTGACTTATGTGTCTAGGCTTTGAGCCTTGCTGCAATCCAGTCAGGCAAGTCTTCTTTCTCTCCCTCTCCCCTTCATCTTCATTACGCAAGCGCTTCATGTCTTCGAGGTCCTCCAACTCCCAGACCCCCCAGCCCCACCATAGCTCTCTAACCAAGACCCTCTTTCAAAATTTCTTATGCGATATTCAAACCAAAATTTTATACTTTTATATCTACACTTTCAAGCATGAAACAATATTTTAGTGCCATTTTTTGGAGTTTGCAACAGGTATTTAGAATTTATGGCATACCTATTTTAAATTTTTAATCAATCTACATTGCATAGACTTACAAGACATTTGCCAATGTAAATAAGATGCTTTTAGAGATTACATGAAAATGATATAAGTTTAAAAGAAATATGGTCATGTTTGACTACTCAAGTGAAACTAAACTAAAAGAAATGCAATAGGTTCCGCAATGGGTAATTCATCTTGATTATTTTGAGCAATTCTTTCTTTATTCTTGACATTCCTTGGTTTACAATTGTGTAAATGTATCGATGTGGTGTGAGCTTCTACGCTCTGCAAATATCGAATGATGTCCTGGCTCACAGTTCACATATTCAAGCTCATGTCTTTTTCCACCAAACTGTGGGCTCATATCCCCTACGTTAGTGCTGGTTTGGCCTGAGTTTTTGTAGTTTTTGTGATTTTTTGGACTTGATGGGGTGTGATTAATGTTCATGATCCTAATTAATGGATGTAATTCGACTAGCCAACTATTTTTTGCTTTTTTAAAGATGGTTTTCGGGTAATATCCGGTAATCCTTGGGAATAGCTTAGAATGGACGAAATGGAGCTAAGCTAGTCCTCCACTCAATGGCACAAAATAGGTTCAAGTCAAGAGACCACCTTGGCATTGTCGAAGCATGTATTATTGGGTCTTGCCGTTGAGAGACAAATGCAACTTCCCATTATGGGTATGGTAGCTCGTCCATTATGTCTGTTACTTGCCAAAGAGGTAAAGGGAGAGCTCTAGAGGCAAGAAGAGATGGTCCTTCGATGGTTCTCACAAAAGGTGGGAACAAAAGAAGCTAATGTAAGAGATGGTCCTTCGATGGTTCTCACAAAAGGTGGGAACATAAGAAGCTAATTGTAATAAAGTAGGAACTTTATTAAATAGGATTAATAATGGGGACAAGTCCAGGTATAAAAGAGGGGGCTTGGCCCATGGATGTAACTTTTGATGATCATTTTTAGAAATGGAAACTCATGTTTCTTGGAGCTCATGGCTTCTTGGCTTGTGGAAGGCTATTTCCATTCTCTTGGTGTGAGAGACTAAACACACTTAGGCATCATGTTTACATGGTGATTACTCATATTTTCATGCATTACATCCCTTCATTCCAATTGGTATCAGAGCTCTTGATTTTGATCATGGGCATGCATGGGTTGTTGGGAAAAATTTGCTTGAGAATTTGAGTTTTTTTTCATTTTTTTTCATTTTCTTCCTTATTTTTCTTCTAATCCTTGAGTGATTCTTGCTAAATCTTCTCTACTCATGCTTAATCTCATGGATATGGTGAAGATTTCATGGAAATTGCTTGAATTTTGAGTGATTTTGGCCAATTTTGCCATTTTTGGACCAAATTTTGGGCCTCTGGACCAAAAATTTGGGGCAGTCGGGCCAAAACTTAGGGCAAGTGACTAATTGCAATTAACTTTTCTGTTAATCATGATTAGTAATCATCTTCTTCTTCCTCAAGCTTTCCATAGCCATGGGATGCTCTTCCTTTACCCGTTTTGATGCCAAACCTTAGGGTTTTTATAGAGCTTTCTGAGATCTTTCATTTGAGCCTCTTCTTGCTAATTTTTTTTCTCAAGATTTGGGAGCTTTTGTTCATTTCTCCATGGCTGAAAGTTGAGCTTAACCTACCTTCCATTGAACCATATCTTGCATTGCTAAGCTTCTACACATTTCATAGGCATGTTTGGCATCCTAATCATCTCATGGAGGAGGCAAAGAAGCACACGGCGGGCTGCTGCAGGCTGCCGCCTCAAATCTGCGCTGAAAATAGAGGGAGGGAGAGCTAGGTGAAGCCTAGCTCTACTACCTCAAGAGTTGGAAGTCTTTCAATAGGGTTCTTAGCCCTTGCTTGGAGCATATTTTCAAGCCTTATTCAAGCACATGGGAGATGCTATTTGGCTGCAAATTTCAGAGCAAGAAGGGCTACGTTTTTCTCCAACATGAAGCATTCTTCAACATTTTCCACCATTGAAGCTCATGGGATGTCATCGGTGAGTGATTCCATCAATCTCTTGCAAGTTTGAAGCATTTGGTGGAGCTTTGGGAGTTGATTGGGGTTGGTTACATTCAGAAACCCTAAATTTCAGACATTAACCATTTGGCTTGACCATTCACATGCCAATGATGCTTGTCTATGCATTATTGCTTGCATTTGTGCAATGGATTGCTTCCACATGAGCCTTGGCCAAACAAGGGATCATATTTTTGGAGATTCTCTTCACTTTGATTCAATTGGCATGCCATTGATGGAGTATCAAGTTTACTCAATGCTTTTGGGAGCCATTCATGCTTATCTTTATGCCACATAGATGCCTTGAATCATCTACATAGCCATTCAATGCTATGACTTGCATTTTGGCATAAGAAAGCATAGCTCTTGGATCAATTTTGGGGGATTGAACTCATATTTCACAAGTGTCAATGTGTTGTTGGATGTTGTTGATGTTGGAATTTGTTTGATGGATGGTGAACACTTGGAGTGAGGAGAATGAGCATGAGTTCATGCGTATTGATTCATGAGAATATTGTAAATGGCATGAGTCATGCCACACACATGTAAGTGATTTTACCTTCATCCCATTTGTAAATTCCAAACACATACACTCACCATTGCATTCACTTTCATTTCCTAGTGAATCTAGCAATGTGTGAGGGTACCTTGGCGTTGGTTGGAGAGGCCAAGGGGAGCATGTTTTGAATCTACCGTGTCGTGATTGCTTTGGGAAAGCGATACGGTGGAGGATTAGGTACATGGTGGTGAAGACATGGCCTCAACCTTCACCTTGGAGGAAAACTTGGTGAAGGGGTGAGAAGGGCTTGGCCGGGAGATCGGCAAGCTTCAACGCGCGTCCTCAACAATCCTCACATCGACTTTATGGATGCATTTGGGCAATGGGGCCCCTATTCCATCATATTGTGTGGATGTTGCTAATGCCTTGATGGACAAAGATTGCATAAGAGCTTTCATGGCATTGTGGGATGCAAAGAGCATTGTATTTTGATTTCAGAAATTGCATTTTCAGTTGAGATTTGGCTCCATTTACAAAGGAGACTATGGCAAAATTCTTCCAAAATCTTGACTATGCATGGCAATTGAGGTTGGTGAAACATTAATTGCAGACCTTGGGATGCAAAGGAAGTGCAAAAGGTGCTAACAAAGGTGCGGGAACAAGCAAGGATCATTGGGGGCACAAAAGGGTCACTTGGGCAAGAAAATTGCAGATTTACAAAACCCTAATTCAGTCCCAAACCTTTTGGACTGAATTAAAGGTGATCATATGAGCTCTTAGTGCTTCCTTAGAGCTACCCAACGAGCCCTTAACCTTTCCGTTTCGATATCTCTTTGGGGTAGAAATTAGGGTTTTTGCAGAAACAGTAAACCCTAATTCAGTCATAGGGGTTTTAAGGTCTTCAAGATCTAATCACATAGGCTCGTAGTACTCATCGAGGGCTTCGATTTGAGCTAAGAAGTTTTGCATTCGGATATTTCTAGCTCAAGTTATGCTCAAAATACTATTTCAGCCTATAACCCTGTAAACCCTAAAATAGAGAATAGTAGCACTTCTCACTTCTTAAGGGTCTTTGTATAGTGGTCTAGTACACCTCATTAGCTCTCCAACAAGCTCTAGACCACTTCAATCGGACATCCCTACCTCAAGTTAGAGCCAAATCTTTGAAACCGATACTTTCCATGGGAACGAGGACAAGAGGGCGACCAAAGCATAACACCTTGACTCCCGACGAGGTAGAGGGAGAAGAAGCAATTATGGAGCAAGGAATCTTAGATGCTCCGGAAGATACTTGTGGGCATACTTCAAGGGAAGTGCATGAAGAAGTGAATGTTGGAAGTGCCCACAAGCCCACCCCACAAGCGTCACATACCATCCCCATCGATTCGATCATGCAAATGCTGATGCAAATGAATGCGAAGATGGACACGATGGCTACAAGGGTGGAGGTCAATGATAGACTTGATACTATGGCCACAAGGATGGAAGTCTTGGAAGAGAGGGTGGCTCGGCCAATGAGCCAACCTTCATTTGATAGTGGTCATGGTGTTTCACATGCAGGCAAGCAATATGGGACAGCTTTTGAAGGCCGTAGGGAAGGCAAGCTACCTATGGCACAAGAGGTTTCTCCCAAAGTAATGCATGAGCATGCCACCAAGAATGCTACTTTTGGATTCATGGCGGATGCACGGAGGCCCCTTGTCAAGGACATGTTTCATTCTTCTTTTCACTCGGGTCCATCTAATTCCAATATGCACATGATTGATGAAGAGGTGGTACTCGATTGGAACCAATTGTCCTTTGCCCAAAGACAAAGGGATGCTCATGAGAAGTGGATGGAGTTACCAAATGACATCAAGAGGGACTACAAAGACTTTGCGCAATTCATGGAATCGTATATGAAGATGCAAAGGTTCAAACCCTCTACCCAACATGACAACCCATCCTACACAGCTTCTAAGGATGTCAAAGACAAAGTCTCACTATCAAAGTTCAAAGGTGATGGATCATCTCCGCAAGAGTTGGAGGAGTGGGCTACCAAGCTTGACATCTATTTCCAACTTTACCCAAAAAGTGAGCGTGATATGGTACAATTTGCTTCCCTACATCTTGAAGACTATGCTCATCAATGGTGGAGGTATATGGTCAAACAAGGGAACACGCCATCAACTTGGGAAGGATTGAAGCGGGAGATGAACTTGGCCTTCCTTTCATCCTTAGTGCTTGATCGATACCATGAAGAATGGTATGAGCTTTCTCAAAAGGGGATGATGGTGAGAGATTATATCAAGAGGTTTTTGAAGCTTTCAATGTATGTGGAAGGTTTGAGTGAAGACATGAAGATGAGAAAGTTTGTGCATGGGCTTGAACATTTCATCAAGGCGGATGTGTCGGCTCAAAGGCCTAGCTCTCTCAAAGAAGCTATGAGGTTAGCCGAACTTTATGAGCCAAAGTACAAGAGGTCTCAGCCCATGACCTTCGCCATAGACACACCCAAACCAACCACTACTACTTGTAACCTTGGGAAGGATCCTACCTCCACATTACCATCCTCTACTCCAAGGTTTCCTACATCATGTGGGAGTGGACAGCCAAAGGATGGAGTGCATATTGATGCCAAAAAGGGTAGTGATCCTACGAAGAAGCCCTTTCAACACTTCAAGGAGATTCAAAGAATGGATGATCAAAACATTGAGGAGTTGAGAAGCAAAGGGCTATGCTTTAAGTGCAAAGAGAGGTGGTCACCCGGGCATGCTTGCAAATCAAAGAAGATGGTGATCACTATGATCCTCATGGACAAAGAAGAGAACAAGTATGACTCTCATGACATTGAGGAATGGGAGGATTGCAATGATGAAGTGCATGAGGATGGTGAGTTTCCTTTTGACCCGGGAGGGTGAGTTAAGGAAAATCTTGTGGATGGAGACATGCCTACCAATGCAGAAATTTCAGTTTGCATATGCTCTATCTCACAAGATGTATTGACGGGTTGCAAGGACCCAAGCACACAAAGGTTGGTGGGGCTTAGAGTGCTGAAACTACCTTGCCAAATGGATACAATTACCCATGAATATGGCTACTTGGCAATCAATGGACTATGCCCAACAACATGGCTTACTTGTGGATGATTTTCTTGGCCAAGTGGTATGATTTACTTGAGCAAATTGGGTAATATGAGGAGGATTATACATGCTGTAATTTCTGGACAGCTTTGGAAAGGTCTACTATTGGGCCTATTTTTCTACTCCAACAAGCTTCATTCGGCATCAAAATGGAAGACCATGATGTGGGACATATATGGCTGAGTGTACATATCATTTCCAGCCCATTTTATGGAGTTTACATGAAGAATTTTCAAGGTACTTCATCGACTAGAAGGGCTGTCATAACAGTCTCACTCATACTTTTTGGACTTGGAGCTTGGCGGACTTGTGTACATCCGGATTTTCATTGCATATGTGCTTTGGATGTACTTGAGGACTCTCAACCACTTCCCATTGATTACATTAGAGTCTCATATTTGGAGATTGTACACATTATAGATTTTGAGGACAAAATCTTTGGGAAGGGATGGTTTGTAATAAAGTAGGAACTTTATTAAATAGGATTAATAATGGGGACAAGTCCAGGTATAAAAGAGGGGGCTTGGCCCATGGATGTAACTTTTGATGATCATTTTTAGAAATGGAAACTCATGTTTCTTGGAGCTCATGGCTTCTTGGCTTGTGGAAGGCTATTTCCATTCTCTTGGTGTGAGAGACTAAACACACTTAGGCATCATGTTTACATGGTGATTACTCATATTTTCATGCATTACATCCCTTCATTCTACTAATGCCTAGATGGAGGCAAGAAGAGATGGTCCTTCAATGGTTCTCTCTCACAAAAGGTGGGAATAGAAAAAGCTAATGTAAGAGGAAAACCCACAATCACATCAACAAAGTAAGAACACAATAGCATGCAAAGAGAGAAGAACGAGAGTTCACAAGGAAACTATTGCAAGGGAATGATTGTGTCTTAGTTATTATGAAAAATGACTTATAGACAAATGACTAGTTTTCATACTAGGCCAGCCAGACTTAAAAATAGTTCAACCTCTATTACTAATCTTAAGCAACTATGTACACATAATCCATTGACATTAAGTGCATGTTAAGGTCACTTTATATATTCCAATGCTATCTTACAAAAGTTAAGTGTCCGTTCCCATAGGTAAGATGGTAAAGCGCCTTACAATAGGTCGGGGGAGGGGGGAAGAAACCACGTTAACTAATAGATTGGTTAATAGTGAGACACACTAGCTGCCACTTAGTTGTTGTTTTTGTGCTTACCAGAAATTGATTATACATTTGCTTAATTTTGATTTTTGATGGGTGCACAAAAGCCATTGTATATAGGTGAGTTTTGGGTCACTACTAAATCCAACAGATTGGTTAACAGTGAGCCACACTAGCTGCCACTTAGTTGTTCTTATCAAAAATTGATTATACATCTACTTAATTTTGAATTTTGAAGCCATTGTATATAGGTGAGTTTTGGCTCACTAATGAAAACCTTTTACTTTATATGCATTATGAGAATCAGGGTATGAAATGCCATGGGGACACAAGGAAGGGGCTATTACATTTTCTTCTATGATAATTTTTTAAGGACAATCATCCCCATAGTCAAAAAAATTATTTATTACAATGACATAAATATATTCCTTTAATTTTAATGAAACTTGAGTAGTGATACAACACATACTTCAAGTTGTTATTCTAAAAAATTGAAGGAAAGTTGTTAAAGGAAAGTTTTTGTGGAAAGATGATTCAACTATAAAATAGGCTTGGCAATGTAAACTACGAGATAGGGCTAGCAATGTAAAAGACCATTTAAGAGCTCTAAGATATAAAGGTAAAGGGTGAAAGGAAAGGAAGTTTTGATGTGGCTTCCCTCTTCGAGCATACTTCTTGATATAGTGGCCTTTGGAAGCTACCCTTTATTAACATGGGGATGTTAAGAGGTTTTGTGAAATAGAAGATAAGCTCTCTCTCATGTCGGGCATGGGTTCTACAAAGGAAGCTTTTGGCTTAGGGCACCAATAGGAAGAAAATAAGAACATTTGTAATAGTTCTGTGTGGGTGTGTGTGTGATTCGACAGGATATCATCAGGCTTGATACTCTTCTCAAAAGACTTGGAGGTCACCCACACAACCACTAGGGATAAAGATGAGCTTCTACTGTGAACACATGCTTCACTTGACATAGGATGGCTTCATCACATGGCGAAGATACATGCATACATGCCTATCTTTTGGAATGAGGTGTGCGATTGGCTAGATTCATACATCCTCCCATCAGCTGTTGTGTATAGAGACATCTAGATGTGGACCAGTGATGATTACACTAGCAGATTAGATATGTGAGCTATGTCACATAGAGGCTAAGATAGAGGAGCATTACATATGTAGGTGCCCGGTATACTACGAGATTACGGGGAGATTCCATTGTGTCTTCCATGATGGATTTGGTCCACTTTTTAGGGTCATGGACCACCATGATCAGAGATGTCTAGGACTCTTCCTCTTGGAGCTTCGTGGTGGACACAGAGAGTCCCTACTACACCACAAGCCAATAGAGCTAGGGTACCAAGGCAGAGGGCGCTTATAAACTTCTTCTGAGAGCAAAGACTTTTAGAGCAATCCCCCCTCTATCTCGATCCCATTTAGAGACCTCTACAACATCCCCCAGTATCTTTTTTGAGTTTTCAAGTTTTCCCATGGATCAATATTTTCATGGAGATACGTTTTGGTCTCCTGGTCTCTTGAAGACGTTCATAAAATTTGTATAAGTGTATGCGTACATCGAGTCAACAAAGCCAGTGTCGTTTCACATTCTCACGGCCCCTACAACAAGCGGCCTCACCACATTCGGGTAATGCAGGCTAGAGCATGGCTAGCCTTCGGATTTCACTGTCTCAGACCCATCCTCTGGTGAGTTGCCAAGGCAGTCCAGGATCTCATCAGTCAGTCTCGCAGTCCAGGTATGCACTCTCAGAAAAGTTGTTGGGTTTTTTGGAGTGCAGCGGAGCTCGAAGTGACTCTGGTATACACACAGGTTTTTGAGTTGCAGCAAGCACTTGTCTTGGACCGGCAAGGCAGCCGGAGCTACTCACATATACGGTAGAGTCGTGTGCGCATTGGGTGGTTCTTTCGATGAAGACTTGTCGGGTATGTTTTTGAACTCTGGAGTTTAGGGTCATGGCTATATGATGCAGTAGACACAAAGTGCAGGACTTTGCATCCCCTCTTTATATCTGTTCACATGTGCCATGGGCTTGTTTAGAATCTACCTCATAGAGAATGCAAAGAGTAAGGGATGTAGCATGGAGAATCTGCCACATGCGCCATGGGCCTGTTTAGAGTCTACCGCATACAGAATGCAAATAATAAGGATGGGGAATTTGCCATATATTGCAAGGCGTGTTGATTTTTCAGGTCTAGAGGAAAGTGAACTTTGTGTATCAACGGGACCATGGAGGTGTTTCCAATAGCGTGTATTCTTCCATGCACTCGTCATCTATATCTATATCTATATCTGTATATATGTGTACATAATAAATGGACATGCATGTTTATGTACGCCTGCACACATGTTGCCAAGTGAGCTTGTTTAACAACCACTCTATGGAGGAGTAACTCCTTCTGCCAAGTGAGCTTGTTTAACAACCACTCTATGGAGGAGTAACTCCTTCTACCATCAGACATACTTTATGTGCAAGTTTTGGGTCAGTGATGAGCACCCTGCCTGTGTAAGCCTCAGTCCAGGGATATGTCAACCGGTGGCCATCCGAGTAGGCTTCGGTAAGTCCAGGCAGTTGTACACGTGTTAATGGCCCTTGATTGTGGGCTGGCCACCCCTTATTTACATATTTTTCTGGGGTTTTTCCCAGCCTGGATGCATTTTCCCAGTCGGCTAGCTTTACCATGCCCAGTTGGCTAGTTGTAGCATGTCCAGTCGGCCAGCTCTTCCCACCTATAAATAGGTGGGCTGGCCTCTCACTTTTGTATCTTGCCTAGTCTATCTTTTGCTCCCTCACCTATGAGACTACTTCTGTCTCTTGCTTGGGACTGTATCACTTCAATATATTCAGCATAGTTGCTCCATATCTCTCTCTCTCTTGCACTCTCTGCTTAGCACACTTAGTGCTTATTTGCTTCCGCTTTGTGCACTCATTCATGGTATCAGAACTCCCGGTTTAGCGATTCCCTCTGCTGCCCCAGATTCAGCCCTATCTACAGCCCCTTTACCTCTGTGTTTTTTCTCAGATTTGCAGCCCTCTGGTTGCTGTGTTTTCTGGACAGCTTCTGCTGAGTGCTCTCCCTTCAGTTTGGCTTCATCGCTTTCAGCCTGAAGGTACTTTTCATCAGCGTTTTTCTCTACTAGAGTGTGGCCTGTATTTTCAGGTCTGCAGCCCCTTGTTTGGCTGCGTTTTCCTCTCCAGTGAACATCACCTATTGTAGAGGGGGTCTTGTGGTGATTCTGGCTTTGGTGGCAACCTTGGTACCTATGGTGGACACTTCTTCTTCTGAGATTGTGCATTTTTTTTCTTGAGGAGAGCCCAAGCTACAGTCCTAGTTGATGCCTTTCCCTCTTGCACCCTCTTACAACATATTCCCAGGCCTCGTGTGGCTGCTTTTTCTCTCTATATCAAATCTGCATTTTTTGCTTCCCTCTTTTGGTGGCCTCAAGGTTGGAGGTACAGTCGACAGAAGCTTCTGCGTTTTTTGCTACAGGAGGTTTTTCGGGTGCTGTCCAGTCTCTTAGGGCTGCGTTTTGGTGGGAGGAAGGGACCTGCATCAGCGTTTTCTGATTTGGATAGTTTTTTATCTTATGAGGTTTGGTCCTATTGGTTGGATCAATGATGAGAGCTTCAGGTTTGGCTCCAGTACCACTTTCTTGTTATTTCCTAGATGAGGCACACAAGTTGGATGGTGGTAACTTTCAGTCATGGAAGTTGCAGGTTACTTCTATTCTCAGGGAGTATGGTTTGATGGAGTTTCTCTCGTACAAGAATAGGTGCTTGCCGACCCTTGCCTCTGCGGAGGATGTGTGTCGGTGGAGGAAGACTGATGGACAGATCTACGGTTTTCTCCTCTTGAACCGTCAGGATTGAGTTCTTCGACAATTCATCTATGCTCCTGATGATGCTTCTACTTTCTATGTGTGGTAGTTACTTTGTGACTCGTATGGTGATGCGAGTGATTGGCAGATGGTTTCTGCTTCTGGGTGCTATGCAGCCAGTGATCTTGTGGATACTTCTTTTGGAGATGTTCCTGCAGCAAAGGATAGTGGGCTAGTTTTGCTCATTGCATCTGAGGAGTTTGTTTCTCCTGTTGCCTTGCCTTCAGTTTCTGTGCATATTTCTCCTTGCTAGGATGATATCTCTGGTAATGTTTTTGAGGAAGACAGTGGGCTATCTTTGCTCACAGCTTTTAAGGGGGATTTGTCTTCTATTGCTTTGTCTCCAACTCTTTCTTCGACGCCCAATGACCAGGATGTGTTGCTGGTCCCTTTGTCTTCTATGGAGGAGCCTGCTTCTACGTTGTATGATGCTATTGAGGAGGCTACTACTACTATAGTTACCACTACTGTGTGAGTGTTCCTGTTTTCCTTACTGTGTGTGAGGATTCTGGATTGTGGTCAGGTGTGTCCGTGATCATGCCTGGGGCATAGTGGTACTTCTAGGGATTGAAGGATTGGGATTTGGATTTGGTTGGGCTTGTGGAGTCCCGACATGAGTTTTCAGAGGGGGCAGTTGAGTTCTTACATCTGGCGATGCCAACCTTTGAGGAGGATGCTATTGTACAACATTTGGCTACTCTTGGTACAGAGTTGGAGCAGATGGACCCTATTTCTTTTGAGGGTATTATCTTCTTGGAGCTACAGGCTTCTAGGGATTTCCGTGGCACTGTGTTTACATTTGGGTGTGGCACCGATATTTGGAGCAGCACGACGCAGCGTGCATGGTTGTTTTCTTCTAGAGGAGCAGTGTCCCTAGCAGCTTGTTCTGTTGCTTTTGTAGCTGAGTTGCTGGGAGATTGCTTGTGGAGCTTTCCTGGTATCTGTTATTGCTGCATTCTTTTGTCTTTGACAGAGGACGACTACTTCGGCTTCTCAGTGTATGTTCATCATCTGGTGCTGAGAGGGGGTGTTAGCACATTCATCCCCAGTTTCTGCCCATGTTTGGTGTCCCTTTTGGTCCTTTATGCATGGCCCTTGATTGTGGGTTGGCCACCCCTTATTTACATATTTTTTTGGGATTTTTCCCAGCTTGGATGCATTTTTTCAATCGGCCAGCTTTATCATGCCCAGTCGGCCAGTTGTAGCATGTCTAGTCGGCCACGTCTTCCCACCTATAAATAGGTGGGCTGGCCTCTCACTTTTGTATCTTGCCTAGTCTATCTTTTGTTCCCTCACTTATGAGACTACTTCTGTCTCTTGCTTGGGACTGTATCACTTCAGTAAATTCAGCATAGTTGCTCCATCTCTCTCTCTTGCACTCTCTACTCAGCACACTCTAGTGCTTATTTGTTTCCGCTCTGTGCACTCTTTCATAATGTACGGACAGGAGACGATTGCTAACACCCGCTCCTGGATGTGTAACCAACCCCAGTGAGTTGGAGTACTGCCGAAGCATAGCCTGAGGTAGAGACTTCGTGAAGAGGTCCGCCGCATTGTCCTCCGTCGAACAATAAACAAGCAAGATGTCACCAGCCAAAATCTTCTCACAAACAAAGTGATATTGTATCTCTATGTGCTTGGTCCGGGCATGGAAGACCGGGTTCCGAGAAATACCATACAACTCTGGTTATCGCACTGGATGACTGTAATGTAGAATGATGACTACCGAACTAGGAGTGAAGCTCATTTAGTACATCCTTGCCTGCTTCCAAAGGAGTGAAAAATCTGTTAGCAATCATCTCCTGTCTGTACATTACACACCAGGGCCATTGTTGTGGGTGTGCCCACCCATTTAAGTGTTTCTCTATTTTTGGGTCGGGGGGGGCTATCATGTGCTGGCCGACTCTCTTTGTTGTTGGCAGACTCTCAGGATTGCCCGACTGCCATCCTTTGCTGACCAACCATGTATTTGTTGGCCGACTGTCCTTTTTCACAGTTGTGGACATGTTGTAGATCCTGTCGGTTGTTTTGACCTGGCCGACCAGCACTTGGGGATGGTATAAATACCACCCTTGCCGCCACACTCAACATTGTACCAGATCTTGTATATAGAGCAGAGTTATATAGCTTCTCTCTTCTCTCTCTTCTGCGTTTTGTTCTCTACAGCAATTGTCTCTTATTTCCATTGTGTATTCTGACATGGTATTAGAGCCCTAGGTGGCTTGAAGCTTGGAGATAGTGGGAGCTTGAGGGTTTGCTGATTTGTGGTGCTGATTGGAGATTGCTTGGACTGTTCGAGACTTGGAGATCGGGTAGAAGGCGGCCATCACCATTGGACAGCCACCTTGCATATTATTTGCAGCCTCTTCTTTATTTTTTTTCCCACCCACCCTCCCTTCACAAGACCTTGTGAACTCTTGAGATGGCAAGACTTGCTTGTGATGGCTGAGAAGCAGGAATAGCCATGACAAGAGTTGTTGTCAAAGCTGTCTTTAAATTTTCAAAAGCTTGTGTTGCGGCTTCAGTCCACTTGAATGCAGGAGCGGACTTTAGAAGTTCTGTGAGAGGAGCAGCTATTTCGGAAAATCGATAAACCTTTGTGTGATAGAAGTTGGCAAGTCCCAAGAAAGAACGAACATCATGGATGTTTGTGGGAGTTGGCCAATTGACAGTAACTTGTATTTTCTTCGGATCCACAGAAATACCGTCTGCTGAAACATATCCAAGGTACTCAAAGGATGTCTTGAAGAATTCACTTTTGCCTGGATTAATATAAAGAGCATTGTCATGTAGCACCTGGAAAACGATCTTAAGATGTGCCTTGTGTTCTTCCATATTACGACTGAACACCAGGATGTCGTTAAGATAGATAATGACGAACTTGTCCAGAAAAGGATGAAAAAGGCCATTCATCGGACTCATAAATGTTGTAGGGGCATTGGTTAACCCGAATGGCATGACCAGGTACTCGTAATGACCATATTTTGTGTGAAAAGCTGTCTTATATTCATCACCTTCGCGAATGCGAATCTGATGATATCCAGACTTAAGATCAATTTAGGAGAAGACCTTTGCATGGGGCAATTGATCAAACAATTCATCAATGCGCGGAAGAGGATACTTATTCTTGATAGTCAACTTATTAAGGGCAGTGTCCTTTCTCCAAAAGTTTTGTCCTTTCTCCAAAAGTTTAGTAAGTTGTCGTTGTATCTCTTGAGATTCCGTAAAAGAAACTTGATATGGAGCACGAGTAGGTGGAGCACTGCCAGGAAGGAGATCAATAGCATGGTCGACTGGTCGCCGAGGTGGGAGAACCGCAGGAAGCTCGTGAGGAAAAAGATCCAAGTATGGAGCAAAGAAAGGTTGCTTGAGGTACATCACCTTCGTATCTATATCCTCGGGAGGATCGTTGGCTGAATAGACCATTGAAAGTGTTGAGGAGCAACCACTCTTGCGGACCCACCGTTTTGCTTGAAGAGCTGAAAGGGTTGGTGTAGAAGGTTGGTCTCTGATGCCTTCGAGTGCCACAAGCATATCATTTTAAGCAAATTGTATGGAATGGTTCCAAAAACTGATCAGGGGATCATATTGATACAACCATTCTTGACCAAGAATCATATCATAATGTGCCAAATTCATGACTTGGAAATCCAATTTGTCATGATAGTGCTGAATTCGAAAGGAGAGGTGTTTGGCAACGGTGTTACACAAGGATGTGGAACCATCGGCAAGCTCGACTTCATGAATAACAGCACTTTGAGAAGTCCGAATCTTCAATTTCTGAGTCAAGGTGGTTTCCACAAAGTTATGAGAACACCCACTATCAATGAGCACCTGAATAGGGTGACTGGAAATAGAACCTTGAAGAACCAAAACCTGAGTAGACTGTTGGGGCAATGGTGAAGAGGCAGCTTGAGCTGTGGCAGTAGCGGTGATCACTGAAGCATGTGCAATAGCATGGTGATTAACTGCACGCTTTCCTTTGTCAGCAACTAGGGGTTTCTCCTCCGAAGTGGAGGGTTCGGCATTAGAATTCTGTCGATGGATTGGTCTTTTGGGGCACTCAAATCAACGATGAGGTCCATTGCAAATTGTGCACAATCTTGTCTTCTGTTGATCCCGTCCAGAAGGAACAGTGGAAGGACGAGGATTGCGAGATTGGTCACGTCCTTGGTCCCGTCCACGATCCGAATTGCGTGGTTGGAAGGACTGAGAACGTCGGGACTGAAAAGAGGATGATCCTTCTGATCGGCGAGGGTGTTGAGAATTATTCCATTGGGGATTAGGCCGGGAGGTAGTTTGGTCCAAATGGCGTAAGCGAGTACAGGCTTGGAAATCCGCATTGGCAGGTATGAACTGCTTACGGAGGACCCGCTCGAATTTTTCCCATGTAACAGATTTTTCGGCATACTGTCATCGTTGCCACCACAATAAAGTAGTGTCTTTGAGGAGGGATACCGCAGAAATCACCTTTTTGGAATTAGAAAGGGTCATGTTTCAAAGTATAACCGCAGTTTGTAGAGCCATTGGTCTAAGATGCGCTTATTGCGCTGACCACCATAAGATTCAGGGGGTTTAATTTCCAATTTCTTTGATTTACTGGCTTGTAAAAGATGATAAAGAGTTTTAAGGTCGTCGCCTTCTACCTCGGAAGGAATGACGTCTGAGTCCGCTGGTATTGTTGCTGAAACATTTGCTATTGGTATGGAACTCGTGTAGGAGTGGCGATCCGTGTGGAGCTGTTGGATATGTGAAGCCAAGGATGCCATAGACTCCTGGAGTTGCTATTGGAACTGTTGCTGAAGTTGTTGCAAAGCTGGCTGCCATTCTGGAGGAACTGGTATGTCAACAGGTTCTGCCATGAGAGAAGATGTTGATGTAGAGGCTTCAGGGTGACGAGGCTATGGGGGGTTTTTTTTGGTGATGACGCTGCTGGGCTCTAGTAAGAACCATCGGGCGGAGGGTGCGGCATCTGGAAATCCCGGGAGGAGAGGCTACGTATTGGTGAAGCGGCTATAGACCATCCAATATAGTAATGGCGATCCTCTGGGACTGGGCTTGCACGAGAGGCTGCTACTGGAGAAGAAGGTACAGGGGTAGGGGAAGCTACTGGTGTCAAGGGTGTATACTCTAGTGTAGAGGGGTGCACTGTGAATGAAGATGGATAAACGTCCTCATAATAGGTGCAATATTCATGAAAAATGATGCTACACTCCAGGAGGATAGTGCTCAGATAAGGATGACGCCTGAGTATAAAACAGTAATGATCTAGATCTTGTGCAGAAGTACGAACATAGATCACCCATAGTTGAATTCTCGGAGGTGAGAAGTCGGTGTGGCTATCTGAATACGGTAATGAGTGGGCTGTAAAAAGGGGGGCACACTCACTGGAACAGGGGCTGAGACCGGTGGAGAAACACGGGTAGGAGAGGGTACTATGGATTGAGAGGGTTTATCCTGTAAATAATTGAAATCATAGGTTTCCTCTGCCATAAGCCGTCGGAGAAGAGGGTAATGTGTGTCCACGTGATCTCGGTGGTGCTCTTGAACCCGTAAAAAGTGATATTGGCCCCGGATGAGTGGAGAGCCCGCAAAAGAATGAAATGGTGGGTTTCTGATATGTTAATACTCCACATTATGTGAGATTTTTATGCCCAAGAAAATGGAAAAAATCACACCTGAAGGAGGTTGCCATAATAAATATTGTTGCTGGAGAAGAAGCACCAAGGATAGTGGCCGTCAATCCACGAAAAGCACCAACTACACGTGGCTGGTCCAAACACAAGCGTAGACCACAAGAGGCCAACAATGAAGAAGGCTGTATTCGAGGAAGGGAGGTGGCAGCAAGCGGGCGCGCAGGAGACCGGTACAGGGCGGCAGCAATCGTAGGGTGAAAACGGCTGAATGGGTGGCGCCGTTTCGTAGGGGCCCGTAAGGTGAGTTTTGTTATTATTATTATTATTTTTTAATGTGTGTAGACGTGGCATTAAAGCCTAAGGGTCATAACTCTTTGGGTAATTAAACGGCGCTTCTCAACGGCAACCTTCTAAGGAAACTTCCACGAAGGGGTGCGTTCTTCACTTGCAGCCGTTTAGGGAGAGATCCACGAAGGGATGGAACCCTTCATGGAAGGGCTGCCTGGCCATGAAGGGGTACCGGCTGAAGAGGTAAGCCTCCTGATTGAAGGCTGTTTTTTTTTTGTCTTGCCTTTATTCAAGAGTGTCTTGCATATGGCTGGCCCAAACTTAATCAGTAAAAATTGGGAGTTGAGGGCTGAATTTGATGGGGCATTCTCTCCTGCTCTTCCATTCAACACTTGCTACACCCAATTTTAGGGTTTGGGCGGGCTGATTTTAGGGATAGGGTTAGGGCATAACACAGGGCGGAAAAAGTTTGCTCTGATACCACTGTAAAGCTTTTATAGCTTTATTAACATGATTAAGACTTAATTAATGAACATAAGACAAATATTGGAGGAAAAGACTGAGTTGTTTGCATTGAGACAGGGGCCTTTCTTAAATAGAGGCTGAAAGGGTACAAATGAAGAGGCACATCCTTGGGAAGGGGTGTGGCTCTTGAATCAATGGTTATGTTCTTTGGACTTAGGGGGGTGTCTTTTAATGAATAGTCATGTCCTTGATAGTGACCCATGTGTAAGGGTGTGACCCTTCACAGGTGTCCTTTCAGTTAATAAGGGATTAAGGAGTAATTAAGGAGAGATTAAGAGAGTTAGTCACAATCGTGACACCATCTGCTTGGGGAATAAGAGTGGCTCACCTTGCCAAGTAACCACATCCCCCTTTCAAAGTGAACACCCTGAGAACCTAAAGGAAACACTTGTACACCAGCAAAACTATGTTGAATTCGCACAAACTCATAGACCCCCTCTGCTGACGAGAAAGGACTAACTGTCTTCCACACACACCTCAAGGATGTGAATCCAAGTGTGCACCCATGAGTCTGAAAAGTCAGACAAAGCAAAGATTGGCCGAGCAAGGGCTCGAGGCCATGTGGGAAGGCACCATTCTTGGAAAAGAACACCTGCCTCCACTACCTCCAAAAACGCAGATGAGATAATGCAAAAAAACGCTGCTGTAACCAGCCGGCAGCACGTGTACCAAGAAGAAGAGAGGGAAGAGAAAAAAACACAGCACCTTCAGCACCTCCTCTGGGGAAAACGCTGCCATGCTGCCCAGCATCTCCTCTGGAGAAAAAACCGCAGCCAGGCTGCTCAGCACCTCCTCCTCTGGAAGAAAACGCAGCCATGCTGCCCAACATCTCCTCAGGAGAAAAACGCAGCCAGGCTGCCCACCTTCAGAGAAAAAATGCAGTCATGCTGGCTGCCCTTCACCTGCTCACAAGGGCAGAAAATGCAGCCAGAAGAGTTTCTCTGGCCGCCCCAGACTTGCAGAAAACGCAGCCAGTAGGGGCTGCCCTGTACCTCCTCCAGCCTCCCCAGACAAAGACCAAAACGCTCCCTCCTCCTCTGCAAAAAAAATGCAGAAATCCTTCTCTCACAGAAAAAACGCCAGAACGCCTTCTGTAGAAGAGCCTCAACCCGGTGCTCTAATACCATGTCAAAAGTGCGCAGCGGAAAGCGTGAGACATAGGTAGAGAGAGAGAGAGAAAACGAATCTGCATAATGATGAAGAAGCAATGATACAAACAGCCGTGTGCAAGGGGTGGTCCCCGTAAGTGAGGGCATGATGAGCAATTCCCTTGAGGGAGGACCCAGGCCTGGAAACCCCTGATAAGGTGTCTACAAGTGAGAAGGAGGCAAGCCTTATATAGGCCCGAAATAAGCTGGCCGACTTGCTCCAGAAAAGACTCATGACTGGACAAAAATAAACATGTGAAAAATGGGTGGCCAACCCTACAACCAAGGGCCCTGACCAGAGGGAAAAATATGGTGCTGCCCGGGATAAATCTGGGCACCCCTGATACTCACACTACCAGGAGATGAATAATGCTAACATCTCTATAGGTCTTCGTGCACCGCTGAGTCGTAGTCCAAGGACATGTCAGCTAGTGGCCGTCAGGGTTACAATGTTTTCTAGCTCACTTGAAGCTGACGTTTGTACAAACGTCGAGGATGCTTGTTAGGTGAAGTGCTAGGTATCAAAGTTGTTTAAAATCAGTTTCATTCATGTTTGGCACAAAGATGCTTCCAAATTTGGATGCCGATTGTCAACCCAGCTAAATAAAATGAGACTCTTGCTGAAGTGATTAACTTAATATTAGTGTTTGCATTGAATGGCACACTTGCTGAAGTGATTAACTTAATATTAGCGTTTGCATTGAATGGTACACATGGCATGCAATTCAACATTCATCCCCTTATGACACTTGAGACTGGTTCTGGGTCCAATGGCTGGCGTCCTCATGTCCCCCTTTCCCTCTCCCCTCCCTAACACCCCCCCAAAAAATGTGAGCGAGAGAGAGCACAAGTGGAAGCAAAGAGAGAGAGATTTTATTAACGTCTTCTAAAGGCCAAAAAACGGCCTATGAGACAAAACCTGTGTACATCATCATCATGTCTCAATGGGCATCAAATGGATACAAAAGAAAAAAAAAAGTACAAAGTACTCTATAATGTGGAGATAAATCACATACAAGGCTCTGGTTAACTACTGTGGGGTGGGTGGGAGGGACAGGTGGTAAATACATCCAATAAAGCAACTAGCTCCAACCGGTGCCAATGACTGGATGTAGGATGTCATACATCGGGTTAGGGGCAAGATATCTCCCAATCTGTGCTAGATCAATTTGCGGTCTATCCTCTCTGTTATATCTCCTCAAGATCTCATCAATCTGTCTGGTGGAGACCTGGGGCCAGCTGGACGGGGGCGTCTCCTGGATCGTAGCTCTCTTCGGGCCTATGAGACCAAAGTGATACAATAATGTCCATGGCGTATCTCATCATGGAATCGAAAATAAAACAGAAAGAAAACATAAACATAGCTATCTCACTGGGGTGATACAAAACTGTCCATGGAAACTCATCATGGAATACTAAGAACATAGAAACATGAGAGCAGCATCAGCTCCGAGTAGATTGTATACCACTCTCCAAAATATCAAGCATGGGGCTAATGAGTATGGCCGAGAGGTCTCCTTGAGCTATGTCACGATGTCCTGGATCTGGAGCTGATGAGGTGATCGTGGCCAATGGCCCGGGGGCGTCGGGCATGTTGGAATGCGGAGGCTTGGTCCGAGGTAACTCCTCTCGGGCGAGGTAGGTCCAGAGCAGCTCGTGGAGGGTCCACAAGATCTAGTATATCAGTGTCCTGCACCTCCTGGGTCCGGAAGAAATTGATGATGGTTGGCTGGCGAGGGAGGGGGTGGGGTGGCTGGGGCTGAAGCTCTCTCAAGAAGGTGTCTCTGTGTCTGTGGAGCTCAAGCAAGAAGAGGCCTAGGCAACGTTGGTCCTAGAAGTCGGTGATCTTGGAGAATGGACCAAATTCGTCACGAAATAGATGGTGAAACCTCCCGTGGATCTCATAATATACTAGGTAGCGTCATATGTAATGCTCCTCCATCTCAACCTCTGTGTGGCACAATCGGCAGATCCTCTCCTCTTTGGGTCTCCGTATGAGCTTCCCGGCTTTGAAGATGCTCTCAGCTCTAAATGTCTCCACTCTGAGGCGGTGGGATGAAACCCGTATCTGGCCAATCGCAATCCGCATGGCATGGGACATGTGAACACTCAAGTAGCCCAGTTGCTGGATGAATCCATCTTCAGTGAGTGTGAGGAAGTGATCTCTGTAGAAGTGCATCTTTGTGGGGAGCTTCAGAGGTGTGATCCATGTGCAATGGGTGTAGAGGCTAAAAAGATCTAACCGGATAACCCGGTTGGTACCCTCAAGTGCTAGCTGTCTTGAGGACTCGAGGGCAAGCCTCGGGTACCTGTGGGGATCCATGTGATTGATGCGATGAGGTATGTGACTGTCTAGAAGAGTGCATCCACTACCATCGGGGCTGCAGCAAACTCTACCTGGATAATTTGGTGTGGGATTGATGGTTTGCTACGGATCATACGGGAGAACATCATGACTTGGGGCCTCTCAACTCATTGCCAATCCTCATCGGATAAATCTACCCCCAGAAGGCTGCTCCATTTATCAAGGCTGGTGTGATGAGGGTGTCAAAAAGCCAGCCCTTCGTCTTGGGCTCCTGGAAATGTGCCTAGAAGCACTACCGCTCAAGTAAGCTCAAGGCTGCATATCCCCGTGTCACTCTGGCATGTGTTGCGGGAAGCATGGTGAAGCGTGGGCCACTGAAAGTGACACCAAGGTAGGCATAGGATGAGACAATCTCCACAGGATCCCCTCTATATGTGAAGCTCAATCTGGATGTGAAGGGGTGAGAGGTATTGAAGACCATTACCTTGGTTTTACCAAGGTTAACAGAGAGGTCCTGCTGAGTGCAAAAGGCTTGTAAGGCATCCAACTATCTATGAAGCCCCTCGGCTGAGTTTGAGAGGAGGATGATGTCATCTACATAAAGTAGTATGGGGATCAATATGCCTGGCAGTGTGGGACCAACCCCGCCTAATCCATGAATGAAGCTCGAGATCTCATCAATGTAGAGGCTGAAAAGAGTGGGTGATAGAGGGCAGCCCTATTTCACCCCAATAGTGTTGGAAATCTCTTGTGATGTACCTCCTGGGGCTCTCACTTGTCCGGTGACGAACTCATAGAAGGCGATGATGCTCCAAACCATGTCAGATGGGACTCCTATCTCTTGGAGTCGGTGTAGGAGGTGGGCTCAAGGTACAATATCAAAAGCTTTGCGGAAATCCACAAAGCAGTAGTAAATCCTCTGATGTCGTGCGGTAGTGCAAACTCTCACCAGTGCTCATCAGGTATGGTCAAAATTGGAGGATCTCTTTGTACGAGATTCATCTATGAGGGCAGTTACCTTGCAGGGGCAGCTCTAAGGCTTGTTATTTCCTGAAGACAGTTCCATGCAGTTTTTTCTCATGAAGTCCAAGGTTATCCATGACCAGTTACTGGCCATGGGTGTTGCTTTGTTCTCTTCTCAGCTGGCTGCTCTTATCCTCACCAAGCTTCCTCTGAACTATGATGTGATTTCTCGATCTTTGCGACGCCATGTCACATCCACTAAGTTGGATTTTGATGATCTTAGCTCCCTATTTTTGGAGGGGGAGTCTGTTCTCGTCTCTCAAGGCAAATTGAAGGTGTCAGTCAACAGTTCTGACCAGGCACTTTCCTTAGTTCAAAAGAAAGATCGGAGTCGCTGCTTTACTTGTGGAAAAAGAGGCCATCTGTCCAAAGATTGTTTGTCCAAGAAGAAGGACAAGACCAAGGGCAAGGCTTCATCTCAGAGGAAAGGCAAAGACACGACACAAGATAGTGATACAGATTCTAGTACCACTTCTAGGGCTCCCAGGGCACTTCCAGCTTAGGAGAACCCAGATGGTGTACTTCTCTAGTACACATTCAATTTCTCCCCATGTGCTTCCATCCATAAGAGGCTTGTGGGCGGGAGAGGGGGCTGATTGCAGCTCCACTTACTGGTGCATGGGGACCATGATTCGGAGTTCCAAGCATTAGAGATGTGGCAAGACATGGTTGTCTTTGGTACAGCAGAGATTATGAACTGGATCTATTCCAAGGTCATTGTTTGAGGCTTTTGGGACGTGATGTGTTCCGTCCACTGTTGGGGATTATGGGTGTGGTGTGTCTAGCAACTCATCATCTATTCTTGGAGTTCACTGCACATTTGTGTGGGAATTTTGTGGCCAAGCAAAGTTCCTTCTTGTTCGTGATGGCATCTTGTTTCGAGGAAACAGGTTGGTGGGTGGTCTCTCTGAGGTGATTTCAGTATTCGCAATGCCGAAGGGTCCATGGTTGCATCTTCATCGACTTATCTTCTCTTGACTCTTGCACACTATGAGCTGCAGAGGGGGTGTTAGAATTTGTGCATCTCAGTATTTTGGGGCTTTACCATTTATCTGGTATTTTATACATTTTACTCCTATTTATTTGTCTAGGGCCAGTCGGCCAGCCCTAGATGCAGTCAGCCAGGTCCCTCTTGCACTATATAAGGAGTTCCCCATTATTCACTCATTCATCCACTTCCCTTGCACATAGTTCAACACTCAGTTGCTGGCCATTGCCATTGTAAAGCTTTACTGCTGTTATAAAAGGTGATCTTGTCCAACTCTCTCAATATCCTTTGCACTCTCTCATATATTTACTGTTTATGCTTCCGCCTATGCTATTTCCTTTATGGTATCATTCGCTTAGGTCCAGGCTGCTCCAAACTCTGCAAATCTGCCCACCTTTCCTACCTTTGGCTGTGCATTTTTCTCCATCTCTCTCCTAGCTGCAGATCTGTGACAACAAGTGGCTGCGTTTCCCAACTGTGCTGCGTTTTCAGGTCCAGCCAGCTTGCTGTTTGCTGCCGGCCAGTTTTGGTGGCTGTGTTTTCTCCTACAGAGGCAAGCCAGCCAATTTACTTGGCTGCGTTTTCTTCTATAGAGGCAAAAGGTGGAGTTGTGGCTGTGTTTTCTGCACCGGCATTTGTTTTTGGTGAGTTCTTTACATTTGGTGCTGCCAAACAAGTGGCCCTACATTCTCTTCTTCCTCCACGAGTCCCAGCCCTTCCAGTAGGAGGTTCTTCGTTGATCTTGGACTGTTTTGATGCTGTCCAGGCTCTTTCTCTCTTAGGTTTGAGAGGGGGCTGATTGTTCCTGGTGCCTCGCTTCATTGGAAAGCACTTGAGAGAAGTATTTGAGAGCTGAGATTTGTTCTTTGTTGCTGTGGATATGGCTCCTCTTTGTACAAACAAGGATGACAAGTTGAAAGGACCAACTATGCTCATTGGAAGCTTCAGATGTGGATCTGGTTCATCCACAAGGGTTTGTGGGACATTGTTTAGGGCACTGAAAGGAAGCCCGAGCGTCCTCAAAACTCTAGGAGGTGGACTCAGGATCAGAAGGATGAATTTGCTGTGGAATTACAAGACTTGGAGAATTGGGACTCGAAGGCGCATTCTGTGCTTGTGCGGACCATCATAGAGGAGGTCTCACCGGTAGTGCAAACTCTCACCAGTGCTCATCAGGTATGGTCAAAATTGGAGGATCTCTTTGCACAAGATTCATCTATGAGGGCAGTTACCTTGCAGGGGTAGCTCTAAGGCTTGTTATTTCCTGAAGACAGTTCCATGCAGTCTTTTCTCATGAAGGCCAAGGTTATCCATGACCAGTTACTGGCCATGGGTGTTGCTTTGTTCTCTTCTCAGCTGGCTGCTCTTATTCTCACCAAGCTTCCTCTGAACTATGATGTGATTTCTGGATCTTTGCGACGCCATGTCACATCCACTAAGTTGGATTTTGATGATCTTAGCTCCCTATTTTTGGAGGGGGAGTCTGTTCTCGTTTCACAGGGAAAATTGAAGGTGTCAGTGAACAGTTCTGACCAGGCACTTTCCTTAGTTCAAAAGAAAGATCGGAGTCGTTGCTTTACTTGTGGAAAAAGAGGCCATTTGTCCAAGAAGAAGGACAAGACCAAGGGCAAGGCTTCATCTCAGAGAAAAGGCAAAGACACGACACAAGATAGTGATACAGATTCTAGTACCACCTCTAGGGCTCCTAGGGCACTTCCAGCTTAGGAGAACCTAGATGGTGTACTTCTCTAGTACACATGCAATTTCTCCCCATGTGCTTCCATCCGGAAGAGGCTTGTGGGTGAGAGAGGGGGCTGATTGTAGCTCCACTTACTGGTGCATGGGGACCATGATTCGGAGTTCCAAGCCTTAGACATATGGCAGGACATGGTTATCTGTGGTACAACAGAGATTATGAACTGGATCTGTTCCAAGGTCATTGTTCGAGGCTTTTGGGACTTGATGTCTTCCGTCCACTATTGGGGATTATGGGTGCGGTGTGTCGAGCAGCTCATCATCTATTCTTGGAGTTCACTGCACACTTGTGTGGGAATTTTGTGGCCAAGCAAAGTTCATTGTTGTTCGTGGTGGCATCTTGTTTCGAGGAAACAGGTTGGCGGGTGGTCTCTCCGAGGTGATTTTAGTATTCGCGATGTTGGAGGGTCCATGGTTGCATCTTCATTGACTTATCTTCTTTCGACTCTTGCACACTATGAGCTGCAAAGGGGGTGTTAGAATTTGTGCATTTCAGTATTTTGGGGCTATACCATTTATCTGGTATTTTATACATTTTACTTCTATTTATTTGTCCAGGGTCAGTTGGCCAGCCCTAGAGGCAGTCGGCTAGGTCCCTCTTGCACTATATAAGGAGTTCCCCATTATTCACTCATTCATTCACTTCCTTTGCACATAGTTCAACACTCAGTTGCTGGCCATTGCCATTGTAAAGCTTTACTCTTGTTATAAAAGGTGATCTTGTCCAACTCTTTCAATCTCCTTTGCACTCTCTCATATGTTTATTGTTTATGCTTTTGCCTGTGCTATCTCCTTCAGCAAGCCCACCTATTTATAGGTAAGTAGGGTTGGCCGACTGGACACCTAATGCTAGTTGACTGGACACCATGTAGCTGACTGGGCATAAAGCACCTGACTTGGGAAAAATGGCAAAAAAATAGGGTGGCTAGCCCACAACCAAGGGCCTTGAAAAGGGACCAAAAGAGGACTCCAGAGATGAGCAAAAACTGGGGATGAATGTGCTAACACCCCCTCTCAGCACCAGACGTTGACCAAACTCCGAGAAGACGAAGATGAGGAGCCAAGTAAGCCTGAGAAACTGGCTTGGTGAACAAATCTATTGCATTCTCCGCTGAAGGACAATACTCCAAACGCAAATCTCCGGGAAGAACCCGTTCACGAACATAGTGATATTGTATTTCAATGTGTTTCGTACGAGCATGAAACACAGGGTTCTTGGCGATGGCGATGCAACTCTGATTGTCACACCAAAGAAGAGTAGATCAAGTAGGAGGAAAGCCAAGCTCCCGCAATAATCTCCGCAACCAAATCGCCTCACATGCAGCGTAACAAACTGCACGATACTCCTTCTCTATAGAGAAAAGCGCCATAGTAGGCTGTCTTTTACTGCTCCATGAAATGGCTGTAGACCCAAGTGAAAAAACACAACCGGTGGTCGAACGTTGAGTATCTGGATCTCCAGCCCAATCTGAATCAGACCATCCAAGAAGAGTGCACCCTTGGCCATAGAAGATGCCAAAGTCCAAAGTACCACGCAAGTACCGAAGAACTCGGAGAGCACACTGCCAATGCTGCTAACTGGGTTTGGATGTGAAAGAACTCAATAAGCTGACTGTAAAACAAACATCCAATCGGGAGTAGGACAACCAAACCAAACAACCGACAAGAACCCGATACTGTCCTTGATCAATCCCTGGAGAAGCATCAAGAAGAGAGAGCTTCTCACTAGTATCCATAGGAGAAGATACTGATCTACATCCAATCATCTGAAACTTGTCAAGTATCTCCCAGGTGTACTTCTGTTGAGAAGAAAATACACTTAGGGGTCTGCCAAATCTCAAAGCGAAGAAAATAATGCAAAAGGCCAAGATCTGTCATCTCAAACTCTCTCCAAAGCATCCATGATTGAACAGATCCTCACAGAACGTAGACCAAGCTTCTAAAAGAACTCATCAATCCACTGGTACCAAGCCCACGGAGCTTGCTTCAGATCATATAAAACTTTCTTCAGTCGGTACACCTGATCCTGTTTGCCTGGAATCACAAATCTCGGCGGCTGATCAACATACACCTCTTGTGTAAAAACTCCATTCAAGAAAGCCGACTTGACGTCCATCTAGAATACAAGCCATCTATGATGTCCTGCAAGAGCAAGAACGGTGCGAATGGTAGTCATCCGGGCCGTCGAAGCGAAGGTCTCATCGAAGTGGACCCCAGGGTGCTGAGCATAATCCTTGGCAACCAACCTCGCCTTGTGCTTATCCAAGCTGTCATCAACTCGAAACTTTGATTTGAAGATCCAACACACACCAATCACCTTACGTTGGAGTGGCCTAGGCACCAAAGTCCAAGTGCCATTCCGTTCAATAGCATCTAGGTCTGCTTGCATAGCACGACGCCAAGGCTCATGTGAAAGAGCCTCGTCCACATAAGTGGGATTAGAAGGACCCTAAATAATAGAGGATATAAGAGCATAGTTAACGAACATTTTGACCTCATGACCCTAAATAATAGAGGATATAAGAGCATAGTTAACGAACATTTTGACCTCATGAATTTGTTTCCTTGAAACACTGGAAGATCACCTGAGAGAACCAGGCGGAGCAGCAAGAGGCTCACATAACCCGAAATCATGAACTGTCTGAAAATACCATCCAGGCACAGATCTGCTCGAACTCGCTGGAGGAGGAGCAGAGTCATCATCATCTGACTGAGAATCCACAGCTGGAGGTGTAATAGAAGTAGTAGGAGGAGGAGGCGGCGGCGGAGGAAGAAGAAGCTCACCATCCCCCTCTGAAGATGTAGGAGTCTCGCCGAACACATCACGGCTCACAACAACTTTGCCAACTTGTTGATCTTATAGACGATATGCCTTGGACACAGTACTGTATCCAAGAAAAGTCATGCACTGAGACTTCGAGTCCAACTTAGAGCTATGCTCCTTAGGCACATGTACATTCGCCGAACAACCAAATACCCAGAAATGAACAACAGGGGGCTTCTCACCATGGAAAGCCTCATATGGAGTTTTATCTGGAAGAGCAGCAGTAGAAGACCTGTTCTGAATGTAGACAGCTGTAGAAGCTGCGTCAGCCTTGAAATGTCGAGGTAATGAAGAATGCTCAAGCATAATACGAGCTATCTCCATAATGGTCCTATTCTTCCTCTCTGCAACTCCATTCTGTGATGGAGTATATGTTGTAGTAAGCTGTCTCCGAATGCCATGATTCTTGCAATATTGCTGAAACCCCTAGGGTATAAACTCACCCCCTCGGTCTTGAGAGCCTTGACCAAAGAACCGGTCTCTTTTTCCACCTCAACCCTCCAATCACAAAAGTGCTGAAAAGCCTTATCCTTGGACTTTAGAAAGAAGACCCAAATATATTTGGAGGAGTCATCCACCATCACGAGCATGTACATGTTAGAGGTCATCTCCTGTTTATATTTATACACCAGGGCCTCTGTTGTGGGTGTGCCCGCCCTGTATAAGGTGTCTTATCATTTTTCCACACTCGTATTTTTCCCTATTTTTTTCCATTTTTCCTAGTGGTGGGGAGGGTTGCCAAAGGGTACCAGGAGCACTCCAGTGCTGGCCGATTGCATGTTTCTCAGTCGTGGGCTACTGGACTGCTGGCCGACTGCACTTGCTCAGTCGTGGGCACTTACTTATCTGCTGGCCGACTGCATTTATGCAGTCGTGGGACCATTTTCAGCAGTCGTGGGCACCTTTTATGCTGGCCGACTGCTCTCCCAGGGATGTATATATAGGCCCCTTGCCCCCACCACTCATTCATTCAGTTTTCTCGGGATCTTGTGTATAGAGAAGAGTTTACACACCTATCTCTCTTTGTTTCTTGTGCTGTTTATTTTCTGCAGTCTACTTGCTCTTGTCTACCCAAGTTTGGTTATCATTTCCGCTGCATATTCTGACATGGTATCAGAGCCCTAGGCTCTAGACAGATCTTGGGCGTTTTTCTGAGCAAGAGGGGGAGCGTTAGGCTGCTGATTGGTGGACTGTTTTGGGCTGAACGGGAAGAGAAGGTGCAAGAGGAAGGCGGGCTAAGGGGCTGGACAGCCACTTGCAGGTTTTCAGATTTTTTCCCCCCACCCACCCACCCTTTTTCAGGTTACTCTCCGCGATGGTAGATTTACTAGAGATGGCTGAGAAGCACGTGAAGATTCCGACTCTCCCCACGTTCCCAGTGGATCGTCAGTTGGACGGGTCCAATTACGGCATGTGGAAGGTCATGATGGAGTCGGTGCTGGAGTCGTATGACCTTGCTGATTTTATCATCATTGGAGTTCCACGGCTGGAAGCAGAGGAAGGGGAGTTACTGTCGACGAGGAAGGACCGCGAGGCACAGGCACACATGTGGGATCGTGTCAACGCCAGGGTCCGGTCATTTATTTTCCTCAACTGCACACCACAAGTGGTCAATCATGTGAAGCACATGACGTTGGCGAGAGGCATATAGGAGCACTTGGCTTCTTTGTATAACAGGGTATCCCCCATGAAACGGATCTCCTTGGAAGTGCAGATGCGGGTTATGAACCCTGCAAAGTCTTCGACGATGCGGGAACACATCAACAAGCTGCAGGCCCTTCAGCAGGAAGTCCTACGAGCTGGGAAAGAGATATCATCTGAAGATATGGCCATCACTTTGCTTTCCCACTTGCCTGGTCAGGATTCTGCTTTCTATTCCTCGTTGATCACGAGTGGCAGGCTCAGCACCATTACTTGGGAGGAGCTTGTGCCAATGGTCTTGGACCAGGAGGAATGTTTCACGAACCCTCCTCACGGCGGAGGTTCGGAGGCCTTAACTGGCCAACGGTCGAAAGGCCGAAATAGCAACAAGGGCAAAGGGAAGGCTTCACCGGAGAAGTCTTCTGAGAAGAAGCCTGATCCAGAACGAGAGAAGCTCAAGGCCGAAAGATCTTGTAATGATTGTGGCGAGAAAGGCCACTACTGGAGGAAGTGCCCTAAGCGGACAGGGAAAAGTGCTGATTCCTCAGCCTCAGCTGCAAAGACTCCGGTATTTGTGCACTTAGAGATGGTGGACTCCGATGATTCATCATCTTCGAGCAAGGAGGCAGTTGGCTTCACCGCGAAGGATACCCGGGAATGGATTCTCGACAGTGGTGCTTCCAGGCACACGACTCCATCATGTGACTTCTTTTTGGATCTGAAACGGCAGTCAGGTCGTATCTTTATTGGCGATAACTCCACTATTCCGATACATAGTGAGGGCCGGATGGAGATTATTCCCGACGGCAAGGGGGGCAAGCATGCTTCCCGTGTTCTTTATGTCCCTGCTCTGGGATTTCATCTTCTGTCAGTGCATGAGGTATGCAAGACTGGCTTTCGGGTGGAATTTGAGGAGCATTCAGTTGCTCTAAGGGACCGTGAGACTGGCAAAGTTGTTTGGGAAGGCGGTGTGGAGGATGGCATCTTGTGTCTATACTAACCGTGAGCGGGCCTTTGGCCTCCTAGCAATACTCATCCCTTCAAAGGCATACACCCATACTCAATAGTTTTTTTTTCCTCTAGGAAAAAGAGCCTGGCAGTACTCATCCCTTTAGAGGCATGCACCCATACTCAATTTTTTTTCTGAGAAAAAGAACCTTCTATTAGTTAACAAAAAACCAACCTCGAAGGGTCTAAATACAACCACGAAGGGCTAGATACAAACTCGCCTCCATGTATGGGGCGGGGATCAAAGAATCAAAAGGGTGGAGAAAGATGCACTTCTCCTCTGACTGACTGCTCTATTTACCTCTGTCTGTGAGAAAAGGGCCAGGCCTCCAAAGCCTTAGGAAGGCTTCCCGCCACTTCCACATGCGATTAGAGCCACCTTGCGGCTTCCCCCATTGACCGCGGAGGGTATGAATAATGTGCAATGCTGCTCTCTGGCACGAACCCGAAGTCCAATAATCAGTAGAAGGGGTGGGACTGGTACTGCTAAAATGCGAAGGTGAGAGACCTGAAGGGCTAGCTCCCCACCTTCCTCCTCATAAGCCATGACAACCTCAGCCTCTATGGCCCAAGTGACAATGCCCCATGAAATGATACGTGCGAGGTCCTGTCTGTCGTGAAAATGCGGAGAATTCGTTGCCAAACCTGTCGAGTCTTCAGGCAGTCCCAAAGAAAATGTCGTTGAGACTCGTGAGGGTGGCCGCACCTCAGACAAGCTGTTGGTGTACCGCCAATTGCCAACCACGTGCCAACTGCCAAACTCCACTTTGCTAGTAGCCAAAGAAAGAGGGTGATGTTTCCAGGCCGAAAACTGTCCCAGATCCATCGATCTGATAGAAACCGTTGTAAGAGGCCCTGTGACTATTAGTGCACTGCTATTGCTGGGGTGTCCTCAACCTTGGGCATTTGGATCTCGTAGCCTAGCCGTGCGGTGTATGCGAAGAACAGGGTACTCAAAGTCTCCTCCTTGTTAGCAGGATCATGCCAAGTCCACTTCCTCGGGTCCCAATCGAGGCGCGTGAAGGGCGGACTCTCTCAAATCCATAAACACCAGAGTCTCTCCTTGGCCACCTTGGTCAGTGGTGGGTCAATGTGCCACTCATGCGTGAAATCCAATCACCCTCACCCTGTGTAAGGTGCATCCACTGAAGTTTTCCAAAGGGGTCTTTGATCTCTCTAATCTACCATGGGGTCCAATTGAAAAAGTGAGCAAAGCAAAACTCTCATCCGTGCCATGAACTGCCAAGAGAATATCCTGGCTAGTAAAAACGCACAGCCACTGCACCAAGAGAAAGGGGGGGGGGAGCGTCACTCCTGTGGAATAGCAAAGTCGATGTCGAGGTTGAGTCTGTCTCTACCCCTGATCCCTGCTAGACCCCCCATCACTGCTGGCCCACAAAAAATTTGCAGATCAACTGTTGTACTTGACCAATCAGGCTCGGGAGAAGGCCCAGCAAGAGGTGATATACCACATGGTGGCAAGGACCTACTTCGTCACCACCACTCGGCCGGCTAAGGAAAGCCTCGTTGAACTCTAGTACAAAAGCTTCTTCCAAATGCTCAAAAGAAGAGGGGAAAGCTGCTGCTCCAGGGAGATATTGATGCCCACCTGGCATCCAAGATAGCGGATTGGAGTGCCCCTCGGGATCCACTGGAAAGCCTCAATT
This sequence comes from Cibotium barometz, assembly GCF_041138505.1. NCBI lineage: Eukaryota > Viridiplantae > Streptophyta > Polypodiopsida > Cyatheales > Cibotiaceae > Cibotium > Cibotium barometz. The sequence goes on along the minus strand of NC_141089.1, from coordinate 4,454,252 downwards.
GGACGTCGAGTCAGGGTGGGTGTATAGCCTACCCAAAAACCACATGACTTGTGCCAGTTGATCTGCGCTCCTGATGCGCGACCAAAGATCTCTATTGCCTCTGCGAATCTTTGGAGATTCCCCCCATCTCGGGATAAGTATGCTGGTGCCATCTACAAACTTGGAGTCCAACAACTCCTGAGTACATATCGGGAGATGCAATCCCCGGAGCCCCGTCTTTGAGTTGAGAGAAAACTGCTCATGGCCTTGGCGACAAATAGAAAGAGATATGGTGCTAGTGGACAGCCCTATCGGACCGAGCGAGAAAGGGGGAATCTGTCACCTTAGGCTCTTCTTGAATGAGAGCCTGACTGTGAGAGGCTGAGTAGAGGCTTGAAACATCGCGGATCGGAACCCCATCTATTACATCGTACCCTCTTGAAAGCCCTAGTCAACTCTATCATAAGCTTTATCAAAATCCAGAAGGAGAACAATGAGGTCCTGCTGCCGCATCTTGGCCGAAGCTGTTGCTTCCCAGAAAGTGAAGATGTTGTCCAGAATGCTCGGATCCTGAACAAAACTTGTTTGAGTGTCATGGATCAAGTTGGGGAGGAAAGGCTGAAGTCTCCGGCTGACGGCCTTGGTCAAAATCTTGTAGGCGGTCCCAAGGAGGGTGATGGGTCTCCATTGCCGAATCTCCAATCTCACCAGCCTCTTTAGGAATTAAGTGAATCAGATCCTGTGAGAGCCTCTCTAGCATGGCGCCTATAGTAATAATAATCTCATTGAAGGCTTCTCGAAGGCCGCCTTCCTTCAGATCCCAGTTTTGCGAAGAAAGAAGGAAACTGGAAGCTTGTTTGTGCCCTAGGAAGAGCCGTCAAGGCCTCTACCAGCTCCTTTGCTATGAGGGGAGTCAATAAGGTCGCTCGGGAAATGGTGAATGAACGAAAATGGCAATGACAATTTCATGGGGCATGAAACGAGAAAAATCCATGTCAGCATGGGAGATTCAAATTAAGGGGAGGGGGAAGAAGAAACACATGGAGATGTAGAAAATTATGATCGGAGATTTGGAGAAAGGATATTGGTGAGGAGAAGAAACAAAAGAGAAGCTAAGATTGGCCTAAAATTTGGGTTTTGGAAAGGAAATGCAAGGTGATACTAGGGAAATGGGAGAATTTGTCACATGTGGAAGCTTTGTGAGTCTTCTTTCAGCCCTAAACTCCATCTTGGAATAGCGTGATGCAAAACGCAAGCAAGAGAGATGGACAAAAGAGAGAGAGAGAGAGTTGAATTTCAGTATATTCATACAGTACAAAAAGGTGTAGAAGTCTTGGTCAGCCTTTGGCTGCCATCAAAAGGTGGTAAACACCTAGTCCACCCTAGTCTATTGACCCTATTCGGTAGAGGAGTGGGTGAGTCTAATGAGCTAAGCAAGTTGCCCTAAATAGGCCTTGGGAAAAGGGGTGGACTGGCCAACTTGTTGTCCGCCAGGTCCTTGGACCCATAAATCCATCTTGCTGCAGCCGATAGGAACAAACCCCTTCAATGCTGGCTGATAGTGTTCGTGGTCCTTCCACCACACATTTCCATGCCAATAAAGCTGCAAAGTGGTTGTAATCCGATCTTTATGTGTTTCCCTTCAAGGATAAGCCCTTGGGATTAGCATGTGCATGTGCATGTGCATGCGCATGACATCTCCCTCTGCTAAAATTGATGACGGGATTCCAACCTCTGTTCTTGGATGATTGTCATCATTCCATTGTCTCTTCTTGGAGTCCCAAACCTATCATCCTTCCCTTCCTGGAAACCTTTTCATCGAAAACCCTGCCCAGTCTCCTAATCCAACTCCAAATTTGATGAAGATCTATGCATCTGCTCCATCCTGTCCCCTATCCCCTCATGCCTTATTCCCGAACACTTTCTCTGGTCTTCTTTTTTGGAGTATTGAGTCTAGCACTGTCACTCCACCCCTTGGAGGATCATCCTCCCTTGGAACTGTTGCCTGAAACTTTGAAAGCCTTTCTTGGTGTGCCCCAAGTCCACAAGACTGCTATTCCCCTTGGGTATTGTGAAACACCACCAACCCACCTCGTGGGAACTTCTTCCATGTCTTGTGTTACTCTCCTTGGATTGTGCACCTTCATCTGGGACTGAATCAGTGTTTAGCCTTGCTGAGCTTGATGTTTTGATACCAATGTCACAAGCGGAAGCTCTGGGAGTCTTCTTTCAGCCCTAAACACCATCGTGGAACAACCTGATGCAAAATGCAAGCAAGAGAGATGGAGAGAAGAGAGAGATAGCTGAGTTTCAATATATTCATATAGTACAAAAAGGTGTACAAGTCTTTGTCAGTTTTGGCTGCCATCCAAAGGTGGTAAGCACCTAGTCTATCCTAGTCTATTGACCCTACTCCCTAGAGGAGTGAGTGAGTCTAACGAGCTAAGAAAATTGCCTTAAATAGGCCTTGGGAAAAGGGGTGGACTGGCCGACCTGCTGTTGGCCAGGTCCTTGGACCCATAAATCCATCTTGCTGCAGCCGACAGGAACAAACCCCTTCAATGCTGGCCGACAGCCTTCCTGGTCCTTCCACCACACCTTTCCATGCCAATAAAGCTGCACAGCTCCTATATTTGGTTCTAATCTGATCTTTATGTGTTGCCCTTCAAGGATCAGCCCCTGGGATTAGCATGTACATGTGCATGCACGTGACAGAATTGGTAGGGGAAACATTTCCCCACTGGCAGAAACGCATTTCGGGTTGCAAGCAAAGGGGAAACATTGTTTCCTGCATGTAGGGGTGCAGTTTCGGTCGTTTCTCATAACTATGCCTATACTAACCCTGTGCAAACATTAATCCTTACTATAACTCAATGACTTGGTCCTTTTATCATATTAGCTAAATATCACCAGTAGAGGATAGAATTTTCCTAATAGTCACATATATCTTCATAGGATTTTCTGTCCTGCATCTGACTGCGGCTTCCAAGGATTGCACTTAACTCATGTTAGCAGTAGGTTGGTACTACAGAATTACGAGATGGGTTCTCTTTAGAGGCATGCGTTTGGATAGCTGTCATGTGCATGCCCGTGGACATGTGCTACAAGCTCTTGCTAAGCAAGATCAGAGGCCGTGTTTGGGCCAATGGACTGCAATTTTGGGAGGCCAGGTATTGGACAGCATGGCACCCAAGGATTAGTGAGTGTGGATAGCTTTTGAATACAGTGTATCTAGATATGCACATTTGGTAAACTAGACAACGATAGCACTGACCAGCCCCTTGGCCACGATATAAGGACAAGTCGAGGGTCCTTGTTGGGTATCATTCAGAGTCTGTAGTGCTAAGGCATCTGGAACACCAGATTTGCAGTTTGTTTCTCAGCCAGAGGAGAGCATGACTTGCATTGCATGGTGGATATGCATAATAGACCTTTGTGTAAATTGTATTCATGTTTTGGCAATATACAATAGTTTATACATTGGTTTAGGACCTTAGGTTTCTCTTGTCTTCTCTATCGTATGTTTGCACAGTTGTTTAGCGTGAATCTTAGTTTTTGCGTAGCATTAATCAGATCACTCTTTCGATGTCATTTACATTGATATCAAATCTTGAGCTTCCGCATGCATGTCACATTGGTAGCAGAGCATCTAGGTTCTTCCTGGCTAGCATTTTTTGCACTAGGGTTTCTAGAAGTGCATGCTACAGGCTACAAATTAGGGTTTGCATTTTTGCATTTGCAACCGAATTAGGGCTTGCGTTTCTGCATCTGCAGCAAGTTTTGTGCATGTGCGTCAGGGTTTTCCACAGCAAAGGTCGGTGTAGATTTGGGTGTTTAGGGTTTGCAAGTCACCAAGTCAGCATTAGAGAATGCGTAAAGTTTTTCTGCAGCCAGGTCAGGTCATGTCATAGGTCTAATGTTAGGGTTTGTGCATGTAATAGAGTCTGCATGTAGTTGGGTCTTAAGTAGGCAGGCTGCAGATCCTCTTACGACATAAGCCACATACTGACATAGAGCATTAAGGGCTTTAAGCATAGGACAGACAAGCAATAATGTGATAGTGTGTTGAGATAGGTACCTAGCATACTTGAGAACATCTTGAACGAATATAAGGTGAGTTTGGAAGCCTAGGTCTAATGTTAGGGTTTGTGCATGTAATAGAGTCTGCATGTAGTTGGGTCTTAGGTAGGCAGGCTGCAGATCCTCTTACGACATGAGCCACATACCGACATAGAGCATTAACACTAGTTCTGTAATTGGACACTAAAGTGTCACTTTAGTGTCGTGTTTCTCACCAAAACTTTGGAATTTTTTGGGAAACCTAGAAACAACATTTCTACACCTTGTTTCAACCATAGGTCGGTTAAAAGTCAAAAAATAAAGGGGATTTTTCATGATGTCAAAACACAAGCTATATTAGAAATTTGACAAAAACTTGAAATTTTCATTGAAATTTGAAGCTGTTTTGTCAAAAATCTCATAAAATGCCTATAACTTCTTGAATAAATCATGTTTTTCATGTTTGTAAAAGTCAATTGGTAGAACTTGGGGTTTTAAAACAACACAATCTCCTTTAGGTCGTAGTTCCTAAGCTACTTGTGAACTATAACAAAAATCTCATAATTACCAAGATGCTAAAAAAGAGAAAAATTTTGGCTTTCCAAAGGTACTTCCATAAAGCTAGGGTTATGTTAGTGCAAATTGACAATCGGAAATGATTATACAGTTCAAAACCAAGTTAATACATATTTTTTGGGGTCCCAAGCTCAAGTAAATCTTGCTACTTGAGCGTTATCTTAGTTTTTCAATCGTGCTATATTTTTTAAAATTTCTAAATTCTCTCTCAACAACCATGAAATAAAGGTTTTAGGTGCCCAAATTATGTTGTACAATGTACCTTAGCGGAATTATTCTATACAGACAAAATGTTGCAAGTTTACTAAGGAATGTAATGCGTATGACTCAAGAATCTAAATCTAGAATTTTTATTGTGTGCAGTTTTGACATTTTGAAACAATTAATATTTGTAGCTTACTATCACCTTAAAAAACTTGCGAACACATTAAAACCATGTATTGGTTTGGATACAAATGGATGCTAAAAAGTGGTGTATCAAACACACACAACTTCCTACTATTTTAGACACTCTCAATTGAATTTTATTTCATGTGAAACTTGGCAAAATCTTTGACACAAATATGAAATAATTACTTGGAATTTTTCACGGGGCTTAGTGATTTTTTTCTCTAAGCTTATAAGGCGGTTTTCTCAAACCTGAGTTGCAGTCTCATGCAAGCCCTATTTATGGGTGTAATTCCTTATCGTGCCAGCATCCAAATTGCAAGGTTACATTTTTTAAAGACATACTAGGTCACATATTCAAACTCCTCAAGAGGGATTTTGAATATGTCTTTCCTAGCGCAAGTAGCATTTTATTTGCATCGTCCGAAAAAGGACACTGAAGTGTCCTTTTTTGGTACCAAACTAGTGTTAAGGGCTTCAAGCATAGGACAGACAAGCAATAATGTGATAGTGTGTTGAGATAGGTACCTAGCATACTTGAGAACATCTTGAACGAATATAAGGTGAGTTTGGAAGCCTCGGCAAGTACCAAGTGGAGTCCCAAGGGGTTGAAGAACAGCCTAAGATCGAAAGTGCTCTCTCTCGTACAGAAGAGCTTCCAAGGTTGGAGGAGCTTTTGGAAGATGATCTTGTAGATAGTGGTGATCCAGCAGAGTTGGAGTTGCGTGCGATGATGTTACCAGAGCCAGAACCAGTTTTTGAGGTGTAGACGATATACCTCGAGAGTCTGTGCAAGTGCAGGAAGGATGAGATCCCCAGTGGTATAGGCAGTATCTCTAGTAGAGAGGTAGAGCTAGTATGTTTGGTGATAGAGGCTCCAACAGAGGTACGAATGAAAACAGAACCGGTGGATATGGGGCAGAGCCTCCAGATGGACCGGATCAACAGTGGGGCAAAGGTTGCATGATTTGCCCCAGTACTCAAGAGTTTAGTAGTAGGGGATGTCATGTGCTTGCCCATTTAGGGATGCCTGTGGACATGTTCTACCAATGCAATTGCCTTCTTGATAGGATCAGAGGTCTTATTTGGGCTGATGGACCACAGTTTTGGGTAGCCCGGATACTGAATAGCGGGGTACCCAAGGATCAGTTAGAGTGGACAACTCTTGGGTACATTGTATCTAGATATGCATAGTTGGGCCAGTTGGCCAACCAACCAACCCTAGGAGCCGACCAGCCCTTTAGCTACTATACAAGGTCAAGTCGAGGGTCATTGTAGGGCATCATCAGAGTCTGCAGAGAGAAGGCATCTGGGTCATCACCATCTGAGCGTTCCTTAGCTATAGAGGACAGCATGACTTGCATTGCACGGTAGATATGCACCAGTATAGATTTGGGAACTTATCGTATATATTCATGTTTTGGCTATTTATACTAGTTCAGGTCTCTCTTGTCTTCTCTATTGTGTGTTTGCATAGTTGATTAGCATTAATCTCAATTTTTGCTTAGTCTTAAATTAGTTCCTCTTCCGCAGGCATGTTACAATAGCCTTGATGCTCCAAACCTTGATCTTAGTGAACGGGATTAACTACACTGTTGTAGAGTGTCTCACGATATTGTTCGGTTGCATACCTTGGACACATTTGATGCAGTCCCACACCCATGCGCAGGAGTCAGGAATGATACTACTATTGGACTCATAATTTGAGTATAAGAGAGTAAACACCTCAGCCTTGCAGATATAGGGGCCCTCCTCACCCCCTTGCCGATGCTGGACATCCTTTATGGAACCCCTACCACACATCGATGGATAGCTCCCTCTCCACACTCACACCCGTGTCCTCTACACCCACTTTGTATCCACGATGATGAGGATGGTGATCCTCCATGGTGAGGATGATGATGATGATCCATACATATCCACATTTACCTAGGGATTAGTGTTAGTCCTTTTTGTTATGTTGTCTGTTTTTCCATGATGAGATTCCATGGACACATTGTACACACCCTTAGCCTGATAGATCCATTGGGCCTTTTGCAAGACGTTAATATATCTTCTTCCACCTTGTACATGGCCTCAGTGGTCATGACCCATGCGTACGAGGCCTGATGCATGCAGCAGACATGAATAACCATTTTTTTGAGGTTATGTACGTCAAGTCTGTACAAGTATGAATGCCTTCTAGATTGTCTTTAGTACTCTGCACTTTATGCAGAGTCTTCACTTTCAGATATTCTTGTGACACGATATTTTGAAGAGAGAAAGGGTTAAATCGAAAGGAAGATGCCTTAATGATTGCATCAACAGGTATTTATTATGTTTAATAATTTTCTTTTTACAGGGTCTCCAGCAGTTTTCCCAAGAATCAACATTCGAGATCCATATAAACGGCTGGGCATTAGTCGAGAGGCTTCTCAAGAGGAGATTCGGGAAGCCCACAATTTCCTTATCGACCAATATGCAGGACATGAAAAGAGCAAAGCTTCCATTGAAGCTGCCTATGACAAGATCATACTGGAAAGCTTCAATGCAAGGAGGAGATCTAAAGCTAGTTTTCAGAGCACCTTAAAGAAAAAATATGCGGAGTTACCACCATGGTTGCGGAACATTTCAAATATATTTGATGTTCCTTCTACTAGGGTCATCTTAACCAGGGCTATATTCTTTGCTCTTTTGGGAGTATGGAGTATACTAAACCCAGCACAAGGTGGACCGGCATTTCAGGTAAAACTCGTTGAAAGTTGAAGTCACATTCTTTTTCAAGTTTGTAGGTAGTTCTCTCTCTCTCTCTCTCTCTCTCTCTCTCTCTCTCTCTCGCTTTCTATTATCATGCTCTAAGTGGGCTGAAAATTATCCCAGGTGGCTGTTTCTCTAGCCGGATGCATATATTTTCTCAATGAGAGGCTTAAGAGCAAATGGAAAGCCTTGCTATTTGGGTAAGCAAGCTATAGCTTTGCCTTAGCTGAAATTGATTCTAGTTAAAGTACATGAAAACATCACCATTTACAAACAAATATTTGGGTAAGCAAGCTATAGCTTTGCCTTAGCTGAAATTGATTCTAGTTAAAGTACATGAAACATCACCATTTACAAACAAATATTCTTGTCTTACAGGATTGGTAGCTTTGTGATTGGGTGGATTTTTGGCTCCATAGTTGCGCCATTTTTACCGGCAGTAGTATACCCACGGTCTTGGAGCATAGAGCTTGTCACTGCTTTGATCTCTTACATATTTCTGTGGTTTTCATGTACATTCCTGAGAAACACTGCTCGAGCTTAGCTCCTGGATGGAACAATGGCCACAAGGGTTGAAAAATTTCAGCGTGAGCTCTTCATTAGCATGCAGATTTTTCAATGGTTCAGAAAAGCAGGGCAGTAAAATTGGCATCAATGTCTTCTTGTCTCTGTTTTGAGCTTGTTTGACAAATCGCACCTCTCAATTAAGCATGTGCGAAGATGGTCTATTAATGCAGAAGTTATAATGGGTTTGTGGAATGTGTGTTTTTGAATATCTTGACTGAGATGCAGCTTAAATGCTAGGCCAATAAGAAGTTTGTGAGTTACCCAAAAAGCATTGATTAGACTTGTTAATTAAAGTAAGAAGGATGAAAACTATATAACCAGTCAATAGTATCAGGCTGCACAAGTAACCAAAAATTGCTCATTAAAAAAAAATAAAATTTTGGCCTTGCACAACCCAGTGGTGTGTGCATGGCACAACCCAGTGGTGTGTGCATGGAGGCGATTTTCAGGATGCACAAACCCTACTTGCGAGCTGCTATCAATGCAAGCAGTTTGCCTTATTAATCCATCACCTGGTTCTACGTCTAGGGTCAGTGTCGTGTGTACAACAATCAGCTAACCACAAATGCTTTCTTCAAAACCCTCCACAAATACTCTCTTCAACCCTTGTTGAACAACATTTGTGCAATTGAGAGTAGCTCTCAAGGAGACAAACTAAATAGATTGAGGAAACCTTCCAAACAGAGAACATGGAGATAGATCTGGCTAATCTTACAAACGAGTTACTTGCTGCAGGTTGAAAAGCTTATTCAGTTCAAAAAAAGGGACTTGGTATTACAAAATATGAGGGATAGTGAGCTGATCCAATATATTCTGGACTTGATAGAGCTCCAACCTAGTATATAAATGTTATTCCATGTCTTTTTTCCCAAGTTGTGTGTGCTCCAAAGTTGAGCTTGTTGGATAAAAAGTTTTTTTATTTAAAAACATCAATAATAAGTATTATATATAATCTGAAAAGACCAAATACACTTAATATCAAGAAGGAAAATATCTGGGTTTCTCCTACAGTCTCCTACCCTTCACATTTAACTTCATTTAAAAGTTAAATGAAGTTAAATGTGAAGCTTGATTTAAACCCCTTCCTTTTTTAATATAACTTTACCGCACTTCTTGAAACGATGTTGCATCCCTAGCCTCCTGCTCTTTTTGTGCTAGCTCATAGTTTCTTTTTCTTCTTTGAGCCAAATGACTAAATTTTGGTTCATTAGAGACTTTCAATTGGGCTATATCCGTTGGGTGTGGTCTACAGTACATGACTTTTTGTAACTCTTCTCCCCAACTATCTATAGACTTTTTGTGAACATCTACTACCCCAACATATTGTAGCCATTGAACCGTGGTTGTTCTTTCATTTAGACTCAAGTGTTTGTTTGCCTTATAATATTTTCATTTCTTCTATTTTCTCAGTGATCTCTTACCTCGTTGAGAAGCTTCCTCTTTTGGTTCTGTTTCACTTTTAGTTTTGGTTTCAATTGTCATTTTTGTGGTAGTTTCAATCTTCAATGTTTATTGTGGTCTCATTTTGGTCTGAGTTTCAGACTCTTCATTAGAGGTGGTTGAGAATCAGAGTCTTCCTCCCATGTGGACTCAAGCTCATTACACTCCCTAATTTCCTCAGTGTTTGGGTGCATGGCACTCATCATTCACAATGGTACAACCTTAGAAAGTTACTTGCCATCAGGAGTCACCCATGTTCTTCCTTGCTTACCCAATGTGTCTAATGTGGCCATCATTTGAATCCAATTCAAATCATCTCCCTTTTCTATGGCATGTGGCTTGTAGGTTGAATCCTTCTCTAGACTTGTGTTAGTATCCTTTTTGTAAGTGAAGTAGTATTGCAATGGAACATAATGGATTGTGGTATCAGATCAATGTCCAAAAATTCCAACACTACCCATAGGATGTACGTGGCTAGTCACAAGACTTATTCTAAGGATTGAGCCATCAAACTGCAAGTAAACATGGTTCCTTGCACAGTCATGGACCGTCTTAGCTTAATCATAACTTGAAGATCATCCTAAGATCATCTCATAGGAGTCCTGTTGTTTGGTAAAATACATCACAACAATGAAGGTATGCTTTACTTGATGTTTCAACACTTTGATCTTAAGATCTTGTAATTTTTCCACGAGTGTCATTATTTAGTGAGTCTTTATTTTCGAGCTTTTTAGACTAGATGAAAAAACTTTAGAATTGTTTTTGGATTTTGTGTAAAAAACTTATTATTTGATGATGACTCACTATAAATAATGCAATCCAAAAATACATCCCAATCCAAAAACAATGCAATCCATAAATACTTAAGTGCAATGAACTTGTGATGCACTCCATAAATACTTCACTTGTGATGCACAAACAGCTCTAGAGATCTAGAGAGAGAGAGAGAGAGAGAGAGAGAGAGAGAGAGAGAGATTCATAAAGCTTGCAAAAACTGTTGTCTCATAATCAGGTTGTCTCCAAATTGAACACTGGTCTTTTACAAAACTGTTGGCTAATAACCGAGGTGTCTCTAAATTCAATCCTTGGTAGAAAAGGGATAACATAGCTACAAAATGTTTCATTTCAACATGGAACTTACATATTTGCATGTCCAAAAAATTACATATATCCATGCCTAAAAAATTACAAAACTTACAAAATAAATTTTTTATTAGGCTCATATCTAAGGGACTGGCTTAATCAGTCTTGGTGGCGGACTAAAAATGAATGAAACATCTCTTGCCAACAATGTTGGTTGATGAATCATCATGTGGTGTTGTTTGTTTAATCCTAGCACCCTACGATACACAAAGTAAAGGTGCTTACAACCCAAGTAAGGCTTGTGAGTTTGTTCCCTTTGTTGAAATTCCGGACATGAGCACACTGGTTCTGCCTTTATATTGGACCTCATAACATTTCTCTGTTAAAATGCTGAAAACAATGTGTGCACCAGGTAAAACCCCCCTCTCTTCTGTCAAAAGTACAACATCCATTGCTTCAGCAAGTGATATCTTCTTCTCAGCATCTCTTGATATTCCATGTCTCCATTTCTTGCTTCATTTACTTGATGGCCACGATTTTTCTATCCTAGGATTACCCTCTCCTTGCTGCCTATTGCAAGGTGTTATTGGCGATCCAATCTCCTTCAACACAAAACCAGCTGCTTTAAGGCTTGCATATTTCTCTAATATGATTTCAGTTCCTATATCAACTAACATTATAGGTGGCAACTGCGGCACATGTTTTACTAACTTGTCAACCCATGTGTGCTCGACATCATGAGCACAAAACCACATCCATTGTGGTATTTCTTTACCTTGGTGCATTCTCTCTGACTAAAAGCATGGTGCGATTGTGCCTGGAGATCTGCTCACCACCATATTTGTGCATTTCTTCCTACCATACCAAAGCATTTTCTCTTTGTGTGAACAGGCATTCTTCTGATTTTCCATAAAGATCTATGGATGCTTTCTTCAGAGATTAGCACTGAGCTGCTTATGTCAAAGGGAATGGTTTGTTTCCTCTGGAAATGCTTTGTTTGAAGACTTGTCTAATTCATCATCATGAGCAACTGTAGTTAGAAGTCTAGTTTCAAATCCAATTTTCCATGGATGACCTCGATGTTTCTGTTGTCTTGAATCAATTACATATCTTGGTTTATGGGAGCTTGTTGCTATAATAGACTTCTTTTTTCTTTGAACGGTCTCCTTATCACCATACATAACTTGCTCCTCATACAAGGGAGTACCATACATTGCATCCTGCATCACCCGAGCAATAAAAGTGGGTCCTAGCGTGCAACCACTCGCAACTCTGTGTTGCAATGTCTCCATGTTAGGGCATGTGCCTCTATAACATCCTGTCATCATGAACCCTAGCTGTTTTGTGCATTGGATATATGCATTTATTACATTAGTGGTGCATGCATCATACAAAGAGATCTTTCTTTTGCCTCCCTCTCCAGCTAGCCAACTTGCATGAATACTTTCAAAAATGTTTATGCTTGGTATTTGGGCTCTTTCCCAAGGAGGACTGAGAAACTCCTGCAAAAAAGCAATGCATGTTAATATATTTCCAAGTATAAGAGCCCAAAAGAACAACCTACTTAATGTTCCCAATGAGATAACATTTAATAATTCTTACATGTAGTTGATTTCTCCAATGAGAGATCCTGTCTTCCCACCATTTGAACCATCTTTGAAATGCCTTTATATTCTCCTTTGATACAAGTCCACTCCACCATTGTTTTAATACAGGCAGCTATCTCTGCTAGTAGATGTCGAAGTCCAACACAAGTGCCATTCCTGACACATCTCCGTATGTTTTCGTCTATTCTTTGCTGGTACTAGTTTTTTTGTGTTCTTATGCAAGCTTTGCTCCCAATGAAACAAATAGGAGCGTTCCCTCCCTTCCAAAGCATTGTTTGGACCTCCATTGTACGCCGTTCTTATTGCAATCCAATTGGCTCCCGCTTTGTCTACCATGAATCCAGCAAAATCTGTCAGAGGAAAGCCATTCCGAGTCAGCACAGTATTCAGTGATTCCCAAAATATGATCTGACTTTCTGCATCATCTTCTTTGGTTTCACATACTGCTATCAGCATTAATCCTTGCAATCTGGAAAACAAGTGATATGTTACTCTCTAATGTACAAATAAAAAAACCTTGTTGCCATTCTCGACACATACCCATGGTTGTATATCGAGGATGACATTGTTGCCCATCCATCCACTCTATGAGTGTGGTTAAAATGCACCCATGAATTACACAAATCACCTTCTCCCGTACGCCGCATACGGTTTACAAGGTCAACTCTTAATTCTTACATGTAGTTGATTTCCCCAATGAGAGATCATGTCTTCCCACCATTTGAACCACCTTTGCAATGCCTTTATATTCTCCTTTGGTACAAGTCCACTCCACCATTTTTTTATACAGGCAGCTTTCTCTGTCCTCGCAGATGTCGAAGTCCGACTCAAGCGCCATTCCTCACACATCTCCAGATGTTTTCGTCTATTCATTGTTGTGGTACTAGTTTTGTTGTGTGCTTATGCAAGCTTTGCTCCCAATGAAATAGACAAGAGCGTTCCCTCCTTTCCAAAACATTATCTGGGCCTCGATTGTACACCATTCTTATTACAATCCAATTGGCTCCTGCTTCGTCTGCATGAATCCAGCAAAATCTGGCGGAGGAAAGCCATTGCGAGTCAGTACATTATTAATTGATTTTCTGAAAATATGATCTGACTTTTTGCATCATCTTCTTTGGTTTCACATACTGCTATCAGCATTAATCCTTGCAGTCTGGCAAAAAAGTGATATGTTACTCTATGATGTACAAATAAAAAAACCTTGTTGCCATTCTCGACACGTACCCGTGGTTGTATACCGAGGATGACATTGTTGCCCATCCATCCACTCTATGAGTGTGGTTAAAATGCACCCATGAATTATGCAAGTCACCTTCTCCCATATGCCATATACGGTTCACAAGGTCAACTCCTGAACCAAGGTCTATAGTCGACATTTTGAAGATGAAACATTTCTCGTTTGGTCCTCCTTGGCCTAGAAACTAGCTTCCATGGAAAAATGGAAAGATGCACTTTTTTTTTAAAGTTGAAAACTTTTATGATACCCATCACTCTACCAATGCTATTTCTCATTTTCTCTCTGTTATACTTTTGAATCTAATCATACAAACAAATAGAATATGTTAGCATTGCACAAACTTATACCATAAGGAGAAGAAGTTTAAAGTTTCACCTTTGGTTCTGCACAATGGGCGTGAAATCCTCCAAAGAGTTCATCACCTCATATTGTCACCTATTTTTTTAATGTTCTCAAGAGTTAGAGAGTTAATAATCAATTTTCTTGTTACTATCATGTGGATACGTCTTGGACCACTGCTTTTGTCTATTTTAAGGACAGTTCCGACCAGCTTCCTAACCTTCTCAATGGCTGCTAGTGATGTTCCAGGTTGCACATTGTGCAAATGCTCCCCAACATGTAGCATTATTCTTGTCATGTCATGTCCTCTTGGAAAGACATAATAGACCATGCAAGAACAAGTCTCAACACAGGAAACCTCTTTCTTACAGTAATGGCAAGTAATACTTGTCCTGTCTTCCACTGCAAGAATTCCCTTTAAAACAAGATCATCTAAATAACCATGAAAGTATGTCCCTTTGAAACAAGATTATCTAAATAACCATGAAAGTATGTCCCTTTGAAACAAGATTATCTAAATAACCATGAAAGTATGTGTCATTATACCTTTTATTGTTCAAATAGTATAAACAATTAAGTCTCTGACACTTCAAAGAACCAAGGCATTGGCTTTTATGAAGAACTATGCAGTCTATTGCCATGTTGGTGACCTTGAGCCTCGTCCATAAATGACCATCAAAATTTTGTTGCATTCCATTCATAGTTGAACCCTTTCCTGAATGTGGAGGTAGTACGAATGCAATATTTCCATTGTATTCATAAGGAATCTCATTAACAGCCACATGTCCATTTGAGTTCTACAATAGCTTCTCCAAGGGCTGTGCCTTATCATTCCCCATAATCCAAGGAATTATCTGCTTGATTTCCTCCTCTCCCTCTAAATCTACTTCAATTATGTCTTGTTTATAATCCTTATCCAGTTCACAATCCTCTCTTGTTTTGGGTGGAGTGTCTTCAACATCTATTGTCGATAACATTGGATTAACAAAACTTGGTTTGTCAAACTCCAGACTCTCATCAGTGTCACTGATGTAGCAAGAAGCTTGGCTATGAACAATCCTGTAATGGCAACTAAGTGATGAATCCAAGAAGAACATTTTATTACCATCTACATCCCATTGATATGGAGTCTCCACTTCAGTTAAGTTTGTACCAAAATGCAAAATAGCATGCAAAGAAACAAAAACAGAACTTGGGGGCAACAATGATTGAAGATAGTACGAGCTCAAAAGGAGCTTGCCATCCCTAAGCTGAAGATTGTGAGTCAATTTCTCGATGCCCATAGACCATGACACAGTTGCTTCAACAATTGCCATTGTAAGCCTAAACAATAAGTTATCCAAGCCTTAACAATGAGTTATCTAAGCTTAAACACAAAGAAAACATCAACTACTATCACCAACTTGAATATCTTTGCAGATAGTATTCACTCATTACAAAATACCTCTCAATTAAAGTACAAAATACTTCTTGGGAAAATATATAATAAAATCTTATGGTAAATGAGGGATTGAACCTATCATGAAGATGTGCATCAAATCAAATATACTAGAACAACTTATACTGCATTATGATTAGTCTTTATACCAAATATTGCAGGGAAAACGTTTATTGTTACATGCTTGCATTTATTTAACGTTCCTTTTTCATAGGCCACCCCTATAACCCTCCTCATTTGGAGCTGTACAGGGGGCTACACCTGTAATAGGCAGGTCATAAAGAAATAAGAGGGTAGAGGGTGGTTTGCAAACCCTCTAAATTCTCTACAGAGGTTTTCAACCATTTAAAGCTGAGAACCAACTTCTTCTTCGGAGGGTCTTCTCACAGCCTTAAATGCACATAATGAAGACCGTAATTGTGGGATCTCACTGCCCCCTCCGCACCTCGGATTCTCGATAGTAGCTGGCAGCGGAAGTAGCTCCCTCATGCGCAGGGCAGGGTTTCCCACTCGGGCCTCGCCCTCAAATGTCTGGGCACGAGACTAAGCTGGGGTGGTCATTCCGAAAACCGAAACCGGGAAAATTTCCCATGCTCGAAAAACGGGGACGATGCCACCATTTTTTATTTTCTTAAGGAATTTTTTTAATGAAGTCAAAATACTGAACTAACCTTCATCTGAATAAACCAGATAGAATGGAAACTATTACAGACTTAACTTGAAGGGATCAACGCTTTTTTCCTAATTGAATCAGGCACAGCCATTGATCTATTCATTAGAGAAGTCTTCAGGTTTTTATTTAACTACTCGAGTTCTAAACGTATTCCTATTAATCAATTTTATTATTAAAACTCTACTGATTCCAGCCTAAGGCCCATGGGTTAGCCACCGCCCAACCACTGGAATTGCTAGAACCAGACAAGTACTCACCCACCCATAATTGAATGCCTTTCTTAATTTTTGCTTTAGAATACAGATACGTACACACTCCTTTTTAAACTTTAACTTATAAAACAATCCATTGACAAACAATTATTGGTTACAGATGTCATAACTCAAAATTTCCATTCAATCTTTGTTTCTCACAAAAAAAACAGTATCACTCTGGACTCTTCATTGAGACCAGCTCTGGTCAGCAACAATGAGATCCAGTAACAGATTACAATAAACATTGGTCCATCATATAATATCTTCCACGACATACGCATGGGTGTCCTAAGCACCGCGAGCCCGTGCATCGCCTAGTCAAAAGAACCCTCCAGGATCCTCTTTAGGTGTCCTGGCACTTCACTCAAGGACCACTTCGTCGGCCCTCGCCCGTCGTATACCGGAAGCACGCGAGTTTTCACCATACCAAGGCTGGTCAAGACTTGGGCAGGTTTTTGCTGCGTGAGCTGTCCTTTGAACACTCCCTGCGCCAGTTGTTGCAACTGAACTTCCCTTAGAAAAACACATATACCAAATGCTCCCTCCAGCATTCTGGCGTAAGACAGTCCTTTAAGAAAACAGGGTTTCTATGCAAGTTTTCAGTTTTGATTTTCTTTTGAATACAATGAGTATATCTTAAATTCGTATCCCAAGACTTTCTGATCGCAGGTCTGAATTCCAAACAGAATTGCATGAATTCTGTAACCTTGATCCTCAGATCAAAATCAAAGGGTCTCAACTTAGTTTTAGATTCGGTGGGTGATTTGAGTGTATTTTTCTGAACTGGTGACATTGTCTTTCCTTGAAACTGACGAAGGAGTTGGTCTTGGTCAAGTCTGATTCCGGGTTCGAGTCTGGTAAGGTTCTTCCGGAACTACCTTTCTCGAAAGGGGTGATATTTCAATTACTAATTTTTCTGAATTTCATTCATTGAATATTCACTTAACTGATTTCTAAACTAATCACGAATTCCTATGAGGAATAAATTAATCATTTATCTAAAATTCTGACTTCGATATTTTTTCTGAGTTTTCTCATTACCATCCTAGAGAATATGAAACGGTAGAATTTTCTCTCACACAGAGTATTTACTTATTCATTTACCAATATTCATGGGATCTAAAAATAGGATTAAAGAGAACTCTTATTTTGAAATAAAAATTATGTATGCATCTATTTATGCATAAAAATCAATTTTGATGAAAGTAACACTTTTATTTAAAAAAAATCTTTTATGCATAAAAATCAATTTTGATGAAATTCATCAAAATTTCTTTTTTCTGCATCTATTTATGCATAAAAATCAATTTTGATGAAAGTAACACTTTTAGAATTAAAAAAAAAATCTTTTATGCATCTATTTATGCATAAAAATTAATTTTGATGAAAGTAAAACTTTTATAATAAAAAAAACTCTTTTATGCTTCTATTTATGCATAAAAATCAATTTTGATGAAATAACACTAAAAAAAAATCTTTTATGCATCTATTTATGCATAAAAATTAATTTTGATTAAAGTAACACTTTTATAATAAAGAAAATTCTTTTATGCATCTATTTATGCATAAAAATCAATTTTGATGAAAGTAACACTTTTATAATAAAAAAATCTTTTATGCATCTATTTATGCATAAAAATCAATTTTGATGAAAGTAACACTTTTATAATAAAAAAATTCTTTTATGCATCTATTTATGCATAAAAATCAATTTTGATGAAAGTAACACTTTTATAATAAATTTTTTTTATGCATCTATTTATGCATAAAAATCAATTTTGATGAAAGTAACACTTTTAGAATACACAAACGGCGGGGATTACTCTTTTTGAATAATAAAAGATAAAACTTATTTCACAATTTTTAAGAAAATTTTGCCATAACCTCCTTTGTATGGCTGACCATTTTTCAATTTTTTTCCATTCTCAAGTTACTTAGAAATTATCCCAAATGGTTTAAAGCATTCTAAACTAATCAAATTCCACTTTTTAAAGAGAAACACTATGAAAAGTTTAATTCTAAGAATTTGATTACATATCTAGGATAAAGAAAGGCTGAATTCAAGAATGAAGAGAGGGGGAAAGCCTTTCCAACAAGGCATAACATCATTTTTCATTAAAAAAAACAAAAACTAGAAAACCATTAAATGGAATAAAGAAAAAGTAGGATTTCTAGCTTACATGAATTTTTGTGAGCTTTCCTTTGGCTTGATGGTTTGAGGGATCTACTCTTGTTTGCAACAAGAGTGGCCACCAATTCTTTTGAAGAGGAAATGGTCAAAAACTAATGAATTATCAATAAATTCACTGTTTTTGGCTCTGGGAGGAGTAGAGTAACAGTGCATAAAACACTATTAAGCTTCTACAAAGGGGGAGGCTTCTATTTATAGGAAAAAGTGAGCTTCTAACCAAGCAAACTGATTCTAGAAATTTTTCGATCAGTTTGGTCAATTTTTGACCATTTTTGGGTCAGTTTAGTTCACTTTTTGGATCCTGTTTTGAATTAGGAGACAAAGGGGGAGGCTTCTATTTATAGGAAAAAGTGAGCTTCTAACCAAGCAAACTGATTCTAGAAATTTTTAGATCAGTTTGGTCAATTTTTGACCATTTTTGGGTCAGTTTAGTTCACTTTTTGGATCCTGTTTTGAATTAGGAGAGAGGAGAGATGAAATATCTAATTTTATTGATTTAAAATTAAAAAGCAATGATGGGAAAAAGGTGCCTACTTCATGAGGGGAAAAAGGCGCCTACTTCATGAGGGGGAATCCCCACTCTGAGGTGTCAAAAATTCATTTTTTAAGTATTTTCTTGGGTCCTTAGTCCACTCTTCATCTTATGTGAGTATTTACTCATTTTTGGGAGGATTTTCTTTATTTTTTCAATTTATCTCCTCCCTACATTTGGATTAATCTGATTGGCCCCTCAGAACCTTAATCTAAAATTTTCAGAAAATCTAGACCCTTAGGATAAGGCCTTTTGAATAGATTATAATTTATTTCTAATGCACCCTCTGAAATTCTTTTTGAACTTCTATTTCAGGAGAATTCATTTTAATAAGATGAGATATTTTTCCATCCAAAAATATTTAAAAATTGAATCACCTCTCTCTAGAAGATTTTCTCTCTCTAGGTGAAAACAGGTAGAAACAAGATCTTTTATATTTCTGAAGAGGGATTTGATTACAAGGGAAGATACTGACCTTTTTGAGAGGCTGGGGAGGAATCTTACATTCTCTCCCACTAGAAAAACGCGAGATGTCCTCATCTCGCAAACTGGGGGTAATCCCGCAATAGTTCGGCTTCTTTCTCCCAAGTGGTCCCATCTTCCCTTGGGTTGAAGAAGTTAAGATTTCATCATCAAGCACTTGGTACATACTTTTTAAGTAGGCTGACATGAAATACATTATGTACTTTGAGATGAGGAGGCAGAAGAAGTTCGTAGGCTAAGTCACCTACATTCTTTGTAATCAAATATGGCCCACAATATCTGGGGAAATATCCGGGGGATAACTTTTGTACTTCCCAAGAGATAGAGAACTTCTTTTGGGGCGTACTCGAATGAAGACCATATCTGCTTCTTCGAATCTTCTGTCTGTCCTCTTCTTATCTGCATACTGTTTCTATCTATCCTGGGTAGCTTTTATATCTTTGCGAATTGATTGCATCTTCTGCTCCATGTCGTCAAGCATCTATCTGGACATCTCGATCCTAATCAATGGGTCGGACCAAGATAATGGAGTTAAGCAATCTTGTCCATACAGAGCTTTGAAAGGGCTCATCCCAATACTTCGGTGATAAGAAGCATTGTAGGCGAACTCGATTAGGTGCAGATAACTTAGCCACTTCTTGGGTTCCCTGCAACAACATCATGACCGAAGTATATCTTCGATTACTTGGTTTACCCTTTCTGTTTGACCGTAGGTCTCAGGGTGGTAAGCTGGTGCTGCGATCCAAGAAAGTTCCTACTGGTTTGAAAAATGTAGTCCAGAATCTTGACGTGAATTTGGGGTCTCGATCACTTACTATTCTTCTGGGTAGGCTATGCAATCTTAAGATTTCCTTGAGAAACACTCTGGCCACATCCATTGCAGTGTAGGTTTCTTTTACTGGAATCAGATGGGCAACTTTGGTTAGTCTATCAACTACCACGAAGATGGAGTTGTAACCTGATTGCACTAAAGGTAATCCAGTAATAAAATCCATACTGATACATTCCCACTTCATCTGGGGGATGTCTAATGGATGTAACTTCCCAGCCATTTTTACTCTCTCGGCTTTGACTTTCTCACAGGTCAGACATTGACGTACATGATCAAGTACATCCTTTTTTAGTCCAGGCCAAAAGAAGCTTTTCTTCACAGACATGTAGGTTTTGATGAAACCTCGATGTCCTGCAATAAGACTGTCATGTGCTTCATTCTTAGATTTTGACCCTTACTTCCCTCATCATTGTGGGAATGCATAACCTGCGATTATAATACATAATTCCATCATCCAGGCTGTACCCTTGAACTCGGTTCAACTCTTGTGGAGTTTTTCTTTCCTGCAACATAGGGCCAAAGAATCTATCCTGCATGATCTTCTCTCTTGCCTCATTAATCAATGGATTTAACACCACTGTAATTGCAAGCAAGGAGGCTTTTTTGCTGAGGGCATCTGCTACCACATTTTCTTTGCTTGGACGGTTTAAAAATAAAATTCCTGTAGGGTCTGCATCCACCTTCTTTGGTGCATGTTGAGATCCTTCTGAGTGAAGATCCATTTTAAGCTCTGATGATCTGTCATCATCAAAGTGAATCTTTGACCCAGTAGGTAATGTCTCCATAATTTCACGGCATATACTACTGAAAGTAGCTCCAGGTCGTGGACAGCATAATTCCTCTCATACGTTCTGAGTTTTCGGGATTCATAGGCCATTGCATGACCTTCCTGCATGAGTGCACCTCCTAGGGCAAAACCACTGGCATCATTTACTACCTTAAAGGGTAGAGAGAAATCTGGCAATTTTAGAACGGGATTGGTTACCAAGGCGGTGTTCAGCTTATGAAAAGCACCCTGGCACCTGGCAGGTATTCTTCTTGAGAAGATTAGTCAGGGGGGAAGCTATGAGAGCATACTTTGGTATAAAAATTTTATACCAACCAGTCAATCCAAAGAATCCTCTGACTTCTTTCACTGTCTTTGCTTCAGGCCAATCTATGACTACTTGGACTTTTGCGAAATCTGGAGAAATTCCATCTTTGAATACCATCTATGACTGCTTGGACTTTTGTACGTGCGCAGGGCTACTGGCTGAGCTCCGGGGGTCAATTCTATCTCATGATCTACTTCCTGAATCATGTAAGATTCCTCCCTAGCCTCTCAAGACGACCAGCATCTTCACGTGTAATTGAATTCCTCTTCAGAAATATAAAAGATCTTATTTCTAACCGTTTTAACATAGAGAGATAAAATATTCTAGAGAGAGGATATTCAGATTTTGAATATTTTTAGATAGAAAAATTTCTCATATTATTAAAATGAATTCCCCTGAAACAGAAATTCAAAAAGAACTTTCCAATGTGCAATTGGAATTAATTGGAAATGGGTATAAAGGACCTTAGTCTAAGGGTCTAGATTTTCAAAAAATTTTGGATTATGGTCCAATTAAGGTTCCTATGGGCCAATAGCATCAATCCATGTGTAGGGAGGAGATAAATCCAATTTGTAAAAGAAGATACCCAAAAATGAGTAAATGCTCACATAAGATGAAGAGTTGACTATGTACAAGGTTTATTAGTAAGAAACTATGAGTAATATCAAAAAATGAGATAATTTGGGTATCCAAAAATGAGTAAATGCTCACATAAGATGAAGAGTTGAATATGTACAAGGTTTATTAGTAAGAAACTATGAGTATTACTAAAAAAATGAGATATTTTAGGTATAATGATTCCATTTTGACACATATGTAAGGAAGGGGAGTCCCTTAAAGGAGGTGCATACTTCACATGCTTGAATGAGTTTTAAACTCAAAAATAATGTGATATTTTTATCTCTTCTCTCTCTTGAACCAAACCAAATCAAAAAGGAACCAAACCGAATAAAAAAGGAACCAAACTAGGTCCAAATCTAGTCCAAATTCAACCAAACTGAAATTGGAAAATTCTAGAAATGAGTTAGCTTTGGTTAGAGCCTCCCTCTCCTATAAATAGAACATGAGTCCTTTGAAAAAAAGGAGGATAATTTTACGATATTAGAACTATGCTAAAATAATGCTAATTTTTACTATTCTCTAAAATTCTCTCCAAATTGGAGAAATTGGAGCTTCCCTCTTTCTTCAATCCCCATTGGTGGCTCCATCAACATACTAAACCAATTGATTGGTTGAGGGCCTCTACCGTGAACAAAGAATCAAGCAATTTGTAAGGTAAGTGGTGAATTTTGATCTTTTCTATAATTTCTCAATGTTTCTCTCTTCTCAACCCCTCTCAAGCTTGAGAAGCTTAATTGGAATAGTTTTTGAATGCTATTGAAGTTAATTGATGAATGGTAGTAAAGAATTACATAAATTGATGAATGCTATTGAAGTGATGAATGATAGTAAAGAATTACATAAACTTCCATTTATACTTAATTCTAATGGTTTTTATGTAATCTCTCTCTCTCACTCAAGAAATGGTCATTCTCATGACCTATTCTCAATCCAAATGAAGCTTTTCATAAAGCTTTTCCTCAATCCAAGATTAATCTATGCTTAAGACCAAATTAATGGCTTTTCCTATGCTTTTAGTTTATGTATTTCATGAATATTGATGATTCAATCCATTATGGGTTAATGATCCAATTAGGGATCATTCTAATCATTCCCTTAATGATAAGCTTTATCTTTTAAAATAATTGAGATTTATCAGTCATAGTAGCGGAGCTATGGCAAAATTTTTATAAAAATTACTCATAAAATAATTTCATTCAAAGCATGAAAAGAGGACTTCCTACCATATTCTAGGAATTATCATCCTAGATTAATTAAAAGAATTTTATTGTAATCATGGAGAAATTGATTTTTATGTTATGCATAATTAAGATGCATAAGAGAAATTCTTTTATTAAAAGAATGATTTTTCATCGTAAATGAATTGTATGCATAAACATATGCATAAAGGATAAAAAATTTATATTAAAAGAACGATTTTCATCATAAAAGAATTGTATGCATAAACATATGCTTAAAGGATATAATTTTTATATTAAGAGTGTGATTTTCATCATAAAAATGGATTTTATGCATAAATAAAATGCATAAGAGAAATTCTTTCATTCTAAAAGTGTAATTTCTACTAAATTGGATTTATGCATGGATAGATGCATAAAGAATTTGATTTTAATTCAAAAGTGTCATTCTCATTTAAAATGAATTTATACATAGGAAGATACGTAAAAGATTGATTTTAATTCAAAAGTGTCATTCTCATTTAAAATGAATTTATGCATAGGAAGATGCATAAAAAAATTGATTTTATTTCGAAAGTGTTATTCTCCTAAAAATAGAATTTATGCATGCGTAAAGAAATCTTATATCAAATATAAGAATTCTCTTGTATTCTATAAATAGATATTGAGATGTGATAGGATGAGTTAATAGATATGAGATGTGATAAGATTGAGTATGGGATGAGTGGATGTGGATGTATGGATGTGAATGTGGATGTGTATGCATGTAGAAGTGGATGTATGAATGTGCATGTAGATGTGGATGTATGAATGTGGATGTGGAGGTATGCATGTAGATGTGGATGTATGAATGAGGATGTGTGGATGTGAATGTGAATGTGGATGAATGGATGTAGATATGGATGTGGATGTATACATGTAGATGTGGATGTATGCATATAGATGTGGATGTATGGATGTGAATGTGCATGTAGATGTGGATGTATGAATGAGGATGTGTGGATGTGAATGTGGATGTGGATGAATGAATGTAGATATGGATGTGGATGTATACATGTAGATGTGGATGTATGCATATAGATGTGGATGTATACATATAGATGTGAATGTATGGATGTGAATGTGCATGTAGATGTGGATGTATGAATGAGGATGTGTGGATGTAGATACGAATGTGGATGTATACATGTAGATGTGGATGTATGCATATAGATGTGGATGTATGGATGTGAATGTGCATGTAGATGTGGATGTGGAGGTATGCATGTACATGTGGATGTATCAATGAGGATGTGTGGATGTGAATGTGGATGTGGATGAATGGATGTAGATATGGATGTGGATGTATACATGTAGATGTGGATGTATGCATATAGATGTGGATGTATGGATGTGAATGTGCATGTAGATGTGGATGTAGGAATGAGGATGTATGAATGTGCATGTAGATGTGGATGTATGAATGTAGATGTGGATGTATGCATGTAGATGTGAATGTATGCATATAGATGTGGATGTATGGAGGTGAATGTGCATGTAGATGTGGATGTATGAATGTGGATGTGAACGTATGCATATAGATGTGGATGTATGGATGTAGTTGTGGATGTATGGATGTGAATGTGGATGTGGATGTGGATATATGTATGGATGTGAATATATGATATGTGATGTGAAGGAATCTGAAGTGATGAGATGGAAAATGATGTGATTGGATGAGTACACATATAAATGGAATGTGGAATAAGTAATGTGGATTGATGAGGGATAATGTGGAAAAATGAGAGTTAATATAGAAACTGTATTTGTAAACTGTTTGTAAATGGCTGTTTTATGTCAAGAATGCTGGGGAAGCATTTTGACCGTCTTGTGATTAAGGTCGTGGGTTGCAACTGCTGTGACGGAGAGTCAATGGAGGACGTCTCGCGTAGCAAAGTCGGCCGAGGTCTTGACCAGCCGCGGTTCGATGAAAATGGTGAGCTTCTGGTACGGTGGATGAGGGACCAAGGAAGCGGCCTATGAGTGAAGCGCTAGGTCACCTGGGAAGGATCCTAGAGGGTGCTGACGATACGGTGCTCGGGCTCTGGGTCGCCCACCAGGATACCCACACGTGCATCGAGGAAGATATTGGAACAAGGAGTAAGAGTTGTTTTCTGAAACCGGGCATGGATCTGGTTGATTGACCTTGCTGGTCTTCAATGGATGAGTCCATGGCTCTTTATATGGATCTGTTGGTTGATCTTGCTGATCTTCAACGAGAGTCCATCTTGATTTTTATAAGTGATTATATTGCCGAGTATTATGGGCTAGGAACTATTGAAAAGGCCCCTGAGTGGACAGGTGGTGAGCGTTCTGGTTGCCAATGATGCCATAGATACTTTGATGAAGGAATGATGGGAAATTAAGAATCAACCGGATAATTTGGAAGATTATGATCAGTGATACTATGGTTTCATTAAAGGATTGTTTTAAAACTGGTTGAATCTGTGAAAAAGGCAATTTCATATTGTGTGTGTAAGTGGTGTGACTAGTTTTATTTTTGCATGAACTTCCAGCTAGGGGGCCTGGGAAGTCTTTTTCCTTGGTACCCAGGACAAAACCTAACCAAATTCCTAATTGGATCCCATCACTACAGTGGTTGGGCGGTTGGCTAACCCATGGGACTGGATAGGGTTAGGCTGGACTGATGGATCCATAAATCAAGACTCAATTTTTGTTATTACGATAGATAAAGTAAATCCCCGATAGTAATTGTTCTATGGATAGGAATCAACGGCTGTGCCTCTTGATGGGGAAAAAAGCGTTGATCCCAATGATCCAAGTGCAAGTTTCTTCCTTGATCAGACCGAGTATCTTTATAGGTGTAGTCGAATCAGCTTGATCAGTAATGGCCTTGACTACATTAGAGTAAAAAGTTATCCTGGTGCAATCGCCTGTGCCTTCCGAATAAAGGAAGTTTTTTCGGGTTCGGTTTTGGAAAAAACGACGGATTAGTTTCTTGTCCGGATATCCGTGTGGGCGAGGCCCCGAGTGTGGGACCCTGCCCCGTGCAAGAAGTGCTACTTCCGCTGCTAGCGCCCCGAATCCGTTGCGCGGTGGGGACATGGATCTCATAGTTGGTATCAGAGCGAATTGGCTAATAAAGATCAACTGAGAAGACAAATATGTCAAAAATTTATCAAGAAACACAAAAAGGTTGTAATTGTGTGATATAATTCATACAATTTGATATTCAAACTGAAATTCGTAATTGGGTAATTGGGTCTTCAGATGGAAGTACCGCAATTATATAGAATCCCTGACTTGCTTGAGGCCTAGACATGATGGTATTTACCTTATAATTCCAAGGGCCGTGACTACCTGTATATACCGAGAGTATAACTATAGCTCTTTACTGATAGTATATACGAGTAAATCTAAGACTTGAAATTATAAGCGTTAATGCTATCCACATGATGAATTCGAATGTGGTTGATATGATTTTTAATTCTCTTTGAGAATTGATGAATTGATTTGGATTCTGATTGAAAAATTATGATTTCTGAAATGTAGTTGAAATATAATAACCTGAGCGAAACCACAATGAGGATGAATGGGACGAGTCCCTGTGATGATATTCATAACTGGAATGATGATAATGAATTCAGCAAATCACTATGAGATTAGTGGATTGTGCTGTCAGATTGCTACTATTAACACTTGACCGGTAGATCAAGTTAAGGGATGACAAATTGAGAACTTGCTTGACTGAAATTCCCGTGGAGGAATGTTCAGAAGGAAATTTTTCAGGCTAATGGACCATTATCATGTCAAAGATATGAATGATATGATCTGAATGAATTGTTATTTAGTGATGAGTTCTATATAAGGGATATTTATCCCAGTATTCTGCTGGGTTGACCAGAATATAAGGAACCCCAGAATAAAATTGGATCTTAAGAAAAAGACTTGTCCTCTACCTTGCGAGATGAGGACATCTCGCACTTTTTTAAGTGGGGTAGAATGTAAGATTCCTCCCCCAGCCGTCGAGGTATACAGGAATAAGAACCTCCCTTTCTGATCTTATAATTATTCCCTCTCTAAAATACAAGAAAGATTCTGTAAAAAAAAAAAGTTCCTTTCCCCAGAATACTTTCTCAGGAGTCCCATCTGTTTTAAGGATTCAGAACAATGAGTTCAGAAGTGAGAATCGGTGTTTTGGATACCAAGGTTTTGGTCTTCATTCGAGTACAGCCCAAAAGAAATTCTTTATCTCTTGGGAAGTATAAGAAGTTATCTCCAGATATTGTGGACCTTATCTGAATTCAAAGAAAGAAGGTGACTTAGCCTACGAGTTTCTTTTACCTCCTCATCTCAAAGTTCATAATGTATTTCATGTAAACCTTCTATAGAAAAATGTGCCAAACCCAAATCATGGAAAGACGGTAAAACTTCAGTGGCAAGATACCGTTGGCTTCTAGGTTACGCTAGCTCCTTCCTTTATATAAGTCGTAACTTTTACTTGTCACTCACAGTAATCTTACTTCCATCGATCTCCTTTCTTTCTTAATCTCCTTCATGGCTTCGTAGCAGGAATTGGTTTTATCCATGATGATTTCTCACCTTCAAGACGCAAGGGAGTCTGTGAAGAAGGATTTTAGAGCACTCACTTTTCCCTCACTTGGGAACTTCTGTAGCTCAGACCAAATGGCGGACCTGTCGAGATATAACTAGGGTAACACCGTGGGGGCGACAGCACTTCCATAACAATGTCCGCTTGGCTATGGTTATTGAAGCTTTGGGTTTGGGTCCCCGATACTACTGCGTGATGAGATCAAGGCATATTGGATTTTCTAAGCGGGTCTTCTTACTGGCATGTTTTCTTCCTCATCAGAAGATATGCCTTTACCCTATTTTTGGCTTGCCTCTCAGAGGTCCTTTTGTTAGATCACCTCATACCACTGAGGTATGTGCTGCAACTACCAGCCGAATTATTCCCATAGACGAGTTACCTTATTCGTGTGTAGCTTGTGAGTGCTGTTTTTGTGACCATATGATGGACGGGCTTATGGAAGTGTAAAAAGTTCTCCTATCTTTACTGTATATGTTCCAAGAGTGAATAAAGTTGAAATCTTTGTTCTTGTCTTGAGTCTTGCTCTCTTTGAGACTTCTTGGTGGTTAATCTTAATTAAATTTTTCTCTTAGTCTCATATTCGTGCATCTTACGAAATTATCCCAGTTTGCGAGATGAGGATATCTCGCGTTCTTCAAGTGGGAGAGAATGTAAGATTCCTCCCCAGCCTCTCAAGACGACCAGCATCTTCCCGTGTAATTAAATTCCTCTTCAGAAATATAAAAGATCTTATTTCTAACCGTTTTAACATAGAGAGAGAAAATATTCTAGAGAGAGAATATTAGGATTTTGAATATTTTTAGATAGAAAAATTTCTCATATTATTAAAATGAATTCCCCTGAAACAGAAATTCAAAAAGAACTTTCCAATGTGCAATTAGAATTAATTGGAAATGGGTATAAAGGACCTTAGCCTAAGGGTCTAGATTTTCAAAAAATTTTGGATTATGGTCCAATTAAGGTTCCTATGGGCCAATAGCATCAATCCATGTGTAGGGAGGAGATAAATCCAATTTGTAAAAGAAGATACCCAAAAATGAGTAAATGCTCACATAAGATGAAGAGTTGACTATGTACAAGGTTTATTAGTAAGAAACTATGAGTAATATCAAAAAATGAGATAATTTGGGTATCCAAAAATGAGTAAATGCTCACATAAGATGAAGAGTTGAATATGTACAAGGTTTATTAGTAAGAAACTATGAGTATTACTAAAAAAAAAGAGATATTTTGGGTATAATGATTCCATTTTGACACATATGTAAGGAAGAGTCCCTTAAAGGAGGTGCATACTTCACATGCTTGAATGAGTTTTAAACTAAAAAATAATGTGATATTTTTATCTCTCCTCTCTCTTGAACCAAACCAAATCAAAAAGGAACCAAACCGAATAAAAAAGGAACCAAACTAGGTTCAAATCTAGTCCAAATTCAACCAAACTGAAATTGGAAAATTCTAGAAATCAGTTAGCTTTGGTTAGAGCCTCCCTCTCCTATAAATAGAACATGAGTCCTTTAAAAAAAAGGAGGAGAATTTTACGATATTAGAACTATGCTAAAATAATGCTAATTTTTACTATTCTCTAAAATTCTCTCCAAATTGGAGAAATTGGAGCTTCCCTCTTTCTTCAATCCCCATTGGTGGCTCCATCAACATACTAAACCACTTGATTGGTTGGGGGCCTCTATTGTGAACAAAGAATCAAGCAATTTGTAAGGTAAGTGGTGAATTTTGATCTTTTCTATAATTTCTCAATGTTTCTCTCTTCTCAACCCCTCTCAAGCTTGAGAAGCTTAATTGGAATAGTTTTTGAATGCTATTGAAGTTAATTGATGAATGGTAGTAAAGAATTACATAAATTGATGAATGCTATTGAAGTTAATTGATGATAGTAAAGAATTATATAAACTTCCATTTATACTTAATTCTAATGGTTTTTATGTAATCTCTCTCTCTCTCTCACTCAAGAAATGGTCATTCTCATGACCTATTCTCAATCCAAATGAAGCTTTTCATAAAGCTTTTTCTTAATCCAAGATTAATCTATGCTTAAGACCAAATTAATGGCTTTCCCTATGCTTTTAGTTCATGTATTTCATGAATATTGATGATTCAATCCATTATGGGTTAATGATCCAATTAGGGATCATTCTAATCATTCCCTTAATGATAAGCTTTATCTTTTAAAATAATTGAGATTTATCAGTCATAGTAGCGGAGCTATGGTAAATTTTTTATAAAAATTACTCATAAAATAATTTCATTCAAAGCATGAAAAGAGGACTTCCTACCATATTCTAGGAATTATCATCCTAGATTAATTAAAAGAATTTTATTGTAATCATGGAGAAATTGATTTTTATGTTATGCATAATTAAGATGCATAAGAGAAATTATTTTATTAAAAGAATGATTTTTCATCATAAATAAATTGTATGCATAAACATATGCATAAAGGATAAAAAATTTATATTAAAAGAATGATTTTCAACATAAAAGAATTGTATGCATAAACATATGCTTAAAGGATATAATTTTTATATTAAGAGTGTGATTTTCATCATAAATGGTATTTATGCATAAGATGCATAAGAGAAATTCTTTCATTCTAAAAGTGTAATTCCTACTAAATTGGATTTATGCATGGATAGATGCATAAAGAATTTGATTTTAATTCGAAAGTGTCATTCTCATTTAAAATGAATTTATACATAGGAAGATACATAAAAGATTGATTTTAATTCAAAAGTGTCATTCTTCTTTAAAATGAATTTATGCATAGGAAGATGCATAAAAGATTGATTTTATTTCGAAAGTGTTATTCTCCTAAAAATAGAATTTATGCATGCGTAAAGAAATCTTATATCAAATATAAGAATTCTCTTGTATTCTATAAATAGATATTGAGATGTGATAGGATGAGTTAAGAGTTATATGAGATGTGATAAGATTGAGTATGGGATGAGTGGATGTGGATGTATGGATGTGAATGTGGATGTGTATGCATGTAGAAGTGGATGTATGAATGTGCATGTAGATGTGGATGTGGAGGTATGCATGTAGATGTGGATGTATGAATAAGGATGTGTGGATGTGTATGCATGTAGAAGTGGATGTATGAATGTGCATGTAGATGTGGATGTGGAGGTATGCATGTAGATGTGGATGTATGAATGAGGATGTGTGGATATGAATGTGGATGTGGATGAATGGATGTAGATATGGATGTGGATGTATACATGTAGATGTGGATGTATGCATATAGATGTGGATGTATGGATGTGAATGTGCATGTAGATGTGGATGTATGAATGAGGATGTGTGGATGTGGATGAATGGATGTAGATACGAATGTGGATGTATACATGTAGATGTGGATGTATGCATATAGATGTGGATGTATGGATGTGAATGTGCATGTAGATGTGGATGTATGAATGTGGATGTGGAGGTATGCATGTAGATATGGATGTATGAATGAGGATGTGTGGATGTGAATGTGGATGTGGATGAATGGATGTAGATATGGATGTGGATGTATACTTGTAAATGTGGATGTATGGATGTGAATGTGCATGTAGATGTGGATGTAGGAATGAGGATGTATGAATGTGCATGTAGATGTGGATGTATGAATGTAGATGTGGATGTATGCATGTAGATGTGAATGTATGCATATAGATGTGAATGTATGCATATAGATGTGGATGTATGGAGGTGAATGTGCATGTAGATGTGGATGTATGAATGTGGATGTGAACGTATGCATATAGATGTGGATGTATGGATGTAGTTGTGGATGTATGGATGTGAATGTGGATGTGGATGTGGATATATGTATGGATGTGAATATATGATATGTGATGTGAAGGAATCTGAAGTGATGAGATGGAAAATGATGTGATTGGATGAGTACACATATAAATGGAATGTGGAATAAGTAATGTGGATTGATGAGGGATAATGTGGAAAAATGAGAGTTAATATAGAAACTGTATTTGTAAACTGTTTGTAAATGGCTGTTTTATGTCAAGAATGCTGGGGAAGCATTTTGACCGTCTTGTGATTAAGGTCGTGGGTTGCAACTGCTGACGGAGAGTCAATGGAGGATGTCTCGCGTAGCAAAGTCGGAGGTCTTGACCAGCCTTGGTTCGATTAAAATGGTGAGCTTCCGGTACGGTGGATGAGGGACCAAGGAAGCGGCCTATGAGTGAAGCGCTAGGTCACCTGCGAAGGATCCTAGAGGGTGCTGACCATACGGTGCTCGGGCTCTGGGTCGCCCACCAGGATACCCACACGTGCGTCGAGGAAGATATTGGAACAAGGAGTAAGAGTTGTTTTCTGAAACCGGGCATGGATCTGGTTGATTGACCTTGCTGGTCTTCAATGGATGAGTCCATGGCTCTTTATATGGATCTGTTGGTTGATCTTGCTGATCTTCAACGAGAGTCCATCTTGATTTTTATAAGTGATTATATTGCCGAGTAATATGGGCTAGGAACTATTGAAAAGGCCCCTGAGTGGACAGGTGGTGAGCGTTTTGGTTGCCAATGATGCCATAGATACTCTGATGAAGGAATGATGGGAAATTAAGAATCAACCGGATAATTTGGAAGATTATGATCAGTGATACTATGGTTTCATTAAAGGATTGTTTTAAAACTGGTTGAATCTGTGAAAAAGGCAATTTCATATTGGGTGTGTAAGTGGTGTGACTAGTTTTATTTTTGCATGAACTTCCGGCTAGGGCGCCTAGGAACTCTTTTTCTCCCTGGTACCCAGGACAAAACCTAACCAAATTCCTAATTGGATCCCATCACTACAGTGGTTAGGTGGTTGGCTAACCCATGGGACTGGATGGGGTTAGGCTGGACTGATGGATCCGTAAATAGAGACTCAATTTTTGTTATTACGATAGATAAAGTAAATCCCCGATAGTAATTGTTCTATGGATAGGAATCAACGGCTGTGCCTCTTGATGGGGAAAAAAGCGTTGATCCCAATGATCCAAGTACAAGTTTCTTCCTTGATCAGACCGAGTATCTTTATAGGTGCAGTCGGATCAGCTTGATCAGTAATGGCCTTGACTACATTAGAGTAAAAAGTTATCCTGGTGGAATCGCCTGTGCCTTCCGAATAAAGGAAGTTTTTCCGGGTTCAGTTTTGGAAAAACCGACGGATTAGTTTCTTGTCCAGATATCCGTGGGCGAGGCCCCGAGTGTGGGACCCTGCCCCGCGCAAGAAGTGCTACGTCCACTGCTAGCACCCCGAATCCGTTGAGCGGTGGGGACAGGGATCTCACAGTTGGTATCAGAGCGAATTGGCTAATAAAGATCAACTAAGAAGACAAATATGTCAAAAATTTATCAAGAAACACAAAAAGGTTGTAATTGTGTGATATAATTCATACAATTTGATATTAAAACTGAAATTGGTAATTGGGTAATTAGGTCTTTAGATGGAAGTACCGCAATTATATAGAATCCCTGATTTGCTTGAGGCCTAGACATGATGGTATTTACCTTATAATTCCAAGGGCCGTGACTACCCGTATATACTGAGAGTATAACTGCAGCTCTTTACTGACAGTATATATGAGTAAATCTAAGACTTGAAATTATAAGCGTTAATGCTATCCACATGATGAATTCGAATGTGGTTGATATGATTTTTAATTCTGTTTGAGAATTGATGAATTGATTTGGAGTCTGATTGAAAAATGATGATTTCTGAAATGTAGTTGAAATATAATAACCTGAGCGAAACCACAATGAGGATGAATGGGACGAGTCCCTGTGATGATATTCATAACTGGAATGATGATAATGAATTCAGCAAATCACTACGAGATTAGTGGATTGTGCTGTCAGATTGCTACTATTAACACTTGACCGGTAGATCAAGTTAAGGGATGACAAATTGAGAACTTGCTTGACTGAAATTCCCATGGAGGAATGTTCAGAAGGAAATTCCCGTGGAGGAATGTTCAAAAGGAAATTTTTGGGTCTTATGGACCATTATCATGTTAAAGATATGAATGATATGATCTGAATGAATTGTTATTTAGTGATGAGTTCTATATAAGGGATATTTATCCCAGTATTCTATTGGGTTGACCAGAATATAAGGAACCCCAGAATAAAATTGGATCTTAAGAAAAAGACTTGTCCTCTACCTTGCGAGATGAGGACATCTCGCACTTTTTTAAGTGGGGTAGAATGTAAGATTCCTCCCCCCAGCCGTCGAGGTATACAGGAATAAGAACCTCCCTTTCTGATCTTATAATTATTCCCTCTCTAAAATAAAAGAAAGATTCTGTTAAAAAAAAGTTCCTTTTCCCAGAATACTTTCTCAGGAGTCCCATCTGTTTTAAGGATTCAGAACAATGAGTTCAGAAGTGAGAATTTTTTTTTAGGATACCAAGGTTTTGGTCTTCATTCGAGTACGGCCCAAAAGAAATTCTTTATCTCTTGGGAAGTATAAGAAGTTATCTCCAGATATTGTGGACCTTATCTGAATTCAAAGAAAGAAGGTGACTTAGCCTACGAGTTTCTTTTACCTCCTCATCTCAAAGTTCATAATGTATTTCATGTAAACCTTCTATAGAAAAATGTGCCAAACCCAAATCATGGAAAGACGGTAAAACTTCAGTGGCAAGATACCGTTGGCTTCTAGGTTACGCTAGCTCCTTCTTTTATATAAGTCGTAACTTTTACTTGTTGTCACTCACAGTAATCTTACTTCCATCGATCTCCTTTCTTTCTTAATCTCCTTCATGGCTTGGTAGCAGGAATTGGTTTTATCCATGATGATTTCTCATCTTCAAGATGCAAGCGAGTCTGTGAAGAAGGATTTTAGAGCACTCACTTTCCCTCACTTGGGAACTTCTGTAGCTCAGACCAAATGGCGGACCTGTCGAGATATAACTAGGGTAACACCGTGGGGGCGACAGCACCTCCGTAACAATGTCCGCTTGGCTATGGTTATTGAAGCTTTGGGTTTGGGTCCCCGATACTACTGCGTGATGAGATCAAGGCATATTGGATTTTCGAAGCGGGTCTTCTTACTGGCATGTTTTCTTCCTCATCAGAAGATATGCCTTTACCCCGTTTTTGGCTTGCCTCTCAGAGGTCCTTTTGTTAGATCACATCATACCACTGAGGTATGTGCTACAACTACCAGCCGAATTATTCCCATAGACGAGTTACCTTATTCGTGTGCAGCTTGTGAGTGCTGTTTTTGTGACCATATGATGGACGGGCTTATGGAAGTGTAAAAAGTTCTCCTATCTTTACTGTATATGTTTCAAGAGTGAATAAATTTGAAATCTTTGTTCTTGTCAGTCTTGCTCTCTTTGAGACTTCTTGGTGGTTAATCTTAATTAAAATTTTCTCTTAGTCTCATATTCGTGCATCTTGCGAAATTACCCCAGTTTGCGAGATGACATCTCGCGTTTTTCAAGTGGGAGAGAATGTAAGATTCCTCCCCAGCCTCTCAAGACGACCAGCATCTTCTTGTGTAATTAAATTCCTCTTCAGAAATATAAAAGATCTTATTTCTAACCGTTTTAACATAGAGAGAGAAAATATTCTAGAGAGAGAATATTCAGATTTTGAATATTTTTAGATAGAAAAATTTCTCATATTATTAAAATGAATTCCCGTGAAACAGAAATTCAAAAAGAACTTTCCAATGTGCAATTGGAATTAATTGGAAATGGGTATAAAGGACCTTAGCCTAAGGGTCTAGATTTTCAAAAAATTTTGGATTATGGTCCAATTAAGGTTCCTATGGGCCAATAGCATCAATCCATGTGTAGGGAGGAGATAAATCCAATTTGTAAAAGAAGATACCCAAAAATGAGTAAATGCTCACATAAGATGAAGAGTTGACTATGTACAAGGTTTATTAGTAAGAAACTATGAGTAATATCAAAAAATGAGATAATTTGGATATCCAAAAATGAGTAAATGCTCACATAAGATGAAGAGTTGAATATGTACAAGGTTTATTAGTAAGAAACTATGAGTATTACTAAAAAAATGAGATATTTTAGGTATAATGATTCCATTTTGACACATATGTAAGGAAGGGGAGTCCCTTAAAGGAGGTGCATACTTCACATGCTTGAATGAGTTTTAAACTCAAAAATAATGTGATATTTTTATCTCTTCTCTCTCTTGAACCAAACCAAATCAAAAAGGAACCAAACCGAATAAAAAAGGAACCAAACTAGGTCCAAATCTAGTCCAAATTCAACCAAACTGAAATTGGAAAATTCTAGAAATGAGTTAGCTTTGGTTAGAGCCTCCCTCTCCTATAAATAGAACATGAGTCCTTTGAAAAAAAGGAGGATAATTTTACGATATTAGAACTATGCTAAAATAATGCTAATTTTTACTATTCTCTAAAATTCTCTCCAAATTGGAGAAATTGGAGCTTCCCTCTTTCTTCAATCCCCATTGGTGGCTCCATCAACATACTAAACCAATTGCCATTGGTTGGGGGCCTCTACCATGAACAAAGAATCAAGCAATTTGTAAGGTAAGTGGTGAATTTTGATCTTTTCTATAATTTCTCAATGTTTCTCTCTTCTCAACCCCTCTCAAGCTTGAGAAGCTTAATTGGAATAGTTTTTGAATGCTATTGAAGTTAATTGATGAATGGTAGTAAAGAATTACATAAATTGATGAATGCTATTGAAGTTAATTGATGAATGATAGTAAAGAATTACATAAACTTCCATTTATACTTAATTCTAATGGTTTTTATGTAATCTCTCTCTCTCACTCAAGAAATGGTCATTCTCATGACCTATTCTCAATCCAAATGAAGCTTTTCATAAAGCTTTTTCTTAATCCAAGATTAATCTATGCTTAAGACCAAATTAATGGCTTTCCCTATGCTTTTAGTTTATGTATTTCATAAATATTGATGATTCAATCCATTATGGGTTAATGATCCAATTAGGAATCATTCTAATCATTCCTTTAATGATAAGCTTTATCTTTTAAAATAATTGAGATTTATCAGTCATAGTAGCGGAGCTATGGTAAAATTTTGATAAAAATTACTCATAAAATAATTTCATTCAAAGCATGAAAAGAGGACTTCCTACCATATTCTAGGAATTATCATCCTAGATTAATTAAAAGAATTTTATTGTAATCATGGAGAAATTGATTTTTATGTTATGCATAATTAAGATGCATAAGAGAAATTCTTTTATTAAAAGAATGATTTTTTATCATAAATGAATTGTATGCATAAACATATGCATAAAGGATAAAAAGCTTATATTAAAAGAATGATTTTCATCATAAAAATCATAAAAGAATTGTATGCATAAACATATGCTTAAAGGATATAATTTTTATATTAAGAGTGTGATTTTCATCATAAATAGATTTTATGCATAAATAAGATGCATAAGAGAAATTATTTCATTCTAAAAGTGTAATTCCTACTAAATTGGATTTATGCATGGATAGATGCATAAAGAATTTTATTTTAATTCAAAAGTGTCATTCTCATTTAAAATGAATTTATACATAGGAAGATACATAAAAGATTGATTTTAATTCAAAAGTGTCATTCTCATTTAAAATGAATTTATGCATAGGAAGATGCATAAAAGATTGATTTTATTTTGAAAGTGTTATTCTCCTAAAAATAGAATTTATGCATGCGTAAAGAAATCTTATATCAAATATAAGAATTCTCTTGTATTCTATAAATAGATATTGAGATGTGATAGGATGAGTTAAGAGTTATATGAGATGTGATAAGATTGAGTATGGGATGAGTGGATGTGGATGTATGGATGTGAATGTGGATGTGTATGCATGTAGAAGTGGATGTATGAATGTGCATGTAGATGTGGATGTATGAATGTGGATGTGGAGGTATGCATGTAGATGTGGATGTATGAATGAGGATGTGTGGATGTGAATGTGGATGTGGATGAATGGATGTAGATATGGATGTGGATGTATACATGTAGATGTGGATGTATGCATATAGATGTGGATGTATGGATGTGAATGTGCATGTAGATGTGGATGTATGAATGAGGATGTGTGGATGTGGATGAATGGATGTAGATATGGATGTGGATGTATACATATAGATGTGGATGTATGCATATAGATGTGGATGTATGTATGTGAATGTGCATGTAGATGTGGATGTATGCATGAGGATGTGTGGATGTGGATGAATGGATGTAGATATGAATGTGGATGTATACATGTAGATGTGGATGTATGCATATAGATGTGGATGTATGGATGTGAATGTGCATGTAGATGTGGATGTATGAATGTGGATGTGGAGGTATGCATGTAGATGTGGATGTATGAATGAGGATGTCTGGATGTGAATGTGGATGTGGATGAATGGATGTAGATATGGATGTGGATATATACATGTAGATGTGGATGTATGCATATTGATGTGGATGTATGGATGTGAATGTGCATGTAGATGTGGATGTAGGAATGAGGATGTATGAATGTGCATGTAGATGTGGATGTATGAATGTAGATGTGGATGTATGCATGTAGATGTGAATGTATGCATATAGATGTGGATGTATGGAGGTGAATGTGCATGTAGATGTGGATGTATGAATGTGGATGTGAATGTATGCATATAGATGTGGATGTATGGATGTAGCTATGGATGTATGGATGTGAATGTGGATGTGGATGTGGATATATGTATGGATGTGAATATATGATATGTGATGTGAAGGAATCTGAAGTGATGAGATGGAAAATGATGTGATTGGATGAGTACACATATAAATGGAATGTGGAATAAGTAATGTGGATTGATGAGGGATAATGTGGAAAAATGAGAGTTAATATAGAAACTGTATTTGTAAACTGTTTGTAAATGACTGTTTTATGTCAAGAATGCTGGGGAAGCATTTTGACCATCTTGTGATTAAGGTCGTGGATTGCAACTGCTGACAGAGAGTCAATGGAGGACGTCTCGCGTAGCAAAGTCGGCCGAGGTCTTGACCAGCCTCAGTTCGATTAAAATGGTGAGCTTCCGGTACGGTGGATGAGGGACCAAGGAAGCGGCCTATGAGTGAAGCGCTAGGTCACCTGCGAGAAGGATCCTAGAGGGTGCTGACCATACGGTGCTCGGGCTCTGGGTCGCCCACCAGGATACCCACACGTGCGTCGAGGAAGATATTGGAACAAGGAGTAAGAGTTGTTTTCTGAAACCGGGCATGGATCTGGTTGATTGACCTTGCTGGTCTTCAATGGATGAGTCCATGGCTCTTTATATGGATCTGTTGGTTGATCTTGCTGATCTTCAGCGAGAGTCCATCTTGATTTTTATAAGTGATTATATTGCCGAGTATTATGGGCTAGGAACTATTGAAAAGGCCCCTGAGTGGACAGGTGGTGAGCGTTCTGGTTGCCAATGATGCCATAGATACTCTGATGAAGAAATGATGGAAAATTAAGAATCAACCGGATAATTTGGAAGATTATGATCAGTGATACTATGGTTTCATTAAAGGATTGTTTTAAAACTGGTTGAATCTGTGAAAAAGGCAATTTCATATTGGGTGTGTAAGTGGTGTGACTAGTTTTATTTTTGCATGAACTTCCGGCTAGGGGGCCTGGGAACTCTTTTTCCCTGGTACCCGGGACAAAACCTAACCAAATTCCTAATTGGATCCCATCACTACAGTGGTTGGGCGGTTGGCTAACCCATGGGACTGGATGGATCCGTAAATCGAGACTCAATTTTTGTTATTACGATAGATAAAGTAAATCCTCGATAGTAATTGTTCTATGGATAGGAATCAACGGCTGTGCCTCTTGATGGGGAAAAAAGCGTTGATCCCAATGATCCAAGTGCAAGTTTCTTCCTTGATCAGACCGAGTATCTTTATAGGTGCAGTCGGATCAGCTTGATTAGTAATAGCCTTGACTATGTTAGAGTAAAAAGTTATCCTGGTGGAATCGCCTGTGCCTTCCGAATAAAGGAAGTTTTTCCGGGTTCGGTTTTGGAAAAACCGACGGATTAGTTTCTTGTCCGGATATCCGTGGGCGAGGCCCCGAGTGTGGGACTTTGCCCCGTGCAAGAAGTGCTACTTCCGCTGCTAGCACCCCGAATCCGTTGCACGATGGGGACATCATCATAATCACTTAACCATTTAGGTTCTTTAGCTTTTAACTTTGAGTCTACTGGATTCATTTTGACAACATAAATGAGCTGCTTCTTTCTAAGTCCTTTTAGTAACTTAGAAGCTTTTACTAATTACAGACTTAGGGATCCTGAAATTCCGATTCCTTGAACTTTATTTCCATGAAGGTCACGGAAGGAAATGGTTCCATTATGACAGTGAATGTCAGCTTGATTTTTGTGGAGCCAATCCATTCCAAGGATCCCATTGAAAACTCCCAAAGGTATAACTCTGAACTGACAGTCAGTTAAATTCCCATCTAGATTGAACTGAATACGATCTGTCTCTCAAGGTGAGTGAAAAGAATCTTCCCATTGGCCAATTCAACTTGCATAGGTTTCCCTGATTTTTGTTCTAAGACTAGCTTACGCAAGAATCCTAGGGAAATGAAAGAATGAGTACTGCCTGAATCAATCAAAAGCTTAAAAGGCTTACCCTCATACTCAGCTAGAGTATGGATGACGGAGAATTGACGATTTGGCCCTTGGTTTTCAATTGCTGCATAAATCTATCCTCTTTCCTCTTCGACTACTTCTGCTATTGTGACTGCTCTGGCTGCTGCAGATTGGGGCGGAACTCTTTCTCTTTGGTTACCCCAATTCTCGGAAGGAGTTCTAAGACTACTTTGAACAGAGGCAGATGGCTGAGCTGGAGTTCTCCTGAGATTTCCTGATTTGGGCGAGACGGACCCTGATTTGATTGATACGAAGGGATTGGTCTGTGCACTCTGGGTCCTTGACTTCCCTGTCCCCTTGACATGGCAGGAGTCGGGCAGTCTTTTAGCTGGTGACCAAAACCCTGGCATCCAAAACACCGGTTCTCACTTTTGAGCTCGTCCCTCTGAATCCTTGAAAGAGGTGGGGCTCCTAAGAAAGTGGTATGTGGGAAGGGTCTTCCTTCACTTTTGAATCTCCCAGTATCCTGATTCTGATTTGGGCCTTGCTGCCTCTTTGGGAGAGGAAAGTTTGAAGTACTTCTCCGGATTTGGAATCTTTTAAAATTAGAGAGTGCAGGCTTCGGCGGGACCTTAACTACAAAGGCTTTGGCAAAGTCCTTTGCCATTCTTACTGCTTCGGCCATTGAGACACGTTTGGCATTCTTTACTAAGGTGTCCAATGGCTCGTTCATTCCTCGAATAAACCTGGCCATCAGCTGCTCTTCATCCAATTGTGGAGAATATTTGAGGAGAAGGGCAAAAGCTTGATGGTACTCTTCAATTGTCCGGCTATCCTACTTTAGTTCCAAGAACTCATTCATTTTAGTTTCAAGGAAGCCCGGAGGACAAAACCTCTTTCTGAGGTAAGCTTTAAGATCGGTCCAGGTCTGGGTATTCCGGTCGAGATGGTTAGTCTCGCAGTGATTCCTCCAAGCGACCCTGGCCGTTTCCACAATCTTCAACCTAGCGAGAGCCATCTTGCTTCTCTCATTGTAGCCAGTTACATCAAAGTATTTTTCCATAGCCTCAATCCACTTTTCCACTACTTCACCTAACTGCTCCCCTTCACCCTTGAAGGGACCAGGTTGGGATCTGTGCAGTGCTTTTCGAACATTCAAATCTAACTCTTCATCATTGGTTAGAGGATCCGGTTGCCTTGCACGGGCGTCGCGCCTCATGACTCTGACAAAACGAGATTTTTGTTAGCTTAACTTTGACAATAGATTTATGATTATTTAATTTTTGAGATTTATCTTTAAAGAGATAAATATGTCATCATACTTCTTGAACAAGATTAACCATATTCACAATCATGAAAGCAATTTGAATTTTTTTTTTTTGCAAAACCTCATTTATTATCAAAAGTCGATATATACATAGACCATCACGGCTCCAAAGTCACTGCCTCAATCGCGTACGCATAAAGAAGCGAAACTACGAAGAAGACATGCCATGGTACACACGATTCATTACAAAAAGAGGTGTTGTAATTCTACTTCTAGGGATAAAGCGGCTAAGAAGCCTAAAAACTCGGCATGAAATTTTGAAGTTCCTGGGTGAATGATTAAAGAGTTGTACATGTTGAACAATTCCTAGCCTTATCAGAATCATAGCTAAGGAAATATTTTGCTTGAGCCTGTGACGCTGATT
Source organism: Cibotium barometz (assembly GCF_041138505.1). Taxonomy (NCBI): domain Eukaryota; kingdom Viridiplantae; phylum Streptophyta; class Polypodiopsida; order Cyatheales; family Cibotiaceae; genus Cibotium; species Cibotium barometz. Next base: position 4,412,034 of record NC_141089.1, on the reverse strand, counting down.
GTGGTACTGATATTAATACATCGTCCTCCAAAGAACCACATATACCGACGTCGCTCTATAGGATCAGGAAAGTAAAGACTCTCAAAATGACGTGCGAGTCCACTCTGCTTACTCCGGTCATAGCAGAGTTGATGAGGTGCTCGAATGCAAATGCTATCATATCATCTTGACTCTGGGAGAGTTCAGGAATGCTAGAGAGATTCGGGGTATCCATCTATAAATTTCCAATTCAATTCATGAGTTTTCAATTTTTGAAGTTCATTCAACATAATATTAACAAGCAAAAACATTATTTCCCAGATTTACTTTAAAATTTTAAGCAATTTCTATTGCTGTTACGTAAATTTACAACAGCGCTCTGATACCAACTGTGGGATCCCACTGTCCCCTCCGCACCCCGGATTCTCGGTAGTAGCTAAAGCAGCTCCCTCATGCGCGGGGCAGGGTTTCCCACTCGGGGCCTCGCCCTCAAATGTCTGGGCACGAGACTAAGCTGGTGGTCATTCCGAAAACCGAAACCGGGAAAATTTCCCATGCCTCGGAAAACGGGGACGATTTCACCATTTTTATTTTATTAACGAATTTTTCTAACGAACTCAACATACTGAACTAACCTTCATCTGAATAAACCATATAGAAGGGAAACTATTACAGACTTAACTTGAAGGGATCAACACTTTTTTCCTAATTGAATCAGGCATAGCCGTTGATCTATTCATTAGAGAAGTCTTCAGGCTTTTATTTAACTACTCGAGTTCTAAACGTATTCCTATTAATCAATTTTATTATTAAAACTCTACTGATTCCAGCGGTTAGCCACCGCCCAACCACTGGAATTGGTAGAACCAGAGAAGTACTCACCCACCCATAATTGAATGCCTTTCTTAATTTTTGCTTTAGAATACAGATACGCACACACTCCTCTTTAAACTTTAACTTATAAAACAATCCATTGACAAACAATTATTGGTTACAGATGTCATAACTCAAAATTTCCATTCAGTCCTTGTTTCTCACAAAAAAAAACAGTATCACTCTGGACTCTCCATTGAGACCAGCTGGTCAGCAAAACAAAATCCAGTATAACAGATTACAATAAACATTGGTCTATCATATAATATCTTCCATGACATACGCATGGGTGTCCTAAGCACCATGAGCCCATGCATTGCCTGGTCAGAACCCTCCAGGATCCTCCTTAGGTGTCCTGGCACTTCACTCAGGGACCGCTTTGTTGGCCATCACCCATTGTACCGGAAGCACACCATTTTTCACCATACCGAGGCTGGTCAAGACCTGGGTAGGTTTTGCCGCGTGAGCCGTTCTTTGAACACTCCCCGCCAGTTGTTGCAACCAAACTTCCCTTAGAAAAACACATATACCAAATGCTCTCTCCAGCATTCTGGTGTAAGACAATCCTTCCTTTAAGAAAACAGGATTTCTATGCAAGTTTTCAGTTTTGATTTTCTTTTGAATACAAGGAGTGTATCTTAAATCCGTATCCCAAAACTTTCTGATCGCAGGTCTGAATTCCAAACAGAATTCCTCGAATTCTGTAACCTTGATCCTCAGATCAAAATCAAAGGGTCTCAACTTAGTTTCAGATTCGGTGGGTGATTTGAGTGTATTTTCTTGAACTGGTCACATTGTCTTTCCTTGAAACTGACGAAGAAGTTGGTCTTGGTCAAGTCTGATTTTGGGTTCGAGTCTGGCAAGGTTCTTCCTGAACTACCTTTCTCGAAAGGGGTGATATTTCAATTACTTTTTTTTTGAATTTCATTCATTGAATATTCACTTAACTGATTTCTAAACTAATCACGAATTCCTATGAGGAATAAATAAATCATTTATCTAAAATTCTGATTTTGATAGTTTTTCTGAGTTTTCTCATTACCATCCTAGAGAATATGAAACGGTAGAATTTTCTCTCACATAGAGGATTTACTTATTCATTTACCAATATTTATGGGATTCAAACATAGGATTAAAGAGAACTCTTATTTTGATATAAAAATTTTGTATGCATCTATTTATGCATAAAAATCAATTTTGATGAAAGTAACACTTTTATTCAAAAAAATAAAAATCTTTTATGTATAAAAATCAATTTTGATAAAAGTAACACTTTTATATTAATAAAAAAATCTTTTATGCATAAAAAATAATTTTGATAAAAGTAACAATTTTAGAATTAAAAAAAATTCTTTTATGCATAAAAATCAATTTTGATGAAAGTAACACTTTTATAATAAAAAGAATTCTTTTATGCATCTATTTATGCATAAAAATCAATTTTGATGAAAGTAACACTTTTATAATTAAAAAAATCTTTTCTGCATCTATTTATGCATAAAAATCAACTTTGATGAAAGTAACACTTTTATAATAAAAAAATTCTTTTATGCATCTATTTATGCATAAAAATTAATTTTGATAAAAGTAACACTTCTATAATAAAATTTTTTTTATGCATCTATTTATGCATAAAAATCAATTTTGATGAAAGTAACACTTTTATAATGAAAAAAATTCTTCTATGCATCTATTTATGCATAAAAATCAATTTTGATGAAAGTAACACTTTTAGAATACACAAACGGTGGGGATTACTCTTTTTGAATAATAAAAGATAAAACTTATTTCACAAAATTTAAGAAAATTTTACCATAACCTCCTTTGTATGGCTGACCATTTTCATTTTTTTTCATTCTCAAGGTACTTAGAAATTATCCCAAATGGTTTAAAGCATTCTAAACTAATCAAATTCCACTTTTTAAAGAGAAACACTATGAAAAGTTTAATTCTAAGAATTTGATTACTTATCTAGGATAAAGAAAGGCTGAATTCAAGAATGAAGAGATGGGGAAAGCCTTTCCAACAAGGCATAACATCATTTTTCATTTTGAAGAAAACAAAAACTAGAAAACCATTAAATGGAATAAAGAAAAAGTAGGATTTCTAACTTACATGAATTTTTGTGAGCTTTCCTTTGGCTTGATGGTTCGAGGGATCTACTCTTGTTTGCAACAAGAGTGGCCACCAATTCTTTTGAAGAGGAAATGGTCAAAAACTAATGAATTATCAATAAATTCACTGTTTTTGGCTCTGGGAGAAGTAGAGCAACAGTGCATAAAACACTATTAAGCTTCTGCAAAGGGAGAGGCTTCTATTTATAGAAAAAAAGTGAGCTTCTAACCAAGCAAACTTATTCTAGAATTTTTCAGATCAGTATGGTCGATTTTTGACCATTTTTGGGTCAGTTTAGTTCACTTTTTGGATCCAATTTTGAATTAGGAGAGAGGAGAGACGAGATATCTAATTTTATTGATTTAAAATTCAAAAGCAATGATGGGAAAAAGGTGCCTACTTCATGAGGGGGAATCCCCACTCTAAGGTGTCAAAAATTTATTTTTTTAGTATTTCTTTTGGTCCTTAGTCCACTCTTCATCTTATGTGAGTATTTACTCATTTTTGGGGAGATTTTCTTTATTTCTTCAATTTATCTCCTCCCTACATTCGGATTAATCTGATTGGCCCCTCAGAACCTTAATCTAAAATTTTCAAAAAATCTGGACCCTTAGGATAAGGCCTTTTGAACAGATTATAATTTATTTCTAATGCACCCTCTGAAATTCTTTTTGAACTTATGTTTCGAGGGAATTTATTTTAATAAGATGAGATATTTTTCCATCCAAAAATATTTAAAAACTGAATCACCTCTCTAGAAGATTTTCTCTCTCTAGGTGAAAACAGGTAGAAACAAGATCTTTTATATTTCTGAAGAGGGATTTGATTACAGGGGAAGATACAAACGTGAGATGTCCTTATCTCACAAACTGGGGGTAACCCGCAACAGTTCAGTCTCTTCTCCCAGGTGGCATCTTCAAAAGGATAGAAGTTCCATTTGACCAATAATTCTCTCGAAATTCTGTTCTTGAGAACCTTTTCTCGAACATCAAGGATTTCTTCAGGTTGGAGTTCCATCTGCCCTTGGGTTGAAGAAGTTAAGATTTCATCATCAAGCACATGGTTCATGCTTCGTACATACTTTTTAAGTAGGCTGACATGAAATACATTATGTACTTTGAGATGAGGAGGCAGAAGAAGTTCGTAGGCTAAGTCACCTACATTCTTTGTAATCAAATATGGCCCACAATATCTGGGTAATAACTACTTGTACTTCCCAAGAGATAGAGAACTTCTTTTGGGGCATACTCGAATGAAGACCATATCTGCTTCTTTGAATCTTCTGTCTGTCCTCTTCTTATCTACATACAGTTTCTGTCTATCCTGGGTAGCTTTTATATCTTTGCGAATTGACTGCATCTGCTGCTCCATGTCGTCAAGCATCTATCTGGACATCTCGACCCTAATCAATGGGTCGGACCAAGTTAATGGAGTTAAGCAATCTTGTCCATACAGAGCTTTGAAAGGGCTCATCCCAAAACTTCGGTGATAAGAAGCATTGTAGGCAAACACGACTAGGTGCAAATAACTTAGCCACTTCTTGGGTTCCCTGCAACAACAGCATGACCGAAGTATATCTTCGATTACTTGGTTTACCCTTTTTGTTTGACTGTTAGTCTCGGGGTGGTAAGCTGATGCTGAGATCCAAGAAAGTTCCTACTGCTTCGAAAAATGCAGTCCAGAATCTTGACGTGAATTTGGGGTCTCGATCACTTACTATTCTTCTGGGTAGGCCATGCAATTTGAAGATTTCCTTGAGGAACACTCTGGCCACATCCACTGCAGTGTAGGTTTCTTTTACTGGAATTAGATGGACAACTTTGGTTAGTCTATCAACTACCACGAAGATGGAGTTGTAACCTGATTGCACTAACCTGATTGCACTGAAGGTAATCCAGTAATAAAATCCATACTGATACATTTCCACTTCATTTGGGGATGTCTAATGGATGTAAGTACATCCTTTTTTAGTCCAGGCCAAAAGAAGCTTTTCTTCATAGACATGTAGGTTTGGATGAAACCTGGATGTCCTGCAATAAGGCTGTCATGGGCTTCATTCAGAATTTGACCCTTACTTCCCTCATCATTAGGATTGCATAGCTTGTGATTATAATACATAATTCCATCATCCAGGCTGTACCCTTGAACTCGGTTCAACTTCTGTGGAGTTTTGCTTTCCTGCAAATAGGGCCAAAGAATCTATCTTGCATGATCTTCTCTCTTGCCTCATTAATCAATGGATTTGATACCACTGTAATTGTTTGCAAGCAAGGAGGCTTTTCTGCTGAGGGCATGTGCTACCACATTTTCTTTGCCTGGGCGGTACTTGATTTTAAAATCAAATTCCTGCAGGGTCTGCATCCACCTTCTTTGTTGGCGCATGTTGAGATCCTTCTGAGTGAAGATCCATTTTAATCTCTGATGATCTGTCATCAAAGTGAATCTTTGACTTAGTAGGTAATGTCTCCACAACTTCAGGGCATATACTACTAAAAGTAGCTCCAGGTCATGGACAACATAATTCCTCTCATGCGTTTTGAGTTTTCGGGATTCATAGGCCACTACATGACCTTCCTGCATGAGTGCACCTCCCAGGGAAAAACCACTGGCATCAGTTACTACTTCAAAGGGTAGAGAGAAATGTGGCAATTTGAGAATGGGATTGGTTACCAAGGCGGTCTTCAGCTTATGAAAAGCACTCTGGCACCTGGCAGACCATTGAAACAGGGTATTCTTCTTGAAAAGATTAGTCAGGGGGAAGCTATGAGAGCATAATTTTGTATAAAAATTCTATACGAACCAGTCAATCCCAAGAATCCTCTGACTTCTTTCACTGTCTTTGGTTCAGGCCAATCTATGACTGCTTGGACTTTTGTAGAATCTGGAGAAATTCCATCTTTGGATACCAGAAAGCCCAAGTATTCAACATGGTTGGCAGAGAAAGTGCATTTGCTCTTTTTTGCAAAGAGTTGGTGCTTCCTTAGAATCTCAAGAACTTTTTTGACATGAGCTTCATGGTCAGTTGCGCTTGCATTAGGCGATTGAATGTAGCTAGGGCTTTTGTCAATCCAAACGGCATGAAAGTGAATTCATAATGCCCATACCGAGTATTGACTGTCTTCGGGATATCTTGCTCATTAATCCTGATCTGATAATACCCTGATTTGAGATCTATCTTTGTAAAGATCTAGGCTCCACTTAGCCTGTCCAGAAGCTCATCAATTCTGGGGATAGAATACTTATTCTTTAGTGTCACGCTGATTGAGACCTCTGTAGTCCACATAGAGTCTTAGCGTTCTATCTTTCTTTTTCTGAAAGAGAACTGGCGCACCCCAAGGTGAAACACTGGGTCTTACAAACCCTTGTTCTAATAGCTGTCTAAGCTGTTCCGGATCTAACTCTTCGTCATTGGTTAGAGGATCCGGTTGCCTTGCACGGGCCGCGCGCCTCATGACTCTGACAAAACGAGACTTTTGTTAGCTTAACTTTGACAATAGATTTATGATTATTTAATTTTTGAGATTTATCTTTAAACAGATAATTATGTCATCATACTTCTTGAACAAGATTAACCATATTCACAATCATGAAAGCAATTTGGATTTTTTTTTTTGCAAAACCTCATTTATTATTAAAAGTCGATATATACATAAAGCATCACGGCTCCAAAGTCACTGCCTCAATCGCGTATGCATAAAGAAGCGAAACTGCGAAGGAGACATGCCATGGTACACACAATTCACTACAGAAAGAGGTGTTGTAATTCTACTTCTAGGGATAAAGCGGCTAAGAAGCCTAAAAACTCGGCATGAAATTCTGAAGTTCCTGGGTGAATGATTAAAGAGTTGTACATGCTGAACAAACCCTAGCCTTATCAGAATCATGGCTAAGAAAATATTTTGCCTGAGCCTCTGACGCTGATTGGTACTGATATTAATACATCGTTCTCCAAAGAACCACATATACGGACGTCGCTCTACACAATCAGGAAAGTAAAGACTCTCAAAATGACCTGCGAGCCTCACTCTGCTTACTTGGGTCGTAGAGCAGAGTTGATGAGGTGCTCGAATGCAAAGTCTATCATATTCTGACTCTGGGAGACTTCATGAATGCCAGATAGATTCGGTGTATTCGTTTATAAATTTTCAATTCAATTTATGAGTTTTTAATTTTTGAAGTTCATTCAACATAATATTAACAAGCGAAAACATTATTTTCCAAATTTACTTTAAAATTTTAAGCAATTTCTGTTGCTGTTACGTAAATTTACAACACCACTCTGATACCAACTGTGGGATCCCACTACCCCCTCCGCACCCCGGATTCCCGGTATTCAGCTCCCTCATGCGCGGGGCAGGGTTTCCCACTCGAGGCCAACACCATATTAGTGAATTTGGGAATCTCCCAATTCCCATTTTTTAACACTAAAAAAGGAGGACATGGATAACATATTTGTAAGTTTCTCAAAACCCTATCATGTGACCTATCATTGGAAAGCGCTTGAAAAATGGGATCTAATAAGCCATAAAGCGCTCATTTTGGATTCATGGTGTTCAAGTTATGGGAAATCCAAAGTTTTGACCATGTGTCCCAAAGTCTTGGGAAATTCCCATATTCCCCAATATGGTGTTGGCCTCGCCCTCGAATGTCTGGGCAGCACAAGACTAAGCTGGTGGTCATTCCAAAAACCGAAACCGAGAAAATTTTCTATGCCTCGAAAAACAGGGACGATTTCACCATTTTCATTTTCTTAACAATTTTTTCTAACGAAGTCAAGATACTGAACTAACCTCATCTGAATAAACCATATAGAAGGGAAACTATTACAAACTTAACTTGAAGGGATTAACGTTTTTTTTCCTAATTGAATCAGGCACAGCCATTGATCTATTCATTAGAGAAGTCTTCAGGCTTTTATTTAACTACTCGAGTTTTAAACGTATTCCTATTAATCAATTTTATTATTAAAACTCTACTGATTCCAGCCTAACCCCATCCGGCCCATGGGTTAGCCACTGCCCAACCACCGAAATTGGTAGAATCAGACAAGTACTCACCCACCCATAATTGAATGCCTTTCTTAACTTTTGCTTTAGAATACAGATACGCACACACTCCTCTTTAAACTTTAACTTATAAAACAATCCATTGACAAACAATTATTGGTTACAAATGTCATAACTCAAAATTTCCATTCAATCCTTGTTTTTCACAAAAAAATAGTATCACTCTGGACTCTCGTTGCTCTGGTCAGCAACAACGAGATCCAGAACAGATTACAATAAACATTGGTCCATCATATAATATCTTCCACGACATACGCATGGGTGCCCATGCATCGCCTGGTCAAAATAGAACCCTCTAGGATCCTCCTTAGGTGTCTTGGCACTTCACTCAGGGACCGCTTCGTCGGCCCTTGCCCGTCGTACTGGAAGCACACCATTTTTCACCATATCAAGGCTGGTCAAGACCTGGGCAGGTTTTTGCAGCGTGAGCCGTCCTTTGAACACTCCCCGCTAGTTATTGCAACCGAACTTCCCTTAGAAAAACACATATACCAAATGCTCCCTCCAGCATTCTGGCGTAAGATAGTCCTTTAAAAAACAGGGTTTCTATGCAAGTTTTTAGTTTTGATTTTCTTTTGAGTACAATGAGTATATCTTAAATCCGTATCCCAAGACTTTCTGATCGCAGGTCTGAATTCCAAACAGAATTCCATGAATTCTGTAACCTTGATCCTCAGATCAAAATCAAAGGGTCTCAACTTAGTTTTAGATTCGGTGGGTGATTTGAGTGTATTTTCCTGAAGTGGTCACATTGTCTTTCCTTGAAATTGACGAAGAAGTTGGTCTTGGTCAAGTCTGATTCTGGGTTTGAGTCTGGTAAGGTTCTTCCTGAACTACCTTTCTCGAAAGGGGTGATATTTCAATTTCTATTTTTTTTGAATTTCATTCATTGAATATTCACTTTACTGATTTCTAAACTAATCATCACGAATTCCTATGAGGAATAAATAAATCATTTATCTAAAATTCTGACTTCGATAGTTTTTCTGAGTTTTCTCATTACCATCCTAGAGAATATAAAACAATAGAATTTTCTCTCACACAGAGTATTTACTTATTCATTTACCAATATTCATGGGATTTAAACATAGGATTAAAGAGAACTCTTATTTTGATATAAAAATTATGCATCTATTTATACATAAAAATCAATTCTAATGACAGTAACACTTTTATAATAAAAAAATTCTTTTATGCATAAAAATCAATTTTGATGAAAGTAACACTTTTATAATTAAAAAAAATTCTTTTATGCATCTTTTTATGCATAAAAATCAATTTTTGTAAAAGTAACACTTTTAGAATTAAAAAAATTCTTTTATGCATCTATTTACGCATAAAAATCAATTTTGATGAAAGTAATACTTTTATAATAAAAAAATTCTTTTATGCATCTATTTATGCATAAAAATCAATTCTGATGAAAGTAACACTTTTATAATTAATTTTTTTTTCTTTTATGCATCTATTTATGCATAAGAATCAATTTTGATGAAAGTAATACTTTTATAATAAAAAATTTCTTTTATGCATTTATTTATGCATAAAAATCAATTTTGATAAAAGTATCACTTTTAAAAAAATTCTTTTATCCATCTATTTATGCATAAAAATCAATTTTGATGAAAGTAAAATTTTTATAATAAAAAAAATTCTTTTATGTATCTATTTATGCATAAAAATCAATTTTGATGAAATTAACACTTTTAGAATACACAAATGGTGGGATTACTCTTTTTGAATAATAAAAGATAAAACTTATTTTACAAAATTTAAGAAAATTTTGCCATAACCTCCTTTGTATGGCTGACCATTTTTCACTTTTTTTCATTCTCAAGTTACTTAGAAATTATCCCAAATGGTTTAAAGCATTCTAAACTAATCAAATTTCACTTTTTAAAGAGAAACACTATGAAAAGTTTAATTCTAAGAATTTGATTACTTATCTAGGATAAAGAAAGGCTGAATCCAAGAATGAAGAGAGGGGGAAAGCCTTTCCAACAAGGCATAACATCATTTTTCATTTTAAAGAAAACAAAAACTAGAAAACCATTAAATGGAATAAAGAAAAAGTAGGATTTCTAGCTTACATGAATTTTTGTGAGCTTTCATTTGGCTTAATGGTTTGAGGGATCTACTCTTGTTTGCAACAAGAGTGGCCACCAATTCTTTTGAAGAGGAAATGGTAAAAAACTAATGAATTATCAATAAATTCACTGTTTTTGGCTCTGGGAGGAGTAGAGTAACAGTGCATAAAACACCATTAAGCTTCTACAAAGGGCTAGGCTTCTATTTATAGGAAAAAGTGAGCTTCTAACCAAGCAAACTGATTCTAGAATTTTCCAGATCAATTTGGTCAATTTTTGACCATTTTTGGGTCAGTTTAGTTCACTTTTTGGATCCAGTTTTGAATTAGGAGAGAGGAGAGATGAAATATCTAATTTTATTGATTTAAAATTCAAAAGCAATGATGGAAAAAAGGCGCCTACTTCATGAGGCAGAATCCCCACTCTGAGGTGCCAAAAATTCATTTTTTTAGTAGTTCCTTTGGTCCTTAGTCCACTCTTCATCTTATGTGAGTATTCACTCATTTTTGGGGGATTTTCTTTATTTATTCAATTTATCTCCTCCCTACATTTGGATTAATCTGATTGGCCCCTCAAAACCTTAATCTAAAATTTTTAGAAAATCTGGACCCTTAGCATAATGCCTTTTGAACAGGTTATAATTTATTTCTAATGCACCCTCTGAAATTCTTTTTGAACTTATGTTTCGAGGGAATTTATTTTAATAAGATGAGATATTTTTCCATCCAAAAATATTTAAAAACTGAATCACCTCTCTCTAGAAGATTTTCTCTCTCTAGGTGAAAATAGGTAGAAACAAGATCTTTTATATTTCTAAAGACAGATTTGATTACAGGAGAAGATACTGGACTTCTTGAGAGGCTGGGGAGGAATCTTACATTCTCTCCCACTAGAAAAACAAGAGATGTCCTCATCTCGCAAACAGGGGGTAATCCCGTAACAGTTCGGCTTCTTTCTCCCAGGTGGAATCTTCAAAAGGATAGAAGTTCCATTTGACCAATAATTCTCTCAGAATTCTGTTCCTGAGAACCTTTTCTTGAACATCAAGGATTTCTTCAGGTTGGAGTTCCATCTGCCCTTGGGTTGAAGAAGTTAAGATCTCATCATCAAGCACATAGTTCGGGCTTGGTACATACTTTTTAAGTAGGCTGACATGAAATACATTATGTACTTTGAGATGAGGAGGCAGAAGAAGTTCGTAGGCTAAGTCACCTACATTCTTTGTAATTAGATATGGCCCACAATATCTAGGGGATAACTTCTTGTACTTTCCAAGAGATAGAGAACTTCTTTTGGGGCGTACTCGAATGAAGACCATATGTGCTTCTTCGAATCTTCTGTCTGTCCTCTTCTTATCTGCATACTATTTTTGTCTATCCTGGGTAGCTTTTATATCTTTGCGAATTGACTGCATCTGCTGCTCCATGTCGTCAAGCATATATCTAGACATCTCGTCCCTAATCAATGTGTCGGACCAAGTTAATGGAGTTAAGCAATCTTGGCCATACAGAGCTTTGAGAGGGCTCATCCCAATACTTCGGTGATAAGAAAGCATTGTAGGTGAACTCGACTAGGTGGTGCATATAACTTAGCCACTTCTTGGGTTCCCTGCTATAGCATGACCGAAGTATATCTTGGATTACTTGGTTTACCCTTTCTATTTGACTGTCGGTCTCACGGTAGTAAGCTGATGCTGAGATCCAAGAAAGTTCCTACTGCTTTAAAAAATGCAGTCCAGAATCTTGACGTGAATTTGGGGTCTCGATCACTTACTATTCTTCTGGGTAGGCCATGCAATCTGAAGATTTCCTTGAGGAACACTCTAGCCACATCCACTGAAGTGTAGGTTTCTTTTACTGGAATCAGATGGACAACTTTGGTTAGTCTATCAACTACCACGAGGATGGAGTTGTAACCTGATTGCATTAAAGGTAATCCAGTAATAAAATCCATACTGATACATTCCCACTTCATCTGGGGGATGTCTAATGGATGTAACTTCCCAGGCATTTTTACTCTCTTGGCTTTGACTTTATGACAGGTCAGGCATTGACGTACATGATTAAGTACATCCTTTTTTAGTCCAGGCCAAAAGAAGCTTTTCTTCACACACATGTAGGTGTGGATGAAACCTGGATGTCCTGCAATAAGGTTGTCATGGGCTTCATTCAGAATGTGACCCTTACTTCGCTCATCATTGGGAATGCATAGCCTGCGATTATAACACATAATTCCATCATCCAAGCTGTACCCTTGAATTCGGTTCAACTCCTGTGGAGTTTTGCTTTCCTGCAATAGGGCCAAAGAATCTATCCTGCATGATCTTCTCTCTTGCCTCATTAATCAATGGATTTGACACCACTGTAATTGCAAGCAAGGAGGCTTTTCTATTGAGGGCATTTGCTACCACATTTTCTTTGCCTGGGCGGTACTTAATTTCAAAATCAAATTCCTACAGGGTGCATCCACCTTCTTTAGCGCATGTTGAGATCCTTGTGAGAGTGAAGATCCATTTTAAGCTCTGATGATCTGTCACATCAAAGTGAATCTTTGACCTAGTAGGTAATGTGTCCACAACTTCAGGGCATATACTATTGAAAGTAGCTCTAGGTCATGGACATCATAATTCCTCTCATGCGTTCTAAGTTTTCGAGATTCATAGGCCACTGCATGAGTGTACCTCCTAGGGCAAAACCACTGCATTAGCTATACTACTTCAAAGGGTAGAGAGAAATGTGGCAATTTGAGAACGGGATTGGTTACCAAGGCAGTCTTCAGCTTATGAAAAGCACTCTGGCACCTGGCAAACCATTGAAACGGGGTATTCTTCTTGAGAAGATTAGTTAGGGGGGAAGCTATGAGAGCATACTTTAGTATAAAAATTCTATACCAACAAGTCAATCCCAAGAATCCTCTGACTTCTTTCACTGTCTTTGGTTCAGGCCAATCTATGATTGTTTGGACTTTTGCGGAATCTGGAGAAATTCCATCTTTGGATACCAGAAAGCCCAAGTATTCAACATGGTTGAATACTTGGCAGAGAAAGTGCATTTGCTCTTTTTTGCAAAGTGTTGGTGCTTCCTTAGAATCTCAAGAACTTTTCTGACATGAGCTTCATGGTCAGCTGCATTCTTTGAGTAAATCAAAATATCATCAAAGAAAACAAGAACAAAATCATCCAGGTATTCTCTGAGAATGTCTTGCATTAGGCGATTGAATGTAGCTAGGGCATTTGTCAATCCCAAACGGCATGACAGTGAGTTCATAATGCCCATACCGAGTATTGATGACTGTCTTTGAGATATCTTGCTCATTAATCCTGATCTGATAATATCCTGATTTGAGATCTATCTTTGTGAAGATCTAGGCTCCACTTAGCCTGTCTAGAAGCTCATCAATTCTGGGGATAGGATACTTATTCTGAACTATCACCAACTGATTGAGACCTCTGTAGTCCACACAGAGTCTTAGCGTTCCATCTTTCTTTTTCTAAAAGAGAACTAGCGCACCCCAAGGTGAAACACTGGGTCTTACAAACCCTTGTTCTAATAGCTATCTAAGCTGTTCCTTGAGTTTGATGGCTTTAGGAACTGGCATTTTCTACGTGCGCGGGGCTACTGTGGCTGAGCTCCGAGGGTCAATTCTATCTCATGATCTACTTCCCGAATCGGAGGCATCTCAGTTAATTCTACTGGGAATAAATCATCATAATCACTTAACCATTGTGATTTGAGTGTATTTTCCTGAACTGGTCACATTGTCTTTCCTTGAAACTGACGAAGGAGTTGGTCAAGTCTGATTCTGGGTTCGAGTCTGGTAAGGTTCTTCCTGAACTACCTTTCTCGAAAGGGGTGATATTTCAATTACTAATTTTTTTGAATTTCATTCATTGAATATTCACTTAACTGATTTCTAAACTAATCACGAATTCCTATGAGGAATAAATAAATCATTTATCTAAAATTCCGACTTCGATAGTTTTTCTGAGTTTTCTCATTACCATCCTAGAGAATAAGAAACGGTAGAATTTTTTCTCACACAGAGTATTTACTTATTCATTTACCAATATTCATGGGATTTAAACATAGGATTAAAGAGAACTCTTATTTTGATATAAAAATTATGTATGCATCTATTTATGCATAAAAATCAATTTTGATGAAAGTAACACTTTTATTACAAAAAAAATCATTTATGCATCTATTTATGCATAAAAATCAATTCTGATGAAAGTTACACTTTTATAATAAGAAAATTCTTTAATGCATCTATTTATGCATAAAAATAAATTTTGATGAAAGTAACACTTTTAGAATTTAAAAAAAATCTTTTATGCATCTATTTATGCATAAAAATCAATTTTGATGAAAGTAACACTTTTATAATAAAAAAAATTCTTTTATGCATCTATTTATGCATAAAAATCAATTTTGATGAAAGTAACACTTTTATAAAAAAAATCTTTTATGCATCTATTTATGCATAAAAATCAACTTTGATGAAAGTAACACTTTTATAATAAAAAAATTCTTTTATGCATTTGTTTACGCATAAAAATCAATTTTGATAAATCCTAGGCATTTTTACTCTATCGGCTTTGACTTTCTGACAGGTCAGACATTGACGTACATGATTAAGTACATCCTTTTTTATTCCAGGCCAAAAGAAGCTTTTCTTCACACACATGTAGGTTTTGATGAGACTTGGATGTCCTGCAATAAGGTTGTCATGGGCTTCATTCAGAATTTGACCCTTACTTTCCTCATCATTGGGAATGCATAGTGTGCGATTATAATACATAATTCCAGCATCCAGGCTGTACCCTTGAACTCGGTTCAACTCCTGTGGAGTTTTGCTTTCCTGCAATAGGGCCAAAGAATCTATCATGCATGATCTTCTCTCTCATTAATCAATGGATTTGACACCACTGTAATTGCAAGCAAGGAGGCTTTTCTGCTGAGGGCATCTGCTACCACATTTTCTTTGCCTGGGCGGTACTTGATTTCAAAATCAAATTCCTACAGGGTGCATCCACCTTCTTTGGCGCATGTTGAGATCCTTCTGAGTGAAGATCCATTTTAAGCTCTGATGATCTATCTCATCAAAGTGAATCTTTGATCCAGTAGTAGGTAATGTCACTACAACTTTAGGGCATATACTACTGAAAGTAGCTCCAGGTCGTGGACAGCATAATTCCTCTCATGCGTTCTGAGTTTTCGGGATTCATAGGCCACTGCATGAGTGCACCTCCCAGGGCAAAACCACTGGCATCAGTTATACTACTTCAAAGGGTAGAGAGAAATGTGGCAATTTGAGAACGGGATTGGTTACCAAGGCGGTCTTCAGCTTATGAAAAGCACTCTGGGACCTGGCAAACCATTGAAACAAGGTATTCTTCTTGAGAAGATTAGTCAGGGGGAAGCTATGAGAGCATACTTTGGTATAAAGTTTTTTTACCAACCAGTCAATCCTAAGAATCCTCTGACTTCTTTCACTGTCTTTGGTTCAGGCCAATCTATGACTGTTTGGACTTTTACGGAATCTGGAGAAATTCCATCTTTTGATACCAAAAAGCCCAAGTATTCAACATGGTTAAATACTTGGCAGAGAAAGTGCATTTGCTCTTTTTTGCAAAGAGTTGGTGCTTCCTTAGAATCTTAAGAACTTTTCTGACATGAGCTTCATGGTCAGCTGCATTCTTTGAGTAAATCATAATATCATCAAAGAAAACAAGAACAAAATCATCCAAGTATTCTCTGAGAATGTCCTGCATTAGGCGATTGAATGAAGCTGGGGCATTTGTCAATCCCAAACAGCATGACAATGAGTTCATAATGCCCATACCGAGTATTGATGACTGTCTTCGGGATATCTTGCTCATTAATCCTGATCTGATAATACCCTGATTTGAGATCTATCTTTGTGAAGATCTGGGCTCCTTTTAGCCTGTCTAGAAGCTCATCAATTCTGGGGATAGGATACTTATCCTTAACTGTCCGAGCTGATTGAGACCTCTGTAGTCCACATAGAGTCTTAGCGTTCCATCTTTCTTTTTCTGAAAGAGAACTGGCGCACCTCAAGGTGAAACACTGGTTCTTACAAACCCTTGTTCTAACAGCTGTCTAAGCCGTTCCTTGAGTTCGATGGCTTCAAGAACTGGCATTTTGTATGTGCGTAGGGCTACTGGGCTGAGCTCCGGGGGTCAATTCTATCTCATGATCTACTTCCCGAATCGGAGGCATCTCAGTTAATTCTGCTGGGAATAAATCATCATAATCACTTAACCATTCAGGTTCTTTAGCTTTTAACTTTGAGTCTACTGGATTCTTTTTGACAAGATAAATGAGCTGCTTCTTTCTAAATCCTTTTAGTAACTTAGAAGCTTTTACTAATTGCAGACTTGGGGATCCTGAAATTTTGGTTCCTTGAACTTTATTTCCGTGAAGGTCACAGAAGGAAATGGTTCCATTATGATAGTGAATGTCAGCTTGATTTTTGTGGAGCCAATCCATTCCAAGGATCCCGTTAAAAACTCCCAAAGGTATAACTCTGACAGTCAGTTAAATTCCCATCTAGATTGAACTGAATACGATTTGTCTCAAGGTGAGTGAAAAGAATCTTCCCACTGGCCAATTCAACTTGCATAGGTTTCCCCGATTTCTGTTCTAAGACTAGCTTATGCAAGCATCTTGGGGAAATGAAAGAATGAGTACTTCTTGAATCAATCAAAAGCTTAAAAGCCTTACCTTGATACTCACATAGAGTATGGATGACGAAGAATTGACGATTTGGCCCTTGGTTTTCAATTGCTGCATAAATTTGTCCTCTTTCCTCTTCGACTACTTTTGCTATTGTGACTGCTCTGGCTGCTGCTCTGCAGATTGGGGCAGAATTCTTTCTCTTTGGTTACCCCAATTCTGGGAAGGAGTTTTGAAACTACTTTGAACAGAGGCAAATGGGTGAGCTAGAGTTCTCCTAGGATTTCCCTGATTTGGGCGAGACAGACCCTGATTTGATTGATACGAAGGGATTGGTATGTGCACTCTGGGTCCTTGACTTCCCTGTCCCCTTGACATGGTAGGAGTCGGGCAGTCTTTCAGTTGGTGACCAAAACCCTGGCATCCAAAACACCGATTCTCACTTCTGAGCTCGTCCCTCTGAATGCTTGAAAGAGGTGGGGCTCCTGAGAAAGTGTTCTGAGGGTCTTACTTCACTTTTGAATCTCCCAGTATCCTGATTCTGATTTGGGCCTTGCT
Source organism: Cibotium barometz (assembly GCF_041138505.1). Taxonomy (NCBI): domain Eukaryota; kingdom Viridiplantae; phylum Streptophyta; class Polypodiopsida; order Cyatheales; family Cibotiaceae; genus Cibotium; species Cibotium barometz. The sequence continues at coordinate 4,394,658 of NC_141089.1, read as the reverse complement.
GCCTCTTTGGGGGAGGAAAGTTTGAAGTAATTCCCAGGATTTGGAATCTTTTAAAATTTGAGGGTGCAGGCTTCGGTGGGACCTTAACTACAAAGGCTTTGGCAAAGTCCTTTGCCATTCTTATTGCTTTGGGCATTGAGACATGTTTGGCATTATTTATTAAGGTGTCCAGTGGCTCGTTCATTCCTCAAATGAACCTGGCCATCAACTTCATCCAATTGTGGAGAATATTTCAGGAGAAGGGCAAAAGCTTGATGGTACTCTTCAATTGTTTGGCTATCCTGCTTTAGTTCCAAGAACTCATTCATTTTAGTTTCAAGGAAGCCCGGAGGACAAAACCTCTTTCTGAGAAGGTAAGCTTTAAGATCGGTCCAGGTCTGGGTATTTTGGTCGAGACGGTTAGTCTCGCAATGATTCCTCCAAGCGACCTTGGCCGTTTCCACAATCTTTAACCTAGCGAGAGCTATCTTGCTTCTCTCATTGTAGCCAGTTACATCAAAGTATTCTTCCATAGCCTCAATCCACTTTTCCACTACTTCACCTAACTGCTCCCCTTCACCCTTGAAGGGACCAAGTTGGGATCTATGCAGTGCTTTTTTTCGAACATCCGGATCTAACTCTTCGTCTCATTGGTTAGAGGATCCGGTTGCCTTGCACGGACGGCGCGCCTCATGACTCTGACAAAATGAGATTTTTGTCAGCTTAACTTATTTATGATTATTTAATTTTTGAGATTTATCTTTAAACAGATAATTATGTCATCATACTTCCTGAACAAGATTAACCATATTCACAATCATGAAAGCAATTTGGATTTTTTTTATTTTTTATTTTTTTATAAAACCTCATTTATTATCAAAAGTCGATATATACATAGAGCATCACGGCTCCAAAGTCACTACCTCAATCGCATACGCATAAAGAAGCGAAACTGCAAAGGAGACATGCCATGGTACACATGATTCATTACAGAAAGAGGTGCTGTAATTCTACCTCTAGGGATAAAGCGGCTAAGAAGCCTAAAAACTCAGCATGAAATTCTGAAGTTCCTAGGTGAATGATTAAAGAGTTGTACATGCTGAACAAAACCTAGCCTTATCACAATCATGGCTAAGGAAATATTTTTCCTGAGCCTCTGACGCTGATTGGTACTGATATTAATACATCGTCCTCCAAAGAACCACATATACCGACATCGCTCTATAGGATCAAGAAAGTAAAGACTCTCAAGATGACGTGCGAGTCTCACTCTACTTACTCGGGTCGTAGTAGAGAGTATGAGGTGCTCGAATGCAAAGGCTATCATATCCTGACTCTGGGAGAGTTCAGGAATGCCAGAGAGATTCGGGGTATCCATCTATAAATTTCCAATTCAATTTATGAGTTTTCAATTTTTGAAGTTCATTCAACATAATATTAACAAGCGAAAATATTATTTTCCAGATTTACTTCAAAATTTTAAGCAATTTATGTTGCTGTTACGTAAATTTACAATAGCGCTCTGATACCAACTGTGGGATCCCAGTGTCCCCTCCACACCCCGGATTCTCGGTAGTAGCTGAAGTAGCTCCCTCATGTGCGGGGCAGGGTTTCCCACTGAGGGCCTCGCCCTCGAATGTCTGGGCACGAGACTAAGCTGGTGGTCATTCCGAAAACCGAAACCGGGAAAATTTTCCATGCTCGAAAAACGAGGACGATTCCACCATTTTCATTTTCTTAATGAATTTTTCTAACGAAGTCAACATACTGAACTAACCTTCATCTAAATAAACCACATAGAAGGGAAACTATTACAGACTGAACTTGAAGGGATCAACGCTTTTTTCTTAATTGAATCAGGCACAGCCGTTGATCTTTTCATTAGAGAAGTCTTCAGTGAAAGAAAGTAACTGGGGTGGGTTAGTCCCTCACCAAGGGAGTGGCTCATGAAGGAGTCACCACTTAGCATCTCACGGGAGAAGCTCACCATTGATTCTTGGAATAGATAACATTATCATGAATGAGCCATAATCCCATTTACATTGGTATTTATACTCCACCCAAGAGTTCACACCTACTTACTAGTTGTCCATGGCCTTGGGCCCATAATGCTTTCTTACAAACCATCCCTTCCCCAATGGTTTCGTCCTCGAAACCTCAAATGAATACCCCAAATTCGGAGAAGAATGTTCCATTTGGCTGAATTTACACCAACCCATATTGCTCTATCAATGCTTCATATCCCTCCAATGCTGAAATAGGTTGCCATGAAGCTTCTTCCTTAGGTAAACCCTTCCATTGAACAAGATACTCCACCAAGGTACGAGTGCGAAGTACCTTTTTCCTTGTACCCAAGATAGCTTCTGGAATGTATTCAATCATTCCCTCTTCATTCATTGGAGGTAACTCATCAACCATTTGATCGATCATACCCACATATCCTTTCAAGTGAGAGACATGAAACACATCATGAATCTTTGTTGTAGATGGAAGTAAGAGTTGATATGCAACCTCCCCAACTCTTCGTATCACTTGATAAGGACCATAATAGCGATGAGCTAGTTTGGTGTTTGTGCTTCCCTTCAAAGACGCATATCTTGACTTTGGTATTCTCAAAAGAACCCAATCTCCCAGTTTGAATTCCAATGGTCTTCGATGAACATTGGCATATTGTCTCATTTTCTCTTGTGCAACCTTCAAATTACTTTTGCATTGTTGCAACAAAGCTTGCATCCTTTCAGCTTCCTCCTTGGCATTATGGTTAGAAGTCTCATATGTACCCACCAACATAGGCAAATTGACCTTGTAACCATATAAAGCCTCAAAGGGTGACATGCCAATGCTCACATGATATGTTGAGTTGTAAGCAAACTCAGCCAAAGGTAACCAATCATCCCATGTGCTTTGAGTATCATGACAATAGTGGCGTAGATATGTTTCCACCCATTTGTTTACTCTTTCTGTTTGACCATCGGTTTCGGGATGATAGGCGGTGCTTGGAGTAAGCTTGGTTCCCATATATTCAAACAATGTTCTCCAAAAAGTGCTCATGAATTTGACATCGCGATCACTCACAATTTGTGACGGCATACCATGCAACTTGAAAACCCCATCAACAAATTGCTTGGCAACATTTTGGGCTGAATATGTGACCTTGGAAGGAATGAAATGGGCCACTTTGGTCAATCTATCCACCACAACATACAAGCTGTCCCACCCTTTCTTTGTGCGCGGAAGGTTAGTAATGAAATCCATTGATATATGACTCCATTTGCCTTCGGGAATGGGCAATGGCTGAAGCAAACCTCCCGGTTTATGTGTAGGATCCTTGTTCAATTGACATGACCGGCACCCACTTACATAAGCATGAATGCTCTTCCACATCCCCTTCCAAAAGAAACTTTTCCTTATTGCATCAAAGGTTTTGTAGACACCCAAATGACCAGCCATAGGAGTACAATGCATCTCTTCCATGATCTTCTTGATAAATGATGAAGTAGGAACCAAGTAGACTTTTCCTTTGTAGTAGAGGAGACCATTTTTCAGCTCATAATGGGGTAACTCTTCACATACATCTTGCTGTAATTTCTGCACTATTTGTGAGGTTTCTTCATCAAACAAGTACTCTTCTTGTATCTCCATGATCCAATCTTTATGCACCTCAGAAATAGCATACAATGAGCAGGCCCACATACGAGACAAGGAATCGGCAACCACATTTTCTTTGCCCTTTGTGTATGTGATTTCAAAATCATAGTTTTGTAGTGTTGCTACCCACCTTCTTTGCTTAGGAGACAAATTGGGTTGTGTGAGGAAATACTTCAGCACCCTATGATCACTTCTCACATAAAAATGACTCCCATATAAGTAATGGTGCCATTTCTTGATAGCATGGAGTATAGCAATCATCTCTTGCTCATACACATGGAGTTCTCTTTCTTTGTCATTCAGCTTTCTACTTTCATAAGCAATGACTCCATGGTCTTGGTAAAGTACCGCACCAATCCCTCTTCCACTTGCATCCGCCCTTATTGTGAAAGGTTTGGTGAAGTCTGGACATACCAAAATAGGTGCTGATGTGAGCATCTTCTTCATATCTTCAAATCTTTTGTTGGCAATGGCATCCCAAAAGAAGGTTTCCTTCTTCAATTTATCCGTCATTGGGGCTGCAATTTCTGCATAGTGGGCAATAAAGCGCCTATAGAATGAAGATAACCCCAAAAATCCCCTCAATTGAGTAGTGTTTGAAGGAACCGGCCAATTCCTAATACATTCCACTTTCTTTGGATCCACACAAATGCCATCCTTGCTCACAATGTGACCCAAATATTCCACCTCATGTGCCATGAAGGTACATTTTGTCTCCTTAACATACAACTTGTTTTGCCTCAAGACCTCCAAAACCTCTTTCACGTGCTTCAAATGCACTTCCTCATCTTTGCTATAGATAAGTATGTCGTCGAAAAAGACCAATACAAACTTGTAGAGGAAAGGTTGAAGCACTTTGTTCATCAATGCTTGAAAAGTTGCCGGTGCATTGCATAATCCAAACGGCATAACCATGAATTGGTAAAGACCCCTTTCTGTACGAAATGCTGTTTTGAACTCATCACCACTTTTCATCCTTATTTGATGGTATCCGGAACGCAAATCAATTTTTGAAAAGCATGTGGCACCCTTCAACTCATCCAAAAGATCATCCACCCTTGGTATTGGAAATCGATTTTTGATGGTGATCTTATTCAAATCACGGTAATCAATGCACATGCGAAAAGTACCATCCTTTTTCTTCACAAGTAGCACCGGAGAAGCAAAAGGAGATTGACTTGGTTCAACCCATCCCATGTCAATGAGTTCTTTTACTTGCTTTGCCACCTCTTCCTTTTCAACCTTTGACAAACGATAGGGAGGCTTGTTGATTGGTTTGGCATTTGGTTCCAAATCAATAGCATGATCAACACTCCTCTTTGGCGGCATTGATTTTGGCATGGTAAACACATCTTCATAATCCTTGAGTAGCTTAACCATGTCCACATGTTCGATGCAATCCTTTTTGCTATTATCTTCCTCTTTGCAAAGCTGTAGTACATAAACATAGCCCTCTTTCTTGAACTCTTTCTTCATTTGAGTAGCATTGATCATGAAGAGCTTGGACCCTTGCATTCCATTCAATGTAATAACCCTTCCATGATGCACAAAACTCATGAAACTTTTCTGTAAGTTCATGGTAAAAGAGTTCAAAGTGGACATCCAATCACATCCAAGTACTATGTCAATTGGTCCCAACTCAATCACCAAAAGATCAACTTTGCAAGAGTAGTTCTTGGACAACTCCAATTCTGTACTTTGACACTTCATATTGCAACTCATTGAATCACCATTGGCCACTTGCACCATGTGCTTGTTTGGTAAAGAAGTTGGTTGCATTTTGAGAGTGTTCAAAGACCTTTTATTGACAAAACTATGCGTGCTTCCAGTATCAATGAGTGCATATGCTGTTCTCCCATTCACCTTGATCTTCAATCTCAATGTGTTGGCACCCTTACTTCCCGCATAAGCATCATGAGAGATTGTACACAAGGTAGTATGTGCACTATTGTCTTCGTCCCACACGCATAGAGGCATCCCATCATCCATTTTGTCATGAGCAAACTTTAGTTTCCCACCCGGATCAAAAGGAAACTCGGGATTTTCTTCATCAAAACCATCATCATGAGAACCTCCACCCTCATGAGGATCTCCCCATCCTAAGGCATCATTGCATTCAAGGAATTCCTCCTCCTCATGATTAGCATTGTCCTCAGTGATAATGTAGCTTATGGACATATCCTTGGATTTGCACACTTTGAAGTGATCCTTGTTCCATTTTTCTCCACATTTGAAACATAGACCTTTGAGCCTCATTTCATGCAAACGGTCCTCCTTGATAACCTTGCTTTTTGAACCCCCATTTGCTGGCTTGGACTCATTGTATGTAGCTTTGTTGGACATAAATGGTGGTTTAAATGGAAGTCTATTAGACCCTCTACCATACACGGTAGGAAATCTTGGAAGGTTAGGCCTTGCATTTGCATTTGCATGAGAACTCAAATCCGTTCTTGTAACCACTTCTCCCTTGGTGTTGCCTTTGTTAGCCCACTTTGACATATATTTTTCCTCATGAATTTCTGCAAGCATCATTGCTTTCTTCAAAGTTGCGGGCTCTTGAGCTTTGACATCACCACCAATAGGAGTCTTCAAACCCCTTATATACTTGACGACTAGATAATGCTCATCAAAATCATCCAAGTATAATAGAAGTTTTAGAAACTTTTGAGAATAGGCCTTCACCGTTGTGACTTGTTCAATCTTGTCCCATTCTACAATGTGGTTATCCCTTTGCATTCGAGAAGTAAACTCCTCTGCCATGTCATTCTTGAATGCTTCCCAAGTAGAAATAACATAACCATGTGATTGCTTCCTTCTCCACCAAGTATGAGCAAAGCCTTCCAAATGCAATGAAGCAAAGTAAACCTTTGACATTTCACTTCTCGGGCTGATCTCGAAGTAGAGGTCCATTTTGTTTGCCCATTCTTCAAAGTCTTCGATAGAGTTTGACTCTCCCTTGAACTTTGTGAATGTGATTTTGTCCTTCACGGTCTTATCCATGTCATTCTGCATTCTTGGCCCTCTTTGCCGTGTTCTAGGATCATCAAATCCTCTTCCTTCACCCAAGTGTCTTTGCATTTGCTCATCTTCCCAATCCCAATCACATGCATCCTTTAGCCCTCTGTGCTCATAACTTCTTCTGGCATCCTGCATAAAGGACGTAGCTTTTGGAACATTGGCATTTGACTTCTCATGATAAGCATCACCCATAGGCCTTTTTCCTTTATCCACTTGAGACGAGTGTGACATCATCTGTCTCCCATGGTTTACCTCATGCATAGGCGGCAATCTTTCATGTCGGAACTCATGGTGTGCACTATCCATTACATTGTCATCCACTTCTTGATTAGACTTGGAAGAAGCCAACCCACTGATAGCATTACCCAAGTCTCTAAATCCCGTCTGCATCATATCACCAAGATAGTGTTGGCGCTTGTCAAAGCGTTCCATGAGTTGCTCACCAAACTGTTGTTGCCGACTAGCTAGGTTACCTTCAACCCGTTGGAATATACTCTCCATGGCTTTAAGCATCATGTCCATCGTGATCGGAGTAGTCCCCACCATGGGTTGAGAAGTCTCCAATGGCTGTGAATCACTAGTGGCATTTGAAGTCGAATCCTCCCCAACTCTTGTAGAAGATCCACTAGCCATTAATGGTTCGGGTTGCTTAGCATCTTGCTCACTCCGAACTCCTTTGTTTTGTCCCCCTCTAGTCATTTCCATGCATGAAATTTGGTCCCACTTGCAAACTAGCTCACTGTTTTGCTCCAAAATGTGACCAAATCACCAAATATGCCAAAACTCTTTGGAGACAAGTCCGATTTTGCTTCTCTTTAGCTCGATAGATCCGTAATGATAAGATCTTGGAGCTGAATGCCTGGGGCAAGAAAAATCTGGTGTGCAAGTACTCTCTGTTTTAGGGTTTGCGATAGAGGCCCAACTTTTAGTTCACTATCCAAACGATATCAGATTTTGATGATCTTTATATCGTTGGAAAGCTCTCGATGAGACTAATAAGGATCCCCAAAAACAGATTTGAAAAAGTCAACTGCCTTTGACCAGTCAACTGTCCCGGCTGAAAGTCAAACTTTGACTTTGACCGCTCCAAACTTCTCCGATTTCAGAGATCTTCGGCTTGTTAGAAAGGTCTTGATGTGTAGATTAAGAATCATCAAGGACAGATTTGGAATAATCTTTGTAAACCCTAAAATTTAGGGTTCTGCCCTGACTGCAACTAGGCAAGTTTTTGCAAAAATTTTGCCATAACTTCCCCGCTTTTGCTTGCAAATCTCAATCTACCCATGCATTTGTATCATCATTAACCACTTGACCATTGCAAGGTATCAATCCACAAAGCATTTTGACCATTGCAAGGCATCAACCACAAAGCATTTTTGCATGCAAATCCATATGGCATCACCCCTTTGTCATGATGCAACTTGAGTCGATGTAGAGGTTTGTTGCTTTGCTTTGCTTTGCTTTGGCTCAAGTATGGCTTTGATGTCGATGAAGCGCGTTGATGCTTGCCGATCTCCCGGCCAAGCACTTCTCACCCCTTCACCAAGTTTTCCTCCAAGGTGAAGGTTGAGGCCATGTCTTCACCACCAATGTACCTAATCCTCCACCATACCGCTTTTCCAAGGCAATCACGGCATGGTAGATTCATGACATGCTCCCCTTGGCCTCTCCAACCCATGCCAAGGTACCCTCACACATTGCTAGATTCACTAGGAAATGAAAGTGAATGCAATGGTGAGTGTATGTGATTGGAATTCACAAATGGGATGAGGGTAAGATCACTTACATGTGTAAGCATGACTCATGCTTTTATCATTTTACAAATCATAATGGCATCATGACCATGCCCTTTCATAGCTCCATTACAATCCCATCATCAACAACATCCAACAACACATCCAACAACATCCAAGTGTCACAAAGCGGTGATCTCGGGTCGCGTTCTGGGCACGAGTTCCCGCTCGGGACTAGAAAATCCAGTACAAAAGTGAAAACAGAAAGCACTTGCTGAATGCTGCACCTCAAGACCTATAGCTCGTCTCGAAGAGGACGACGAGCCGGTCGTTTTGAGTACTAGAACTCTAAAAACGGAGTTCGTATGAGAGAGTTATGACCAAAAACGTGCAACCGGCAATGGAAAACGGTCACCAAAAAGCAGACTTCCAACCCAAAACATTTTATTCAATCCCCCAAATGTGCCCAAAGCTATGCTCACTTATGCCAATATGCAAGGCATAGCATTGAATGGCTATGTGTAGCATTCAAGCATTCATAATGCATAAAGAGCAGCATGAATGGCCATGATTAAAGTCCAATTTCTGAAAATGGGGGTTTTATGTGTAATAAAACCCTAATTCACTCCATAGCTTGAAAGAATGCTTCAAAATTGTAAGGAAGTGATGGAGCAACTCACCAATGTCACCCGGGAAGCCTTAATGCTTGAATTTGTTGAAGGAGATGAAGATTAGGGTCACTTTGGTGAAAAACGTGGGCAGCTTTGGTAGTGATTTTCAGCCACATTGGGAGCCCCATTGCTCATGGAAAATAGGTGAAATACTTCATAAAACATTGCTAGATACATGAGAGACTCAATGCCCTTTGCTCATGTTGAGATTCCATGGCTAGGGTTTGCAAGAAAGCTCCCAAACAAAAAACGTTTTTGATTAACAACTGCTAATCAAGATTAGAAATTTTTCCCAATTTGGTCCACTCATTCTAAAAAAAATAGGTCCATGTGCTCAGATTTGAACCACAAACTCTACCTTAGCCATATCCCCTTCCCCCATGAATCAAATGAAGCAGAAATCTCACGAAATGAGAAGAAGAAAAGAAAATTAAAAATCATGGATCAAAAGCCATGCTCTGATACCAATGAAAGAAAGTAACTGGGGTGGGTTAGTCCCTCACCAAGGGAGTGGCTCATGAAGGAGTCACCACTTAGCATCTCACGGGAGAAGCTCACCATTGATTCTTGGAATAGATAACATTATCATGAATGAGCCATAATCCCATTTACATTGGTATTTATACTCCACCCAAGAGTTCACACCTACTTACTAGTTGTCCATGGCCTTGGGCCCATAATGCTTTCTTACATTCAGGCTTTTATTTAACTACTCGAGTTCTAAACGTATTCCTATTAATCAATTTTATTATTAAAACTCTTCTGATTTCAGCAGCCTAACCCCATCTGGCCCTTTGGTTAGCCACCGCGCCCAACCACTGGAATTGGTAGAACTAGAGAAGTACTCACCCACCCATAATTGAATGCCTTCCTTAACTTTTGCTTTAGAATACAGATACGCACACACTCCTCTTTAAACTTTAACTTATAAAACAATCCATTGACAAACAATTATTGGTTACAAATGTTATAACTCAAAATTTCCATTCAATCCTTGTTTTTCACAAAAAAATAGTATCACTCTGGACTCTCCGTTGCTCTGGTCAGCAACAACGAGATCCAAAACAGATTACAATAAACATTGGTCCATCATATAATATCTTCCACGACATACAAATGGGTGTCCTAAGCACCGCGAGCCCGTGCATCGCCTGGTCAGAACCCTCCAGGATCCTCCTTAGGTGTCCTTGCTCTTCACTCAGGGACCGCTTCGTCGGCCCTCGCCCATTGTACTTAGAAGCTTTTACTAATTGCAAACTTGGGGATCCTAAAATTCCGGTTCCTTGAACTTTATTTCCGTGAAGGTCATGGAAGGAAATGGTTCCATTATGACAGTGAATGTCAGCTTGATTTTTGTGGAGCCAATCCATTCCAAGGATCCCGTTGAAAACTCCCAAAGGTATAACTTTGACAGTCAGTTAAATTTCCATCTAGATTGAACTGAATATGATCTGTCTCAAGGTGAGTGAAAAGAATCTTTCCACTGGCCAATTCAACTTGCATAGGTTTCCCCGATTTTTGTTCTAAGACTAGCTTACACAAGCATCCTGGGGAAATGAAAGAATGAGTTCTGCCTGAATCAATCAAAAGCTTAAAAGGCTTACCCTGATACTCACATAGAGTATGGATGACAGATACGATTTGGCCCTTGGTTTTCAATTGCTGCATAAATCTGTCCTCTTTCCTCTTCGACTATTTCTGCTATTGTGACTACTCTGGCTGCTGTGCAGATTGGGGCGGAACTCTTTCTCTTTGGTTACCCCAGTTCTGGGAAGGAGTACTGAGACTACTCTGAAGAGAGGCAGATGGCTGAGCTAGAGTTCTGAGACTACTCTGAAGAGAGGCAGATGGCTGAGCTAGAGTTCTCCTAGGATTTCCCTGATTTGGGTGAGACGGACCCTGAGTTGATTTATACGAAGGGATTGGTCTGTGCACTCTGGGTCCTTGACTTCCCTATCCCCTTGACATGGCAAGAGTCGGGTAGTCTTTCAGTTGTTGACCAAAACCCTGGCATCCAAAACACCGGTTCTCACTTGTGAGCTCGTTCCTCTAAATCCTTGAAAGAGGTGAGGCTCCTGAGAAAGTGTTCTATGGGAAGGGTCTTCCTTCACTTCTGAATCTCCCACTATCCTGATTCTGATTTGGGCCTTGCTACCTCTTTGGGGGAGGAAAGTTTGAAGTACTTCTCGGGATTTGGAATCTTTTAAAATTAGAGGGTGCAGGCTTCGGTGGGACCTTAACTACAAAGGCTTTGGCAAAGGCCATTGCCAGTCTTACTGCTTCGGCCATTGAGACAGGTTTGACATTCTTTACTAAGGTGTCCAATGGCTCGTTCATTCCTTGAATGAACCTGGCCATCAGTTGCTCTTCATCCAATTGTGGAGAATATTTGAGGAGAAGGGCAAAAGCTTGATGGTACTCTTCAATTTTCCGGTTATCTTTCTTAAGTTCCAAGAACTCATTCATTTTAGTTTCAAGGAAGCCCGGAGGACAAAACCTTTCTGAGGTAAGCTTTAAGATCGGTCCAGGCCTGGGTATTCCGGTCGAGATGGTTAGTCTCGCAGTGATTCCTCCAAGCGAGCCTGGCCGTTTCCACAATCTTTAACCTAGCGAGAGCCATCTTGCTTCTCTCATTGTAGCCAGTTACATCAAAGTATTCTTCCATAGCCTCAATCCACTTTTCCACTACTTCATCTAACTGCTCCCCTTCACCCTTGAAGGGACCAGGTTGGGATCTGTGTAGTGCTTTTTTTCGAACATCCAGATCTAACTCTTTGTCATCGGTTAGAGGATCCGGTTGCCTTGCACGGGCGGCGCGCCTTATGACTAACAAAACAAAATTTTTGTCAGCTTAACTTTGACAAAAGATTTATGATTATTTAATTTTTAAGATTTATCTTTAAACAGATAATTATTTCATCATACTTCTTGAACAAGATTAACCATATTCACAATCATGAAAGCAATTTGGATTTTTTTATTATTTTTTTATTTTTGCAAAACCTCATTTATTATCAAAAGTCGATATATACATAGAGCATCACGGCTCCAAAGTCACTGCCTCAATCACGTACGTATAAAGAAGCAAAATTGTGAAGGAGACATGCCATGGTACACACGATTCATTACAGAAAGAGGTGCTGTAATTCTACCTCTAGGAATAAAGCGGCTAAGAAGCCTAAAAACTCGGCATGAAATTCTGAAGTTCCTGGGTGAATGATTAAAGAGTTGTGCATGTTGAACAAACCCTAGCCTTATCAGAATCATGGCTAAGGAAATATTTTACATGAGCCTCTGACACTAATTGGTACTGATATTAATACATCGTCCTCCAAAGAACCACAAATACCGACATCGCTCTATAGGATCAGGAAAGTAAAGACTCTCAAAATGACGTGTGAGTCTCACTCTGCTTACCTAGGTTGTAGTAGAGTTGATGAGGTGCTCAAATGCAAAGGCTATCATATCCTGACTCTGGGAGAGTTCAGGAAAGCCAGAGAGATTCGGGGTATCCATCTATAAATTTCCAATTCAATTTATGAGTTTTCAATTTTTGAAGTTCATTCAGCATAATATTAACAAGCAAAAACCTTATTTCTTAGATTTACTTTAAAATTTTAAGCAAGATGAAGTAGCTCCCTCATGCGCAGGGTAGGGTTTCCCACTCGGGGCCTCGCCCTCGAATGTCTGGGCACGAGACTAAGCTGGTGGTCATTCCGAAAACCAAAACTGGGAAACCCACCCATAATTGAATGCCTTTCTTAACTTTTGCTTTAGAATATAGATACGCACACACTCCTCTTTAAACTTTAACTTATAAAACAATCCATTGACAAACAATTATTGGTTACAGATGTCATAACTTAAAATTTCCATTCAATCCTTTTTTCTCACAAAAAAAATAGTATCACTTTGGACTCTCCTTTGAGACCAGCTAGTCAGCAAACGAGATCCAGTAATAGATTACAATAAACATTGGTCCATCATATAATATCTTCCACGACATACGGATGGGTGTCCTAAGCACCGCGAGCCCATGCATCGCCTGGTCAGAACTCTCCAGGATCCTCCTTAGGTGTCCTGGTTCTTCACTCAGGGACCGCTTTGTCGGCCCTCGCCCATTGTACCGGAAGCACACCATTTCTCACCATACCAAGGCTTGTCAAGACCTGGGAAGGTTTTTTCTGTGTGAGCCGTCCTTTGAACACTCCCCGCCGCAAGTTGTTGCAACCGAACTTCCCTTAGAAAAACACATATACCAAATGCTCTCTCTAGCATTCTGGCATAAGAGAAACCAGGGTTTCTATGCAAGTTTTCAGTTTTGATTTTCTTTTGAATACAATGAGTATATCTTAAATCCGTATCCCAAGACTTTTTGATCGCAATTCTGAATTCCAAACAGAATTCCTCGAATTCTGTAACCTTGATTCTCAGATCAAAATCAAAGGGTCTCAACTTAGTTTCAGATTCGGTGGTGGGTGATTTGAGTGTATTTTCCTGCACTGGTCACATTGTCTTTTCTTGAAACTGACAAAGGAGTTGGTCTTGGTCAAGTCTGATTCTAGGTTCGAGTCTGGTAAGGTTCTTCTTGAACTACCTTTCTCGAAAGGGGTGATATTTCATTCATTGAATATTCACTTAGCTGATTTCTAAACTAATCACGAATTCCTATGAGGAATAAATAAATCATTTATCTAAAATTTTGACTTCGATAATTTTTTTAAATTTTCTCATTACCATCCTAGAGAATATGAAACGGTAGAATTTTTTCTCACACAGAGTATTTACTTATTCATTTACCAATATTCATGGGATATAAACATAGGATTAAAGAGAACTCTTATTTTGATATAAAAATTACGTATGCATCTATTTATGCATAAAAATCAATTTTAATAAAAGTAACACTTTTATTTAAAAAATCTTTTATGCATCTATTTATGCATAAAAATCAAATTTGATGAAAGTAACACTTTTATAATAAAAAAAATTCTTTTATGCATCTATTTATGCATAAAAATCAATTTTGATGAAAGTAACACTTTTAGAATTAAAAACAAATTCTTTTATGCATCTATTTATGCAAAAAAATCAATTTTGATGAAAGTAACACGTTTATAATAAAAAAATTCTTTTATGCATCTATTTATGCATAAAAATCAATTTTGATGAAAGTAACACTTTTATAAAAAAAATTCTTTTATGCATCTATTCATGCATAAAAATCAACTTTGATGAAAGTAACATTTTTATAATAAAATTTTTTATGCATAAAAATTAATTTTGATAAAAGTAACACTTTTATAATAAAAAATTCTTTTATGCATCTATTTATGCACAAAAATCAATTTTGATGAAAGTAACACTCTGATAATAAAAAAATTTCTTTTATGCATCTATTTATGCATAAAAATCAATTTTGATGAAAGTAACACTTTTAGAATACACAAACGGTGGGGATTACTCTTTTTGAATATTAAAAGATAAAACTTATTTCACAAAATTTAAGAAAATTTTACCATAACCTCCTTTGTATGGCTGACCATTTTTTAAATTTTTGTTCATTCTTAAGTTACTTAGAAATTATCCCAAATGGCTTAAAGCATTCTAAACTAATCAAATTTCACTTTTTAAAGAGAAACACTATGAAAAGTTTAATTCTAAGAATTTGATTACATATCTAGGATAAAGAAAGGCTGAATTCAAGAATGAAGAGAGGGGGAAAGCCTTTCCAACAAGACAACATCATTTTTCATCTTAAAGAAAACAAAAACTAGAAAACCATTAAATGGAATAAAGAAAAAGTAGGATTTCTAGCTTACATGAATTTTTATGAGCTTTCCTTTGGCTTGATGGTTTGAGGGATCTACTCTTGTTTGCAACAAGAGTGGGCACCAATTCTTTTGAAGAGGAAATGGTCAAAAACTAATGAATTATAAATAAATTCACTGTTTTTGGCTCTGGGAGGAGTAGAGTAACAATGCATAAAACACTATTAAGCTTCTACAAAGAGGGAGGCTTCTATTTATAAGAAAAAGTGAGCTTCTAACCAAGCAAACTGATTCTAGAATTTTCCAGATCAGTATGGTCAATTTTTGACCATTTTTGGGTCAGTTTAGTTCACTTTTTGGATCCAGTTTTGAATTAGGAGAGAGGAGAGATGAGATATCTCATTTTATTGATTTAAAATTCAAAAGCAATGATGGGAAAAAGGCACCTACTTCATGAGGGGGAATCCCCACTCTGAGGTGTCAAAAATTTATTTTTTTAGTATTTCCTTTAGTCCTTAGTTTACTCTTTATCTTATGTGAGTATTTACTCATTTTTGGGGGGATTTTCTTTATTTCTTCAATTTATCTCCTCCCTACATTTGGATTAATCTGATTGGCCCCTCAGAACCTTAATATAAAATTTTTAGAAAATCTAGACCCTTACGATAAGGCCTTTTGAACAGATTATAATTTATTTCTAATGCACCCTCTGAAATTCTTTTTGAACTTCTGTTTCGGGGAATATATTTTAATAAGATGATATATTTTTCCATCCAAAAATATTTAAAAACTGAATCACCTCTCTCTAGAAGATTTTCTCTCTGTAGGTGAAAACAAGTAGAAACAAGATCTTTTATATTTTTGAAGAGGGATTTGATTATAGGGGAAGATAGTGGACTTTTTGAGAGGCTGGGGAGGAATCTTACATTCTCTCCCACTAGAAAAATGCGAGGTCCTCATCTCACAAACTGGGGGTAACCTTGCAAACAACAGTTCAGCTTCTTTCTCCCAGGTGGCATCTTCAAAAGGATAGAAGTTCCATTTGACCAATAATTCTGTCAGAATTCTGTTCCTGAGAACCTTTTCTCGAACATCAAGGATTTCTTTAGGTTGGAGTTTCATCTGCCCTTGGGTTGAAGAAGTTAAGATTTCATCACATCAAGCACATGGTTCGGGCTTGGTACATACTTTTTAAGTAGGCTGACATGAAATACATTATGTACTTTGAGATGAGGAGGCATAAGAAGTTCGTAGGCTAAGTCACCTACATTCTTTGTAATCAGATATGGCCCACAATATCTGGGGGATAACTTCTTGTACTTCCCAAGAGATAGAGAACTTCTTTTGGGGCGTACTCAAATGAAGACCATATCTGCTTCTTTGAATCTTCTGTCCGTCCTCTTCTTATCTGCATACTGTTTCTGTCTATCCTGGGTAGCTTTTATATCTTTGCGAATTGACTGCGTCTGCTACTCCATGTCGTCAAGCATCTATCTGGACATCTCGAACCTAATCAATGGGTCAGACCAAGTTAATGGAGTTAAGCAATCTTGTCCATACAGAGCTTTGAAAGGGCTCATCCCAATACTTCGGTGATAAGAAGCATTGTAGGCGAACTCGACTAGGTGGAGATAACTTAGCCCCACTTCTGTTGAGATATCGAGCTCTAGTGAGGCGGTGGACACTGATGACCCGCCTGGGGGATAGGCCCCGCACTTACACCACTGGCATGGTTGGTGAGATCTTGGGTGATATGCGGCCAGTGGGATGACAGGCTGTGTGACAGCCACTCTAGAGACTGGCATAGTTATAGCGCCAGCTCATTTAGTCGGGTTCACACTATAGAGAACCCGTGTATGTATTTGGTTGAGTACCTTTCATATTGTGTGTACTCTTATTCTTGTATATGGTGTGTTGAGTGTTGAGTAGAGAAGAAGAAGATTTTCAGCCTCTCACCTTGTGTGTTCTCTATTAGGGTTTTGTGAGTGTGTGTGTGTGCTTGCAAGAGCTCAAGCTCTCTTCCCCCCTGCATCTTTTCATGGTATCAGAGCCTGGTTCATGCTAAGGGCTGAGCTGCAAGCAAGAGAACCACAAGAAGCGGTACGAGGGTAAGAGCTACAACTACTCTTCCCTATTGTGTTGGTGACTACACCCTTGTCGGGAGCTCTACGGGAGGCACCGGCAAACGATCTCCGATTGAGGAGCTTTCTTCGCGGGAGTGAAGCTACAGGGCAACTGAAATTTTCGGGACGAAAACGCGTTTCGGGCGCGTCTGGACCTCCGTTTTTCAGAAAGCAGGCGATCTCGAGCACTGCGGGTAAGTCACCGATTCTCTGCAGAACTCTGTTTTAAGAACTGCAGGAAGACAGATTGACTGTGCAGACACTGTGGGTGCTGCAAAGAGGTCTACAGTTGCCATTGGGTGTATGTATATGCATTGAAGTCACTGGTTGTGACATTTGAGAGTACTACAGTACTGCTGTGCAGAAAATATAGCATTTGTGCAGAAAAACCAGAGTGCAGTTTCTGGTAAAATTGTGTGTTTGGCAAGATGTCTAATGATGGCATAACACAGATTGTGGCTGAGAAGCTGGATAAGAATAACTTCCATGCTTGGAGGTTCAGGTTGACGAATTTCCTTATGGGAAAAGGGTATTGGGACTACATAGAAGGTGAGCATGAAGAGGCACCGGAGATACCGGATATAAATCCGACTGCTGCAGATGTGAAAGAGTTTAAAGACTGGAACCAAGGAGCCAGGAAGGTTATGTATTGGCTTTCCATTAGTATACAGGACACCATGATTGGGCACATTCAGGATGCCAAGTCCCCCAAGGAGGCGTGGGACACCTTGGTAAAGCTTTATGAAACAAACACCAAGGCACGTAAGATACAGTTGAAGAATGAACTTCATACTGTGGAGAAAAAGAGCATGTCTGTGAATGACTATGCGCTGAAGATAAAGGGTATTGTGGAATCCCTTGCATCTATTGGTGTGTCGGTAGATGATGATGACAAGGTGGAAGTCTGTCTACGTGGTCTCGAGCCACAATACAAGGCGTTCAAGACGTCTATTCAGACTCGGGGAAACATTCCCAACTTTACAGATTTGGTGTCTATGCTGATTATCGAAGAGAAGAACTTGGGTGAAGACCAACAGTCTTCACAAAGTAAAAACAGTTCAGAGCAACAGGCTTTCTACACGAGTTCAGGAAGAGGACGAGGTAGAGGAGGCCGTGGACGCGGTCAAGGAGGTGGCCGAACAGGTAATCAGAATTATGGTCAGCAGCAGCAACAACAACAACAGTCCCAGAATCAACAACAACAACAACACGCAGGTGGAAGAGGCAGATTCAGAGGCAGGGGGAGTCAAAGAGGCCGTGGAAATTGGCAAAGACAATATAATGATGCACGTGAATGCTATTATTGTGGTAAGCCTGGACATGTGCAGTCAAAATGTTATAAGAAGCAGGCTGACATGCAAAATGGGAAAGTGCAGCAAAACAACTATGCATCCTCAAGCAGAAATAATGAGGATAATGAAAGGTTGTTTGTTATGCAGCATGTGGTGAATGCCATGTCTGAAAATGCTGATGCAGCACAAAAAGATAATGTATGGTATGTGGATTCAGGCGCTTCGAACCACATGACGAGTCATGGGGAGTGGTTCAAGGAGATGAAAAACCCGGAAAGACCAGGTTTTGTGGAAACAGGGGATGACACTGCTCATCCAATCGCCCATGTTGGAGATGTGCCATTATCTATGCAGGATGGCAAAGTGAAGTACCTTGCAGATGTACTTCATGTACCGAACATAACAAAGAATCTGGTTTCAGTTGGCCAGATGATTGAGCAGGGTTTGCAGGTTCGGTTTAACCCTGATGGGTGTTATGTTGAAGATTTCAAAGACAAGTGCAGGTTGGTTGCAAAAGGCAACAGAGTGGGCAGAATGTTTACGTTGGATGTAGACATGCCTGAAATGAGTGCTGCGATGTTTGCAAATGGTTCAGGAGTTGTTGCAGACACAGACATATGGCATAAAAGAATTGGACATGTAAATGTGCAGAGATTGAAGTCTATGCAGACAAAAGGAATTGTGACAGGGCTGCCAAAATTTAAAGTGGAAGGTATGCAGAAAATATGTGAAGCATGCCAATTTGGGAAGCAAACAAAGCATGTGTTTCCACGTAACAGATATGTGAGCAGAAATGCACTAGATGTTGTGCATTCAGATGTATGGGGTCCTACGAAGACCGTGTCTATGGGAGGCTGCAGGTACTATGTCACTTTCATTGATGACCACACAAGAAAAGTGTGGGTATATTTCATGAAGGAGAAGAGTGAGGTGTTCACTCACTTTCAGAATTTCAGAGTTTTGGTTGAAAAGCAAACAGGGAAATATGTCAAGTGCCTAAGGTCAGATGGAGGGGGAGAATACTTCTCCAATGAGTTCTCTGAATTTTTGAAGAAGAATGGTATTCGGAGACAGTTCACATGCAGATATACTCCGTAGCAAAATGGAGTTGCTGAGCGGAAAAACAGGCACATTGCTGAGATTGCGCGAGCATTGATGGAAGAGAAGAATATGCCGCATTGCTATTGGGCTGAGGCTGTTTCTACAGCAGTATACATCATGAACAGGACTCCAACTGCAGCCATACATGATGTAACTCCAGAGGAGAAGTTTACTGGCAGAAAACCAGATTTGTCTCATCTGAAAGTTTTTGGATGCATTGCATATGTGCATGTGCCAGATGAGCTGAGAACTAAGCTGGATCCGAAAGCTGAAAAATGTGTGTTTATTGGATATTCCCTTGAGCAAAAGGGATACAGGTGTTATAACCCTGCTACACGTGAGTTGAGGGTAAGCAGGGATGTTGTCTTTGATGAGATGAGCAGTTGGTATGCTGCTGAAAAAGAAGCTATTGGGGCTGATGTGAGTGGAAGTGTGGTTGCACAGAATGCAGGTCAGCAATCACAGTCTTTGAGTGGACCAGGAGAGTCCTCATCTAGTGGGTCTATTGATAGACCATGGAGTGGCAGGCTGCGTCATAATACCAGCCCTGCAAATGTGATTAGTACATCACGTAAAGGAAAAGAGAAAGTGGTTGAGCCCCTTGGTATGCCTGACATTTCTGCAGGGCATTCTCATGTTGATGGAGAGTCTAGTGGCTCAGATATGAGTCTTGATGAGGAGCTTGGGATCCCAGCTATGAGAACACCTGGTGTAAAGAAGGCTATGGAAGCCATGAATGAGAAGCTGCGAAGATCAGGGAGAGTGAAGAACCCTGTGCAGAGATTTACATATGATGGTTATGTGGCACATCATTATGCATATATGGCAAAAGTTGTGCAGGTTGTAGAGCCCACATGCATTGATGAGGCTGTTGGAAATGTGTGTTGGGAGAAAGCTATGGATGAGGAGATGGATGCACTATATGGAAATGAAACTTGGGATTTAGTGCAATTGCCTGAAGGCAAGAAAGCCATTGGATGCAAGTGGGTGTACAAAGTTAAACATAACAGTGATGGAAGCATAAACAGGTACAAGGCTAGATTGGTAGCCAAAGGATATGCGCAGACATATGGGATTGATTATGAGGAAACTTTCAGCCCAGTTGCCAAGATGGCAACGGTGAGAGTTGTGATAGCAGTGGCTGCGTCAAAGCAATGGTCTTTACATCAGATGGATGTAAAGAATGCATTCTTGCATGGGGATTTGCAAGAAGAGGTGTATATGTTGCAGCCACCTGGTTATGAGGATGTGGGTCACCCCGATCATGTTTGCAGGTTGAAGAAAGCCTTGTATGGCTTAAAGCAAGCACCAAGAGCATGGTCTGACAAGATTTCTGAATATCTTGTCACTATTAGCTTTCATGTAGCCAATGCAGATTTCTCATTGTACGTGAGACATGGTGATAGAGGGGTTGTGCTTGTTGTCATCTATGTAGATGACTTGATCATTACGGGGGACCATGATGCAGAGATCTTTGATGTAAAGATCTTGCTTAGACAGAAGTTTGAGATGAAGGATCTGGGGGAGCTCAGATATTTCTTGGGCATTGAGGTGATTAGGTCACCACATGGTATTGGATTACTGCAGAGACAGTATGGCTTGGACATGTTGTCCAAGTATGGTATGACAGGCTGTAAGCCTATTTCTGTGCCATTGGATCAGAATGGCAAGTTGAGTGCAGATTCAGGAGAGATCTTGGAGGATCCTACTATGTACAGGAGCATAGTAGGAAGTTTGATCTACATGACGATCACCAGACCAGATTTGAGCTATGCTGTTGGGTTGGTGAGTCAGTTTATGCAGGTTCCACGGAAACCGCATTTGGATGCAGTGAGACGCATACTGAGGTATGTGAGGTCTACTTTGCATTGTGGACTATTCTATGAGACTGGGACAGAGATATGTGTACATGGGTACACAGATGCTGATTGGGCTGGTAGTATCTCAGATAGAAGATCTACCAGTGGATTCATGTTTTCTTTGGGGAGTGCTGCTGTGACTTGGAGCAGCAAGAAGCAGCCTACGGTTGCTCTATCAAGTACAGAGGCCGAGTACAGAGGAGCTGCTATGGCAGCATGTGAGGTAGCTTGGTTGAGAAAGCTACTTGCAGATTTGGGTCTATCAGTGGATAGACAAGTTGTCATTTTCTGTGACAACATTAGCAGTATACAGTTGGCCAGGAACCCAGTCTTTCATGCTCGTACGAAGCACATAGAGGTCCACTACCACTTCGTCAGAGAGAAGGTCTTGGCAGGAGACCTTGACCTTGTTTATGTCAGCACAGAGGATCAGTTAGCTGACATCTTCACCAAAGCATTGGGTACAGAGAAGCTCCGCAGATTCAGGGCTTCGCTTGGTGTACATGAGATGGAGTTGAGCTCGAGGGGGAGTGTTGAGATATCGAGCTCTAGTGAGGCGGTGGACACTGATGACCCGCCTGGGGGATAGGCCCCGCACTTACACCACTGGCATGGTTGGTGAGATCTTGGGTGATATGCGGCCAGTGGGATGACAGGCTGTGTGACAGCCACTCTAGAGACTGGCAGAGTTATAGCGCCAGCTCATTTAGTCGGGTTCACACTATAGAGAACCCGTGTATGTATTTGGTTGAGTACCTTTCATATTGTGTGTACTCTTATTCTTGTATATGGTGTGTTGAGTGTTGAGTAGAGAAGAAGAAGATTTTCAGCCTCTCACCTTGTGTGTTCTCTATTAGGGTTTTGTGAGTGTGTGTGTGTGCTTGCAAGAGCTCAAGCTCTCTTCCCCCCTGCATCTTTTCAACTTCTTGGGTTCCCTGCCCCACCAACAGCATGACCGAAGTATATCTTCGATTACTTGGTTTACCCTTTCTGTTTGACCGTCGGTCTCACTGTGGTAAGCTGATGCTGAGATCCAAGAAAGTTCCTACTACTTCAAAAAATGCAGTCCATAATCTTGACGTGAATTTGGGGTCTAGATCACTTACTATTCTTCTGGGTAGGCCATGCAATCTGAAGATTTTCTTGAGGAACACTCTGGCCACATCCACTGCAGTGTAGGTTTCTTTTATTGGAATTAGATGGGCAACTTTGGTTAGTCTATCAACTACCACGAAGATGGAGTTGTAACCTGATTGCACTGAAGGTAATCCAGTAATAAAATCCATACTGATACATTTCCACTTCATCTGATATCTAATGGATGTAACTTCCGAGGCATTTTTACTCTCTCGGCTTTGACTTTCTGATAGGTCAGACATTGACGTACATGATTAAGTACATCCTTTTTTAGTCCACGCCAAAAGAAGCTTTTCTTCACACACATGTAGGTTTTGATGAAACCTGGATGTCCTGCAATAAGGCTGTCATGGGCTTCATTCAAAATTTGACCCTTAATTCCCTCATCATTTTGGGAATGCATAGCCGCATTTGTCAATCCAAACGGCATGATAGTGAATTCATAATGCCCATACCGCGAGTATTGATGACTATCTTCGGGATATCTTGCTCATTAATCCTGATCTGATAATATCCTGATTTGAGATCTATCTTTGTTAAGATCTGGGCTCCACTTAGCTTGTCCAGAAGCTCATCAATCATGGGGATAGGATACTTATTCTTAACTGTCAGTGATTGAGACCTCTGTAGTCCACACAGAGTCTTAGCATTCCATCTTTCTTTTTCTGAAAGAGAACTGGCGCACCCCAAGGTGAAACACTGGGTCTTACAAACCCTTGTTCTAACAGCTGTCTAAGCTGTTCCTTGAGTTTGATGGCTTCAGGAACTGGCATTTTGTACGTGCGCAGGGGTATTGGCTGAGCTCCGGCGGGGGTCAATTCTATCTCATGATCTACTTCCCAAATCGGAGGCATCTTAGTTAATTCTGCTGGGAATAAATCATCATAATCACTTAACCATTCAGGTTCTTTAGCTTTTAACTTTGAGTCTACTAGATTCATTTTGACAACATAAATGAGCTGCTTCTTTCTAAGTCTTTTAGTAACTTAGAAGCTTTTACTAAATTGCAGACTTGGGGATCCTGAAATTGTGGTTCCTTGAACTTTATTTCCGTGAAGGTCACGGAAGGAAATGGTTCTATTATGACAGTGGATGTCAGCTTGATTTTTGTGGAGCCAATCCATTCCAAGGATCCCATTGAAAACTCCCAAAGGTATAACTCTGAACTGACAATCGGTTAGATTCCCATCTAGATTGAACTGAATACAATCTGTCTCAAGGTGAGTGAGAAGAACCTTCCCACTGGCCAATTCATCTTGTATAAGTTTCCCTGATTTTTGTTCTAAGACTAGCTTACACAAGCATCCTGGGCAAATGAAAGAATGAGTACTGCCTGAATCAATCAAAAGCTTAAAAAGATTACCCTGATACTCAGCTAGAGTATGGATGACATACAATTGATGATTTGGCCCTTGGTTTTCAATTGTTGCATAAATCTGTCCTCTTTCCTCTTCAACTACTTCTGCTATCGTGACTGCTCTGGCTGCTGTAGATTGGGGAGGAACTCTTTCTCTTTGGTTACCCCCAGTTCTAGGAAGGAGTTCTGAGACTACTCTGGGAACAGAGGCAGATGGCTGAGCTAGAGTTCTCCTGGGATTTCCCTAATTTGGGCGAGACGGACCTTGATTTGACTGATACGAAGGGATTGGTCTATGCACTCTGGGTCCTTGACTTCCCTGTCCCCTTGACATGGTAGGAGTCGGACAGTCTTTCAGCTGGTGACCAAAACCCTAGCATCCAAAACACCGGTTCTCACTTCTGAGCTCGTCCCTCTGAATCCTTGAAAGAGGTGGGGCTCCTGAGAAAGTGTTCTGTGGGAAGGGTCTTCCTTCACTTTTGAATCTCCCAGTATCCTGATTGTGATTTGCGCCTTGCTGCCTCTTTGGGGGAGGAAAGTTTGAAGTACTTCCCAGGATTTGGAATCTTTTAAAATTTGAGGGTGCAGGCTTCGATGGGACCTTAACTATAAAGGATTTGGCAAAGTCCTTTGCCATTCTTATTGCTTCGGCCATTGAGACAGGTTTGGCATTCTTTATTAAGGTGTCCAATGGCTCGTTCATTCCTCGAATGAACCTGGCCACCATCAGCTGCTCTTCATCCAATTGTGGTGGAGAATATTTGAGGAGAAGGGCAAAAGTTGTCCGGCTATCCTGCTTTAGTTCCAAGAACTCATTCATTTTAGTTTCAAGGAAGCCCGGAGGGCAAAACCTCTTTCTGAGGTAAGCTTTAAGATCGGTCCAGGTCTGGGTATTCCGATCGAGACGGTTAGTCTCGCAGTGATTCCTCCAAGCGACCCTGGCCGTTTCCACAATCTTTAACCTAGCGAGAGCCATCTTGCTTCTCTCATTGTAGCCAGTTACATCCAGGTTGGGATCTGTGCAGTGCTTTTCGAACATCCGAATCTAAATCTTCGTCACGGTTAGAGGATCCGGTTGCCTTTTAAGCTCTGATGATCTGTCTCATCAAAGTGAATCTTTGATCTAGTAGGTAATGTCTCCACAACTTCAAGGCATATACTACTGAAAGTAGCTCCAGGTCGTGGACAACATATGCGTTTTGAGTTTTCGAGATTCATAGGCCACTGCATGAGTGCACCTCCCAGGGCAAAACCACTGGCATCAGTTACTACTTCAAAGGGTAGATAGAAATCTGGCAATTTCAGAACGAGATTGGTTACCAAGGCAGTCTTCAGCTTATGAAAAGCACTCTGACACCTGGCAGACCATTGAAATGGGATATTCTTCTTGAGAAGATTAGTCAGGGGGGAAGCTATGAGAGCATACTTTGGTATAAAAATTCTATACCCACCAGTCAATCCCAAGAATCCTCTGACTTCTTTCACTATCTTTGGTTCAGGCCAATCTATGACTGCTTGGACTTTTGTGAAATCTGGAGAAATTCCATCTTTGGATACCAAAAAGCCCAAGTATTCAACATGGTTGGCAGAGAAAGTGCATTTGCTCTTTTTTGCAAAGAGTTGGTGCTTCCTTAGAATCAAGAAATTTTCTGACATGAGCTTCATGGTCAACTGCATTCTTTGAGTAAATCAGAATATCATCAAAGAAAACAAGAACAAAATCATCCAAGTATTCTCTGAGAATGTCCTGCATTAGGCGATTGAATGTAGGTGGGGCATTTGTCAATCCAAACGGCGTGATAGTGAATTCATAATGCCCATATTGCGAGTATTGATGACTGTCTTCGGGATATCTTGCTCATTAATCCTGATCTAATAATACCCTGATTTGAGATCTATTTTTGTGAAGATCTGGGGTCCACTTAGCCTGTCCAGAAGCTCATCAATTATGGGGATAGGATACTTATTCTTAATTGTCAGCTGATTGAGACCTCTGTAGTCTACACAGAGTCTTAGCGTTCCATCTTTGTTTTTATGAAAGAGAACTGGCGCACCCCAAGGTGAAACACTGGGTCTTACAAACCCTTGTTCTAAGCTGTCTAAGCTGTTTCTTGAGTTTGATGGCTTCAAGAACTGGCATTTTGTATGTGTGCAGGGCTACTGGCGCACCCCAAGGTGAAACACTGGGTCTTACAAACCCTTGTTCTAAGTTGTCTAAGCTGTTCCTTGAGTTTGATGGCTTCAAGAACTGGCATTTTGTACGTGTG
Source organism: Cibotium barometz (assembly GCF_041138505.1). NCBI lineage: Eukaryota > Viridiplantae > Streptophyta > Polypodiopsida > Cyatheales > Cibotiaceae > Cibotium > Cibotium barometz. Next base: position 4,368,702 of record NC_141089.1, on the reverse strand, counting down.
CAGGGCTACTGGCTGAGCTCCGAGGGTCAATTCTATCTCATGATCTACTTTCCGAATCGGAGGCATCTCAGTTAATTCTGCTGGGATGTTGAAGCCATAGTTCTCTTAGGTTGAATGTTGCTAAGTCGGATATGTAGTAAGTCGGATATGTAGTAAGTCGGATATGTGATAAGTCAGAAATATAAGGTGGTAGGAATGTTTGATGAATGTCTTGGGTTCTTGGAAGTTAACAATGTCTTGGGATCTTGGAAGTTAAGATATGTAACTGTTATTCAAGAGTAACATTTTGGGGGAAGGAGTAACGTTTTGGGCAAGGTAGAAAAGAAGGGGAAGTAATGTAATGTGAAAGAGAAAAAAAGCAAATTTGAGGGTTTTTTATCTCTTATGTGACCTTGCTCTGTTGGATTTTTGTCTGCGCATTAAGTTTTGCTGTGTTTGAATTTCTGTTTTTGCCTAATCAACATGTTTCTTGTGGAGAAATTGTGTCTGCTTGTTGTATTTGTGTTTGTGTTGATGAACCCCAACACAATTGGCAATCCCGCTGTGTTTGTCTTGTTTGGACAAAGGCGATGAATGCCAGAGAGGATGCATGTCAGAGAGGGAGAGAAGAGTAGGCAGAGTTTATTATACAAGGGCACAGGCCCAGGCAGACAATATTGATCCATTTCATTATGATCAAGATGCGCAGGATGGCCAGGAGAGTCCACTCTCTGAAAATCAAGCAGTAGACCAACGGGGGGAGAATTCTGGAGCAGCAGGGGGAAGGCAAGTGAGGCAACTGTTAGGGGCTTTACTTTTGCTAGGAAGATCTGCAAGAGTACAAAGAAGTCTCCAGTTTGACCCACTACAGGGGGCTACCATGCAAAGACCTAGGAGACCACCACAGCCAAACCTCATGGCTCAACCACCTCTCAACCCCAAGGTCAAAGCCGCTAAATTCAGAGGAGGGTCCAAGGAAGATGTAGATTGCCATGTAGCCCAATTTGAAACGAGATGGCAAGCAAGCGGTTATCCGGCTTTATACAATGATCCAATTAAACTTCAGCAGTTTGCAGCCACATTAGAAGGTAAAGCCATGAGCTGGTTTAGCCAGTATGGTATACCACATTTTGTCAATTATAATGCTTTGAGGACAGCATTTTTGCAGAGGTTCAGGAAGGAAAAGACTCCAACCAATATTCTGAGAAAACTCAAGGACATTAGGCAGAAGAATATGTTGGTGGAAGACTATGCTCAAAAATTCAAAAATTTGGTTGAAAGATTGCGGGGCAATGAAAGACCCACTAATGAGATGTTAGTAGGATATTTCTTGAAAGGATTAAGGCATAGTTTGAAGAATGTTGTGGCAAGCATTGATATTGCTGGAGGAATCAATGATCTTGTTACTACAGCAAGAGTTGAAAAGAGGCTGGGTATGACAAAAGCAAAGAGTAGTAGAGATAATAGTTCTGATTCCGAAGAACAGATGCAACATCCGATTCAGACAAGGAGGAGGATTCAGATACATAATCAGAAAGTGATGAAGAGGAGGATAAAAGAAAAAGAAAGGAGAGAAATAAGAAGAAAAAACAGAAGGATAAGCATCCCAAACAAAGAGGCGGACTTGGTAAGTAAGTTGAAAAAGTTTGGGTATTCTGTGGTGGTAGCACCAAAGGAGTAGCAATATTGTCACATTTGTGAAAGGGATGGTCACAGCATAGCTCAGTGTTGGTACAATCCTAAAAGCAGAGGATAGCCTACACCTAATGTAGGAAGAGGTAGAGTTGATGTAGGAGTAAATCAAGCAGCTCCATTTAGGGGCAAACCACCATTTCAGAGGCCTCGACCTCCAAGACCACCATTTCAGAGGCCTCGACCTCCAAGACCACCATGGAGGGAGTAGGAGAATAATGATAGGAGACCACTAGTAGGTGCTATGCCTTGTGTGTACTGTGGTGCACCAGATCATTGGGTAGGCCTAAATTGTCCATTGTTTGTTAGGCATAGAGAATAACGGGGAATGCCTGTGATAAGGTATAATCAGGGTAACCACTAAGGAGGACAACAACAACAACAACAGCAACAGCAACAGAAAAACCAGCTCAAGCTAATGTACTTTTGGTTGATCTCTCAGATCAGCAGGAGTATGATGGTGTTAGTCAACCAACTCAAGAGCAGCACAAGAAAGAAGATAAGGAAGAGTGGGTTTGTGATTTTGTAATGAATGCATGCAAGTTGATGATGTTGAAGTCATGACTCTCACTAGATCCAAAGCAAAGGGACCAATAGATTGGAAGGAGCAGAAAGGAATTAGGGATCAGGTGTACAGAAGCAGATTCAGAAGGAGCAGAGGAAGCAGGCTGTGCCTGAATCAAAGTCAAAAAGTCAGTCCAACCAACAGCAACAAAAGGACAACATTAAACTTAAGGTGAATCGACGGGACAAAGATTGGTTTGAGGTACTCATCAACTCTCCCTTACAATTGTCATTGGATCAGTTATTATGCTTGGTGACAGCTTTTAAGGCAAGGTTGTTGAGGAAACTTTAGGATCAGGATGATCAATTATTGGTTCATCAAATAGGGTCCCTAGTAGTAAACAACATTGATCCAGCAAATGTTGATTTTGTTGTGCTTGTAAATCAAAGTTCAGTTTGAGGGCCAGGATTTTTGAAGATGTATTGTTGGATGGAGGATCCGGAGTAAACATTTTATCTAAAGTTGTTTATACACAAATGGGCTTGGGAAAGTTGGCCCCAACACCTTTTCAGGTGAAGATGGCAGATCAAACAAGAGTACAACCGTTAGGAATTCTCAAGCAGCAACATATTGAAATTGCAGGTATGACCTTCTTGGTCAATTTTGTGGTCATTCGAATGTTAGATTCAGCGTCCTCTTATGCAATGCTCTTATGCAATGCTGTTGGGAAGACCTTGGCTCAGAATGGCCAAAGTCAGACAAGATTGGGGAGAGAATGTGGTTGTTCTGAGAAAAGGGAAGAAGAAAGTGACTATACCTATGCAGGGGAGGAAGAATATTCCACTCAAGGAGAAACCATTGTTTGCACAAACTATCAATTTGGCAGAAGAAGTTGAAGATGATGAGGAAGAGGAGTATCTGAAGGCAAATCCAATAGTTGTTCCAGTGTTTGACGTGGATGTGGAACATATATTACAGTCGGATGAAGAACAGGTTCAGGAAAGGTCAGATGTAGTACCTGGACAAGAGATTCAGGGAACAGAATTCAGGCAGCTGTTGGAACACAACGCAGAATCTTCTACCAAGGAACAGATTGAGTAGGAGGAGAAGGATGTAAGAATTATGGCTGAAAGAATCTATGACAAGAAGTTTGGCACTTTTAGTAGGGTTAAGGAGGATGAATTGAAAGAGATTAATTTGGGTACAGAGGCTGACCCAAAAATGGTAAAGGTGAGTGTCCATGCTGAAGGAGAGTTTTTGAAGGAGTTGTTACAGTTGTTGCAAGAATACATGGATGTATTTTCTTGGGAGTATTCTCAAGTGAAAGGTATAGACCCCGCATTACATCATCATATTAACTTGCAGAAAGATGTAGTTCCGATTGCACAACAAAGGTACAAAATGAACCCTAGTTTTGCAAAGCAAGTTAAGGAGGAGATGATAAGTTGTTGGTAGTAGGCTTCATCAAGCCAATGAATGAGGTGTCATGGTTGTCTCCAATTATAGTGGTACCTAAGAAGAATGGGAAGCTGAGAGTATGTGTGGACTATAGAAAGCTTAATGCAGCAACTATTACTGATCCTTTTCCAATGCCGTTTTGTGATGCAGTTTTGGATGCAGTTTTGCAGGTCATGAAATGTATAGCTTTCTGGATGGGTTTTTTTTGGGTATAATCAGATTAAAGTTGCTGAGGAGGATCAATACAAAACAGCCTTCATTACTGATGAGTGGGGTGCATTTGTGTATACAGTAATGAGTTTTGGCTTGAAGAATGGGCCACCATCATTCAATTTTGTGGCACATAAGGTATTTGAGCAATATTTGCAAGATTTTATGAGGGTTTTTGTGGATGATTTTTCGGTTTTCGACAAAAAAGACTTGCATTTGCTGCATCTGAAGTTATGTTTGGAGAGATGTAGACAGTTCAGAATGGCACTGAATCCTTACAAGAGTGTCATAGCTGTTAGAAGTGGGGTACTACTTGGTCATGTGGTTTCAAGTGAAGGGATGGCCATTGATGTAAAGAAGATTGAAGCCATCCAATCTGCAAAGGCTCCAGTCAATGTTAAAGAGTTGATGAGATATGTGGGTCAAATTAAGTGGCATTCAAGGTATCTCAGATATTTAGCTAATGTGTGTTTACCACTAACACACTTAACTACAAAAGAAGTGGCTTTTGTTTGGGCTGATCCTCAGGAATGATCATTCCAACTTTTAAAGAAGATGATCTCTGTTGCGCCAGTTCTACAGTCTCCGGATTGGTCTTTGCCTTTTCATGTCTTTGTGGATGCGTATGATGTGGCCATAGGAGCAGTGTTGATGCAGGAAAAAGTCAGAGGTTGGTTTAGGCCAATTTATTATGCAAGTAGAGTACTCACATCAGCTGAGAGGAATTATGCTGTCACTGAAAGAGAAGCATTGGGCATGGTATATGCTTTGAACAAATTTAGGCACTATTTGTTGGGAAATAGGGTAATTTTCCATGTTGACCACCAAGCTTTGTTGTACCTAATCAAGAAGCCATTGCTGACAGGAAGGTTGGCTTGTTGTTATTGCAGGAGTTTGATTTTGTTATTGTTCATACTCCAGGAAAAGAACATGCCATTGCTGATTACTTGAGTAGGTTAGAGACAGGTGAAGAACCAGTGGGAGTGAATGATGATTTACCAGATGCTTCATTATTTGAAGTTCAGGCTGCTGTGTCAGATTCTTGGTATGACCAATTATTAACATTTCTGACTGAAGGCACTATCCTAGGTGAGTTTACTGTAGATCAGAGGAGGAAGTTTGCTTTGAAGAGTAGACCTTTTTTGGTAATTGCAGGGGCATTATATAGGAAGGGCATTGATCAAGTCATCAGAAGGTGTATTCCAGATTTTGAACAGAATGCTGTTATTCAAGAAGCACATTCTGGTGCAGCAAGTGGACATTTCTCAGGAGATATAACAGGAAAGAAAATTCTCCAGGCTGGATTGTGGTGGCCCATAGTTTTGAAGGATGCACATGAGTATGCTAAGAGGTGTCATATGTCAAAAGACTGGTCAGCCAGATAATAAGGATAGAATGTCAGATCATCCTATTCTGCCACTAGAGCCTTTCTATGGGGGATGGATTTTGTGGGACCTATTAAGCCTACAACAAGGAAAGGATGCAGGTATATTTTGGTTGCAATAGACTATTGTACTAAATGGGTAGAAGCTGTAGCTTTGAAGGATAATAAAGCTTCAAGTGTTGCAAGGCTCTTGTATCACAACATAATGACCATGTTTGGGTGTCCTGTGGAGCTTGTGAGTGATAGGGGATCTCATTTCTTAAATGAGGTGATAGATGAATTGACTAAAACCCATATGATCATGCACAAAAAGTCTAATGTTTACCATTCTCAGGCTAATGAGCAGGCTGAAAGTACTAACAAAACATTGGTTAGAATTTTGAAGAAGATAGTGGCAGACAATCATAAGAATTGGGATGACAAATTGGACTCAGCATTATGGTCTTTTAGAACAGCCTTTAAGGTAACAACAGGGATGACACCATTTAGATTGGTGTATGGATTAGAAGCTACGATGCCTATGGAGTTTGTGGTGCCAAGTCTTAGAATCACAGCTGAGAAGATGTCTCCTAAATTGTCAGTTCAGCACAGGAGTAAATATCTGATGCAGTTGGAAGAAGACAGGTTGGTCAGTTCATATATCACTGAGGTGATCCAGAAGAGACGACATGCATGGGTGAGTATGAATGTCAAATTTAAAGTGTTTCAGGTTGGTAACTGGGTGATGGTGTACAACTCTAGATTGGGACCTCATCCAGGGAAGTTGACACTTAGATATAAAGGACCTTATCAGATTGTGGAGGATTTGGGTCATGGAACCTTTATTGTGGTAGATGTCTTTAGAACGGTAGAGAAGCCAATCAATGGTTTTGCTGAAGAAGTTTCAAGGGAAACCACCACATCTTGATCGGCCAGTTTCAGCTTTGGTGCATGTTGAGGAAGTCAGATCCGACTCACCAGAAGTTAACACAGCACAGAGATGGATGTTCTTAAGGCAAAACATAGGTGTTGAGATGATGGCAAGAAGCTTAATTGTTGGCACAGGGTGTTTTGATCAGTTGTTTTTTGCAGAGCTTGAAATTTGCTAAAGCTTTTGTCAGGGTTTGTTTGACTGAATTGTGCTGTGTTGGAAATTGCTTAGTCGGACTTTACTGGCTCGGAGTTTTTAAGTTGGGGACTGCATGCCTACTAAGAGTGATGATTACTTTATGGAGAGCACCTTCAGTGTAGAAAGTGCAGGACCTGGAGAAGAACTAGAGTTTCAAGACACAAGTTGCAGGTTTGCTAGCAAAATCAGTTGAGATAGTTGCAGACCAAGTGCCTGATGTAGAGATGCATGGTTGCTGAGCAGTTCAAGGAACCAGTTTCATTACAAAGTGTGGATGTAGCAGCAACAGACAAGGATGTTCAGGTTGCTAAACCTGATGTTATGAAGGAGGTGGACCAGACTTTTGATGTTGCTACAACTGTTTGATGTAGCAGCATGATTTTACTTTTTGTCTGACATTTTGATCAGATCAAGGGATATGTGGATCCAAGTCAAATTTCTTTGAAATCTACCACCGGGACGTGCCATGTGTTGAAGGCATAGTTCTCTTAGTTTGAATGTTGCTAAGTTGGATATGTAATAAGTCGGATATGTGCTAAGTCGAATATGTAGTAAGTCAGATATGTGCTAAGTCGGAATCATAAGGTGGTAGGAATGTCTAATGAATGTCTTGGGATCTTGGAAGTTAACAATGTCTTGGGATCTTGGAAGTTAAGATATATAACTGTTATTCAAGAGTAACGTTTTGGGGGAGGGAGTAACGTTTTGGGCAAGGTAGAAAAGAAGGGGAAGTAATGTAATGTGAAAGAGAAAAAAAAGCAAATTTGAGGGTTTTTTATCTCTTATGTGACCATGCTCTGTCGGATTTCTGTCTGCGCATTAAGTTTTTGCTGTGTCTGAATTTCTGTTTTTGCCTAATCAACATGTTTCTTGTGGAGAAATTGTGTCTGCTTGTTGTATTTGTGTTTGTGTTGATGAACCCCAACATGGGAATAAATCATCATAATCACTTAACCATTCAGGTTCTTTAGCTTTTAACTTTGAGTCTACTGGATTCATTTTGACAACATAAATGAGCTCCTTCTTTCTAAGTCCTTTTAGTAACTTAGAAGCTTTTACTAATTGCAGACTTGGGGATCCTGAAATTTTGGTTCCTTGAACTTTATTTCCGTGAAGGTCACAGAAGAAAATGGTTCCATTATGACAATGAATGTCAGCTTGATTTTTGTGGAGCCAATCCATTCCAAGGATCCCGTTGAAAACTCCCAAATGTATAACTCTTAATTGATAGTCAGTTAAACTCCCATCTAGATTGAACTGAATACGATCTGTCTCAAGGTGAGTGAAAAGAATCTTCCCACTGGTCAATTCAACTTGCATAGGTTTCCCTGATTTCTGTTCTAAGACTAGCCTATGCAAGCATCCTGAGGAAATGTGAGAATGAGTACTGCCTGAATCAATCAAAAGCTTAAAAGGCTTACCCTGATACTCACATAGAGTATGGATGACGGAGAATTGATGATTTGGCCCTTGGTTTTCAATTGCTGCATAAATCTGTCCTCTTTCCTCTTCGACTATTTCTACTATTGTGACTGCTCTAGCTGCTCCAGATTGGAGCGGAACTCTTTCTCTTTGGTTACCCCAGTTTTGGGAAGGAGTTCTGAGACTACTCTGAACAGAGGCAGATGGCTGAGCTGGAGTTCTCCTGGGATTTCCCTGATTTGGGCGAGACGGACCCTGATTTGACTGATAGGAAGGGATTGGTCTGTGCACTCTAGGTCCTTGACTTCCCTGACCCCTTGACACGGCAGGAGTCGGGCAATCTTTCAACTGGTGACCAAAACCGTGGCATCCAAAACACTGGTTCTCACTTTTGAGCTCGTCCCTCTGAATCCTTGAAAGAGGTGGGGCTCCTGAGAAAGTGTTCTATGGGAAGGGTCTTCCTTCACTTCTGAATCTCCCAGTATCCTGATTTTGACTTGGGCCTTGCTGCCTCTTTGGGGGAGAAAAGTTTGAAGTACTTCTCGGGATTTGGAATCTTTTGAAATTAGAGGGTGCAGGCTTCGGCGAGACCTTAACTACAAAGGCTTTGGCAAAGTCCATTGCCATTCTTACTGCTTCGGCCATTGAGACAGGTTTGACATTCTTTACTAAGGTGTTCAATGGCTCGTTCATTCCTTGAATGAACCTGGCCATCAGCTGCTCTTTATCCAATTGTGGAGAATATTTGAGGAGAAGGGCGAAAGCTTGATGGTACTCTTCAATTGTCCGGCTATCCTGCTTTAGTTCCAAGAACTCATTCATTTTAGTTTCAAGGAAGCCCGGAGGACAAAACCTCTTTCTGAGGTAAGCTTTAAGATCCGTCCAGGTCTGGGTATTCCGGTCGAGACGGTTAGTCTCGTAGTGATTCCTCCAAGCGACCCTGGCCGTTTCCACAATCTTTAACCTAGCGAGAGCCATCTTGCTTCTCTCATTGTAGCCAGCTACATCAAAGTATTCTTCCATAGCCTCAATCCACTTTTCCACTACTTCACCTAACTGCTCCCCTTCACCCTTGAAGGGACCAGGTTGGGATCTGTGCAGTGCTTTCTGTTGCTGTTACATAAATTTACAACAGTGCTCTGATACCAACTGTGGGATCCCACTACCTCCGCACCTCGGATTCCCGGTAGTAGCTGAAGCAGCTCCCTCATGTGTGGGGCAGGGTTTCCCACTCGGGGCCTCGCCCTCGAATGTCTAGGCACCAGACTAAGCTGGTGGTCATTCCAAAAATCAAAACCGGGAAAATTTCCCATGCCCGAAAAACGGGGACGATTCCACCATTTTTATTTTCTTAATGAATTTTTCTAACGAAGTCAAGATACTGAACTAACCTGAATAAACCAGATAGAAGGGAAACTATTCCAGACTTAACTTGAAGGGATCAACGCTTTTTTCCTAATTGAATCAGGCACAGACGTTGATCTATTCATTAGAGAAGTCTTTAGGCTTTTATTTAACTACTCGAGTTCTAAACGTATTCCTATTAAACAATTTTATTATTAAAACTCTATTGATTCCAGCCTAACCCCATCTGGCCCATGGGTTAGCCACCGCCCAACCACCGGAATTGGTAGAACCAGACAAGTACTCACCCACCCATAATTGAATGCCTTTCTTAACTTTTGCTTTAGAATACAGATACACACACGCTCCTCTTTAAACTTTAACTTATAAAACAATCCATTGACAAACAATTATTGGTTACAGATGTCATAACTCAAAATTTCCATTCAATCCTTGTTTCTCACAAAAAAAACAGTATCACTCTGGACTCTCCGTTGCTCTGGTCATACGCATGGACCATCATATAATATACAATAAACATTGGACCATTATATAATATCTTCCACGACATACGCATGGGTGTCCTAAGCACCGCGAGCCCGTGCATCGCCTGGTCAACAGAACCCTCCAGGATCCTCCTTAGGTGTCTTGGCACTTCACTCAGGGACCGCTTCGTCGGCCCTCGCCCGTCGTACCGGAAGCACACCATTTTTCACCATACCAAGGCTGGTCAAGACCTGGGCAGGTTTTTGCTGCGTGAGCCGTCCTCCTTTGAACACTCCCCGGCAGTTGTTGCAACCAAACTTCCCTTAGAAAAACACATATACCAAATGCTCCCTCCAGCATTCTGGCGTATAACAGTCCTTTAAGAAAACAGGGTTTCTATGCAAGTTTTCAGTTTTGATTTTCTTTTGAATACAATGAGTATATCTTAAATCCGTATCCCAAGACTTCCGGATCGCAGGGTGATTTGAGTGTATATTCCTGAACTAGTCACATTGTCTTTCCTTGAAATTGACGAAGGAGTTGGTCTTGGTCAAGTCTGATTCTGGGTTCGAGTCTGGTAAGGTTCTTCCTGAACTACCTTTCTTGAAAGGGGTAATATTTCAATTACTAATTCAATTACTAATTTTTTTGAATTTCATTCATTGAATATTCACTTAACTAATTTCTAAACTAATCACGAATTCCTATGAGAAATAAATTAATCATTTATCTAAAATTTTGACTTCAATAGTTTTTCTGAGTTTTCTCATTACCATCATAGATAATATGAAATGGTAGAATTTACTCTCACACAGAGTATTTACTTATTCATTTACCAATATTCATGGGATTTAAACATAGGATTAAAGAGAACTCTTATTTTGATATAAAAATTATGTATGCATCTATTTATGCATAAAAATCAATTTTGATGAAAGTAACACTTTTACTTTTTTTTTAAATCTTTTATGCATAAAAATCAATTTTGATGAAAGTAACACTTTTATAATAATAAAAATTCTTTTATGCATCTATTTATGCATAAAAATTAATTTTGATGAAAGTAACACTTTTATAATTTAAAAAAAATTCTTTTATGCATCTATTTATGCATAAACAACAATTTTGATGAAAGTAACACTTTTATAATAAAAAAATTATTTTATGCATCTATTTATGCATAAAAATCAATTTTAATAAAAGTAACACTTTTATGATTAAAAAAATTCTTTTATGCATCTATTTATGCATAAAAATCAATTTTGATGAAAGTAACACTTTTAGAATACACAAACGGTGGGAATTACTCTTTTTGAATAATAAAAGATAAAACTTATTTCACAAAATTTAAGAAAATTTTGCCATAACCTCCTTTGTATGGCTGACCATTTTTTAATTTTTTGTCATTCTCAAGTTACTTAGAAATTATCCCAAATGGTTTAAAGCATTCTAAACTAATCAAATTCCACTTTTTAAAGAGAAACACTATGAAAAGTTTAATTCTAAGAATTTAACTACATATCTAGGATAAAGAAAGGCTAAATTCAAGAATGAAGAGAGGGGGAAAGCCTTTCCAACAAGGCATAACATCATTTTTCATTTTAAAGAAAATAAAAATTAGAAAACCATTAAATGGAATAAAGAAAAAGTAGGATTTCTAGCTTACATGAATTTTTGTGAGCTTTCCTTTGGCTTGATGGTTTGAAGGATCTACTCTTGTTTGTAACAAGAGTGGCCACCAATTCTTTTGAAGAGGAAATGGTCAAAAACTAATGAATTATCAATAAATTCACTGTTTTTGGCTCTAGGGAAGAGGAGTAGAGTAAGAATGCATAAAACACTATTAAGCTTATACAAAGGGGGAGGCTTCTATTTATAGGAAAAAGTGAGCTTCTAACCAAGCAAACTGATTCTAGAATTTTTCAGATCAGTTTGGTCAATTTTTGACCAATTTTGGGTCAATTAAGTTCACTTTTTGGATCCAGTTTTGGATTAGGAGAGATGAAAAATCTAATTTTATTGATTTAAAATTCAAAAGCAATGATGGGAAAAAGGCACTTACTTCATGAGAGGGAACTCACTCTGAGGTGTCAAAAATTCATTTTTTTAATATTTCCTTTGTCCTTAGTCCACTCTTCATCTTATGTGAGTATTTACTTATTTTTGGGGGGATTTTCTTTATTTCTTCAATTTATCTCCTCAAAACATTTGGATTAATCTGATTGGCCCCTCAAAACCTTAATCTAAAATTTTCAGAAAATCTAGACTCTTAGGATAAGGCCTTTTGAACAGATTATAATTTATTTCTAATGCACCCTTTGAAATTCTTTTAGAACTTCTGTTTTGGGGGAATTTATTTTAATAAGATGAGATATTTTTCCATCCAAAAATATTTAAAAACTGAATCATGTCTCTCTAGAAGATTTTCTTTCTCTAGGCGAAAACAGGTAGAAACAAGATCTTTTATATTTCTGAAGAGGGATTTGATTAGAAGGGAAGATACTGGACTTCTTGAGAGGCTAGGGAGGAATCTTACATTCTCTCTCACTAGAAAAACGTGAGATGTCCTCATCTCGCAAACTGGGGGTAATCCCGTAATAGCTCGACTTCTTTCTCCCAGGTGGCATCTTCAAAAGGATATAACTTCCATTTGACCAATAATTCTCTCAGAATTCTGTTCCTGAGAACCTTTTCTCGAACATCAAGGATTTCTTCAGGTTGGAGTTCCATCTGCCCTTGGGTTGAAGAAGTTAAGATTTCATCATCAAGCACATGGTTCGGGCTTGGTACATACTTTTTAAGTAGGCTGACATGAAATACATTATGTACTTTGAGATGAGGAGGCAGAAGAAGTTCGTAGGTTAAGTCACCTACATTCTTTGTAATCAGATATGGCCCACAATATCTGGGGGATAACTTCTTGTACTTCCCAAGAGATAGAGAACTTCTTTTGGGGCGTACTCGAATGAAGACCATATCTGCTTCTTTGAATCTTCTGTTTGTCCTCTTCTTATCTGCATACTATTTCTGTCTATCGTGGGTAGCTTTCATATCTTTGTGAATTGACTACATCTGCTGCTCCATGTCGTCAAGCATCTATCTGGACATCTTGACCCTAATCAATGGGTCGGACCAAGTTAATGGAGTTAAGCAATCTTATCCATACAGAGCTTTGAAAGGGCTCATCTATCTCGACATCAATGGGTCGGACCAAGTTAATGGAGTTAAGCAATCTTATCCATACAGAGCTTTGAAAGGGCTCATCCCAATACTTCGGTGATAAGAAGCATTGTAGGCGAACTTGACTAGGTACAAATAACTTAGCCACTTCTTGGGTTCCCTGCCCCCACAGCATGACCGAAGTATATCTTCGATTACTTGGTTTACCCTTTCTGTTTGACCGTCAGTCTCGGGGTGGTAAGCTGTGCTGAGATCGAAGAAAGTTCCTACTGCTTCGAAAAATGTAGTCCAAAATCTTGACGTGAATTTGGGGTCTCGATCACTTACTATTCTTCTGGGTAGGCCATGCAATCTGAAGATTTCCTTGAGGAACACTCTCGCCACATCCACTGCAGTATAGGTTTCTTTTACTGGAATCAGATGGGCAACTTTGGTTAGTCTATCAACTACGACGAAGATGGAGTTGTAACCTGATTGCACTGAAGGTAATTTAGTAATAAAATCCATACTGATACATTCCCACTTCATCTGGGGGATGTCTAATGGATGTAACTTCCCAGGCATTTTTACTCTCTTGGCTTTGACTTTCTGACAGGTCAGACATTGACGTACATGATTAAGTGCATCCTTTTTTAGTCCAGGCCAAAAGAAGCTTTTGTTCACACACATGTAGGTTTTGATGAAACCTGGATGTCCTTCAATAAGGCTGTCATGGGCTTCATTCAGAATTTGACCCTTACTTCCCTCATCATTGGGAATGCATAGCCTGCGATTATAATACATTATTCCATCATCGAGGCTGTACCCTTGAACTCGGTTCAACTCCTGTGGAGTTTTGCTTTCCTGTAAACAGGGCCAAAGAATCTATCCTGCATGATCTTCTCTTTTGCCTCATTAATCAATGGATTTGACACCACTGTAATTGCAAGCAAGGAGGCTTTTCTGCTAAGGGCATCTGCTACCACATTTTCTTTGCCTAGGCGGTACTTGATTTCAAAATCAAATTCCTGCAGGGTCTGCATCCACCTTCTTTGGCACATGTTGAGATCCTTCAGAGTGAAGATCCATTTTAAGCTCTAATGATCTGTCATCAAAGTGAATCTTTGACCCAGTAGGTAATGTCTCCACAACTTCAGGGCATATACTACTGAAAGTAGCTCCAGGTCATGGACAGCATAATTCCTCTCATGCGTTCTGAGTTTTCGGGATTCATAGGCCACTGCATGACCTTCCTCCATGAGTGCACCTCCCAGGACAAAACCACTGGCATCAGTTAACTACCTCAAAGGGTAGAGAGAAATCTGGTAATTTCAGAACGGGATTGGTTACCAAGGCGGTCTTTAGCTTATGAAAAGCACTCTGGCACCTGGCAGACCATTGAAACGAGGTATTCTTCTTGAGAAGATTAGTCTCAGGGGGGAAGCTATGAGAGCATACTTTGGTATAAAAATTCTATACCAACCAGTCAATCTCAAGAATCCTCTGACTTCTTTCACTGTCTTTGCTTCAAGCCAATCTATGACTGCTTGGACTTTTGTGGAATCTGGAGAAATTCCTTCTTTGGATTACCAGAAAGCCCAAGAATTCAACATGGTTGGTAGAGAAAGTGCATTTGCTCTTTTTTGCAAAGAGTTGGTGCTATCATCCAAGTATTCTCTGAGAATGTTTTGCATTAGGCGATTGAATGTAGCTGGGGTATTTGTCAATCCAAACGGCATGACAGTGAATTCATAATGCCCATACCAAGTATTGATGACTATCTTCGGGATATCTTGCTCAGTAATCCTGATCTGATCATACCCTAATTTGAGATCTATCTTTGTGAAGATTTGGGCTCCACTTAGCCTGTCCAGAAGCTCATCAATTCTGGGGATAGGATACTTATTCTTAACTGTCAGTTGATTGAGACCTCTGTAGTCCACACAGAGTCTTAGCGTTCCATCTTTCTTTTTATGAAAGAGAACTGGCGCACCCCAAGGTGAAACACTGGGTCTTACAAACCCTTATTCTAACAGCTATCTAAGTTGTTCCTTGAGTTCAATGGCTTCAGGAACTGGCATTTTGTATGTGTATAGGGCTATTGGTGGCTGAGCTCCGGGGGTCAATTCTATCTCATGATCTACTTCCCGAATGGGAGGCATCTTAGTTAATTCTGCTAGGAATAAATCATCATAATCACTTAACCATTCAAGTTCTTTAGCTTTTAACTTTGAGTCTACTGGATTCATTTTGACAACATAAATGAGCTGCTTGTTTCTAAGTCCTTTTAGTAACTTAGAAGCTTTCACTAATTGGGGATCCTAAAATTTCGGTTCCTTGAACTTTATTTCCGTGAAGGTCTCACACGGAAGAAAATGGTGCCATTATGACAGTGAATGTCACCTTGATTTTTGTGGAGCCAATTTATTCCAAGGATCTCGTTGAAAATTCCCAAAGGTATAACTCTGAGAACTGACAGTCAGTTAAATTCCCATCTAGATTGAACTGAATACGGTCTGTCTCAAGGTGAGTGAAAGGGCTCATCTATCTGGACATCAGTGGGTCAGACCAAGTTAATGGAGTTAAGCAATCTTATCCATACAGAGCTTTGAAAGGGCTCATCCCAATACTTCGGTGATAAGAAGCATTGTAGGTGAACTCGACTAGGTGCAGATAACATAGCCACTTCTTGGGTTCCCTGCCATAGCATGACCGAAGTATATCTTCGATTACTTGGTTTACCCTTTCTGTTTGACCGTCGGTCTCGGGGTGGTAAGCTGTGCTAAGATCCAAGAAAGTTCCTACTGCTTCGAAAAATGCAGTCCAAAATCTTGACGTGAATTTGGGATCTCGATCACTTACTATTCTTCTGGGTTAGGCCATGCAATCTGAAGATTTTCCATTGAGGAACACTCTGGCCACATCCACTGCAGTGTAGGTTTCTTTTACTCGAATCAGATGGGCAACTTTGGTTAGTCTATCAACTACCACGAAGATGGAGTTGTAACGTGATTGCATTGAAGATAATCCAGTAATAAAATCCATACTGATACATTCCCACTTCATTTGGGGGATGTCTAATGGATGTAACTTCCTAGGCATTTTTTCTCTCTCGGCTTTGACTTTCTGACAAGTCAGACATTGACGTACATGATTAAGTACATCCTTTTTTAGTCTAGGCCAAAAGAAGCTTTTCTTCACATAGGAAGCCCGGAGGACAAAACCTCTTTCTGAGGTAAGCTTTAAGATCGGTCCAGGTCTGGGTGTAAGATTCCTCCCCAGCCTCTCAAGATGTCTAGTATCTTCCCCTGTAGTCAAATCCCTCTTCAAAAATATAAAAGATCTTGTTTCTACCTGTTTTGGCCTAGAGAAAGAAAATGTTCTAGAGAGAGGTTATTCAGATTTTGGATATTTTTGGATGTAAAAATATCTCTTCATATTTAAATAAGTTCCCCCGAGACAGAAGTTCAAGAAGATTTTCAGAAAGTGCATTCGAAATACATTATATCTGTTCAAAAGGCCTTATCCTGGGGGTCTAGATTTTCTGAAAATTTTAAATTAAGGTTTTGAGGGGCCAATCAGATTCATCCAAATGTGTGGAGGAGATAAATGGAAGAAATAAAGAAAATCCCCCCAAAAATGAATAAATACTCACATAAGATGGAGAGTTGACTAAGGACAAGGTTAATAGTTTAAAAAGAGAGATATTTAGAAGAAATGATGCATTTTTGACACCTCAGTATATGAGGGAATTCCCCTCATGAAGGAGGTGCATATTTCACATGTGTGGGAGAGTTTTAAACTCCCAAATAATGAGATATTTTTATCTCTCCTCTCTCCTGTTTCAACTAGATCCAAAAGCTAAACTGATCTAAAAATGGTCAAAAATTGACTAAACTGATCTGAAAAATTCTAGAATCAGTTTGCTTGGTTAGAGGCTCACTTTTTCCTATAAATAGAATCCTCCCCCTTTGTTGAAGCTTAATAGTTTTTTTGCACTGTTACCCTGCTTCTCCCAAGAGCCAAAAACTATGAATTTACTCATAATTCATTAGTTTTTGACCTTTCCCTCTTCTAGTCCCTTGTAAGTTGGAGATTCTTCTCTTTTCTATTTTATTTTATGGTTTTTTATGATTTTTATCTTCCCTAAAATGATTATGATGTTGTGCCTCATTGAAAAAAGGCATTCCTCTCTCTTCTTTAGTAAATCCAACCATTCTTTATCCTAGATGAATGATTATTGGATAAAATCAAGTTTTCATAATGTTTCTCTTAAATAAGTAGAAAATGTTTACATTAGAATGATTTAAATACTCTTGGTGAAATTCTAATTAATTTTAGAGAGTTAAAAATTAAAAATGATCAGCCATACAAAGGAGGTTATGGAAAAATTTTCTAAAATTGTGTAAAATAAGTTTTACTTTTTTTTTATTCAAAAAGAGTAATTCCCATCGTATATGTATTCTTAAAGTGTTACTTTTCATCCTATGTATAGAAAAATGCATACTAAAAATATTTTATTAAAAAAGTGTTACTTTCTTTAGAATTAAATTCTATGCATAGAAGGGAGCATATTGAAATTGTTATTTTGATTATAAAAATGTGATTTTCATCATAAATGATTTTTATGCATAAATGGATGCATAAAAGAAATTCTTTTATATTAAAAGAGTGATTTTCATCATAAATGATTTGTATGCATAAACATATGCATAAAAAAAATTTTATATTAAAAGTGTGATTTTCATCATAAATGGATTTTATGCATAATTTAGATGCATAAAAGAAATTATTTTATTATAAAAGTGTGACTTTCATCAAAATTGAATTTAATCATAAATAGATGCATAAAAGAAAGTTTTTATTTTAAAAAGAGTTTTTTTTCATTGGATTAAGTTTTTATGCATGGGAAGATGCATAAGAGAAATTCTTTTATTCTAAAAGTGTAGTTCCTACTAAATTGGATTTATGCATAGAAAGATGCATAAAGAATTTTATTTTTAATTCAAAAGAGTTATTTTCATCAATTTTGATTTTATGCATAAATAGATGCATAAAGAATTTTATTTTTATTCCAAAAGTGTTATTCTCATAAATTTTGATTTTATGCATAAATATATGCATAAAGAATTTTATTTTTAATTCAAAAGAGTTATTTTTATCAATTTTGATTTTTTACATAAATAGGTGCATAAAGAATTTTATTTTTAATTCAAAAGATTTATTTTCATCAATTTTGATTTTATGCATAAATAGATGCATAACAAATTTTATTTTTATTCCAAAAGTGTTATTCTCATCAATTTTGATTTTATGCATAAATAGATGCATAAAGAATTTTATTTTTAATTCAAAAGAGTTATTTTCATCAACTTTGATTTTATGCATAAATAGGTGCATAAAGAATTTTATTTTTAATTCAAAAGAGTTATTTTCATCAATTTTGATTTTATGCATAAATAGATGCATAAAGAATTTTATTTTTATTCCAAAAGAGTTTTTCTTATCAATTTTGATTTTTTGCATAGAAAGATGCATAAAGAATTTTATTTTTAATTCAAAAGAGTTATTTTCATCAATTTTGATTTTATGCATAAATAGGTGCATACAGAATTTTATTTTTAATTCAAAAGAGTTATTTTCATCAATTTTGATTTTATGCATAAATAGATGCATAAAGGATTTTATTTTTATTCCAAAAGAGTTATTCTTATCAATTTTAATTTTTTGCATAGAAAGATGCATAAAGAATTTATTTTAATCCAAAAGTGTTATTCTCATCAATTTTGACTTTTGGCATAAATAGATGCATAAAGAATTTGATTTTTAATTCAAAAGAGTTATTTTCATCAATTTTGATTTTATGCATAAATAGGTGCATAAAGAATTTTATTTTTAATTCAAAAGAGTTATTTTTATCATTTTTGATTTTATGCATAAATAGATGCATAAAGGATTTTTTTTAATTCCAAAAGAGTTATTCTTATCAATTTTGATTTTTTGCATAGAAATATGCATAAAGAATTTTATTTTTAATTTAAAAGAGTTATTTTCATCAATCTTGATTTTATGCATAAATAGATGCATAAAGAATTCTACTTTTAATCCAAAAGAGTTATTCTTATCAATTTTGATTTTATGCATAGAAAAATGCATTAAAGATTTACTTTTATTTTGAAACTATTATTTTCATTGAAATTGAATTTATGCATAGATAGATGCATAAAAGATTTATTTTTATTTTGAAGGTGTTATTCTCATTAAAATGGAATTTATACATAGTAAAATGCATAAAAGGTTTTTTTAAATTCGAAAGTGTTATTTTCCTATTGAATTTATGCATAAATAGATGCAGAAAAGGATTTTTATAAAAGTGTTATTCCTACTAAAGTTATCTTTATGCCTAATTAGATGCGTAAAGAATCTTTATATCAAAAATTTAGAATTCTCTTACATTTTATAAATAGATGTGATGAGATGTGATAGGAATGAGATAGATGTAAATGGATGGATGGAAGTGATATGAATCAGATAAATGAAATGAGATGAATGGATGTGATGTCCTGTGAATTAGGATGTGAATGAATGGTGTAGGATGTGAAGGAATGTGATGGCATGTGAATCGTGATATGAATGAATGATAAGGGATGTGAATGAATGACGGTATGTGAATCAGATGTGAATGGATGATGTGGTTTGATGTGTGAATGATGTAGATTAATGTGGATGGATATATGGATGATGTGGTTTGGTGTGTGAATGATGTGGATTTATGTAGATGGATGAATGGATGATGTGGTTTGATGTGTGAATGATGTGGGTTAATGTAGATGGATGAATGGATGATGTGGATGTGAATGTATGAATGTGGATGTGGATGTGAAAATGGATGTATGGATGTGGATGTGGATGTGGAAATGGATGTATGGATGTGGAAATGGATGTATGGATGTGGATGTGAAAATGGATGTATGGATGTGGATGTGGATGTATGGATGTGGATGTGGATGTATGGATGTGGATGTGGAAATGGATGTGTGGATGTATGAATGTAGATGTGGAAATGGATGTATGGATGTGGATGTATGAATGTGGATGTGGATATGGATGTGTATGTATGAATGCGAATGTGGAAATGGATGTATGGATGTGGATGTACGAATGTGGATGTGTATGTGGAATAATGAATGCGAATGTGTATGTGAAATGATGTGACATCGATATGAGTGAATGGACGAGATGTGATGACATGTGAATAAATGATATGTGATGTGAATGAAGGGATGTGATGAGATGGAAAATGATGTGATTCGATGAGAATGAGTACACATATGAATGGAATGTGGAATAAGTAATGTGGACTGATGAGGGATAATGTGAAAAGACGAGAGTTCATTATAGAAACTGTATTTGTGACCTATTTGTAAATGACTGTTTTATGTCAAGAATGCTGGGGAAGCATTTTGACCGTCTTGTGATTAAGGTCGTGGAGACCTAACTGATAAAGTTGCAATAGCTGACGGAGAGTCAACGGAGGACGTCTTGCGTAGCATAGTCGGCCGAGGTCTTGACCAGCCTCGGTTTGATTTAAATGGTGAGCTTCCGGTACGGTGGATGAGGGACCAAGGAAGCGGCCTATGAGTGAAGCACTAGGTGACCTGCGAAGGATCCTAGAGGGTGCTGACCATACGGTGCTCGAGCTCTGGGTCGCCGAAGATACCCACACGTGCGTCGTGAAAGATATTGGAACAAGGAGTAAGAGTTGTTTTCTGAAACCGGGCATGGATCTGGTTGATTGACCTTGCTGGTCCTCAACGGATGAGTCCATGGCTCTTTTATATGGATCTATTGGTTGATCTTGCTGATCTTCAATGGAGATTCCATCTTGATTTTTATAAGTGATTATATTGCCGGTTACTATGAGCTAGGAACTATCGAAAAGGCCCTTGAGTGAACAGGTGGTGAGCGTTCTGGTTGCCAATGATGCCATAAGTACACCGATGAAGGAATGATTGGAAATAAGGATTCAACCAGAGATTTTGAGGATTGTGATCAGTGACACAATGGTTTCATTAAAGGATTGTTTTAAAGATAGCTGATACTGAGAAAAAGGCAATTTCATATTGGGTGTGTAAGTGGTGTGACTAGTTTTATGTTTGCATGAACATCCGGCTAGGGGGCCTAGGAACTCTTTTCCCTGGTACACCTGGGACAAAACCTAACCAAATTCCTAATTGGATCCCATCACTACAGTGGTTGGGCAGTTGGCTACTAACCCATGGGACTGGATGGGGTTAGGCTGGATTGATGGATTCGTAAATCGAGACGCAATTTTTGTTTAGTTCGATAGATGAAGTAAATTCCGTACAAAAATTGTTCTATGGAAAAGAATCAACGGCTGTGCCTCTCAATGAGGAAAAAAGCATTGGTCTCTATGATCCAAGTACAGTCTTTTTCCCTGATCTGACTATGGGGCTTACGGGTTCAGTCAGATGAGCTCAGTTAGTTAAGGCTTTTGACTACATTAGGAAAAAGTTATCTTGGTGGAATCGCCCGTGCTTTCCGGGCAAAGGAAGTTTTTTGGGGTTCGGTTTTGGAAAAACCGATGGATTAGTCTCTTGTCCGGATATCCGTGGGCGAGGCCCCAAGTGTGGGACCCTGCCCCGCACAAGATGTGCTACTTCCGCTGCTAGCACCCCAAATCCGTTGCGCGGTGGGGACGGGGATCTCACAGTTGGTATCAGAGCAAATTGGCTAATGAAGATCAACCAAAAAGCCAAAAATGTCAAAAATTTATGAAGTAGCAGTATAAGATTATAATTGTTTAATGAAATTTGTACAAATTGTTATTTGAACTGAAATTTATAAATTAGTGATTGGGTCTTCAGATGGAAGTACCACAATTGCATGGAATCCCTGACTTGCTTGAGGCCTAGACATGATGGTCTTTACCTTATAATTCCAAGGACCATGACTACCCGTATATACCGAGTGTATAACTGCAGCTCTTTACTGGCAGTATATACGAGTAAATCTAAGACTTGAAATTATAAGCATTAATACTATCTAGATGATGAATTCGAATGTGGTTGATATGATTTTTAAATTCTGGTTGTGAACTAATGAGTTGATTTGGATTCTGATTGAAAAATGACGATTCCTGAAATTTGGTTGAAATGTAATAAGCTGAGCAAAACCACAATGAGGATGAATGGGACGAGTCCCTGTGATGATGTTCATAACTGGAATGACGTTAATAACTTCAGCAAATTACTATGAGATTAGTGGATTGTGCTGGCAAATTACTACTGTTAACTTTTGATCAGTGGATCAAGTTAAGGGTTGATAAATTAAAAATCTGAAAATTTGAAATCCCAATGGAGGACTGTTCAGATGGAAAAATTCAGTGTGATGGACCATTATTGTGTTAAAGATATGAATGAGATATTTTGAATGAATTGTTATTTGATATTGCATTCTATATGAGTATCTTTACCCCATGATTATGTGGGGAGCCGAGAACCCCATAATCAATTGAATCAAAAATCGGATTGAATTATAAATAAAGAAATTTAACAAGAATTTTCGTATTGATAGGAACATGGATCGAGGTTGTTATGGTAGAAATGTTAACCCCCAACTCGATGAAGAAGAGCTCGACCTGGATGTTTGTAAAACTCTTCATAGTTCGCAGCCTGGTCCCTTCAAGGGTGAAGGGGAACAGTTAGGTGAAGTTGTAGAAAAGTGGATTGAGGCCATGGAGGAATACTTTGATGTAACTGGCTACAATGAGAGAAGCAAGATGGCTCTTGCCAAGTTAAAGATTGTGGAAATAGCCAGGGTTGCGTGGAGGAATCATTGCGAGACAAACCGTCTCGACCGAAATACCCAAACCTGGACCGATCTCAAGGCTTACCTCAGAAAGAGGTTTTGTCCCCCAGGCTTTCTTGAAACTAAGATGAATGAGTTCTTGGAACTAAAGCAGGAAAGCCTGACAATTGAAGAGTACCATTAGGCTTTTGCCCTTCTCCTTACATATTCCCCTCAATTGAATGAAGAGCAGCTGATGGCCAGGTTCATTCGGGGAATGAACGAGCCATTGGATACTTTAGTTGGCAAGAATGCCAAACCTATTTCCATGGGGCCGAAGCATAGCGAAGGATTTTGCCAAAGCCTTTGATGTCAAAGTCCCGCCAAAGCCACCACCATCACCTTTCAAAAGGTTTTTATTCCCAGAAGATGATTCCAACCTTCCTCTGCCTAAGAGATATCAGGGTCAAACCCAGGATATGGGAAGTTCCAGAATGGAAGAAATGTCCTTTTCCCGAAACTCAATTCCCTGGATTTCAACTTCAGAAGTTCCACCCTTGATCAAGAGAGTGAAATGCTAGAACTGTCAAGGATTTGGACATCGTAGTATGGATTGCCCAACTCCTTTTGGATCAAGGTTTTCAGGGCAAGGAAATCAGGGATCAAGATTCCAGACTCCAGCCCCTTCCTTCCTGAGTAATCAAGGTTCTATCCGCCAAAATCAGGGAAATCCCAGAAGTAGACCCTCTATCCAACCTACGGTTTCAATCCAAAGTAATGCAAGACCTCCACCTCAGAATAGGAGAAGTCAAAGAGAGTTGTTCCCAAATCGACCGTCCACTTCCAAGGCAGTAACGCTGGAAGTGATTGAAGAAGAAGATGAAAGAGATCATACTCCACCTGCGAGATGAGGACATCTCACGTTTTTCTCTTCAGAAATATAAAAGATCTTGTTTCTACCTGTTTCGGCCTAGAGAGAGAAAATATTCTAGAGAGAGATTATTCAGATTTTGGATATTTTTGGATGGAAAAATATCTCTTCATATTTAAATAAGTTCCCCCGAAACAGAAGTTCAAAACAATTTTCAGAAGGTGCATTCGAAATACATTATAATCTGTTCAAAAGGCCTTATCCTGGGGGTCCAGATTTTTTGAAAATTTTAAATTAAGGTTTTGAGCGGCCAATCAAATTCATCCAAATGTGTGGAGGAGATAAATGTAAGAAATAAAGAAAATCCCCCCAAAAATGAATAAATACTCACATAAGATGAAGAGTTGACTAAGGACAAGGTTAATAGTTAAAAAAGAGAGATATTTAGAAGAAATGATGCATTTTTGACACCTCAGTATGGGGGAATTTCCCTCATGAAGGAGGCACTATTTCACATGTGTGGGAGAGTTTTAAACTCCCAAATAATGAGATAAATTTATCTCTCCTCTCTCCTGTTTCAACTAGATCCAAAAAGTGAGCTAAATTGACCTAAAAATGGTCAAAAATTGACCAAACTGATCTGGAAAATTCTAGAATCAGTTTGCTTGGTTAGAGGCTCACTTTTTCCTATAAATAGAAGCCTCCCCGTTTGTTGAAGCTTAATAGTGTTTTTTGCACTATTACCTTGCTTCTCCCAAGAGCCAAAAACTATGAATTTACTCATAATTCATTAGTTTTTGACCTTTTCCTCTTCTAAAGATTGGTGGCCACTCTTGTTTCAAACAAGAGTAGATCCCTCAAACCATCAAGCCAAAGTAAAGCTCTCAAATTCCCTTGTAAGTTGGAGATTCTTCTCTTTTCTATTTTATTTTATGGTTTTTTATGATTTTTATCTTCCCTAAAATGATTATGATGTTATGCCTCATTGAAAAAAGGCATTCCCCTCTCTTCTTTAGTAAATCCAACCATTCTTTATCCTAGATGAATGATTAATTGATAAAATCAAGTTTTCATAATATTTCTCTTAAATAAGTAGAAAATATTTACATTAGAATGATTTAAATACTCTTGGTGAAATTCTAATTAATATTAGAGAGTTAAAGATTGAAAAATGGTCAACCATACAAAGGAGGTTATGGCAAAATTTTCTAAAGTTGTGTAAAATAAGTTTTACTTTTTTTTAATTCAAAAAGAGTAATTCCCATCGTATATGTATTCTTAAAGTGTTATTTTTCATCCTAGGTATAGAAAAATGCATACTAAAAATATTTTATTAAAAAAGTGTTACTTTCTTTAGAATTAATTCTATGCATAGAAGGGAGCGTATTGAAATTATTATTTTGATTATAAAAGTGTAATTTTCATCATAAATGATTTTTATGCATAAATAGATGCATAAAAGAAATTCTTTTATATTAAAAGAGTGATTTTCATCATAAATGATTTGTATGCATAAAAGATTTTTTTAATATTAAAAGTGTGATTTTCATCATAAATGGATTTTATGCATAATTTAGATGCATAAAAGAAATTGTTTTATTATAAAAGTGTGACTTTCATCAGAATTGAATTTATGCATAAAAGAAAGTTTTTATTTTAAAAAGAGTTATTTTTCATTGGATTAAGTTTTTATGCATGGGAAGATGCATAAGAGAAATTCTTTTATTCTAAAAGTGTAATTCCTACTAAATTGGATTTATGCATAGAAAGATGCATAAAGAAGTTTATTTTTAATTCAAAAGAGTTATTTTCATCAATTTTGATTTTATGCATAAATAGATACATAAAGAATTTTATTTTTATTCCAAAGGTGTTATTCTCATAAATTTTGATTTTATGCATAAATAGATGCATAAAGAAATTTATTTTTAATTCAAAAGAGTTATTTTTATCAATTTTGATTTTATGCATAAATAGGTGCATATAGAATTTTATTTTTAATTCAAAAGAGTTATTTTTATCAATTTTGATTTTATGCATAAATAGATGCATGAAGAATTTTATTTTTATTCCAAAAGTGTTATTCTCATTATTTTTAATTTTATGCATAAATAGATGCATAAAGAATTTATTTTTAATTCAAAAGAGTTATTTTCATCAATTTTGATTTTATGCATAAATAGGTGCATAAAGAATTTTATTTTTAATTCAAAAGAGTTATTTTCATCAATTTTGATTTTATGCATAAATAGATACATAAAGAATTTTATTTTTATTCCAAAAGAGTTTTTCTTATCAATTTTGATTTTCTGCATAGAAAGATGCATAAAGAATTTTATTTTTAATTCAAAAGAGTTATTTTTATCAATTTTGATTTTATGCATAAATAGATGCATAAAGAATTTTATTTTTATTCCAAAAGAGTTTTTCTTATCAATTTTGATTTTTTGCATAGAAAGATGCATAAAGAATTTTATTTTTAATTCAAAAGAGTTATTTTCATCAATTTTGATTTTATGCATAAATAGGTACATAAAGAATTTTATTTTTAATTCAAAAGAGTTATTTTCATCAATTTTGATTTTATACATAAATAGATGCATAAAGAATTATTTTTTTATTCCAAAAGAGTTATTCTTATCAATTTTGATTTTTTGCATAGAAAGATGCATAAAGAATGTATTTTAATCCAAAAGTGTTACTCTCATCAATTTTGATTTTATGCATAAATAGATGCATAAAGAATTTTATTTTTAATTCAAAAGAGTTATTTTCATCAGTTTTGATTTTATGCATAAATAGGTGCATAAAGAATTTTATTTTTAATTCAAAAGAGTTATTTTCATCAATTTTGATTTTATGCATAAATAGATGCATAAAGAATTTTTTTTATTCCAAAAGAGTTATTCTTGTCAATTTTGATTTTTTGCATAGAAATATGCATAAAGAATTTTATTT
Organism: Cibotium barometz; assembly: GCF_041138505.1. Taxonomy (NCBI): domain Eukaryota; kingdom Viridiplantae; phylum Streptophyta; class Polypodiopsida; order Cyatheales; family Cibotiaceae; genus Cibotium; species Cibotium barometz. The sequence continues at coordinate 4,342,316 of NC_141089.1, read as the reverse complement.
TTAATTCAAAAGAGTTATTTTCATCGATTTGGATTTTATGCATAAATAGATGCATAAAGAATTTTACTTTTAATCCAAAAGAGTTATTCTTATCAATTTTGATAAAAAATTAGAATTCTCTTACATTCTATAAATAGATGTGATGAGATGTGATAGGAATCAAATAGATGTAAATGGATGGATGGAAGTGATATGAATCAGATAAATGAAATGGGATGAATGGATATGATGTCCTGTGAATTAGGATGTGAATGAATGGTGTAGGATGTGAAGGAATGTGATGGCATGTGAATCGTGATATGAATGAATGATAAGGGATGTGAATGAATGACGGTATGTGAATCAGATGTGAATGGATGATGTGGTTTGATATGTGAATGATGTAGATTAATGTGGATGGATATATGGATAATGTGGTTTGATGTGTGAATGATGTGGATTGATGTAGATGGATGAATGGATGATGTGGTTTAATGTGTGAATGATGTGGGTTGATATAGATGGATGAATGGATGATGTGGATGTGAATGTATGAATGTGGATGTGGATGTGTATGTATGGATGTGGATGTGGATGTATGGATGTGAATGTGGATGTGGAAATGGATGTATGGATGTGGATGTGGATGTGGAAATGGAGGTGAAAATGGATGTGTCAATGTATGAATGTAGATGTGGAAATGGATTTATGGATATGGATGTGTCGATGTATGAATGTAGATGTGGAAATGGATTTATGGATATGGATGTGGATGTGGATGTGGATGTGGATGTGGATGTATGGATGTGGATATGGATGTGTATGTATGAATGCGGACGTGGAAATGCATGTATGGATGTGGATGTACGAATGTGGATGTGTATGTGGAATAATGAATGCGAATGTGTATGTGAAATGATGTGACGTCGATATGAGTGAATGGACGAGATGTGATGACGTGTGAATTGAGATGTGAATAAATGATATGTGATGTGAATGAATTTGATGTGATGAGATGGAAAATGATGTGATTGGATGAGAATGAGTACACATATGAATGGAATGTGGAATAAGTAATGTGGACTGATGATAATGTGGAAAGACGAGAGTTCATTATAGAAACTGTATTTGTGACCTGTTTGTAAATGACTGTTTTATGTCAAGAATGCTGGGGAAGCATTTTGACCGTCTTGTGATTAAGGTCGTGGAGACCTAACTGATAAAGTTGCAATAGCTTACACAGAGTCAACGGAGGACGTCTCGTGTAGCATAGTCGGCCGAGGTCTTGACCAGCCTCGGTTCGATTTAAATGGTGAGCTTCCGGTACGCTGGATGAGGGACCAAGGAAGCAGCCTATGGGTAAAGCGCTAGGTGACCTGCAAAGGATCCTAGAGGGTGCTTGTTGCGTAACGAGTGAAGATCAATGCAAGGATACAACAAAAAGATACTTAGGGCTCTTGTAAGGAGTTCCAAGTTGTAGATGAGTGTGGGAGTGGGCTTGACAATAATCCCACATGGGAACTTTTGGGAGTTTTAGAATTTTTGTATAAAAAGTAGCTCATTTGAGAGCTTATGGACACATTGGGCAAACTCATGTTTGAGCTCTCTTGAGACTAGCTCTCCCTCTTTTCCCATAGAGGTGCAAGCTCTTCTCTCTCCCCATCTACATTGTTGTAAGTTCTATTTTTGTTAATTCAATGCAATGAGTTGATATTTGTCTCTCTTCTCATGTCAATTCTCTAGTGTGCATGTTTCTTATTGATAGCTTCAAGGTTTGTGTGCATGCTAGGGAAATGAGTATTTGAGAATGAAGAATGCTTTGATCTTGTGTATGCAATAGCTAAGCTTTCTTCTTGTTTGGATGCATGGATGAGTGGAATGTGGAGTTGAGTGAGCAATAGCAAGATTGAGCTTGGGTGTGTGTTAAGTCTATGTCAATGGTAGTAGTATTCTTAGCATTCTCTCCATCAAATGGATAAGCTTTTGTGCACCGGTACGGGTTGAATCCCTAGCTCCAAAAGGGATGCAAATCCCATTGGATTGAGCTACATGTGGATCATACTACTCTTGCTACAAGTGAGAGAGTTTTCCGTCTCTCCATTGGCGCCGCTGCCGGGGAGAAGACTCAAATCCGGTTGAGAGTGTGTGGAAACCACCACTATTTCCTCTTTTGGTTGCAAAACCATTGAGCGATTAGGTTAAGTTCGGGTGTGCGATCCCGGTGTGAGTGGATAAGGTTAGGATAAGAAAAAAACCATTGAGCGGTTGAGGTTTCTCCCGCATTGTTTTTTATGTTTTATTGCTTTTATTCCTTTTCAAGTACCGTCATTATGCTTACATTCTCATTGTTTTTTTTACCATTTCATGCTTTCATGCTTTTTGCTAACATGTGATTAGTAAAAAATAAATAAAACGAAAAGAGGTGCGTTGCTAAGCTCTTCCATAGCTTATGCAAGCTCCATAGGCTCCCAAGTGCGAAGCCCGCTTAAGGAAGAGAGGAGAGAGAGAAAGAGAAGGGAGAAAGAAAAAAAAAGGAGGAGAGAGGTTGCAAATTTTATTTTGTTTGTTATATTTTTTGCATACAAAGATTTAGGAGTTTTTTTCATGACACCAAAGATTTTGTAGATTTTTTTTTTCAAGTGTGCGTTCGACATGCAATATGAACCACTCAAAAGATGAGATCTCAGTCAGCACGACAAAGTACAGCAGAAGAGACCAAGGAACAAGTGTGTTTGCAGAAGTGGAGCGGATAACAAGCCGCTCGTAGCGCGGCTTATGAGGCAAGGGCTCCGAGAGGAGTTTTACCTTGACCGGCCTCGAAGTAGAAAATGAGCATGGCGACCATGGCGAAGGAAGCGGCCGAGCCCGCCAAGGCTGCTGGGCGAAGAGAGGTGGTGGAGTTGACGAGTAGCTGGTCGACTGGAGGCGAACGCGAAGAAGAAGGTGACGAGGCAGGCTGGCAAGAAGGCAGTACTGTGGCAGCTGGAGGCGACTAAAGCTGCGAAGTGGGCGCAAGCGTGGAGAGAGCCGGCATCTAAAAGGACAGCGTGGAGGGCACCTGAGAGAGCAAAAGAAGGAAGTGCCACTGCTGTGGCAAACGCAGGCGGCTGCGTGGAGACAGGGCGGGCTGACTGGTCAGAAGCTCTGCAGCTAAGGGCCGGCGGTGGCGCAGTGAAGTGCCACTGCTGTGGCCAACGCAGGCAGCAAAGGGTGCCGCCCGTAGAAGACGGTGAGGCGGCATCGAAAAAAAGGCTGCTGGCAAAGGAAGCGGCCAAGCCCGCCAAGGCTGCTGGCGAAGAGAGGCCGTCGAAGAGGAGGAGGCGGCTGGCGAAGGTCTACTGAGCTTGTAGACGAGGCGAGGTGCTGAAGGGCAAGCGATGGTAGAGGGTGGCTAGCGAACAGCGCAAGCACCTGCAGCGTAGGCTCAAGGCGGCAAGAAGAAGCGGTGGTGGAGAGTTGCACAGCTGGCTGCAGCAAACGACACGTGAAGGCGGCGAGGAATCCGGAACGGTGCACGATAAGGTTAGTAATTTTTTATTTTTTTTATTTTTTTTATTTCTATTTTTTTTCTTTCTTTGCATTTTTTTTAAAAAAATATAATAATAAAAAGATAAAAAATAATTAAAAAAATAAAAAATAAAAATATATATATATAATTTTATTTATTAAAAAAATGAAAGAAAAAATAAATAATTTTTTTTGTGTTTTTTCAGGAATCCATGTTCTTTACCTATTCTGTAATTTTTTATTTTTTTAAATCTTTTGTAATTTTTTTGTGCATAATTAGAGTAACTTGCATTTTTTTAGAATTTCTGTAATTTTGTGCATAATTAGTATTTTTTTTAGCGTAATTCATATTTTTGTGTAATTAGAAAAAAAAAGTAAAAAAATAAAATCATTAAAAAATAAAAAAAATAGATAGTTACACACATACTCATTTTAGTTGCATTTAGTGGTTAGGTAGGGTAAATATATATATATATATACATAAATATATATATATATACATAAATATATATATATATATATATATAAACAAAAAAACAAAAACAAAAACAAAAACAAAACACCAAAAAACAAAAAAACCAAAAAAATTTGACCTTATGCACTTGCGGTCGGGACGTCTTATAAACTCTGCATAGGGCCTAGGGCACCTTCTAGAGTACCTACACAGGAAAGTGGGACCCAATCAGTAGGAAATTTTGTAGATATTGCTGGAATGTTTTCCAAATCCCAATCCGATACCCTTTCCAGAACAACTAGCTCATTGTCCATGGACAATCTAGGGCCGTCAAATAGTCATCCCTTAGCCCCAAACAGGACACCCACAAGATCTTTTAATCCATTTGAGCCGACACTATGGGGTTAACACTCAATGTGAGACTTCAATATGTCTACATGAATGCTCAAGGAGCTGAGATCTTTAGGGATCCACAACAACGGTATCTTGTTAAGATCGCAAACTTTTTCTCAGAACTTGATAGAGCATCTCTAATGACCAGGGTAACATGTACATGGGTGGAGATGGTGTTCGTCGCTACAAAGTCACCTACCATCCAGAGAATGTAGACAAATTAGGGGAGCTCTCTAAAACCGAGTTCTTAGACTTATCAAAGCTTTCCAGAGCAAGGGAGTCTAGAGATGATTGGCTCATTGAGCCGGACATGCTTGGACCATCCAATGTCCAGTCCTCAAAGCCATCCATAGATGATTTACTTCTTGTAGATCTAAATTTGGAAAGGGATAGGAAAGGCAAGAGTAACATGGATCAGGGGGCTGAGAACCAATGGGAGCTTGTACGACAAATTCCAGTGACAAAGGTCTTACAGGATGACCCACTTCAAGAGGTCTATAAGGACTCTTTAGAGGGATATTATGCCACAACTAAATTGCCAGAGCTAGATCTTCCTCTAGCACTTATGGTGGTAGTCGAGAAGCTTGCAGGACACATGAACCGAATCGTTGATAAATGGGCCAATGAATACCGAACCTTGGTGGATTGGAAGGAGATTCGGGAGCTCAAGTGGAAAGGACAACCATTATTCATGGAAGTGTTCTCAACAAATACAGCTAAACCAGGAGAGACAGCCTTTCTTGGAGAAACTGTTGCTCCTCCCCTACGAGAGTTCACTAGAGAGGGACCCTCAACATCAAAGTGGACCATTGCAAGTAGCCCAACTCTAGCACCAAGACATTATCCTACACCAAAAGTGCAACCACAGATCACACCACAACAACATTTCTCTCACTATGACAATCGGAGGGTAGGGGAGCCAACTCGGCCTCCCATAAATGCACCTCCTGAAATGCGGGTAACAAGATCTTTGGAGGGGGTTGGTGAGGCAAGTAATAGGGGACCCACACCAATTTGGGATGCATGTGGACCTTCTTACCAAAGAGAGGAACAATTCCCACTGAGAGAGAGGCCGTAGGCCCTATGATGAGTATTCAAGACAAGTAAGGCCATCAACTCTTCAGAAACTGGTAAAGAAGTATGAAGGGTCGGGAGATCCATACGACCATGTAGGAGCATTTAGGCAAGCAGTTCGAGCTGAGCAAGTGGCTGACAAGCATACTCAAATTGAAGGATTTGGGCTCACTCTTGAGGGAAATGCCCTTGCTTGGTTTCAAGCACTAGAGGCTTCAGACAAATCTTCTTTACGAGTTTTGGAAGAGAGATTCATTGCTGCTTTTTCCTTGATGGGGATTCAACATGACACGGTAGAAAACATCTACTCTTTCAAGCAAGGCGAGACTGAGAGTGTTAGAGACTGTGTAAATAGAATGAAGCAGTACATCAATCGTTGCCCAGAAGATGAGAAGTCCACCCAGAGTCGATTAATTTCTCTCTTCTTAAAAGGACTCAAAAATTCAACACTGCATACACATCTCTATGCAAAGAAGCATACAAATTTCAATGAGTGTTGCCATGATGCTATGGATTTCACCGATAACTTCAAATTCCAAGATGGTACTGGCCCCCTGAGGTGAAACCTAGAGATCAGTGGGGTGATGACCAAAGTTCAGGGTCTAGCGCGCTAGTAAGACCAGACCAGATAGCTAACCTAGTACTAAGGAGATTGGGACAGACCTATCGCCCACCCATGCAGCCACAACAACAGCAGCAGCGAATGAGGAGTGTACTACCTACAGGTCCTCATCTTTGTGGAGCATGTGGCGGTAACCATAAAACCAAAGAATGTAATACCTCTTCTCCTCTAGTCACAAACCAACCCACAAAGAAGTGGTGCCAGGCCTGTGCTTGGAACTTTACCCACACCACACAGGAATGTACTCGCATTGTAAGAATGAGACAGGAGCGTGAGCAGCAAAGGGGTGGAGTGGCTCCACAAATGTATCAACAGTATACCAATTTTGAACATAAGCCACCTATGGCACAAGAGCAAGCACGACCTGTTCTTGGAGCTCAACCTCCTGCTCCTGGGACTGCTCCTGTGAGGGTTGTTGACTACGACAATTCAAATATGTGTAGAGACTTGGTAAACCCAGGCTATGTGGAGGAGGAATATGCATCATATTCATCCAAGGAAAATCTCTTTGAAAGTCTTGCATACCCAAGCCAAGCACTGGAGGCTCAACCAAGGGAACAAAATTCTTTGATGTTGCTAGGCGGCTACCAACCTAGGACTCCAGGCCCCTCATGTCAATGGTAGCAAAGGAAAGTAGAAGCCAAACTAATGGGTCCCCTGTTATGAGTGCGGAGAACCCCATTGGGCTCGTGATTGTCCACATCACTCAAGGCAAGCAGCTCGATCCAATACAACAGTACCACAATTTCCACCAATTGAAAGATATTGTCTAGGGTGTTGTGTAAGACACTTCCCAAAGGATTGTTTGCTGAAACCACATGAGGAAGGCACCTCTCAACCAAAGGTCTCACTCAACCTTGTAGGGGCAGTTCCATCGCCACCTTCATCTGAGAATGAGGATGTTGTGCCACTTAGAGTCATGACTAGATCACAGACACGAAATGCCGAAATACAGACTGATGAGACACCTCAAACTAGGGATGCAAAGGCAAATCTAGTGGACAAAACCCTACATTCCAATAGAAAAAGGACCACTCGGAGGAAAAAGAACCGCAACAAGCGAACTAAAAGTGCATCCACTAGTTCTCAAGAAGCCTCTAAACAAAGCATGAGGGATAAAACTTTTACATCCCAAGAAGTGCATGAGGAGCATCAACCTCAACCTGGGCCTAGTGCTAAACAAGATGAGACTTGTACGACCGCCGAGGATAGTTCTGGGGGTTCTGTTTTTGTGGATAAGGTGAATGAGACTCTAGATGCCATCATTGATGCTCATAGAAGTCGCATTGCAGCTTTATCTGAGCTACCCAAGAAGCTTCAAGAATACCCAAACCCTCGTGAGGAGAAGATCAATCTAGCTGTACATCAGCAACTCATTAGGGAAGCTCAGTCAATACTTGAGGGACCACCTCCACCTATTCCTCGGGGCCCAACCTCTCTTAAGCCAACATTAGAAACCATACCAGAAGTGTCATCAAGTCGGGAAATGAAAAGTGAGCTCATTTCACAAGCTCATAGCGAGAGGTCTGCACCAATTGACACCCCATTGAAAGAAGGTATTCAGCCACCACCTAGCCTTGTCTTCCCATGCAATGATGAAGTTATTGATGCTAATGAGGACATGGCAAATGAGATGTGGGCAGCAGTTCATGAGAAAGTTAATGAGAATATGTCCTCTATTAGTTCACCTCCATTCTCTGAGGTGGATTTTACCAGGGGCACAGAAAACAACTTTAGACGCCCAAGCATCCAGGAGGAAGTTCAAACAATTGTTTCTCCTAGAAGTAAGCATACAATGAAAACCTTACCATCATATTTGGGAGAATATGAGAACTATTCTCAAACCTTGAGGATACCCTCCATGCATAAAAGGTTGACAAAGGAGATGGATATGGGTATCGTGCAAGCTATTTTGTCAGCACCAGTGGCTTGTACCTTACCTTTGCTTGATTTGATAGAGCTTCGATCTGAGTTGTGGAATGATATTGCCACATGTTTGTCAGAGCAGGTATTGCTACAAAAGGGTCACCATCAGTGTACTATGGATGTGTGGAGCCTCATGTAAGGATTTCAACACTGAGAGACTTAAGGGTAATCGAAGTGTATCAGATGAGGCATACATTCCACAAACCTTCCCTGAGCACTTAATTGATCCACTAGAATGGAGTCATGTCCTTGCAACATTATTGACCTGTGCTTTACCTAAACCAATTCAATTTTGTGACTCAGATGGATATGACATTATTCCTATACGAATGGTACAACCACGAGACCTTCTAGATGATTTGTACTATAGGGATGCATCCACAACAGTTCTGCAGGTAGAGGAAGTCTCAGTGGAGGATTTAACACTCGAATCTGCTAATGATGCTGATAAGGAAGATGGATGGGACTCTAATTTTGATAATGATGTGATAATCCCTGAGGAAGAGTTAGGGAGGCACGCCTACTCTTGAGAGGAAGGGAGGTTCAAGTGGAAATCCCTCAAAGCCAACCTAAACGTAAATGCTGTAAGAGCCATAAGAGAATCTGTAAACAAGATGAGAGGGAACGACGTGAGAGACTACAAAAAGAAAAGGAGGAGGTTAAGAATGAACACTCTCGACCACCACCTCACTTCTCAAGAAAGAACGGATATCTATACTATGTCCAAGCACAAGATAGTATCAAAGACCAAGTAAAACGATCAGATGGATTCCAAGCAGGAGAAAAGCTAAAAACTGTTAGCAAAAATCGTAAAAAAACGAAGAAACCAAAACCAAAACTCAAGTCTAAAACCGATTCAAAAGAGAGTGTCGGAAGTGCAAAGACAACGGTTGAACAAAAAAATCTAATGCAAGATTGCAAAGGAGAGCTCAAAACCGCATGGTCTTCAATGAGTGATGACTCAAGTGGACAAGAACAAGGTCTCAATGTTCCCCCCAACTTCACACAGTACACTCTTCAAGATCAGAAGATTGTTCTTCAACAGTCCATGCGACAAAAACCAAGCATGCCAGGGGTTTCATATGATGGTCTAGAAGATGCAAAAAAGATTGATATCGCTAAGCTAGGAGAAGAGCCTCGCTATGTGTGGATTGCCACAGACTTGTCCTTAGATGAGGAGAAGTTATTAATTCAAACAATAAAGGAGTATCGCGATGTTTTTGCTTGGAGTTATAAAGACCTCAAAGCAGTTGATCCAAGCAATTCCATTGCGAGAGGATGCAAAGCCTTCCAAACAACGTCCTTACACTTACAATGAGAATTTTGCACGAAAGATAAAGGAAGAAATAGACAAGCTCTTAGAGGCAGAATTTATCTATGAGATTGAACACACTGAATGGGTCTCCTCTATTATAGTGGTGCCCAAGAAAAATGGAAAACTTCGAGTATGTGTAAACCTCAAGAAGGTAAATGCAGCTACTGTGCGTGATCATTACCCACTTCCAATCACGGATCATGTTCTAGAACGAGTTGCAGGGAAAAAGGCATATAGTTTCTTGGATGGATTCTTCGGTTACAATCAAGTGTCAATTGATCCAAAGGATCAACACAAGACAGCCTTTGCTACTGAAGATGGCATCTTTGCCTATCGTGTTATGCCATTTGGTCTAACAAATGCACCAGCAATCTTTCAGCGGTTAATGAGTCATGTATTCAGTACCTTAGGCAATTTCTTGAGATCTTCATGGATGATTTATGTGTTCACTCACAAGAGCGTGATGATCACATAGAACACCTTAGACTTGTGTTTCAAAAGTGTCAACTTTATCGTATATGCTTGAATCCTGACAAGTGCAAATTCATGGTAAGACAAGGAAAAATCTTGGGCCATATTGTTTCTCGCAATGGGATTTCAACAGATATGGATAAAATTGATGTCATTGTCTCATTACCTCGGCCTATCAACCCTAAAGGGGTACAAACATTCATGGGACATTGTGGCTATTATCGTCGATTCATCTACATGTACGCTGTCCTAGCCAGACCATTATATGCTCTTCTTGTAAAGTTTAATTGGACTGATGAGTGTGAGGAATCCTTTGAAAAGTTGAAGCAAGCATTAGTGACTGCACCCATCTTACGGGCACCAGATTGGAACCAAATCTTTCATGTCCATATTGATGCTTCAAACTTTGCAATTGGATGTATTTTGGCTCAATCGGCGGGAGAACATAATAAGGATTTCCCAATCTCATATGCTAGTCGACAGTTAAACAATGCTGAGAAGAGTTATACCACAACAGAAAGAGGAGGTTTGTCCATGATATATGCAGTGAAAAAGTTTCGCCATTACCTTTTGGCAAACAAATTCATATTTTTTGTGGACCATCAAGCATTGCTATATTTGGTGAATAAGCCTTGTGCAACTGGAAGGATTGTGAGGTGGTTTATCATCCTTCTTGAGTTTGATTTTGAAGTGGCAGTTCGAAAAGGAACAACTCATCTTAGGGCAGATCATTTGTCTCGAATCTCCTCTGGCAAAGCTCTTGTGGGTGTGGATGATGATATGTTAGATTCAACACTTTTCCTTGTAGAGACAGCTCCTAAATGGTATGAACCCATCTTAGAAATTTTGACAAGTGGGCAGATACAACTAGCGAGTCCTAATGTGGACCTATGGCGACCATTCAAGTTAATCTCAGGGAGATTATATCGTCAGGATAATGATGGAGTGTTGCGACTTATACCTAACCCTGATCAATATGAGGAGATCTTGGAATGGGCACATGCGGGTATCGGTGGAATCTGTGAGATCCCTGTTCCCACCGAGCAACAGATTCGGGGTACTAGCAGTGGAAGTAGCACTTCTCGCGCAGGACAAGGGTCCCACATTTGGGGCCTCGTCCACAGATATCTGGACAAGAGACTAATCCGTCAATTTTTCCAAAAACCGGACTCGGAAAAACTTCTCTTACCCGGAAAGCACGGGCGATTCCACCAGGATAACTTTTTACTCTAACGTAGTCAAGACCATTACTGATCAAGTTGATCCGATTGTACCTATAAAGATACTCGATCAGATCAAGGAAGAAACTTGCACTTGGATCATTGGGATCAACGCTTTTTTCCCCATCAAAGAGGCACAGCCGTTGATTCCTATCCATAGAACAATTACTATCCGGGATTTACTTTATCTATCGTAATAACAAGAATTGAGTCTCGATTTACGGATCCATCAGTCCAACCTAACCCCATCCAGTCCCATGGGTTAGCCAACCGCCCAACCACTGTAGTGATGGGATCCAATTAGGAATTTGGTTAGGTTTTGTCTCGGGTACCAAGGAAAAGAGTTCCGAGGCCCCCTAGCCGGATATTCATGCAAAAATAAAACTAGTCACACCACTTACACACCCAATATGAAATTGCCTTTTTCACAGATTCAATCAGTTTTAAACAATCCTTTAATGAAACCATAGTATCACTGATCACAATCTTCCAAATTATCCGGTTGATTCTTAATTTTCCATCATTCCTTCATCAGAGTATCTATGGCATCATTGGCAACTAGAACGCTCACCACCTGTCCACTCAGGGGTCTTTTCAATAGTTCCTAGCCCATAATACTCGGCAATATAATCACTTATAAAAATCCAGATGGACTCTCGTTGAAGATCAGCAAGATCAACCAACAGATCCATATAAAGAGCCATGGACTCATCCATTGAAGACCAGCAAGGTCAATCAACCAGATCCATGCCCGGTTTCACAAAACAACTCTTACTCCTTGTTCCAATATCTTCCTCGACGCACGCGTGGGTATCCTAGGCGACCCAGAGCCCAAGCACCGTATGGTCAGCACCCTCTAGAATCCTTCGCAGGTGACCTAGCGCTTCACTCATAGGCCGCTTCCTTGGTCCCTCATCCACCGTACCGGAAGCTCACCATTTTAATCGAACCGAGGCTGGTCAAGACCTCGGTCGACCTTGCTACGCGAGACGTCCTCCATTGACTCTCTGTCAGCAGTTGCAACTTTATCAGTTAGGTCTCCATGACCTTAATCACAAGATGGTCAAAATGCTTTCCCAGCATTCTTGACATAAAACAGTCATTTACAAACATCATTTACAAACAGTTTACAATACAGTTTCTATATTAACTCTCATTTTTCCACATTATCCCTCATCAATCCACATTACTTATTCCATATTCCATTTATATGTATACTCATCCCATCACATCATTTTCCATCTCATCACTTCAGATTCCTTCACATCACATATCATATATTCACATCCATACATATATCCACATCCACATTCGCATCCATATCATATATTCACATCCATACATATATCCACATCCACATCCACATCCACATCCACATCCACATTCACATCCATATCATATCCATACATATATCCACATCCACATTCACATCCATACATATATCCACATTCACATCCATATCATATATTCACATCCATACATATATCCACATCCACATTCACATCCATACATCCACATCTAAATCCATACATCTATTTTCACATCCATACATCCACATCTACATCCATACATCTATTTTCACATCCACATCTACATGCACATTCATGCATCCTCATCCATACATCCAAATCTACATGCACATTCACATCCATACATCCACATCTATATGCGTACATTCACATCTACATGCATACATCCACAACCACATTCATACATCTACATCTACATGCATATATCCACATCTCCATGTATGCATCCACATCCACATTCACATTCACATCCATACATCTACATCTACATGCTTACCTCCATTTTCACATCCTCATTTATACATCTACATCCCATATCCACATTCATACATACACATCCATATCCACATCCATACATCCACATCCACATGCATACATCCACTATCACGTCCTCATTCATACATCCACATCCACATACATACATACATCCACATCCACATTCTCATTCACATCTATACATCCACATCTACATCCACATACATACATACATCCACATCCACATTTCACATTCACATCTATACATCCACATCTACATCCACATTCACATACATCCACATCCACATTCCCATTCACATCTATACATCCACATCTACATCCACATTCACATCTATGCATATACATCTTCATGCATACATCCATTTTCACATTCATACATCCACATCCACATCCACATTCCCATTCACATCTATACATCCACATCTACATCCACATTCACATCTATGCATATACATCTTATCCTATCACATACACTTCTTACCTTATCCCATACACATCTTATCACATCTTAATTCATCTTATCACCTCCTAACTTATTTCATAAGCATCTTATCACATCTTATACACCTTTTATCACATCCTATCAGATCTCATATCTATTTATAGGATACAAGAGAATTCTTATATTTGATATAAGATTTCTTTACACATTTATTTTTGCATAAATTCTATTTAAGGAGATTAATACTTTCGAAGTAAAAATCAATCTTTTATGCATCTTCCTATGCATAAATTCATTTTAAATAAAAATGACACTTTTGAATTAAATTTCAATCTTTTATGCATCTTCCTATGCATAAATTCAATTTAGATTAGAATGACACTTTTGAATTAAAAATCAATCTTTTATGCATCTTCTTATGCATAAATTCAATTTGGTAGAAATTACACTTTTAGAATAAAAGAATTTCTCTTATGCATCTAAGTTATGCATAAAATCCATTTATGATGAAAATCACACTTTTAGTATAAAAAGAATATCTTTTATGCATATCTCTATGCATGAAATCTAAATATGTTAAAAGTAACACTTTTATAATAAAATAATCAACTTTTATGCATACTTCTATGCATGAAATTCAAATATGAAAAAAGTAACACTTTTACATTAAAATAATAATCTTTTGTGCATACCTCTATGCATGAAAATCAATTATGCATAATATAAAAATCAATTTCTCTATGATTACAATGAATATCTTTCAATTAATCTAGGATGATAATTCCTAGAATATGGTAGGAAGTCCTCTTTTCATGCTTTGAATGAAATTATTTTATGCGTAATTTTTATAAAAATTTTGCCATAGCTCCGCTGCTATGACTGATAAATCTCAAATTTTCTAAGGGATAAAGCTTATCAATAAGGAAATAAATAGAATGATCCCTAATTGGATCATTAATCCATAATGGATCGAATCATCAATATTCATGAAATACATAAACTAAAAGCATAGAAAAAAACCATTAATTTGGCCTCAAGCATAGATTAATCTTGGATTAAGGAAAAGCTTTATGAAAAGCTTCATTTGGATTGATAATGGGTCATGAGTATGACCATTTCTTGAGTGAGAGAGAGAAATCACATAATAAAAACCATTAGAATTAAGCATAAATGGAAATTTATGTAATTCTTAACTATCATTAATCAATTAACTTCAATAGCATTCATCAAATTATGTAACTCTTCACTACCATTCATCAATTAACTTCAATAGCATTCAAAAACCATTCCAATTAAGCTTCTCAAGCTTGAGAGGGGTTGAGAAGAGAGAAACATTGAGAAATTATAGAAAAGATCAAAATTCACCATTTACCTTACAAATTGCTTGATTCTTTGTTCACGGTAGAGGCCCCCAACCAATCAATTGGTTAAGTATGTTGATGGAGCCACCAATGGGGATTGAAGAAAGAGGGAAGCTCCAATTTCTTCAATTTGGAGAGAATTTTAGAGAATAGTAGAAATTAGCATTATTTCAACATAACTTTAGTATAGTAAAATTTCTCCTATTTTTTTCAAAGGACTCATGTTCTATTTTTTTCAAAGGACTCATGTTCTATTTATAGGAGAGGGAAGCTCTAACCAAAGCTAACTAAATTCTAGAATTTTCCAAATTCAGTTTGGTTGAATTTGGACTAGATTTAGACCTAGTTTGGTTACTTTTTTATTCGGTTTGGTTCCATTTTGATTTGGTTTGGTTCAAGAGAGAGGAGAGATAAAAATATCACATTATTTTTGAGTTTAAAACTCATTCAATCATGTGAAATATGCACCTCCTTTAATGGACTCCCCTTCCTTACATATGTGTCAAAATGGAATCATTATACCCAAAATATCTCATATTTTTAATATTGCTCATAGTTTTTTACTAATAAACCTTGTACATTTTAAACTCTTCATCTTATGTGAGCATTTACTCATTTTTGGATACCCAAAATATCTCATATTTTTGATATTACTCATAGTTTCTTACTAATAAACCTTGTACATAGTCAACTCTTCATCTTATGTGAGCATTTACTCATTTTTGGGTATCTTCTTTTACAAATTGGATTTATCTCCTCCCTACACATGGATTGATGCGATTGGCCCATAGGAACCTTAATTGGACCATAATCTAAAATTTTTGAAAATCTAGACCCTTAGGCTAAGGTCCTTTATACCCATTTCCAATTAATTTCAATTGCACATTGGAAAGTTCTTTTTGAATTTCTATTTTAGGGGAATTTATCTTAATTATATGAGATATTTTTCTATCCAGAAATATTCAAAATCTGAATATTCTCTCTCTAGAATATTTTCTCTCTCTATGCCAAAACAGGCAGAGACAAGGTCTCTTATATTTCTGAAGAGGGAATTGATTACAGGGGAATATGCTGGACATTTTGAGAGGCTAGGGAGGAATCTTACAGAATCCATGCATCAGCTACTACTACTTGTGTGCGACGTATATCTCAGGATAGGCAATGGTGGCCTACCATGCATGCGAATGCTGAAAAATTTGTTCGTAACTATGCTTCATGTCAAATTTAATAGCCAATTCATAATGTCACATTATTCCAAATTTCAACTACACCAAGTTGGAGTAAGTATATTGTGGAATATCTTTAGCATGGTCATACTGATCAAAAAATTCCTAGATATCGAAAGCATGCTATTGAAGTTGAAGCGGCCAACTATCTGCTGATAGAGAACCAACTTTACAGGAGGGGCAAGGATGGCAACTTACGCATGTGTGTATGTGAAGCTGACTACTTGAAAATCTTGACTCATGCACATGCAGGTGTTGGGGGTGGACACTTTTCGGGCAATACCACAGCTAAGTTGATTAGGTGGTCTGGGCTTTGGTGGCCAACCTTACAAATGGATGCCGAAGAATATGTAAAACGTTGTGACGATTGTCAAAGGACCAAACCTCCCATCACAAAAGACAATATGCCATTGCGGCCTATGTTAAGCACACGTGCTTTTGCAAAATGGGGTATTGATTTTGTCGGTCCCATTAAACCTCCAGCTCGTCACACGCATGCAGAATATATTATAGTCGCAACTGACTATTTGACCAAATGGGTAGAGGCAAAGGCTACAGTCAAAAATGATGCCAGAACCACAGCCAAGTTCTTGTATGAGTACGTGCTTACACGCTATGGATTACCCATTGAAATCGTTAGTGATCAAGGTGTGCACTTTGTGAATGAGGTCATAGAGTTTTTGCTTCAAGAATTTATGGTAATTCACAAGCGTTCTGTACCCTATCATCCCCAGACCAATGGACAAGCTGAGAGTACTAACAAGATTCTCTACACAGCACTCACCAAGATTGTTGAGGGACATAGGACTGATTGGGAGCAAAAGTTGCACTCAGTTCTTTGGGCATATAGGACAGCCTATAAAACATCTGTGGGCACAACCCCATTTGAGATTGCTTTTGGGCTAGATGCAATTCTTCCCATTGAATTTCTTGTACCTACTCTACGAGTTGCTAAACAATTGGACTAGACTGGTCATGAGCTTTCACAACGCGTCGTATGGTCAAGAGGGAGAGCTAGTCTCAAGAGAGCTCAAACATGAGTTTGCCCAATGTGTCCATAAGCTCTCAAATGAGCCACTTTTTATACAAAAACTCTAAAACTCCCAAAAGTTCCCATGTGGGATTATTGTCAAGCCCACTCCCACACTCATCTACAACTTGGAACTCCTTACAAGAGCCCTAAGTATCTTTTTGTTGCATCCTTGCATTGATCTTCACTCGTTATATGCAACACTCCCCCCTTCCTATTTTGCGCACGTCCTCGAGCGTGGTAGAAGCAAGAGCTGCAAAAAAAAATGGATACAAGTAAATCCTTTTATTGAAAAAAAGAAAAGAAAAGGAAAGAAAAAAACCAGCAATGACAATTTCACACGTGAGCATACAAGTGAAAGGTTGATTAGAGTTTTAAAGAGTGCTAAAATAGGTGAGTAAAGACTAGTCAAAGTGAGACTAAGTGGTAGATAGTGCTATGCAAAGGCAAGTGTGCTTGCACACCACAGGTTATGACCGTAGTCTCAATGTCCTACAAGTATTTAAGTTATTCCTAAGTGGCAAACCTACTCCTAAATATGAGAAATGGTGATTGGACCTCTTCTTCTTATCTCCCTTTTTTTTTTTGTGTGTGTGTGTGTAAAAGATGAATAAAGAGGAAGGTTCCATCCCAATGAGACCCAAGCAATGGCCAAGAGACCTCCGCCAAGAGAATCTAAAGGCCGCTAATATCTCAAAGGCGACAGACCCTTTTCTTTCTTTTTGTCATAAGGAGTATCCCATGAAGATGAGGGCATCGATCTCGAGAGCCCATAATGTACCCCAGAGTCCTACCAACATCTATCAAGGCGATAGAGTCCTTGAAGATTTTTCTTAATCTTTTAGACATCAGTGTTCACCCCATGGAAACCAAGGCATCGGCCCCAAGGTGCTAAGACAACCCCAAGTCCTACCAAGCATTCCACATGGCTATAGACACGTCATGTCTCGATTCACTTGTATATATTTTTTAGGACATATTTTTCGTAAATTTCTTTATTAATCCTAGCACCTAGCCCATACCTAAGAGATAGCTACCACTAGGGATAACTAATATACTTTGAAAGCATAAGAACTTGGCATACTCCATTGGTATATATCCTACACTGTCTTTAAATAGAAATATCTTCTACTAAGTCCTCTAAGAATCTAGAAATCACTCACCACATTTTAACAACTAATCTAAAACTTAAACCAGCCAACTGTGTGTGAACATGCAAACCATATATCCAAAAGTTAAAAGCACATAAAGAACAAAAGATTATGATTTGAATACACCTGTTGTAGTGCTGGTTGATGTTGTGCGTCTGCGTTGATGCATTGCTGATGTTGTGCAGATTGCTTCTCTTTGCTCTTTGTAGGCATTGCATGTCTCCCCCCTTCCTAATTTGTGTGCACGGTAGGTGGACTGTTGTAGTGTGTTTGATGCTCTTGTTTAGCTGAGATCTCTGCAAAATGTTTATTAACAAATAAGAAAAGAAAAGAAAGGAATAAAATTTGTTATTGGTGCCAATCACCGAATATAGCCGAGGGGAAAAACCCAGTGGGAGAAAAGTGCCCTGGCCTGTTGATCTTATTATGGAGTCGCTGAGCTTACCCTTGCACTGGTGGTGGATCCGTGTCCACTTCTGCTAGAAAGATGGTATCAATTACTTCAGGATGCAGGGACAACCCTTCACAAAAACCGACCTCTGGAGAAGGTGGTAGAGGAAGGAGTGCTTCCTCGCTAAAATATGGCATTGGTTCTATGGGAAGGTTAAGCAAACAATTTCAATTTTGGAACTGTGCAATATAGGTACTCATATTGATCCAAAATTGACATGTTGAGGCTTGGGGAAGGAGGGCTTGCAAGATAGGTAGTTTCAAGTCATTTCAGCATGTATCCCTCCATTGTTGTGCTTGAACCTCCTCAGGTAATCTACGTTGATTTGGTCCTCTCTTTGGTATTCTCACATTAAGAAGATTATGGCGTTGGGGTGTAATTCCCACAATTTGTTTCATTAAGCCCGTGCCATATCGTCTAAAGTAAGAGCGGCATATCCAACAAATGTGTGAAGCTTCTCCTAATACGAGTCATGCACACTCTTGACAATGTGAAAATGGGTGATGCTGTTGATAGAATAACATGACAAAGTGATGCCCACAGCAATTTTCACCTAAGGGAGCATAGAAGTACCTAGAATGAGTTTGAAAAGGAGGAGCACTATAACCCCCGCGACGATGATCAGGTCGAGTACTATCAAGATCAATGCATGGTGGACATGTATCGCGCCAAGTATCCATCAGGAGGTATCTAGGCGTAGAACAATGAAATTTAGAACACTCATATCCATCATTACAATCCCAATCAAAAACATTTTAGATAAGATCATCTCAAAAAGAACACAATCCTCTAAAGGCATAAGGAACCACACTATTCAAACACTGATCTACCAAAGAGCTTCAATTGTAGTGTTAATGCCTTATCTTTGGTTTTAGGTATGTCCTTCTTAAGAGGTGGAAATTTTAGCAATTGTCGAGGAACTTGAGCAAGATAAGAGGATTTAGGCATTGAAGTGCTAGAATCTATGCTCAAAGGAGACTCATGTGAAGTTGGACTTGTCTTAGGTACACAAGTTGATGATGGAATTGTGTAACACGGAGAATTTGGGACAACTGGTATTTCAATACATGTTTTGGGAAGGTCAACACAAGTAGATTTGTAGGTGCTATCACAGCCACCTATCCTATCTTGAAGAGGTTGTGTTGATTTCTTTTGCACCCACTGATATGGAAAATCGAGGGTGGCTTTTGGAATCTTATTGATACACTCTTTTACCCCTAGCAAACCATGGCATTTAGGAAGCCAAATTGTTGTTGCCCCCTCATAATAGCCTTGTGCTTTAAGAACATGCTTTGGGACCCAACGAGTAACAATCTGAGGTTTAGGCTTGGAGAAGATGTGCTTTTTAGGAGGCTTAGCAACTAGGCTAGATGGTACCAGTTTGTACGCATCTTTGGGTAGCCAAATTGATAATTCCTTCTTGCCTGGCCTTCTTTGAGCAGTGACTAAAGTAGTTGGAATATGCCAGCCATGGCCCTCACTTGAGTACTCATCAATTATCCACATCATTTGTGTTGGAGCTTCAAGAGCAGATTTTGAAAGTGGGTTGTGTAAGGTAGAAACACCACCCTTTTGACACGATAAAGCTCATGGAGTAGCAGATCCCAAAATGCAATCAGAATCAATTTGCAATTTGTATTCTCTATTCTTCCAATCTAATGAAGAATTGGTAGCACTTAACCATGATCGACCGAGAACAGCCTCTACCACTGCCTTGGACTTACTTGCCACATAAAAGGGCACTGACATCTGGTGATCCTGAATGGACATCATAATGACACATTTTCCCTCTATAGGGTTATCTTCACCTGAGAATATTCGTAAGTCAACAAGAATGTGCACAAGTGTTGGTTGTCCCAAGGCTTTCCATGTGTCAAACGAGAGAACATTATAATCTGCACCAGAGTCAATTAAGGCAGAGACAAAGTAGGTAGTCTCATGAAGATGAAGGCACACTTGAATATTGAAAGGATCGACATATGGTTCATCAGTAGCCAACTGTAGGGCCAACATAGAAGCCTTGCGACGCTCCTTGGCTTTTGCAACTCTAGCTTTAGCCTCTTCTTGAGCCTGACGTTTAAGTAGGTCAAGTGCTTCTTTCCGTGTTTGTGCAGCATGCCACCTTCTAGTGTCTCTAAACGCACTGCACCACTTGGAGTAAGCTCATTAATCACAAACGGTCCTAGGCCATGTTTCTTCAGCTTTTGCTTATGCTTCTTAAGTGTGTACAAGAGCACAAGGTCCCCTTTTTTGAATCGGCCAGTTGTTACATTTCTATCATACCATTGGTTTTGTCTCCTCTTCTCAGCATACATCCCCATTACGGGTCTCATCAAGCCTTTCTAATTCATCAACACATTGTGAAAGCTCATGACCAGTCCAGTCCAATTGTTTAGCAACTCGTAGAGTAGGTACAAGAAATTCAATGGGAAGAATTGCATCTAGCCCAAAAGCAAGCTCAAATGGGGTTGTGCCCACAGATGTTTTATAGGCTGTCCTATGTGCCCAAAGAACTGAGTGCAACTTTTGCTTCCAATCAATCCTATGTCCCTCAACAATCTTGGTGAGTGCTGTGCAGAGAATCTTGTTAGTACTCTCAGCTTGTCCATTGGTCTGGGGATGATAGGGTGCAGAACGCTTGTGAATTACCATAAATTCTTGAAGCAAAAACTCTATGACCTCATTCACAAAGTGCACACCTTGATCACTAACGATTTCAATGGGTAATCCATAGCGTGTAAACACGTACTCATACAAGAACTTGGCTGTGGTTCTGGCATCATTTTTGACTGTAGCCTTTGCCTCTACCCATTTGGTCAAATAGTCAGTTGTGACTATAATATATTCTGCATGCGTGTGACGAGCTGGAGGTTTAATGGGACCGACAAAATCAATACCCCATTTTGCAAAAGCACGTGTGCTTAACATAGGCCACAATGGCATATTGTCTTTTGTGATGGGAGGTTTGGTCTTTTGACAATCGTCACAACGTTTTACATATTCTTCGGCATCCATTTGTAAGGTTGGCCACCAAAGCCCAGACCACCTAATCAACTTAGCTGTGGTATTGCCCGAAAAGTGTCCACCCCCAACACTTGCATGTGCATGAGTCAAGATTTTGAAGTAGTCAGCTTCACATACACACATGCGTAAGTTGCCATCCTTGCCCCTCCTGTAGAGTTGGTTCTCTATCAGCAGATAGTTGGCCGCTTCAACTTCAATAGCATGCTTTCGATATCTAGGAATTTTTTTATCAGTATGACCATGCTGAAGATATTCCACAATATACTTACTCCAACTTGGTGTAGTTGAAATTTGGAATAATGTGACATTATGAATTGGCTGTTGAATTTGACATGAAGCAAAGTTACGAACAAATTTTTCAGCATCCGCATGTTTGGTAGGCCACCATTGCGCATCCCGAGATATACGTCGCACACAAGTAGTAGCTGATGCATGGATTCCACCGATACCCGCATGTGCCCATTCCAAGATCTCCTCATATTGATCAGGGTTAGGTATAAGTCGCAACACTCCATCATTACCCTGACGATATAATCTCCCTGAGATTAACTTGAATGGTCACTGTAAGATCCCTGTCCCCACCGCGCAATGGATTCGGGGTACTAGCAGCGGAAGTAGCACTTCATGCGCGGGGCAGGGTCCCACACTTGGGGCCTCGTCCACGGATATCCGGACAAGAGACTAATCCGTCAATTTTTCCAAAACCGAACCCGGAAAAACTTCCCTTACCCGGAAAGCACGGGCGATTCCACCAGGATAACTTTTTACTCTAACGTAGTCAAGATCATTACTGATCACGCTGATCCGACTGCAACTATAAAGATACTCGGTCGGATCAAGGAAGAAACTTGCACTTGGATCATTGGGATCAACGCTTTTTTTTCCCATCAAGAGGCACAGCCGTTGATTCCTATCCATAGAACAATTACTATTCGAGATTTACTTTTTCTATCGTAATAACAGAAATTGAGTCTCGATTTACGGATCCATCAGTCCAGCCTAACCCCATCCAGTCCCATGGGTTAGCCAACCGCCCAATCACTGTAGTGATGGGATCCAATTAAGAATTTGTTTAGGTTTTGTCTCGGGTACCAAGGAAAAGAGTTCCAAGGCCCCCTAGCCGGAAGATCATGCAAACATAAAACTAGTCACACCACTTACACACCCAATATGAAATTGCCTTTTTCTTAGCATCAGCTAACTTTAAAACAATCCTTTAATGAAACCATTATGTCACTGATGACAATCCTCATAGTCTCTGGTTGAATCCTTATTTCCAGTCATTCATTCATCGGTATACTTATGGCATCATTGGCAACCAGAACGCTCACCACCTGTTCACTCAGAGGCCTTTTCCATAGTTCCTAGCTCATAGTAACCGGCAATATACTCATATAATAGAATGGAATCTCCGTGGAAGATCCGCAAGATCAACCCACAGATCCATATAAAAGAGCCATGGACTCATCCGTTGAGGACCAGCAAGGTCAATCAACCAGATCCATGCCCGATTTCAGAAAACAACTCTTATTCCTTGTTTCAATATCTTCCACGACGCACGTGTGGGTATCTTCGGCGACCCAGAGCCCGAGCACCGTATGGTCAGCACCCTCTAGGATCCTTCGCAGGTGACCTAGCGCTTCACTCATAGGCCGCTTCCTTGGTCCCTCATCCACCGTACCGGAAGCTCACCATTTAAATCGAACCGAGGCTGGTCAAGACCTCGGTCGACCTTGCTACGCGAGACGTCCTCCATTGACTCTCCGTCAGTAGTTGCAACTTTAACAGTTAGGTCTTCATGACCTTAATCCACAAGACGGTCAAAATGCTTCCCCAGTATTCTTGACATAAAACAGTCATTTACAAACAGTCACAAAATACAGTTTCTAAATTGAACTCTCGTCTTTCCACATTATCCCACCTTAGTCCACATTACTTATTCCACATTCCATTCAATGTGTACTCATTCTCATCCATTTCCTCATATCGACGACACATTAATTCACATACACATTCACATTCACATCCATACATCCACATCTACATGCATACATCCATTTTTTTCATCCTCATTTATACATCCACATCCCATATCCACATTCATACATACACATCCATATCCACATCCATACATCCACATCCACATCCACATCCACATCCACATCCATACATCCACATCTACATGCTTACCTCCATTTTCACATCCACATCCCATATCCACATTCATACATACACATCCATATCCACATCCATACATCCACATCCACATTCATACATACACATCCATATCCACATCCATACATCCACATCCACATGCATACATCCACTATCACGTTCTCATTCATACATTCACATCCACATACATACATACATCCACATCCACATTCTCATTCACATCTATACATCCACATCTACATCCACATACATACATACATCCACATCTACATTCCACATTCACATCTATACATCCACATCTACATCCACATTCACATACATCCACATCCACATTCCCATTCACATCTATACATCCACATCTACATCCACATTCACATCTATGCATATACATCTTCATGCATACATCCATTTTCACATTCATACATCCACACTCCCATCCCCACATCCACACATCCACATACATACATCCATTTCCGCATTCCCATTCATATAACCCCATATGCCTTCACATCTAATCTTTTACATCACATCCATTCTCGCCCTATCACAACCCATATACATCTTATCCTATCACATACACTTCTTACCTCATCCCATACACATCTTAATTCATCTTATCACCTCCTAACTTATTTCATAAGCATCTTATCACCTCTTATCACATCTTATACACCTCTTATCACATCCTATCACATCTCATATCTATTTATAGAATACAAGAGAATTCTTATATTTGATATAAGATTTCTTTACACATTTATTTATGCATAAATTCTATTTAAGGAGATTAATACTTTCGAAGTAAAAATCAATCTTTTATGCATCTTCCTATGCATAAATTCATTTTAAATGAAAATGACACTTTTGAATTAAATTTCAATCTTTTATGCATTTTCCTATGCATAAATTCAATTTAGATGAGAATGACACTTTTGAATTAAAAATCAATCTTTTATGCATCTTCTTATGCATAAATTTAATTTGGTAGGAATTACACTTTTAGAATAAAAGAATTTCTCTTATGCATCTAAGTTATGCATAAAATCCATTTATGATGAAAAATCACACTTTTAGTATAAAAAGAATATCTTTTATGCATACCTCTATGCATGAAATCCAATATGATAAAAGTAATACTTTTACAATAAAATAATCAATTTTTATGCATACCTCTATGCATGAAATTCAAATATGATAAAAGTCACACTTTTATAATAAAATAATCAACTTTTATGCATACCTCTATGCATGAAATTCAAATATGATAAAAGTCACACTTTTATAATAAAATAATCACTTTTTATGCATACCTCTATGCATGAAATTCAAATATGATAAAAGTCACACTTTTATAATAAAATAATCATCTTTTATGCATACCTCTATGCATGAAATTCAAATATGATAAAAGTAACACTTTTATAATAAAATAATCATCTTTTATGAATACCTCTATGCATGAAATTCAAATATGATAAAAGTAACACTTTTATATTAAAATAATAATCTTTTATGCATACCTCTATGCATGAAATCTAATTATGATAAAAGTAACACTTTTATGTTAAAATAATAATCTTTTATGCATACCTCTATGCATGAAATCTAATTATGATAAAAGTAATACTTTTATAATAAAATAATCATCTTTTATGCATACCTCTATGCATGAAATTCAATTATGATAAAAGTAACACTTTTATATTAAAATAATAATCTTTTATGCATACCTCTATGCATGAAATCTAATTATGATAAAAGTAACACTTTTATGTTAAAATAATAATCTTTTATGCATACCTCTATGCATGAAAATCAATTATGCATAATATAAAAATAGCATTCATCAAATTATGTAACTCTTCACTACCATTCATCAATTAACTTCAATAACATTCAAAAACCATTCCAATTAAGCTTCTCAAGCTTGAGAGGGGTTGAGAAGAGAGAAACATTGAGAAATTATAGAAAATGATCAAAATTCACTAATTACCTTACAAACTGCTTGATTCTTTGTTCACGGCAGAGGCCCCCAACCAATCAATTGGTTAAGTATGTTGATGGAGCTACTAATGGGGATTGAAGAAAGAGGGAAGCCCCAAAAAACTAGTGAATTATTAATGAATTCACAGTTCTTGGCTTAGGTAGAGTAGAGTAACGATGCATAAACACTATATATTTTTCAACAAGGGGGAGGCTTCTATTTATAGGAAAAATTGAGCTCTTAACCAAACAAACTGATTCTAGAATTTTCTAAATCAGTTTGGTCAATATTTGACCATTTTTAGGTCAGTTAAGCTAACTTTTTGGAACTAGACTTGAATGAGGAGAGAGGAGAGATGAAATATCTCAATTTTTATGAGTTTAAAACTCATTCAAGCATGTGAAATATGCACCTCCTTTAAAGAACTCCCCTTCCTTACATATGTGTCAAAATGGAATCATTATACTCAAAATATCTCATATTTTTAATATTGCTCATAGTTTTTTACTAATAAACCTTGTACATTTTCAACTCTTCATCTTATGTGAAATATGCACCTCCTTTAAAGAACTCCCCTTCCTTACAGTCAAAATGGAATCATTATACCCAAAATATCTCATATTTTTAATATTGCTCATAGTTTTTTACTAATAAACCTTGTACATTTTCAACTCTTCATCTTATGTGAGCATTTACTCATTTTTGGATACCCAAAATATCTCATATTTTTAATATTGCTCATAGTTTTTTACTAATAAACCTTGTACATTTTCAACTCTTCATCTTATGTGAGCATTTACTCATTTTTGGGTATCTTCTTTTACAAATTGGATTTATCTCCTCCTTACACATGGATTGATGCTATTGGCCCATAGGAACCTTAATTGGACCATAATCCAAAAATTTCTGAAAATCTAGACCCTTAGGCTAAGGTCCTTTATACCCATTTCCAATTAATTCCAATTGCACATTGGAAAGTTCTTTTTGAATTTCTGTTTCAGGGGAACTTATTTTAATAAGATGAGATAATTTTCTATCCAAAATTATTAAAAATCTAAATATTCTCTCTCTATAATATTTTTTCTCTCTAAGTTAAAACAGTTAGAAACAAGTCTTTTATATTTCTGAAGAGGGATTGATTACAGGGGAAGATGC
The DNA here is from genome assembly GCF_041138505.1 of Cibotium barometz. Classification (NCBI taxonomy): domain Eukaryota; kingdom Viridiplantae; phylum Streptophyta; class Polypodiopsida; order Cyatheales; family Cibotiaceae; genus Cibotium; species Cibotium barometz. Next base: position 4,315,551 of record NC_141089.1, on the reverse strand, counting down.
TGGACATTTTGAGAGGCTGGGGAGGAATCTTACAGTCACCATAGGTCCACATTAGGACCCGCTAGTTGTATCTGCCCACTTGTCAAAATTTCTAAAATGGGTTCAGACCATTTCGGAGCTATCTCTACAAGGAAAAGTGTTGAATCTAACATATCATCATCCACACCCACAGGAGCTTTGCTAGAGGTGATTCGAGACAAATGATCTGCCCTAAGATGAGTTGTTCCTTTTCGAACTGCCACTTCAAAATCAAACTCAAGAAGGATGATAAATCACCTCACAATCCTTCCAGTTGCACAAGGCTTATTCACCAAATATAGCAATGCTTGATGGTCCACAAAAAATATGAATTTTTTACCAAAAGGTAATGGCAAAACTTTTTCACTGCATATATCATGGACAAACCTTCTCTTTTTGTTGTGGTATAATTCTTCTCAGCATTGTTCAACTGTCGACTAGCATATGAGATTGGGAAATCCTTATTATGTTCTCCCGATTGAGCCAATTGCAAAGTTTGAAGTATCAATATGGACATGAAAGATTTGGTTCCAATCTGGTGCCCGTAAGATGGGTGCAGTCACTAATGCTTGCTTCAACTTTTCAAAGGATTCCTCACACTCATCAATCCAATTAAACTTTACAAGAAGAGCATATAATGGTCTGGCTAGGACAGCGTACATGTAGATGAATCGACGATAATAGCCACAATGTCCCATGAATGTTTGTACCCCTTTAGGGTTGATAGGCCGAGGTAATGAGACAATGACATCAATTTTATCCATATCTGTTGAAATCCCATTGCGAGAAAATATGGCCCAAGATTTTCCCTTGTCTTACCATGAATTTGCACTTGTCAAGATTCAAGCATATACGATAAAGTTGACACTTTTGAAACACAAGTCTGAGGTGTTCTATGTGATCATCACGCTCTTGTGAGTGAACACATAAATCATCCATGAAGATCTCAAGAAATTGCCTAAGGTACTCCTTGAATACATGACTCATTAACCGCTGAAAGGTTGCTGGTGCATTTGTTAGACCAAATGGCATAACACGATAGGCAAAGATGCCATCTTCAGTAGCAAAGGCTGTCTTGTGTTGATCCTTTGGATCAATTGACACTTGATTGTAGAATCCATCCAAGAAACTATATGCCTTTTTCCCTGTAACTCGTTCCAGAACATGATCCGTGATTGGAAGTGGATAATGATCACGCACAGTAGCTGCATTTACCTTCTAGAGGTTTACACATACTCGAAGTTTTCCATTTTTCTTGGGCACCACTACAATAGGGGAGACCCATTCAGTGTGTTCAATCTCATAGATAAATTCTGTCTCTAAGAGCTTGTCTATTTCTTCCTTTATCTTTTGTGCAAAATTCTCATTGTAAGTGTAAGGACGTTGTTTGGAAGGCTTTGCATCCTCTCGCAATGGAATTGTATGCTGACATATGCTTGGATCAACTCCTTTGAGGTCTTTATAACTCCAAGAAAAAACATCGCGATACTCCTTTATTGTTTGAATTAATAACTTCTCCTCATCTAAGGACAAGTCTGTGGCAATCCACACATAGCGAGGCTCTTCTCTTGGCTTAGCGATATCAATCTTTTTTGCATCTTCCGGACCATCATATGAAACCCCTGGCACGCTTGGTTATTGTCGCATGGGGCTGTTGAAGAACAATCTTCCGATCTTGAAGAGTGTACTGTGTGAAGTTGGGGGGAACAGTTGAGACCTTGTTCTTGTCCACTTGAGTCATCACTCATTGAAGACCATGCGGTTTTGAGCTCTCCTTTGCAATCTTGCATCAGATTTTTTTGTTCAACCGTTGTCTTTGCACTTCCGACACTCTCTTTTGAATCGGTTTTAGACTTGAGTTTTGGTTTTTGTTTCTTCGTTTTTTTACGATTTTTGCTAACAGTTTTTAGCTTTTCTCCTGCTTGGAATCCATCTGATCGTTTTACTTGGTCTTTGATACTATCTTGTGCTTGGACATAGTATAGATATCCGTTCTTTCCTGAGAAGTGAGGTGGTGGTCGAGAGTGTTCATTCTTAACCTCCTCCTTTTCTTTTTGTAGTCTCTCACGTCGTTCCCTCTCATCTTGTTTACGGATTCTCTTATGGCTCTTACAGCATTTACGTTTAGGTCGGCTTTGAGGGATCTCTACTTGAACCTCCCTTCCTCTCAAGAGTAGGCGTGCCTTTCCTAACTCTTCCTCAGGGATTATCACATCATTATCAAAATCAGAGTCCCATCCATCTTCCTTATCAACATCATTAGCAGATTCGAGTGTTAAATCCTCCACTGAGACTTCCTCTACTACCTGCAAAACTGTTGTGGATGCATCCCTATAGTACAAATCATCTAGAAGGTCTCGTGGTTGTACCATTCGTATAGGAATAATGTCATATCCATCTGAGTCACAAAATTGAATTGGCTTAGGTAAAGCACAGGTTGATAATGTTGCAAGGACATGACTCCATTCTAGTGGATCAATTAAGTGCTCAGGGAAGGTTTGTGGAATGTATGCCTCATCTGATACACTTCGATTACCCTTAAGTCTCTCAGTGTTGAAATCCTTACATGAGGCTCCACACATCCACAGATCTTCTCGCCCATCTGACAATGTAACTCTTGAGCCCTCAGATGAAGCAGAATCAAACTCATCTATTGGAGACCTTGTTACATCACAATAGGAGTGATTCCTTAGGTTGACCCTTGTGATGACAGAATCATGTCGGAGGTACAAATAATTGTATCCCCAATCTTGAATCATTTGAAATTGTTGCATGAATGGTCTACCCAATATCACTTCATAGTTTGGATGTTTTCCAAAATCCACTACTGCAAAGGTGTGCTCATATTCAATACCACATGTGGTGACCAATATGTTCTCAAGCAGCCCAAGGGGATGTTCTAAGCTTCCATCTGCTAGCTACAAGTGCATCCTGGTACTCCTAATAGCTGGTTTGCCCCACTTTTCCCAAATGGACCTTGTCACAATGCCCACTCCTGCACCACTATCAAGTATTGCAGTTGAAGCTACTTTTCGCACTTCTAATGGGAGGGTAGCATTTCCCTCATCGTCCTCACAAAATTTTCCTACTTTGTTGATAGGAACTGGCAAAACATGCTTTGTCTCAAGGAGTATAGTACACTGATGGGTGACCCTTTTGTAGCAATACCTGCTCTGACAAGCATGTGGCAATATCATTCCACAACTCAGGTCGAAGCTTTATCAAATCAAGCAAAGGTAAGGTACAAGCCACTGGTGCTGACAAAATAGCTTGCATGATACCCATATCCATCTCCTTTGTCAACCTTTTATGCATGGAGGGTATCCTCAAGGTTTGAGAACAGTTCTCATATTCTCCCAAATATGATGGTAAGGTTTTCATTGTATGCTTACTTCTAGGAGAAACAATTGTTTGAACTTCCTCCTGGATGCTTGGGCGTCTAAAGTTGTTTTCTGTGCCCCTGGTAAAATCCACCTCAGAGAATGGAGGTGAACTAATAGAGGACATATTCTCATTAACTTTCTCATGAACTGCTGCCCACATCTCATTTGCCATGTCCTCGTTAGCATCAATAACTTCATCATTGCATGGGAAGACAGGGCTAGGTGGTGGCTGAATACCTTCTTTCAATGGGGTGTCAATTGGTGCAGACCTCTCGCTATGAGCTTGTGAAATGAGCTCACTTTTCATTTCTCGACTTGATGACACTTCTGGTATGGTTTCTAATGTTGGCTTAAGAGAGGTTGGGCCCTGAGGAATAGGTGGAGGTGGTCCCTCAAGTATTGACTGAGCTTCCCTAATGAGTTGCTGATGTACAGCTAGATTGATCTTCTCCTCTCACGAGGGTTTAGGTATTCTTGAAGCTTCTTGGGTAGCTCAGATAAAGCTGCAATGCGACTTCTATGAGCATCAATGATGGCATCTAGAGTCTCATTCACCTTATCCACAAAAACAGAACCCCCAGAACTATCCTCGGTCGTACTAGTCTCATCTTGTTTAGCACTAGGCCCAGGTTGAGGTTGATGCTCCTCATGCACTTCTTGGGATGTAAAAGTTTTATCCCTCATGTTTTGTTTAGAGGCTTCTTGAGAACTAGTGGATGCACTTTTAGTTCGCTTGTTGCGGTTCTTTTTCCTCCGAGTGGTCCTTTTTCTATTGGAATGTAGGGTTTTGTCCACTAGATTTGCCTTTGCATCCCTAGTTCGAGGTGTCTCATCAGTCTGTATTTCGGCATTTCGTGTCTGTGATCTAGTCATGACTCTAAGTGGCACAACATCCTCATTCTCAGATGAAGGTGGCGATGGAACTGCCCCTACAAGGTTGAGTGAGACCTTTGGTTGAGAGGTGCCTTCCTCATGTGGTTTCAGCAAACAATCCTTTGGGAAGTGTTCTACACAACACCTTAGACAATATCTTTCAATTGGTGGAAACTGTGGTACTATTGTATTGGATCGAGCTGCTTGCCTTGAGAGATGTGGACAATCACGAGCCCAATGGGGTTCTCCGCACTCATAACAGGGACCCATTAGTTTGGCTTCTACTTTCCTTTGCTGCATTGACCTGAGGGGCCTGGAGTCCTAGGTTGGTGGCTGCCTAGCAACATCAAAGAATTTTGTTCCCCTGGTTGAGCCTCCCACTGCTTGGCTTGGGTATGCGGGACTTTCAAAGAGATTTTCCTTGGATGAATATGATGCATATTCCTCCTCCACATAGCCTGGGTTTACCAAGTCTCTACACATATTTGAATTGTCGTAGTCAACAACCCTCACAGGAGCAATCCCAGGAGCAGGAGGTTGAGCTCCAAGAACAGGTCGTGCTTGCTCTTGTGCCATCGGTGGCTTACGTTCAAAATTGGTATACTGTTGATGCATTTGTGGAGCCACTCCACCCCTTTGCTGCTCATGCTCCTGTCTCATTCTTGCAATGCGAGTACATTCCTATGTGGTGTGGGTAAAGTTCCAAGCACAGGCCTGGCACCACTTCTTTGTGGGTTGGTTTGTGACTAGAGGAGAAAAGGTATTACATTCTTTGATTGTTGTGGCTGCATGGGTGGGCGATAGGTCTGTCCCAATCTCCAGTACCATCTTGGAATTTGAAGTTATCGGTGAAATCCATAGCATCATGGCAACACTCATTGAAATTTGTATGCTTCTTTGCATAGAGATGTGTATGCAGTGTTGAATTTTTGAGTCCTTTTAAGAAGAGAGAAATTAATCGACTCTGGGTGGGCTTCTCATCTTCTGGGCAACGATTAATGTACTGCTTCATTCTATTTACACAATCTCTAACACTCTCAGTCTCGCCTTGCTTGAAAGAGTAGATGTTTGCTACCGTGTCATGTTGAATCCCCATCAAGGAAAAAGCAGCAATGAATCTCTCTTCCAAAACTTGTAAAGAAGATTTGTCTGAAGCCTCTAGTGCCTGAAACCAAGCAAGGGCCTTTCCCTCAAGAGTGAGCCCAAATCCTTCAATTTGAGTATGCTTGTCAGCCACTTGCTCAGCTTGAACTTGCCTAAATGCTGCTACATGGTCGTATGGATCTCCTGACCCTTCATATTTCTTTACCAGTTTCTGAAGAGTTGATGGCCTTACTTGTCTTGAATACTCATCATAGGGCCTACGGCCTCTCACTCTCAGTGGGAATTGTTCCTCTCTTTGGTAAGAAGGTCCACATGCATCCCAAATTGGTGTGGGTCCCCTATTACTTGCCTCACCAACCCCCTCCAAAGATCTTATTACCCGCATTTCAGGAGGTGCATTTATGGGAGGCCGAGTTGGCTCCCCTACCCTCCGATTGTCATAGTGAGAGAAATGTTGTTGTGGTGTGATCTATGGTTGCACTTTTGGTGTAGGATAATGTCTTGGTGCTAGAGTTGGGCTACTTGCAGTGGTCCACTTTGATGTTGAGGGTCCCTCTCTAGTGAACTCTCGTAGGGGAGGAGCAACAGTTTCTCCAAGAAAGACTATCTCTCCTGGTTTAGCTGTATTTGTTAAGAACACTTCCATGAATAATGGTTGTCCTTTCCACTTGAGCTCCCAAATCTCCTTCCAATCCAAGGTTCGGTATTCATTGGCCCATTTATCAACGATTCGGTTCATGTGTCCTGCAAGCTTCTCGACTACCACCACAAGTGCTAGAGGAATATCTAGCTCTGGCAATTTAGTTGTGGCATAATATCCCTCTAAAGAGTCCTTATAGACCTCTTGAAGTGGGTCATCCTGTAAGACCTTTGTCACTGGAATTTGTCGTACAAACTCCCATTGGTTCTCAGTCCCCTGATCCATTTTGCTCTTGCCTTTCCTATCCCTTTCCAAATTTAGATCTACAAGAAGTAAATCATCTATGGATGGCTTTGAGGACTGGACATTGGATGGTCCAAGCATGTCCGGCTCAATGAGCCAATCATCTCTAGACTCCCTTGCTCTGGAAAGCTTTGATAAGTCTAAGAACTCGGTTTTAGAGAGCTCCCCTAATTTGTCTACATTCTCTGGATGGTAGGTGACTTCGTAGTAGCGAACACCATCTCCACCCATGTACATGTTACCTTGGTCATTAACTAGAGGTGCTCTATCAAGTTCTGAGAAAAAGTCTGCGATCTTAACAAGATACCGTTGTTGTGGATCCCTAAAGATCTCAGCTCCTTGAGCATTCGTGTAGACATATTGAAGTCTCACATTGAGTGTTAACCCCATAGTGTCGGCTTCAAATGGATTAAAAGATCTTATGGGTGTCCTATTTGGGGCTAAGGGATGACTATGATGGCCCTAGATTGTCCATGGACAATGAGCTAGTTGTTCTGGAAAGGGTATCGGACTGGGATTCGGAAAAGGTTTCAGCAATATCTGCCAAATTTCCTACTGATTGGGTCCCACTTTCCTGCGTAGGTACTCTAGAAGGTGCCCTAGGCCCTATGGCAGAGTTTATAAGACGTCTCGACCGCAAGTGCATAAGGTCAAATTTTTTTGGTTTTTTTGTTTTTGTTTTTTTTTCTTTTTTTTGGTGTTTTGTTTTTGTTATATATATATATATTTATATTTATATTTATATATATATATTTATGTGTATATATATATATATATATTTACCCTACCTAAACACTAAATGCAACTAAAATGAGTATGTGTGTAACTATCTTTTTTTAATTTTTTAATGATTTTATTTTTTTACTTTTTTTTTCTAATTACACAAAAATATGAATTACACTATAAAAATACTAATTATGCACAAAATTATAGAAATTCTAAAAAAATATAAGTTACTCTAATTATGCACAAAAAAATTTACAAAAGTTTTAAAAAAATGAAAAATTACAGAATAGGTAAAGAATATGGATTCCTGAAAAAACACAAAAATTGTTTTTTCTTTTTGTTTTTTTTTCTTTCTTTTTTTTATTAATAAAATTATATATATATATATATATATATATTATTTTATTATTTTATTTCTTTTTATTATTATATTTTTTAAAAAAATATAAAGAAAGAAATAAAAAATTAAAATAAAAAAATAAAAAAAATAAAAAATTACTAACCTTATCGTGCGCCGTTCCAAATTCCTCGCCGCCTTCACGTGCCGTTTGCTGTGCAGCCAGCTGTGCAGCTCTCCACCACCGCTTCTTCTTGCCGCCTTGAGCCTACGCTGCAGGTGCTTGCGTTGTTCGCTAGCCACCCTCTACCATCGCTTGCCCTTTAGCACCTCGCCTCGTCTACAGGCTCAGTAGACCTTCGCTAGCCACCTCCTCCTCTTCGACGGCCTCTCTTCGCCAGCAGCCTTTTTTTCGATGCCGCCTCACCGTCTTCTACGGCCGGCACCCTTTGCCGCCTGCGTTGGCCACAGCAGCGGCACTTCACTGTGCCACTGCCGGCCCTTAGCTACAGAGCTTCTGACCAATCAGCCCGCCCTATCTCCACGCAGCCGCCTACATTTGCCACAGCAGCGGCACTTCCTTCTTTTGCTCTCTCAGGTGCCCTCCACACTGTCCTTTTAGATGCCGGCTCTCTCCACGCTTGCGCCCACTTCGCAGCTTTAGTCGCCTCCAGCTGCCACAGTACTGCCGTCTTGCCGGCCTGCCTCGTCACCTTCTTCTTCGCATTCGCCTCCTCCAGTCGGCCAGTCACAGCGACCAGCTACCCGTCAACTCCACCACCTCTCTTCGCCAGCAGCCTTGGCGGGCTCGGCCGCTTCCTTCGCCATGGTCGCCATGCTCATTTTCTACTTCGAGGCCGGTCAGGGTAAAACTCCTCTCAAAGCCCTTGCCTCGTAAGCCGCGCTACGAGCGGCTTGTTATCCGCTCCACTTCTGCAAACACACTTGTTCCTCGGTCTCTTTTGCTGTACTTTGTCGTGCTGGACTGAGATCTCATCTTTTGAGTGGTTCATATTGCATGTCGAATGCACACTTGAAAAAAAAAAAGGGAGATAAGAAGAAGAGGTCCAATCACCATTGCTCATATTTAGGGAAGTAGGTTTGCCACTTAGGAATAACTTAAATACTTGTAGGACATTGAGACTGCGGTCATAACCTGTGGTGTGCAAGCACACTTGCCTTTGCATAGCACTATCTACCACCTAGTCTCACTTTGACTAGTCTTTACTCACCTATTTTAGCACTCTTTAAAACTCTAATCAGCCTTTCACTTGTATGCTCACGTGTGAAATTGTCATTGCTGGTTTTTTTCTTTCCTTTTCTTTTCTTTTTTTCAATAAAAGGCTTTACTTGTATCCATTGTTTTTTGCAGCTCTTGCTTCTACCGCGCTCGAGGACGTGCGCAAAATAGGAAGGGGGGAGTGTTGTGTAACGAGTGAAGATCAATGCAAGGATGCAACAAAAAGATACTTAGGGCTCTTGTAAGGAGTTCCAAGTTGTAGATGAGTGTGGGAGTGGGCTTGACAATAATCCCACATGGGAACTTTTGGGAGTTTTAGAGTTTTTGTATAAAAAGTGGCTCATTTAAGAGCTTATGGACACATTGGGCAAACTCATGTTTGAGCTCTCTTGAGACTAGCTCTCCCTCTTTTCCCATAGAGGTGCAAGCTCTTCTCTCTCCCCATCTACATTGGTGTAAGTTCTATTTTTGTTAATTCAATGCAATGAGTTGATATTTGTCTCTCTTCTCATGTCTTATTGATAGCTTCAAGGTTTGTGTGCATTTCGGATAATTTCTAAGTAACTTGAGAATGAAAAAAAATTGAAAAATGGTCAGCCATACAAAGGAGGTTATGGCAAAATTTTCTTAAATTTTGTGAAATAAGTTTTATCTTTTATTATTCAAAAAGAGTAATCCCCACCGTTTGTGTATTCTAAAAGTTTTACTTTCATCAAAATTGATTTTTATGCATAAATAGATGCATAAAAGAATGTTTTTAATTATAAAAGTGTTACTTTCATCAAAATTGATTTTTATGCATAAATAGATGCATAAAAGATTTTTTTTAATTATAAAAGTGTTACTTTCATCAAAATTGATTTTTATGCATAAATAGATGCATAATTTTTTTTATAAAAATTATAAAAGTGTTACTTTCATCAAAATTGATTTTTATGCATAAATAGATGCATAAAAGAATTTTTTTTATTATAAAAGTGTTACTTTCATCAAAATTGATTTTTATGCATAAATAGATGCATAAAAGAATTTTTTTATTATAAAAGTGTTACTTTCATCAAAATTGATTTTTATGCATAAAAGATTTTTTTTAAATTCTAAAAGTGTTACTTTCTTTAAAATTGATATTTATGCATAAAAGATTTTTTTTATTATAAAAGTGTTACTTTCATCAAAATTGATTTTTATGCATAAAGATTTTTTTAATAAAAGTGTTACTTTCATCAAAATTGATTTTTATGCATAAATAGATGCATACATAATTTTTATATCAAAATAAGAGTTCTCTTTAATCCTATGTTTAAATCCCATGAATATTGGTAAATGAATAAGTAAATACTCTGTGTGAGAGAAAATTCTAACGTTTCATATTCTCTAGGATGGTAATGAGAAAACTCAGAAAAACTATCGAAGTTAAAATTTTAGATAAATGATTAATTTATTCCTCATAGGAATTCATGATTAGTTTAGAAATCAGTTAAGTGAATATTCAATGAATGAAATTTAGAAAAATTAGTAATTAAAATATCACCCCTTTTGAGAAAGGTAGTTTAGGAAGAACCTTACCAGACTCGAACCCAGAATCAGACTTGACCAAGACCAACTCCTTCGTCAATTTCAAGGAAAGACAATGTGACCAGTTCAGGAAAATACACTCAAATCACCCACCGAATCTGAAACTAAGTTGAGACCCTTTGATTTTGATCTGAGGATCAAGGTTACAGAATTCGAGGAATTCTGTTTGGAATTTAGACCTGTGATTAGAAAGTCTTGGGATACGGATTTAAGATATACTCATTGTATTCAAAAGAAAATCAAATCTGAAAACTTGCATAGAAACCCTGTTTTCTTGAAGGACTGTCTTATGCCAGAATGTTGGAGGGAGCATTTGGTATATGTGTCTTTCTAAGGGAAGTTCGATTGCAACAACTGGCACGGAGTGTTCAAAGGACGGCTCATGCGGCAAAAACCTGCCCAGGTCTTGACTAGCCTTGGTATGGTGAAAAATGGTGTGCTTTCGGTACAACGGGCAAGGGCCGACGCAGCGGTCCTTGAGTGAAGTGCCAAGACACCTAAGGAGGATTCTGGAGGGTTCTGTTGACCAGGCGATGCACAGGCTCACGGTGCTTAGGACACCCATGTGTATGTCATAGAAGATATTATATGATGGACCAATGTTTATTGTAATCTGTTATTACTGGATCTCGTTGTTGCTGACCAGAGCAACGGAGAGTCCAGAGTGAGACTGGTTTTTTTGTGAGAAACAAGGATTGAATGAAAATTTTGAGTTATGACATCTGTAACCAATAATTGTTTATCAATGGATTGTTTTATAAGTTAAAGTTTAAAGAGAAGTGTGTGCGTATCTGTATGCTATGGAAGAATACTTTGATGTAACTGGCTACAATGAGAGAAGCAAGATGGCTCTCGCTTGGTTAAAGATTGTAGAAATGGCCAGGGTCACTTGGAGGAATCACTGCGAGACTAACCGTCTCAACTGGAATACCCAAACCTGGACCGATCTTAAAGCTTACCTCAGAAAGAGGTTTTGTCCTCCGGGCTTCCTTGAAACTAAAATAAATGAGTTCTTGGAACTAAAGCAAGATAGCCGGACAATTGAAAAGTAGGATCAATCTTTTGCCCTTCTCCTCAAATATTCTCCACAATTGGATGAAGAGCAGCTGATGGTGGCCAAGTTCATTCGAGGAATGAACAAGCCATTGGACACCTTAGTAAAGAATGCCAAACCTATCTCAATGGCCGAAGCAGTAAGAATGGCAAAGGACTTTGCCAAAGCCTAAGCCTACTGCACCCTCTAATTTTAAAAGATTCCAAATCCTGGGAAGTACTTCAAACCTTCCTCCCCCAAAGAGACAGCAAGGCCCAAATCAGAATCAGGATACTGGGAGATTCAGAAGTGAAGGAAGACCCTTCCCATAGGACACTTTCTCAGGAGCCCCACCTCTTTTAAGGATTCAGAGGAGGGATGAGCTCAAAAGTGAGAACCGATGTTTTGGATGCCATGGGTTTTGGTCACCAGCTGAAAGACTGCCCGACTCCTGCCATGTCAAGGGGACAGGGAAGTCAATGACCTAGAGTGCACAGACCAATCGCTTCGTATCAGTCAAATCAGGGTCCGTCTCGCCCAAATCAGGGAAATCCTAGAAGAACTCCAGCTCAGCCATCTGCCTCTGTTTAAAGTAGTCTCAGAACTCCTTCCCAAAACTAGGGTAACCAAAGAGAAAGAGTTTCGCCCCAATCTGTAGCAGCCAGAGCAGTCACAATAGCAGAAGTAGTCGAAGAGGAAAGAGGACAGATATATGCAGCAATTGAAAACCAAGGGCCAAATCATCAATTCTCTGTCATCCATACTCTAACTGAGTATCAAGGTAAGCCTTCTAAGCTTACCTTGATACTCTAACTGAGTATCAAGGTAAGCCTTTTAAGCTTAAGCAGAAGTAGTCGAAGAGGAAAGAGGACAGATATATGCAGCAATTGAAAACCAAGGGCCAAATCATCAATTCTCTGTCATCCATACTCTAACTGAGTATCAAGGTAAGCCTTTTAAGCTTTTGATTGATTCAGGCAGTACTCATTCTTTCATTTCCCCAGGATGCTTGCATAAGCTAGTCTTAGAACAGAAATCAGGGAAGCCTATGCAAGTTGAATTGGCCAGTGGAAAGATTCTTTTCACTCACCTTGAGACAGACCGTATTCAGTTCAATCTAGATGGGAATTTAACTGACTGTCAGTTCTCAGAGTTATACCTTTGGGAGTTTTCAACGAGATCCTTGGAATAAATTGGCTCCACAAAAATCAAGGTGACATTCACTGTCATAATGGAACCATTTTCTTTCGTGTGAGACCTTCACGGAAATAAAGTTCAAGGAACCAGAATTTTAGGATCCCCAAGTCTGCAATTAGTAAAAGCTTCTAAGTTACTAAAAGGACTTAGAAAGAAGCAACTCATTTATGTTGTCAAAATGAATCAAGTAGACTCAAAGTTAAAATCTAAAGAACCTGAATGGTTAAGTGATTATGATGATTTATTCCCAGCAGAATTAACTGAGATGCCTCCCATTTGGGAAGTAGATCATGAGATCGAATTGACCCCCGGAGCTCAGCCAGTAGCCCTGTACACGTACAAATGTACACGTACAAAATGCCAGTTCCTGAAGCTATCAAACTCAAGGAACAGCTTAGATAGCTGTTAGAATAAGGGTTTGTAAGACCCAGTGTTTCACCTTGGGGTGCGCCAGTTCTCTTTCATAAAAAGAAAGATGGAACGCTAAGACTCTGTGTGGACTACAGAGGTCTCAATCAACTGACAGTTAAAAATAAGTATCCTATTCCCAGAATTGATGAGCTTCTGGACAGGCTAAGTGGAGCCCAGATCTTCACAAAGATAGATCTCAAATCAGGGTATTATCAGATCAAGATTAATGAGCAAGATATCCTGAAGATAGTCATCAATACTTGGTATGGGCATTCTGAATTCACTTCATGCTGTTTGGATTGACAAATACCCCAACTACATTCAATCGCCTAATGCAGGACATTCTCAAAGAATACTTGGATGATTTTGTTCTTGTTTTCTTTGATGATATTTTGATTTACTTTCAAAGAATGCAGCTGGAGCCCAGATCTTCACAAAGATAGATCTCAAATCAGGGTATTATCAGATCAGGATTAATGAGCAAGATATCCCAAAGATAGTCATCAATACTCGATATGGGCATTATGAATTCACTGTCATGCCGTTTGGATTGACAAATACCCCAGCTACATTCAATCGCCTAATGCAGGACATTCTCAGAGAATACTTGGATGATTTTGTTCTTGTTTTCTTTGATGATATTCTGATTTACTTTCAAAGAATGCAGCTGGAGCCCAGATCTTCACAAAGATAGATCTCAAATCAGGGTATTATCAGATCAGGATTAATGAGCAAGATATCCCGAAGATAGTCATCAATACTCGGTATGGGCATTATGAATTCACTGTCATGCCGTTTGGATTGACAAATACCCCAGCTACATTCAATCGCCTAATGCAGGACATTCTTAGAGAATACTTGGATGATTTTGTTCTTGTTTTCTTTGATGATATTCTGATTTACTTTCAAAGAATGCAACTGATCATGAAGCTCATGTCAGAAAAGTTCTTGAGATTCTAAGGAAGCACCAACTCTTTGCAACAAAGAACAAATGCACTTTCTCTACCAACCATGTTGAATTCTTGGGCTTTCTGGTAATCCAAAGAAGGAATTTCTCCAGATTCCGCAAAAGTCCAAGCAGTCATATATTGGCCTGAAGCAAAGACAGTGAAAGAAGTCAGAGGATTCTAGGGATTGACTGGTTGGTATAGAATTTTTATACCAAAGTATGCTCTCATAGCTTCCCCCCTGAGACTAATCTTCTCAAGAAGAATACCCCGTTTCAATGGTCTGCCAGGTGCCAGAGTGCCTTTCATAAGCTAAAGACCGCCTTGGTAACCAATCCCATTCTGAAATTACCAGATTTCTCTCTACCCTTTGAGGTAGTTAACTGATGCCAGTGGTTTTTCCCTGGGAGGTGCACTCACGCAGGAAGGTCATGCAGTGGCCTATGAATCCCGAAAACTCAGAACGCATGAGAGGAATTATGCTGTCCATGACTTGGAGCTACTTTTAGTAGTATATGCCCTGCAGTTGTGGACACATTACCTACTAGGTCAAAGATTCACTTTGATGACAGATCATTAGAGCTTAAAATGGATCTTCACTCTGAAGGATCTCACCATGCACCAAAGAAGGTTGATGCAGACCCTGCAGGAATTTGATTTTGAAATCAAGTACCGCCCAGGCAAAGAAAATGTGGTAGCAGATGCCCTTAGCAGAAAAGCCTCCTTGCTTGCAATTACAGTGGTGTCAAATCCATTGATTAATGAGGCAAAAGAGAAGATCATGCAAGATAGATTCTTTGGCTCTGTTGCAGGAAAGCAAAACTCCACAGGAGTTGAACCGAGTTCAAGGGTACAGCCTGGATGATGGAATTATGTATTATAATCGCAGGCTATGCATTCCCAATGATGAGGGAAGTAAGGGTCAAATTCTGAATGAAGCCCATGACAGCCTTATTGCAGGACATCCAGGTTTCATCAAAACCTACATGTGTGTGAAGAAAAGCTTCTTTTGGCCTGGACTAAAAAAGGATGTACTTAATCATGTACGTCAATGTCTGACCTGTCAGAAAGTCAAAGCCGAGAGAGTAAAAATGCCTAGGAAGTTACATCCACCCTCAGATGAAGTGGGAATGTATCAATATGGATTTTATTACTGGATTACCTTCAGTGCAATCAGGTTACAAGTCCATCTTCGTGGTAGTTGATAGACTAACCAAAGTTGCCCATCTGATTCCAGTAAAAGAAACCTATACTGCATTGGATGTGGCCAGAGTGTTCCTCAAGGAAATCTTCAGATTGCATGGCCTACCCAGAAGAATAGTAAGTGATCGAGACCCCAAATTCACGTCAAGATTTTGGACTGCATTTTTCGAAGCAGTAGGAACTTTCTTGGATCTCAGCACAGCGTACCACCCCGCCGAGACCGACGGTCAAATAGAAAGGGTAAACCAAGTGATCGAAGATATACTTTGGTCATGCTGTGGGTGGCAGGGAACCCAAGAAGTGGCTAAGTTATCTGCACCTAGTCGAGTTCGCCTACAATGCTTCTTATCACCGAAGTATTGGGATGAGCCCTTTCAAAGCTCTGTATGGACAAGATTGCTTAACTCCATTAACTTGGTCCAACCCATTGATTAGGGTCGAGATGTCCAGATAGATGCTTGATGACATGGAGCAGTAGATGTAGTCAATTCGCAAAGATATAAAAGCTACCCAGGATAGACAGAAACAGTATGTAGATAAGAAGAGGACAAACAAAAGATTCGAAAAAGCAGATATGGTCTTTATTCGAGTACGCCCCAAAAGAAGTTCTCTATCTCTTGGAAAGTACAAGAAGTTATCCCCTAGATATTGTGGGCCATATCTGATTACAAAGAATCTAGGTGACTTAGCCTATGAACTTCTTCTGCTTCCTCATCTCAAAGTACATAATGTATTTCATGTCAGCCTACTTAAAAAGTATGTACCAAGCCCGAACCATGTGCTTGATGATGAAATCTTAACTTCTTCAACAACCCAAGGGTAGATGGAACTCCAACCTGAAGAAATCCTTGATGTTCGAGAAAAGGTTCTCAGGAACAGAATTCTGAGAGAATTATTAGTCAAAATGGAAGTTCTATCCTTTTGAAGATGCCACCTGGGAGAAAGAAGTCGAACTGTTGTTGCGGGATTACCTTCAGTTTGCGAGATGAGGACATCTCACATTTTTCTAGTGGGAGAGAATGTAAGATTCCTCCCTAGCCTCTCAAGAAGTCCAGTATCTTCCCCTATAATCAAATACCTTTGTAGAAATGTAAAAGATCTTGTTTCTACCTGTTTTGGCCTAGAGAGAGAAAATCTTCTAGAGAGAGGTGATTCAGTTTTTAAATATTTTTGGATGGAAAAATATCTCATCTTATTAAAATAAATTCCCTCGAAATAGAAGTTCAAAAAGAATTTCAGAGGGTGCATTAGAAATAAATTATAATCTGTTCAAAAGGCCTTATCGTCGTAAGGGTCTAGATTTTTTGAAAATTTTAGATTAAGGTTCTGAGGGGCCAATCAGATTAATCCAAATTTAGGGAGGAGATAAATTGAAGAAATAAAGAAAATCCCCCCAAAAATGAGTAAATACTCACATAAGATGAAGAGTGAACTAAGAACCAAAGGAAATACTAAAAAAATGAATTTTTGACACCTCAGAGTGGGGATTCCTCCTCATGAAGTAGGCACCTTTTTTCCATCATTGCTTTTGAATTTTAAATCAATAAAATTAGATATTTCATCTCTCCTCTCTCCTAATTCAAAACTGGATCCAAAAAGTGAACTAAACTGACCCAAAAATGGTCAAAAATTGACCAAACTGATCTGGAAAATTCTAGAATCAATTTGCTTGGTTAGAAGCTCACTTTTTCCTATAAATAGAAGCCTCCCCCTTTGTAGAAGCTTAATAGTGTTTTATGCACTGTTACTCTACTTCTCTCCAGAGCCAGAAATAGTGAATTTATTGATAATTCATTGGTTTTTGACCATTTCCTCTTCAAAAGAATTGATGGCCACTCTTGTTGCAAACAAGAGTAGATCCCTCAAACCATCAAGCCAAAGGAAAGCTCACAAAAATTCATGTAAGCTAGAAATCCTACTTTTTCTTTATTCCATTTAATGGTTTTCTAATTTTTATTTTCTTTAAAATGAAAAATGATGTTATGCCTTATTGGAGAGGCTTTCCCCCTCTCTTCATTCTTGAATTCAGCCTTTATTTATCCTAGATATGTAATCAAATTCTTAGAATTAAACTTTTCATAGTGTTTCTCTTTAAAAAGTGGAATTTGATTAGTTTAGAATGCTTTAAACCATTTGGGATAATTTCTAAGTAACTTGAGAATGAAAAAAAATTGAAAAATGGTCAGCCATACAAAGGAGGTTATGGCAAAATTTTCTTAAATTTTGTGAAATAAGTTTTATCTTTTATTATTCAAAAAGAGTAATCCCCACCGTTTGTGTATTCTAAAAGTGTTACCTTCATCAAAATTGATTTTTATGCATAAATAGATGCATAAAAGAATTTTTTTAATCATAAAAGTGTTACCTTCATCAAAATTGATTTTTATGCATAAATAGATGCATAAAAGAATTTTTTTAATCATAAAAGTGTTACTTTCATCAAAATTGATTTTTATGCATAAATAGATGCATAAAAGAAATTTTTATTATAAAAGTGTTACTTTCTCCAAAATTGATTTTTATGCATAAATAGATGCATAAAAGAATTTTTTTTAATTATAAAAGTGTTACTTTCATCAAAATTGATTTTTATGCATAAAAGATTTTTTTTTAATTATAAAAGTGTTACTTTCATCAAATTTGATTTTTATGCATAAGTAGATGCATTAAAGAATTTTAATTATTATAAAAGTGTTACTTTCATCAAAATTGTTTTTGTTACTTTCATCAAAATTGATTTTTATGCATAAATAGATGCATAAAAGATTTTTTTTAAATTCTAAAAGTGTTACTTTCATCAAATTTTTATGCATAAATAGATGCATAAAAGAATTTATTTTTATTATAAAAGTGTTACTTCCATCAAAATTGTTTTTGTTACTTTCATCAAAATTGATTTTTATGCATAAAAGATTTTTTTTAATTCTAAAAGTGTTACTTTCATCAAAATTGATTTTTATGCATAAATAGATGCATAAAAGATTTTATTTTTATTATAAAAGTGTTACTTTCATCAAAATTGATTTTTATGCATAAATAGATGCATAAAAGATTTTTTTTAAATAAAAGTGTTACTTTCATCAAAATTGATTTTTATGCATAAATAGATGCATACATAATTTTTATATCAAAATAAGAGTTCTCTTTAATCCTATGTTTAAATCCCATGAATATTGGTAAATGAATAAGTAAATACTGTGTGTGAGAGAAAATTCTACCGTTTCATATTCTCTAGGATGGTAATGAGAAAACTCAGGCCACATCCACTGCAGTGTAGGTTTCTTTTACTAGAATCAAATGGACAACTTTGGTTAGTCTATCAACTACCACAAAGATCGAGCGTAACCTGATTGCACTACTAAAGGTAATCCAGTAATAAAATCCATACTGATACATTCCCACTTCATCTGGGGGATGTCTAATGGATGTAACTTCCCAGGCATTTTTACTCTCTTGGCTTTGACTTTCGGCTTTGACTTTCTGACAGGTCAGACAACATTGACGTACATGATTAAGTACATCCTTTTTTAGTCCAGGCCAAAAGAAGCTTTTTCGTCACACAGACATGTAGGTTTTCATGAAACCTGGATGTCCTGCAATAAGGCTGTCATGGGCTTCATTCAGAATTTGACCCTTACTTCCCTCATCATTGGGATTGCATAGCCTATAATACATAATTCCATCATCCAAGCTGTACCCTTGAACTTGGTTCAACTCTTATGGAGTTTTGCTTTCCTGCAATCGGGCCAAAGAATCTATCCTGCATGATCTTCTCTCTTGCCTCATTAATCAATGGATTTGACACGACTGTAATTGCAAGCAAGGAGGCTTTTCTGCTGAGGGCATCTGCTACCACATTTTCTTTTCCTAGGTGGTACTTGATTTCAAAATCAAATTCCTGCAGGGTCTGCATCCACCTTCTTTGGCGCATGTTGAGATCCTTCTGAGTGAAGATCCATTTTAAGCTCTGATGATCTATCATCAAAGTGAATCTTTGACCCAATAGGTAATGTCTCCACAACTTCAGGGCATATACTACTGAAAGTAGCTCCAGATCATGGACAACATAATTCCTCTCATGCGTTCTGAGTTTTCGAGATTCATAGGCCACTGCATGACCTTCCTACATGAGTGCACCTCCCAGGGCAAAACCACTGGCATCAGTTATTACTACCTTAAAGGGTAGAGAGAAATTTGGCAATTTCAGAATAGGATTAGTTACCAAGGTGGTCTTCAGCTTATGAAAAGCACTCTGGCACCTGGCAGACCATTGAAACAGGGTATTCTTCTTGAGAAGATTAGTCTGGGGGGAAGCTATGAGAGCATACTTTGGTATAAAAATTCTATACCAACCAATCAATCCCAAGAATCCTCTGACTTCTTTCACTGTCTTTGGTTCAGGCCAATCTATGGACTGCTTGGACTTTTGCGGAATTTGGAGAAATTCCATCTTTGGATACCAAAAAGCCCAAGTATTCAACATGGTTGGTAGAGAAAGTGCATTTGATCTTTTTTGCAATCTGACATGAGCTTCATGGTCAGCTGCATTCTTTGAAAGTAAATCAGAATATCATCAAAGAAAACAAGAACAAAATCATCCAAGTATTCTCTGAGAATGTCCTACATTAGGCGATTGAATGTAGTTGGGGCGTTTGTCAATCCAAACAGCATGATAGTGAATTCATAATGCCCATACCAAGTATTGATGGCTATCTTCGGGATATCTTGCTCATTAATCCTAATTTGATAATACCCTGATTTGAGATCTATCTTTGTGAAGATCTGGGCGCCTGTCCAGAAGCTCATCAATTCTGGGGATAGGATACTTATTCTTAATTGTCAACTGATTGAGACCTCTGTAGTCCACACAGAGTCTTAGCGTTCCATCTTTCTTTTTCTGAAAGAGAACTGGCACACCCCAAGGTGAAACATTGGGTCTTACAAACCCTTGTTCTAACAGCTGTCTAAGCTGTTCCTTGAGTTTGATGGCTTCAGGAACTGGCATTTTGTAGGTGCGCAGGGCTACTGGCTGAGCTCCGGGGGTCAATTCTATCTCATGATCTACTTCCCGAATCGGAGGCATCTCAGTTAATTTTGCTGGGAATAAATCATCATAATCACTTAACCATTCAGGTTCTTTAGCTTTTAACTTTGAGTCTACTGGATTTATTTTGACAACATAAATGAGCTGCTTCTTTGTAAGTCAGTAGGCAAGAAGATAAGGACATCTAAGGAGGATGCTAGTGGAGGAATGGAAGTGCAAGCATCCTAGGGAAATGAAAGAATGAGTACTGCCTAAATCAATCAAAAGCTTAAAAGGCTTACCCTGATACTCAGCTAGAGTATGGATGATGGAGAATCGACGATTTGGACCTTGGTTTTGAATTGCTGCATATATCTGTCCTCTTTCCTCTTCGACTATTTCTGCTATTGTGACTGCTCTGGTGACTGCAGATTGGGGCGAAACTCTTTCTCTTTGGTTACCCCAGTTCTTGGAAGGAGTTCGGAGACTACTCTGAGCAGAGGTAGATGGCTAGAGTTCTCCTGGGATTTCCTTGATTTTAATTTGACTGATACGAAGGGATTGGTCTGTGCACTCTGGGTCCTTGACTTCCCTGTCCCCTTGACATGGTAGGAGTCAGGCAGTCTTTCATCAGCTGGTGACCAAAACCCTGGTCCAAAACACCGGTTCTCACTTATGAGCTCATCCCTCTGAATCCTTGAAAGAGGTGGGGCTCCTGAGAAAGTGTTCTGTGTAGGAAGGGTCTTCCTTCACTTCTGAATCTCCCAATATCCTGATTCTGATTTGGGCCTTGCTGCCTGAAAAGATGCAAGGGGGAAGAGAGCTTGAGCTCTTGCAAGCACACACACACACTCACAAAACCCCAATAGAGAACACACAAGGTGAGAGGCTGAAAATCTTCTTCTTCTTCATTCAACACTCAACACACCATATACAAGATAAGAGTACACATAATATGAAAGGTACTCAACCAATACATACACGGGTTCTCTAAAGTGTGAACCCAACTAAATGAGCTGGCATTATAACTATGCCAGTCTCTAGAATGGCTGTCACACAGCCTATCATCCCACTGGCCGCATATCACCCAAGATCTCACCAACCATGCCAGTGGTGTAAGTGTGGGGCCTATCCCCCAGGCAGGTCATCAGTGTCCACCGATCTGAGCTCCCCCAGATCCTTCATCTCAAACTTCTATCTAAGCAAGATCTTTACATCAAAGATCTCTGCATCATGGTCCCCCGTAATGATCAAGTCATCTACATAGATGACAACAAGCACAACCCCTCTATCACCCTGTCTCACATACAACGAGAAATCTGCATTGGCTACATGAAAGCCAATAGTGACAAGATATTCAAAAATCTTGTCAGACCATGCTCTTGGTGCTTGCTTTAAGCCATACAAGGTTTTCTTCAACCTGCAAACATGCTCGGGGTGACTCACATCCTCATAACCAGGTGACTGCAACATATACACCTCTTCTTGCAAATCCCCATGCAAGAATGCATTCTTTACATCCATCTGATGTAAAGACCATTGCTTTGACGCAGCCACTGCTACCACAACTCTCACTGTTGCCATCTTGGCAACTGGGCTGAAAGTTTCCTCATAATCAATGCCATATGTCTGCGCATACCCTTTGGCTACCAACAACCTAGCCTTATACCTGTTTATGCTTCCATCACTGTTATGTTTTACTTTGTACACCCACTTGCATCCAATGGCTTTCTTGCCTTCAGGCAATTGCACTAAGTCCCAAGTTTCATTTCCATATAGTGCATTCATCTCTTCATCCATAGCTTTCTCCCAACACACATTTCCAACAGCCTCATCAATGCATGTGGGCTCTACAACCTGCACAACCTTTGCCATATATGCATAGTGATGTGCCACATAACCATCATATGTAGACCTCTGCACTCTCCCAGATCTTTGCAGCTTTTCATTCATGGCTTCCATAGCCTTCTTTACACCAGGTGTTCTCATAGCTGGGATCCCAAGCTCCTCATCATGGCTCATATCTGAGCCACTAGACTCTCCATCAACATGAGAATGCCCTGTAGAAATGTCAGGCATACCAAGGGGTTCAACCACTTTCTCTTTTCCTTTACGTGATGTACTAATCACATTTGCAGGACTGGTATTATGACGTAGCCTGCCACTCCATGGTCTATCAACAGACCCACTAGATGAGGACTCTCCTGGTCCACTCAAAGACTGTGATTGCTGACCTGCATTCTGTGCAACCACACTTCCACTCACATCAGCCCCTACAGCTTCTTTTTCAGCAGCATACCAGCTGCTCATCTCATCAAAGACAACATCCCTGCTTACCCTCAAATCACGTGTAGCAGGGTTATAACACCTATATCCCTTTTGCTCAAGGGAATATCCAATAAACACACATTTTTTAGCTTTTGGATCCAGCTTAGTTCTCAGCTCATCTGGCACATGCACATATGCAATGCATTCAAAAACTTTCAGATGAGACAAATCTAGTTTTCTACTAGTAAACCTCTCCTCCGGAGTTACATCATGTATGGCTACAGTTGGAGTCCTATTCATGATGTATACTGTAGTAGAAACAGCCTCAGCCTAATAGCTACAGTTGGAATCCTATTCATGATGTATACTGTAGTAGAAACAGCCTCAGCCTAATAGCTATGCGGCATATTTTTCTCTTCCATCAATGCTCGCGCAACCTCAGCAATGTGCCTGTTTTTCTGTTCAGCAACTCCATTTTGCTGCGGAGTGTATCTGCATGTAAACTATCTCCGAATGCCATTCTTCTTTAAAAATTCAGAGAACTCATTGGAGAAGTACTCTTCCCCTCCATCTGATCTTAGGCACTTTACATATTTCCCTGTTTGCTTTTCAACCAAAACTCTGAAATTCTAGAAGTGAGTGAACACCTCACTCTTCTCCTTCATGAAATATACCCACACTTTCCTTGTGTGGTCATCAATGAATGTCACATAATACCTGCAACCTCCCATAGACATGGTCTTCGTAGGACCCCATACATCTGAATGCACAACATCTAGTGCATTTCTGCTAACATATCTATTACGTGGAAATACATGCTTTGTTTGCTTTCCAAATTGGCATGCTTCACATATTCTCTGCATACCTTCCACTTTAAATTTTGGCAGCCCTGTCATAATTCCTTTAGTCTGCATAGACTTCATTCTCTGCACATTCACATGTCCAATTTTTTTATGCCAAATGTATGTGTCTGCAACAATTCCTGAACCATTGGTAAACATCCCAGCACTCATTTCAGGCATATCTACATTTAACGTAAAAATTCTGCCCACTCTGTTGCCTTTTGCAACCAACCTGCACTTGTCTTTAAAGTCTTCAACATAACAACCATCAGGGTTAAACCTAACCTGCAAACCCTGCTCAATCATCTGGCCAACTGAAACCAGATTCTTTGTTATATTCGAAACGTGAAGTACATCTGCAAGGTACTTCACTTTGCCATCCTGCATAGACAATGGCACATCTCCAACATGGGCAATTGGATGAGCAGTGTCATCCCCTATTTCCACAAAACCTGGTCTTTCCGGGTTTTTCATCTCCTTGAACCACTCCCCATGACTTGTCATGTGGTTTGAAGCACCTGAATCCACATACCATACATCATCTTTTTGTGCTGCTTCAACATTTTCAGACATGGCATTCACGACATGCTGCATAACAAACAACCTTTCATTATCCTCATTATTTCTGCTTGAGGATGCATAGTTGTTTTGCTGCAATTTCCCATTTTGCATGTCAGCCTGCTTCTTATAACACTCTGCTTGCACATGTCCAAGCTTACCACAATAAAAGCATTCATGTGCATCATTATACTGCCTTTGCCAATTTCCACGACCTCTTGACTCCCCCTGCCTCTGAATTTGCCTCTTCCACCTGTGTGTTGTTGATGTTGTTGTTGTGTATTCTGGGACTGTTGTTGTTGCTGCTGCTGGCCATAATTCTGATTACCTGTTCAGCCACCTCCTTGACCGTGTCCACGGCCTCCTCTACCTTGTCCTCTACCTGAACTTGTATAGAAGGCCTGTTGCTCTAAACTGTTTTTGTTTTATGAAGACTGTTGGTCTTCACCCAAGCTCTTCTCTTCTATAATCAGCATAGACACCAAATCTGTAAAGTTGGGAATGTTTTCCCAAGTCTAAATAGACGTCTTGAACGCCTTGTATTGTGGCCCGAGACCACGTAGACAGACTTCCACCGTATCATCATCATCTACTGACACACCAATAGATGCAAGGGATTCCACAATACCCTTTATCTTCAATGCATAGTCATTCACAGACATGCTCTTTTTCTCCATAGTATGAAGTTCTTTCTTCAATTGTATCTTACGTGCCTTGGTATTTGTTTCATAGAGTTTTACCAAGGTGTCACACGCCTCCTTGGGGGACTTGGCATCCTGAATGTGCCCAATCATGGTGTCTTGTATACTAATGGAGAGCCAATACATAACTTTCCTGGCTCCTTGGTTCCAGTCTTTAAACTCTTTCGCATCTGCAGTAGTCGGATTTATGTCCGGTATCTCCAGTGCCTCTTCATGCTCACCTTCTATGTAGTCCCAATAGCCCTTTCCCATCAGGAAATTCGTTAACCTGAACCTCCAAGCATGGAAGTTATTCGTATCAAGCTTCTCAGCCACAATCTCGGTTATCCCATCATTTGACATCTTGCCAAACACACAATTTTACCAGAAACAGCACTCTAGTTTGTCCTGCACAAACTGCTGTATTTTCTACAGCGGTACTGTAGTACTCTCAAATGTCACAACCAGTGACTTCAATATGCATACATACACCCAATGGCAACTGTTGACCTCTTTCAACACACACTGTGTCTGCACAGCCAATCTGTCTTCCTGCAGTTCTTAAAACAGAGTTCTGCAGAGAATCGATGACTTACCCGTCTCGCAGTGCGTGAAATCGCCTGCTTTTTCTGAAAAACGGAGGTCCAGACGCGCCCGAAACGCATTTTCACCCCAAAAAATTTCGTCCGATAGAACAGTATAGTTGCCCTATAGCTTTACTTCCGCGAAGAAAGCTCCTCAATCAGAGATTGTTTGCCGGTGCCTCCCGTAGAGCTCCCGAGACAAGGGTGTAGTCACCAACACAAATAGGGAAGAGTAGTTGAAGCTCTTACCCTCGTACCGCTTTCTGTGGTTCTCTTGCTTGCAGCTCAGCCCTTAGCACGAACCAGGCTTTGATACCATGAAAAGATGCAAGGGGGAAGAGAGCTTGAGCTCTTGCAAGCACACACACACACTCACAAAACCCCAATAGAGAACACACAAGGTGAGAGGCTGAAAATCTTCTTCTTCTTCATTCAACACTCAACACACCATATACAAGATAAGAGTACACATAATATGAAAGGTACTCAACCAATACATACACGGGTTCTCTAAAGTGTGAACCCAACTAAATGAGCTGGCATTATAACTATGCCAGTCTCTAGAATGGCTGTCACACAGCCTATCATCCCACTGGCCGCATATCACCCAAGATCTCACCAACCATGCCAGTGGTGTAAGTGTGGGGCCTATCCCCCAGGCGGGTCATCAGTGTCCACCGCCTCACTAGATGAGCTCGATATCTCAACACTGCCTCTTTGGGGGAGGAAAGTTTGAAGTACTTCCAGGGGTTTTGAATCTTTTAAAATTAGAGGGTGCAGGCTTCGGCGGGACCTTAACTACTACAAAGGCTTTGGCAAAGTCCTTTGCCATTCTTACTGCTTTGGCCATTGAGACAGGTTTGGCATTCTTTACTACATTGGCTTGTTCATTCCTCGAATGAACCTGGCCATTAGCTGCTCTTCATCCAATTGTGGAGAATATTTGAAGAGAAGGGCAAAAGCTTGATGGTACTCTTCAATTGTTCGGCTATCCTACTTTAGTTCCAAGAACTCATTCATTTTAGTTGCAAGGAAGCCTGGAGGACAAAACCTCTTTCTGAGGTAAGCTTTAAGATCGGTCCAGGTCTGGGTATTTTGGTCGAGACGGTTAGTCTCGCAGTGATTCCTCCAAGCGACCTTGGCCGTTTCCACAATCTTTAACCTAGCGAGAGCCATCTTGCTTCTCTCATTGTAGCCAGTTACATCAAAGTATTCTTCCATAGCCTCAATCCACTTTTCCACTACTTTACCTAACTGCTCTCCACCCTTGAAGGGACTAGGTTGGGATCCGTGCAGTGCTTTTTGAACATCCGGATCTAACTCTTCGTTCATCGGTTAGAGGATCCGGTTGCCTTGCATGGGCCGCTCGTCTCATGACTCTGACAAAACAAGATTTTTGTCAGCCTAACTTTGACAATAGATTTATGATTATTTAATTTTTGAGATTTATCTTTAAACAGATAATTATTTCATCATACTTCTTGAACAAGATTAACCATATTCACAATCAGCAATTTGGATTATTATTTTTTTTAACAAAACCTCATTTATTATCAAAAGTTTTCAATATATACATGGCTCTAAAGTCACTGCCTCAATTGCGTACACATAAAGAAGCGAAACTGCGAAGGAGATATGCCATGGTACACACTATTCATTACAGAAAGAGGTGCTGTAATTCTACTTCTAGGGATAAAGCGGCTAAGAAGCCTAAAAACTCGGCATGAAATTTTGAAGTTCGTGTTGTACATGCTGAACAAACCCTAGCCTTATCAGAATCATGGCTAAGGAAATATTTTGCTTAGGCCTCTAACGCTGATTGATACATCGTCCTCCAAAGAAGCACATATACCGACATGGCTCTACAGGATCAGGAAAGTAAAGACTCTCAAAATGACATGCGAGTCTCACTCTGCTTACTCGGGTCATAGCAGAGTTGATGAGGTGCTCGAATGCAAAGGCTATCATATCTTGACTCTGGGAGAGTTCAGGAATGCCAGATAGATTCGGGGTATCCATCTATAAATTTCTAATTGAATTTATGAGTTTTCAATTTTTGAAGTTCATTCAACATAATATTAACAAGCGAAAACATTATTTTCCAGATTTACTTTAAAATTTTAAGTAATTTCTGTTGCTGTTACGTAAATTTACAACAGCGCTCTGATACCAACTGTGGGATCCCACTGTCCCCTCCGCACCCTGGATTCCTGGTAGCTGGCAGAGCAGAAGCAGCTCCCTCACGTGCGGGGCAGGGTTTCCCACTCAGGGCATCGCCCTCGAATGTCTGGGCACGAGACTAAGTTAGTGGTCATTCAGAAAACAAAAACGGGAAAATTTTCCCATGCCCGAAAAACGGAGACGATTCCACTAGTTTTATTTTCTTAACGAATTTTTCTAACGAAGTCAAGATATTGAACTAACCTTCATCTAAATAAACAAGATAGAAGGGAAACTATTACAGACTTAACTTGAAGGGATCAACGCTTTTTTCCTAATTGAATCAGGTGGCACAGTCGTTGATCTATTCATTAGAGAAGTCTTCAGGCTTTTATTTAACTACTCGAGTTCTAAATGTATTCCTATTAATCAATGTTATTATTAAAACTCTACTAATTCCACCCTAACCCTATCCGGCCCATCGGCCCATGGATTAGCCACTGCCCAACCACTAGAATTGGTAGAACCAGACAAGTACTCACCCACCCATAACTGAATGCCTTTCTTAACTTTTGCTTTAGAATACAGATATGCACACACTCCTCTTTAAACTTTAACTTATAAAACAATCCATTGACAAACAATTATTGGTTACAGATGTCATAGCTCAAAATTTCCATTCAATCCTTGTTTCTCACAAAAAAACAGTATCACTCTTGACTCTCCGTTGAGACCAGCTGGTCAGCACAACGAGATCCAATAACATATTACAATAAACATTGGTCCATCACATAATATCTTCCACGACATACGCATGGTGTCCTAAGCACTGCGAGCCCATGCATCGCCTGGTCAGAACCCTCCAGGATCCTCCTTAGGTGTCCTGGCACTTCACTCAGGGACCGCTTCATCGGCCCTCGCCCATCGTACCGGAAGCACACCATTTTTCACCATACCAAGGCTAGTCAAGACCTAGGCAAGTTTTTACCGCGTGAGCCGTCCTTTGAACACTCCCCGCTAGTTGTTGCAACCAAACTTCCCTTAGAAAAACACATATACCAAATGCTCTCTCCAGCATTCTGGCGTAAGACGTTCCTTTAAGAAAACAGGGTTTCTATGCAAGTTTTTAGTTTTGATTTTCTTTTGAATACAATGAGTATATCTTAAATCCGTATCCCAAGACTTTCTGATCGCAAGTCTGAATTCCAAATAGAATTTCTCGAATTCTGTAACCTTGATCCTCAGATCAAAATCAAAGGGTCTCAACTTAGTTTCAGATTCGATGGGGGGTGATTTGAGTGTATTTTCCTGAACTGGTCACATTGTCTTTCCTTGAAACTAACGAAAGAGTTGTTGGTCTTGGTCAAGTCTGATTCTGGGTTCGAGTCTAGTAAGGTTCTTCCTGAACTATCTTTCTCGAAAGGAGTGATATTTCAATTACTAATTTTTCTGAATTTCATTCATTGAATATTCACTTAACTGATTTCTAATCTAATCACGAATTCCTATGAGGAACTAATTAATCATTTATCTAAAATTCTGACTTCAATAGTTTTTCTGAGTTTTCTCATTACCATCCTAGAGAATATGAAACGATAGAATTTTCTCTCACAGAGAATTTACTTATTCATTTACCAATATTCATGGGATTTAAACATAGAATTAAAGAGAACTCTTATTTTGATATAAAAATTTTGTATGCATCTATTTATGCATAAAAATCAATTTTGATGAAAGCAACACTTTTATTTAAAAAAATCTTTTATGCATCTATTTATGCATAAAAATCAATTTTGATGAAAGTAACACTTTTATAATAAAAAAAGTTCTTTTATGCATCTATTTATGCATAAAAATCAATTTTGATGAAAGTAACACTTTTAGAACTTAAAGAAATTCTTTTATGCATCTATTTATGCATAAAAATCAATTTTGATAAAAGTAACACTTTTATAATAAAAAAATTTCTTTTATGCATCTATTTATGCATAAAAATCAATTTTGATGAAAGTAACACTTTTCTAATTAAAAAAAATCTTCTATGCATCTATTTATGCATAAAAATTAATTTTGATGAAAGTAACACTTTTATAATAAAAAACTTTCTTTTATGCTGCATAAAAATCAATTTTGATGAAAGTAACACTTTTATAAGAAAAAATTCTTTTATGCATAAAAATCTATTTTGATGAAAGTAACACTTTTATAATAAAAAATTCATTTATGCATAAAAATCAATTTTGATGAAAGTAATACTTTTAGAATACAAACGGTGGGGATTACTCTTTTTGAATAATAAAATATAAAACTTATTTCACAAAATTAAAGAAAATTTTGCCATAACCTCCTTTGTATGGCTGACCATTTTTTAATTTTTTTTTCATTCTCAAGTTACTTAGAAATTATCCCAAATGGTTTAAAGCATTCTAAACTAATCAAATTCCACTTTTTAAAGAGAAACACTATGAAAAGTTTAATTCTTAGAATTTGATTACATATCTTGGATAAAGAAAGGCTGAATTCAAGAATGAAGAGAGGGGGAAAGCCTTTCCAACAAGGCATAACATCATTTTTATTTTAAAGAAAACAAAAATGAGGAAACTATTAAATGGAATAAAGAAAAAGTAGGATTTCTAGCTTACATGAATTTTTGTGAGCTTTTCTTTGGCTTGATGGTTTGAGGGATCTACTCTTGTTTGCAACAAGAGTGGCCACCAATTCATAGGAAATGGTCAAAAACTAATGAATTATCTATAAATTCACTGTTTTTGGCTCTCGGGAGGAGTAGAGTAGCAGTGCATAAAACACTATTAAGCTTCTACAAAGGAGGAGGCTTCTATTTATAGGAAAAAGTGAGCTTCTAACCAAGCAAACTGATTCTAGAATTTTCCAGATCAGTTTGGTCAATTTTTGACCATTTTTGGGTCAGTTAAGTTCACTTTTTGGATCCAGTTTTAAATTAGGGGAGAGGAGAGATGAAATATCTAATTTTATTGATTTAAAATTCAAAAGCAATGACGGGAAAAAGGTGCCTACTTCATGAGGGGGAATCCCCACTCTGAGGTGTCAAATTTATTTTTTTAGTATTTCCTTTGGTCCTTAGTCCACTCTTCATCTTATGTGAGTATTTACTCATTTTTTAGGGGATTTTCTTTATTTCTTCAATTTATCTCCTCCCTACATTTGGATTAATTTGATTGGCCCCTCAGAACCTTAATCTAAAATTTTCAGAAAATCTGGATCCTTAGGATAAGGCCTTTTGAATAGATTATAATTTATTTCTAATGCACCTTCTGAAATTCTTTTTGAACTTCTATTCTGGGGGAATTTATTTTAATAAGATGAGATATTTTTCCATCCAAAAATATTTAAAAGCTTAATCATCTCTCTCTAGAAGATTTTCTCTCTCTAGGCCAAAAGGTAGAAACAAAATCTTTTATATTTAGGGATTTGATTACATGTGAAGATACTAGACTTCTTGAGAGGCTGGGGAGGAATCTTACACTAATCACTCTCCAAAGCGGCCTTAAATACAAAATCGTACCAACATCACAACAACGACCACTTTATATAATACTCTTTGATACTATACGTATACTCAATCATGCACTTTATATAATACTATATTATACTACACTAAATATACTATATATACGTACTAAACTATACAATAATTAATACACTATAATACTATACTACAAGTAATACTCTTTACTATACTAAGTAATACACTCTATAATATTATACGTAAACTCTATAATACACTTTATAATACTATATTATACTATACTAAAATATACTACATAGAATACACTATATTACTATACTATAAATAATACTATTTAAATAGTATTATATGTAATACTATTTACTATACTATATGTAAGTAATACACTATACATAAAGTACCCTTTTATTTATTACTAAAAATACAATCCATTTTATTATATTCTATATATAATAAAAATAAGACACTAAACTATACCTCGAAGAAAAGAAAACGGCTCCTTTTGAGGTAAACGTTGGGTTCTTGGAAAAGTGAAATTAGCATCCATTGGTGGGTGGTCGTGTTGTGCCCTTTGATGGCCTCTTGCTAGCCAACATGTCTGAGATCAAGCTTTTCTTTCCTATACAATTTGTACAACTTGCTGCATACTCCACAAGGCTGCTTCGTAGCAATTTGCAAAGAAAAGGGATATATATATATATATATATATATATATATATATATATATATATATGTATGTATGTATGTATGTATGTATGTATGTATGTATGTATATTCATGGGCCTTCAAGACGTGACTACCTATCGCCCCCATGCTTTACTTTTAATAGCGGTACTAAGAGATATTAAAGACAACGGCTACAAATTAGAGCTAGTGTGATGGGTTGGAGCACCCATGCTTTACTCAACGGCTGAAGAAGCACCCTATACGTGACTGCCTATCGCCCCCATGCTTTACTCAACGGTTGAAGAAGCACCCTTTACACAACGCTAGAGAGGTATGTGAAAAAAAAGGGGGTGCTCCCAAAGCTCCCCTTTTTTTTGTATAGACTTGGCTATGCACTTGTGGGTTTACAAGGTTTGAGCATTCTTCATCATCCCATCCCGCCGATATATCTTGGCCGGTATCAATTGGCATTTACAGATTCATTTATGCAAGATGTTGCTAGCCTTTGTAGTAGCATGTTTGGAGCTCGAATGGGCTTGTCTCTCATCGTAGTTCAGAGAGAGCATGAGAGTATAGGAACTTTCGGTCTGTTGTCACACGGAGAGAGAGAGAGAGAGAGAGAGAGAGAGAGAGAGAGAGAGAGAGAGAGAGAGAGAGATGAGAGCTATTGCACTTTTTGTGCCCAAGGACGAGAGAGAGAGAGAGAGAGAGAGAGAGAGGGGGGGGGGGGGGGAGAAGAAGCATTATGTCTATTGTTGCACTTTCCATGCTTCCTTCAAGCTCCACGATTACATGCTATCAAGTTGCACTTTTACACCTTTGGCACCCAAAGTCATAAACTACCAATGGGGCTAATTTACCCTCCTTTGTTTTTGATGCCATGAAAAACTTCTACTATGAGCGCTTGTTAACCCATTCCTATGGTTGACAAGAACTACCACCATTATCTTACATCAAGGAGTCAAGATAGATACACCAAAGGGTCATACATTAAAGATATGAAGCAATGGTGTCCAAAGCTACAACTTGGACACGGGCGCCTGTAATGGTCCGATGGAATACTTAAGGTGATTCCCGCTTTAAGAGTGTGTGGTGGCATGCAAGATGAAGTCCCAAGTGATGTACTTCATGGATATATTATAAGAGTAGTCATTGTAATATCATTAGGCCTCTTATGAGCCTAAATTGTGCCTGGCTGGCCACAATTTAAGTGAGTGTGAACACTTATGGCCATGTATATAAGTGAATTTCTCTCATAATACGACATACTCTCCCATTGTGCAATTGAGTCTTGCTCTTGCTAATCCTCTTGCGAATCTCTCTCTCTAATGCATGCTAGTGAGTGTGTGTGAGAGATGTTAGGTGAGAGGAGAGACGAGTACCCGTAGTGCAATGCAATGTGACAACGCTCGGGGGAGTTGTGGTTGAATTGCTTCTCAAGGAGTTGTAGAGCTTGGAGACCTCAAGGGTTACAAGCTTGGCCATTGGAAAGATCCTCACTAGGTAATCTCTTATTGTATGTGTTTTAAGGGGGGTTAGGATGAGCCATAACATTTTTGGCGCCATTGCTGGGGAGCTATCCCTTAGCTTTTTCTATCGTTTTTCCTCTAATCTACACATTACCCATTGCCCATTATCTTGATTAATGGTTCCCCATGAAAAAGATGGGGATTTGTGTGTGATTTTGTGAGAAATAGCTCTCTTTTTTGTTTTGTAAAGAATTCTTTTTGCTTTTTATTGTTTTGTAAAGAATTCTTTTTGCTTAATTTTTAGCTTAATTTATTATTTTTATTATTGTTAATGTGGTTTTTAATGTTCTTAGGGCTTGCACAGAGTTTTTATTAGGCTTAGTTTGCATCAAACAATGCAATAGAATGCAATTTTTAGTGAATGTTAGCTCTCTTTAGTGTTAAACATAGAACTAAAATCATTAATTTTGGCTTAATTTGTGTTTTTTTTATTTGCATTAGAGTGTCAGCAAGCATTAGGAGTAGCTTAATCCTTCAAAACATTTCTCAAAAAACCATAAAAAAACCCTTGAATTTGACTAATTTCTCTTAATGGATTGGCATTAGGTGAAATGTGGACTCCTATTTTTACCCCTTAAGGATTTCCACACCTCCTCTCTCTAGACAAATGGGCTCATGGTGAAATTTTTTCAAATCAACTCAAAAGTGAGTGGAGTTTGGACATTTGGAATCTACTCTTCGAGCCCTTTCCAATGATATATAGCATAATAAGCAATTTTGAATATTCAAGAAGTCCCTAAATTTGTGATGACATGGTAACCACCAAGTTTTGATTCATCAGGGACTTTCAATTGGGCTATATTAGGGGTGGTCTATAGTACATGACTTTTTGTAACTCTTCTCCCCAACTGTTATAAACTTTTTGTGAACATCTACTACCCCAACATATTGTAGCCATTGAACCGTGGTTGTTCTTTCATTTAGACTCAAGTGTCTGTTTGCCATATAATATTTTCATTTCTTCTATTTTCTTAGTGATCTCTTGCCTCGTTGAGAAGCTTCCTCTTTTGGTTCTGTTTCACTTTCAGTTTTGGTTTCAATTGTCATTTTTGTGGTAGTTTCAATCTTCAATGTTTATTGTGGTCTCATTTTGGTCTGAGTTTCAGACTCTTCATTAGAGGTGGTTGAGAATCAGAGTCTTCCTCCCATGTGGGCTGAAGCTCATTGCACTCCCTAATTTCCGCAGTGTTTGGGTGCATGGCACTCATCATTCATAATGGTACAACCTTTTTAGAAGGTTCCTTGCCACCATCAGGAGAGTCACCCATGTCCTTCCTTGCTTACCCCATGTGTCTAATGTGGCCATCATTTGAATCCAACTCAAATCATCTCCCTTTTCTATGGCCTATGGCTTGTAGGTTGAATCCTTCTCTAGACTTGTGTTAGTATCCTTTTTGTCAGTGAAGCAGTATTGCAATGGAACATAATGGATTGTGGTATCAGATGAACGTCCAAAAATTCCACCACTACCCATAGGATGTACGTGGCTAGTTACGAGACTTACTCTAAGGATTGAGCCATCAAACTATAAGTAGACATGGTTCCTCGCATAGTCATGGACCATCTTAGCTTAATCATAACTTGAAGATCATCCTAAGATCATCTCATAGGAGTCGTGTTGTTTGGTAAAATACATCACAATGAAGGTATGCTTTACTCGATGTTTCAGCAACACTTTGATGTTAAGATCTTGTAGTATCCCAATAGGCTTGGCAATTTTTCCATGAGTGTCATTATTTAGCGAGTCTTTATTTTCAAGCATTTTAGGCTAGATGAAAAAAATTTAGAGTTTTTTTGGATTTTGTGTAAACAACTTATTATTTGATGATGACTCACTAAAATTAATGCAATCCAAAAATACATTCCAATCCAAAAACAATGCAATCCATAAATACTTAACTGCAATGAACTTGTGATGCACTCCATAAATACTTCACTTGTGATGCACAAAGAGCTCTAGAGCTCTAGAGAGATCTCAAAAGAGAGCTTTAGAGAGAGAGAGAGAGAGAGAGAGAGAGAGAGATTCATAAAGCTTGCAAAAACTGTTGGCTAATATAACCAGGCTATCTCCGAATTGAACACTGGCCTTTTTTACAAAACTGTTGGCTAATAATTGAGGTGTCTCCGAATTCAATCCTTGGTAGAAAAGGAATAACATAGCTACAAAATGTTTCATTTCAACATGGAACTTACATATTTCCATGTCCAAAAAATTACATATATCCATGCCTAAAACCTTACAAAACTTATAAAATATTTTTTTAACTAGGCTCATATCTAAGGGACTCACTTAATCAGCCTTGGTGTGGCTGACTAAGAATGAATGAAACATCTCTTGTCGACAATGTTGGTTGATAAATCATCATGTGGTGTTGTTTGCTTACTCCTAGCACCTTAAGATACACAAAGTAAAGGTGCTTACAACCCAAGTAAGGGTTGTGAGTTTGTTCCCTTTACTAAAAGTCTGGACACGAGCACACTGGTTTTGCCTTTATATGGACCTCATAACATTTCTCTGTTAAAATGCTGAAAACAATGTATGCACCAGGTAATACCCCCCTCTCTTCTGCCAAAAGTACATTCATTGCTTCAGCAAGTGATATCTTCTTCTCAGCATCTCTTGATATTCCATGTCTCCATTTCTTGCTTTGTTTACTTGATGGCCATGATTCTTTCATCCCAGGATTGCCCTCTCCTTGCTGCCTATTGCGAGGTGTGATTGGCGACCCAATCTCCTTCAACACAAAACCAACTGCTTTGAAGCTTGCGTATTTCTCTAATGTGATGTTAGTTCCTATATATCAACTGGCATTATAGGCAGCAAAACTGCAGCACACATTTTACTAATTTGTCCACAGCCGATGTGTGCTCAACATCATGAGCACAAAACCACATCCATTGTGGTATTTCTTTACCTTGGTGCATTCTCTCTAACCAAAAGCATGGTTCGACTATGCCTAGAGATTTGATCACCCCCCACCATATTTGTGCAATTCTTCCTAGCAACCATACTAAAGCATTTTCGCTTTGTGTGAACAAGCACTCTTCTGATTGTTCATAAAGATTTTTGAATGCTTTCTTCAGAGATTAGCACCGAGCTGCTCAATGGTTTCATTTTCTTGAAGGGAATGGTTTGTTCCCTCTGGAAATGCTATGTTTGAAGACTTGTCTAATTCATCATGAGCAGCTGTAGTTAGAAGTCTAGTTTCAAATCCAATTTTCCATGGACGACCTCAATGTTTCTATTGTCTTGACTCAATTACATATCCTGGTTTATGGGAGCTTGTTGCTGAACATACTTCTTTTTTCTTTGAGCGGTCTCCCTATCACCATACATAACTTGCTCCTCATACAAGGGAGTACCAGACACTGCATCATGTATCACCCAAGCAATAAAAGTGGGTCCTGGCGTGCTACCACTTGCAACTCTGTGTTGCAATGTTTCCATGTTAGGGCCTATGCCTCTATAATGTCCTGTCATAAACCCTAGTTGTTTTGTGCATTGGATATATGCATTTATTACATCAATGGCGCATGTATCATACAAAGAGATCTTTCTTTTGCCTCCGTCTCTAGCTAGCCAACTTCCATGAATACTTTTAGAAATGTTTATGCTTGGTATTTGGGCTCTTTCCTAAGGACTCAGAGACTCTTGCAAAAAAGCAATGCACGTTAATATATTTCCAAGTATAACAGCCCAAAAGAACAACCTACTTGATTTCCCCAATGAGAGAACATTTAATAATTCTTACATCTAGTTGATTTCCCCAATGAGAGATCCTGTCTTCCCACCATTTGAACCACCTTTGCAATGCTTTATATTCTCCTTTGGTACGAGTCCACTCCACCATTGTTTTATACAAGCAGCTTTCTCTGTCGTAGATGTCGAAGTCTTACTCAAGCACCATTCCTCACACATCTCCAGATGTTTTCGCCTATTCACTGTTGTGGTACTAGTTTTGTTGTGTGCTTATGCAAGCTTTTATCCCAATGAAACAGACAGGAGTGTTCCCTCCCTTCCAAAACATTGTCTGGGCCTCCATTGTACACCATTCTTATTACAATCCAATTGGCTCCTACTTCATCTGCCGTGAATCCAACAAAATCTGTCGGAGGAAAGCCATTCCGAGTTAGCACATTATTAAGTGATTCCCAAAATATGATTTGACTTTCTGCATCTTCTTCTTTGGTTTCACATACTGCTATCAGCATTAATCCTTGAAATCTAGAAAAAAAAAGTGATATGTTACTCTATGATGTACAAATGAAAAACCTTATTGCCATTCTGGACACGTACCCATAGTTGTATACTGAGCATGACATTGTTGCCCATCCATCCACTCTATGAGTGTGGCTAAAATACACCCATGAATTATGCAAGTCACCTTCTCCCGTATGCCGCATATAGTTCACAAGGTCTTAAACCAGGGCCTATAGTCAACATTTTGAGACGAAACATTTCTGGTTTGGTCCTCCTTCGCCTGGAAACCGGCTTCCATGGAAAAATGGAAAGATGTACTTTTTTTAAAGTTGCAAAATGTTATCATACCCATCACCAATGCTATTTCTTATTTTCTCTTTGTTGCAACAATACTTTTGAATTTAATCATACAAACAAATAGAATATGTTAGCATTGCACAAACTTATACAATAAGGAGAAGAAGTTTAAAGTTTCACCTTTGGTTCTGCACAATGGGCACATGAACTCCTCCAAATAGTTCATCACCTCATTATCACCTGTTTTTTTTATGTTCTCAAGAGTTAGAGGGTCAATAATCAATTGTCTTATTACTATCATTTGGATACGTCTCGGACCATTGCTTTTGTCTATTTTAAGTACAGTTCTGACTAGCTTCCTAACCTTCTCAATGGCTGCTAGTGATGTTCTGGGCTGCACATTGTGCAAATGCTCCCCAACATATAGCATTAATCTTGTCATGTCATGTCCTCTTGGCAATACATAATAGACCATGCAAGAACAAGTCTCAGCACAGGAAACCACTTTCTTACAAAAATGGCAAGTAATGCTTGTCCTGTCCTCCACTGTAAGAATGCCCAAGATTATCTAAATAACCATGAAACTATGCAGTCTATTGCCATGCTGTGGTGACCTTGGGCCTCGTCCACAAATGACCATCAAACCTTTGTTGCATTCCATCCATAGTTGAACCCTTTCCTGAATGTGGAGGTAATACGAATGAAATATTTCCATTGTATTTACATAAGGAAGCTCAGACACATCCACAGGTCCATTTGAGTTCTACAATAGCTTCTTCAAGTGCTATGCCTTATCATTCCCCATTATCCAAGGAACAATCTGCTTGATTTCCTCCTCTCCCTCCAAATCTACTTCAATTATGTCTTGTTTATGATCCTCATCCAGTTTAGAATCCTCTCTTGTTTTGGGTGGAGTGTCTTCAACATCTATTGTCAACGGTGATAACACTGCATCAACAAAACTTGGTTTGTCAAACTCTAGACTCTCATCACTGTCACTGATGTAGCAAGAAGTTTGGCTATGAACAATTCTGTAGTGGCACAACTAAGTGATGAATCCAAGTAGAGCATTTTATCACCATCTACATCCCATTGATATGGAGTCTCCACTTCAGTTAATAAGTCTGTACCAAAAAGCAAAATAGGATGCAAAGAAACAAAAACAAAAATTGGGGGCAACAATGATTGAAGATAGTACGAGCTCAAAAGGAGCTTGCTATCCCTAAGCTAAAGATTCCGAGTCAATTTCTCTATGTCCATAGACCATGACACAGTTGCTTCAGCAATTGCCATTGTAAGCCTAAAAAATGAGTTATCTAGGCCTTAACAATGAGTTATCTAAGAAATAAGTTATCTAAGCTTAAACACGAAGAACACATCAACGTACTATCATCAACTTGAATATCTTTACAGTAGATAGTATTCACTCAGAATAAGTATTACAAAATACCTCTCAATTAAAGTACAAAATACTTCTTGGAAAAATATATAATAAAATCTTATGGTAAATGAGGGATTGAACCTATCATGAAGATGTGCATCAAATCAAATACACCAGAATGACTTATATTGCATTATGATTAGTCTTTATACCAAATATTACAGGAAAAACATTGATCATTACATGCTTGCATTTATTTAACGTTCCTTTTTCATAGGCCACCCCTATAACCCTCCTCATTTGGAGGTGTAGAGGCGGCTATGTTGAGATTCAAGCTCGATGTCAGTATGTGCCAGCTGTGCTATGTGCTGGCATGTTAGGTAGGAACATGTGTGAGACACATAAATGATCGCGTCCAGCTGGTCATAGTGTGTGGACATTAGCTAGGGTTAGTAGTGTGTGGACACAACACATAGTGTGTCGTGTATTATGGATTATGGCTTTATGCATTGTGTAGGAGATGGCTTTCCTCTATGGTTAGGGTTTGCAATATACATTAGGGTTTGCTCCTGTGTGTGTGTCTCCTCTCCCTCTACCTGTTTTTCATCATGGTATCAGAGCCTGGTGCTCTCTATTAGGGTATTTGAGTGAGTGAGAGAAGAGGGAGAAGAAGCTATGAAGAAAAGCTGTGAAGCTTGCCATTGATGCTGTGAAGCTTGGAGCACACCGATTTGTATCAGATCTGAGAGCTTGGCCTACCGAGTAAGGTCTACTAAACACCCTTGAGCAGATTGCAGGTGATTCAAGCAGAAACAAAGCAAATTAGAGTTGCCCAAAGCAAAGGAAAATTCTGGTTTTTTGGAAGCTTTCCATTGAAGCTTGGAAGCGGTGATGTATGGTGAAAATAGATGCAAATCTGGCAAAGAAACATGTATGTGACAAGGATGAATGTATTGGCAACTCATGTGCAAGCCCTACACTGATTTTGGAGCAAATATGATGCATTTAAGTGATTGAAAATCACTGGTTTCGAAGCACAAAACAGAGAAAAAGAGGTCAACTTTTGATGAAATTAAACCAAGTTTTTGGTAAAAATCACTCCATTGATGGGTTACACACATGCCTTAGTGTGTTAGGCACTCATATACACCATCAATTGACACTTTAATTAGCCCAAAAACCCTCGGGAGTAGGCGGCGCAGATCTACCGTAGAAAACAGAGCTTTTTCACATTTTTTTGATGCGAGGAGGTTAAATACTACTTGTGTGCTTGATAAATCCCAAAATTGCCTTAGCAATTGGTTGATACATACACATGAGAAGGAGGCTACATGAGTTTTTGGAGCAATTATGCCTTATGGAGCTGGAAATGAGCTGATTAAACAAGCTGTCTACTGTGTTCAGTGAAATAGAGTGTGATTAATCGACTAATTACTCTCTTATCTTAAACAATTAGTCTAATTCCTTTTACATGGAGTTAGTGGACATCATTTCTAAGCTAATGAATGCCTGGTTTCTCAATTTGGACAAGGATTGAAGAAATTAGAGCCATTTTACTATTGGATTTACAGGTTTTTCTGGTTTTTCTCAAAACAGAGAAGGGGGTTTGACAAAATTGGTATGTACACACCTTGGTTGGAGTTGATATTCAACATTGAGCTTGCTTAGGTGTCAATGCAAGTTATCCACACTTGATTGAACCACTACATTGCAATTTGGAGCCTTGAAAAGCGCATCAAAGCAGGGTATTTTGGACTGCGTAAACCAATTCATTTTGGATGCATACAGTTTGATTTTCTACATCAAAAGTGAAGTTTGTTGAGTACTTTGGAGTGTCTGGAACACTAATTAGAGTGTGATTGAGCTAAGGAAGGCTTGTTTACAGATTTGGAAGTGTGCGGAAGGTGCATTTGCATTGAGCAAATATGTCGGATAATCCAGTACAAATTGTGGGTGAAAATTGGATAGGAAGAACTTCCAGGCATGGAAGTACAAGATCAAAAGCTTTCTAAAGGGAAAAGGTTTTTGGAATCTCATTATAGGTGTTGAGCCAGAACCAAAACTACCCCGATAACCTACACCAGCAACAACAGGTTATAGCTCATAAGCAATGGTCAGAAAGAGCATACAAAGTGTTGCATTATCTATCTATATGTATTTCGGATGCTATACTCATACACATACATGACGCTGAGAATCCCAAGGATACATGGGATACATTGGTAAAGCTATTTGATATAGACACTAGTGCTCGCAAGTCTCAGTTTGCGAACAACAAATTCATAATGTGAAGCGGAAAGGAAGGAGCATCCATGATTATGTACAAGAGATAAAGAAGTATGCAGATGCATTGGCAACAATCAATGCCCCCATTCCTGATGATGATTTGGTAGACATTACCTTGCGTGGTCTTGGGCAAGGAGTATAAATCTTTTGATACATCTATCTCGGTTTGGAGTACAGGTTTACCAGATTTTGATGAGTTGGTTTCACTCTTGCTTGTTGAGGAAATCAAACTCAATGACACTTTTCATGATGCATCTACTAGCCATGATGATAATGGCAAAAATCAGGCCTTCTATTCACAAAGAGGATTTAGAGGCAAGGGGAGATTTGCATCACATGGCCGGTGTAATGGTCGTGGATGGCAGGACAGGTCACCACAACAAAATTTTAAGCCTACATATGGTGCTAGAGGTGGTCGTGGATATACACCTCAGAGAGGCAGAGGTAATCCTCGTGGTAGAGGATGTTGGCAAGGCCAACAACCATCTAT
The DNA here is from genome assembly GCF_041138505.1 of Cibotium barometz. Lineage (NCBI taxonomy): Eukaryota > Viridiplantae > Streptophyta > Polypodiopsida > Cyatheales > Cibotiaceae > Cibotium > Cibotium barometz. The sequence goes on along the minus strand of NC_141089.1, from coordinate 4,274,088 downwards.
GCAAAATGTGGAATGCCATTACTGTGGGAAATTTGGTCATATGGCACGTGATTGTTTCCACAAACAAAATGATTTGAGAGGGGGTAGAGCACAACATGGTGGATATTATGCACAACATGGTGGTGGAAATTATGCATCAAGCAGCAATGATGGCAGTGCAAATCACTTGTTTGCCATGAAACATGTTGTGGGATCTATGATGTTGAATGGTGAAAATGATAACACTTGGTATATGGACTCTGGAGCATCAAACCATATGACTTGTCATGGTGAATGGTTTGAGCATATGAAGCCTATGGATGTGAAAGGCTATGTGGAGATAGGAGATGATACCCAACATGCCATTACACATGTTGGAAGTGTACCATTGGTTATGCACAATGGTGAAACATGTTGAAATATACAAGTGAATAGGGTGTGTGCGGGAACAAGCCCTTGGTTAGAGGCTGTAAAAGAGAAGATGTAAATGTGAAAGAACCTGTGAAAAGGTGAGAAGAATCTATTGGGAGAGAATAAAGGGTAGCATGAGAAGATTTAGGAAGTGTGGAGATATTCTGGGAAGTGTGGAGATATTCTGGGAAAAGTGAAGAGGTGGAGAGAATCAGGGAAAAGAGGTGGAGTGAATCAAGGAGAAATCAGTGGGATTTGATGCTTGATGTAAACTCTACAAATTAAGGCATTGCCCTAATGAGAATTTACTGGTTTTTGAGTATCCATGCCTACATTAATCTATTTGTTAATTACCCACTAATTATGTCTTAATTATTTGCTAATCACTTTGTTAATGATGTTGATTCTAGTGTTTAATCTACCATAGCTCATCACAATGCTCTAATTTTAACATGGTATCAGAGCCATGCTAATTTGTGAGCCCATTATTTTGCTAATTATTTTACTAATTAAGATTAGTAGAAAATTATAATTTTCCCTCTTTTTTCAACTCACCTCTATACCCCCAGCCAGTGGAGGAGCTCCCTCTCCTTGCACACATAAAATTAGGCCAAACCCTTCTAGCACATGATAGGTATCTCATAGCTCTTCAAGCTCATCCAGACAACGTAGCAAACCGCCGTCGGATGAAGGAGAAATCGTTGTTTTAGCAGGCTACGTTTTTCAGCAGAAGATCTCAGATCTACACTCACTCAGGGTGAATCACTCTAATTCCTCTTAGCCCAAGGTGTTTTCAAGCATTCTCTACAAGCTGGTGAAGACAGAATTCAATTTCATCAAGTCTACAGTGAGATCCAAGCTCTTCATCAAATCTGCAAGTGACTTTGGTAAAATAGAGATTAAGCTTTCAATATTTGGTCAAATCTTGTATTTCTTGGCTTAATCCTCTACTAGACTCATTGCTATTGATGCCTTTGAAAGCATTTGAGCTCATTTGAAGTCTAAGGCACTAGATCTGGACTCCTCGCATACTCTATTTTTTGCACACAAACCAGAGGATTAATTTACTAATCAGTGATTAATCACTACTAATCACTATATTTTGGTGCAATTGAGGGTTCAAATTAACCATTAGGTATCTAATACAGATCCCTATAACTTCAGATTTCAATTCGAAGTTGGTTTGATACTCCAGCCATTCCGTACAAATTGGTTACCCTTGATTTAATGTAATTTCTGGGAAAATTGTGCTGATAAATTTGTGATAATCATCATTTTGCATTTAACCCTTGATTAATGCCTGTAAATCTCACTCAAATTCAAGATTATTCACAGCCAGAGTTGCATTTGGGAATGTGCATTAGAATGAATGCTATACGCATTATGTATTGGACACATTGCATCAGTGTGTAAAAATGGGATCAGACACTGCCCTTGTCCAGAATAAGGCAAGAGGTAAGACCTCCCGCATAAATTTGGGTTTGCATTGCATAATGACAAAAGATAAACATAAAAAGCCCAAAGGAACTATCAGAAAAACATTGAAACATGTTGCTCACATCATGGAGCAAGAAGACCTGACGGACGAGCTCATGGCCCCAGCCATGAAAGAAGAAGAATATCTCTTTCCAAGAAGAGGATCCACACCAAGAAGATCTAAAGGAAGAATTGAAGGAAGACATGGACACGAGAAGAGAAGCTGCCACAAGAAGAGAAGCTGCCCCAAGAAGACTGAAAGAAGAGACGGACACGTGGAGAGAAGCTGCCACGACAAGAAGACTGAAGAAAAGAGTAGATGTGAGGTTCCAAAGAGTGAGGAGCCATGTGAAAATCTCTGAGAGAGAGACAGAGAGAGACCCCACAACCCAATGTAACCTGCCCCAACAAAGTAAAACCACCTCTGAGACACCGATGATGTAGGCCACGTGGTAGATAGATGTATGTGTGAGCACTTTAGTCAAGGTCGCGGGCCACTATAGTAAGCCTTGGACACATAGAGAGAGAGTGTCAAGGACTATGAGTTTAGGGATCTGAGGCACTGGTCACAGGCTATCAAGTAAGAGAGAAACTTGGTATAGGGTCCAGGTGTGCTAAGATAACTTGAGGGGAGGAGTAGACACTAGTCGTGGACTATCAAGTAAGGGGAGGCAAACTTGGTATAGGGTCTAGGTGTACTAGGAGTATTCACTTGAGGGGAGGTGTTGAAATATACAAGTGAATAGGGTGTGTGCGGGAACAAGCCCTTGGTTAGAGGCTATAAAAGAGAAGATGTAAATATGAAAGAACCTGTGAAAAGGTGAGAAGAATCTATTAGGAGAGAATAAAGGGTAGCATGAGAAGATTTAGGAAGTGTGGAGATATTCTGGGAAGTGTGGAGATATTCTGGGAAAAGTGAAGAGGTGGAGAGAATCAGGGAAAAGAGGTGGAGTGAATCAAGGAGAAATCAGTGAGATTTGATGCTTGATGTAAACTCTATAAATTGAGGCATTGCCCTAATGAGAATTTGCTAGTTTTTGAGTATCCATGCCTACATTAATCTATTTGTTAATTACCCATTACGTCTTAATTATTTACTAATCACTTTGTTAATGATGTTGATTCTAGTGTTTGATCCACCATAGATCATCACAATGCTCTAATTTCAACAAAACAAAGTCTATGGCAGATGTCTTGTATGTGCCTTCTATTACAAAAAGTTTGGCCCCTCAGTTGGTCAAATGGTGGAACAAGGATTACAGGTTTGTTTCAACGAGCATGGTTGCTTCGTTGAGGATTTCAAAAATGGATGTGGTCATTGCCAAAGGAAAGAAAGAAGGCAGGTTATTTAAGCTGGATGCTGGGGTTCCTGAGTTGAAATCAGCCATGTTCTCTAAAAGCCGAAATGTGGTACAGGACATTGACATGTGGCATAAAAGGATTGGGCATGTGAGTATACAAAGGTTAAAGAACATGCAGGCAAGAGGCATTGTTAGTGGGCTACCTAGATTCAAGTATGATGGGAATATGTATGTTTGTGAAGCCTGTCGGTCTGGAAAGCAGGCGAGGTTGCGATTTCCTAGAGAAGGCAACATGAGTAGCAGGCCACTTGAGATAGTGCATAGCAATGTATGGGGTCCTGCACAAAACCCATCTATTAAAGGCAGTTTATATTATGTGACATTCATTGATGATTTCAGCAGAATGACTTGGATTTACTTTCTCAGAGAGAAGGGGTCGAATCCGGCTTGCGCAGGGACAAACTGCCACTAATATAGAATAGGAGAGAGAAACAATAAAACCATGCTACTCCTTGATGTTTTTCCGGGCATGGCTTCAGTCTCTGCTGTTACGGTCATACGTGCTAAAAACTCCGTCCATTCCGTTCTCTTTTTCATCCCCGTTTCCCGCAATACTTCAGGTTTACTTCCCTTGTTAGGTCCCGACTTCTCCGCTATGATCCTCTCAGTGGTTTATATAGGCGCGATTGCTGTGTCACTTTCATTTGTAGTGATGATGCCAGATACCAAAATAGCAGAAATCCACAAGAATGTATTGCGCTACTTACCAGTAGGTGGTACTATTGGACTGATTTCTTGGTCGAAAATCTTTGTCATTCTAGACAATGATTACATTCCAATACTACCAACCAATTTGAATACAACCTATCTGAGATATACGGTTTATGCTGAAAGAATACAAAGTGAAGTGTTGGGAAAATTTATGGATTTCAAAGCTTTTGCAGAGAAGCAATATGGCTCTTGGATAAAATGTTTGAGGACATATGGAGGTGGTGAATACACCTCACATGCTTTTGAGCATTTCTTGAGAAAGCATGGCATAAGAAGACAATTAACTTGCAGGTATACACCTCAGCAAAATGGTGTTGCTGAGAGAAAGAATAGAGTCATTTGTGAAGTGGCCAGGGCAATAATGAAAAGAGCATGCCAAACTATTATAAAGCAGAAGCATGTGCTACTGCATTGTATATACTCAATAAGACACCCACAGCAGCCATACATGGAAGTACGCCAGAGATGCGGCTTACAGGTTTTATGCCAAACATTGGACACCTCAAAGTGTTTGGATGCATAGCTTATATACATGTGCCTGACGAGAGAAGGAGGAAGTTGGATCCTAAGGCAGAAAAGTGTGTGTTTGTTGGATATGCACAGGATCCTAAGGCATACAAATGTTACAATCCACAAACTAGGCAAGTGGTTATCTCACGAGATGTGGTGTTTCATGAACTTGCTAGTTGGTACAAAGCAAAGGATGAGGGTGTCATTGAGTCACTTGATGCTGATTTGCATGCTTGCCACAAGCAAGTTCTAGTTCTACTTCTATGTCTGGGCCAATAGAGTCTGAGAGTAGCATTATACGTCCATGGTCAGGATGCTTGAAGCATGAGAGTGTGAGCAATGGGAGTAGTGCTGTGGATAAAGGGAAAAATAAAGTTGAAGGAATTGGAATTACATGTTATGAGTCGTCAAGTTCAGAGAGTTTGGATGAGGAACTTGGCATACCCGTTTTACGCACACCTGGTGCAAGGCAGGATAGATATGTGCCACCACATGCTAGAGTAACAGGTGTTCAGAGTGATCCGCATGCATTGCGGAGATCCCAAAGGGTCAGATATCTAGTTGACAGGTTGACATATCGTGATTTTGCTATGCATTATGCATATATGACCTCTTTGGTGAAGCATGTGGAACCTACATGCTATACAAAAGCTATTGGGAAGCATGTATGGGAGAAAGCAATGGATGTTGAGATGGATGCATTAGTTCATAATGACACATGGGATTTGGTTGCATTACCACAAGACAAAAATGTTATTGGTTGCAAATGGGTTTACAAAGTGAAATGCAAGTCAGATGGTTCCATTGAACGACATAAAGCGAGATTGGTAGCTAAGGGTTATGCACAAACCCAAGGCTTAGACTATGATGAAACATTTAGTCCAGTGGCAAAGATGGGAACAGTGAGAGCAGTCATTGCTATGGCTGTAAATGTTATTGGTTGCAAATGGGTTTACAAAGTGAAATGCAAGTCAGATGGTTCCATTGAACGACATAAAGCGAGATTGGTAGCTAAGGGTTTTCACAAACCCAAGGCTTAGACTATGATGAAACATTTAGTCCAGTGGCAAAGATGGGAACAGTGAGAGCAGTCATTGCTATGGCTGTAGCAAATGGTTAGGAAATGCATCAAATGGATGTGAAAAATGCATTTCTAAATGGTGATCTACAAGAAGAAGTTTATATGGCACAGCCAGAGGGATATATACACCCAAGATATCCCACTCATGTATGCAGATTGAACAAAGCTTTATATGGGTTGAAGTAAGCACCTCATGCTTGGAGTGATAAGATGAGCAGATATCTTATCTTCCTTGGATTTCAGGTTTCTACATCAGATTCTTCACTCTATGTGAAGAAAACAGATCATGGGATTGTCTTACTTGTAATCTATGTGGATGACTTGATTGTCACAAGAGATCATGTTACAGATGTGATGCATGTCAAGAAAGCATTGAGTGGGCAGTTTGACATGAAAGACGGGTGAATTGAGATACTTTCTTGGAATTGAAGTGATCAAAGACCATGCAGGTACATGGTTAGTGCAATGCCAATATGCATTGGATATGTTGGCAAAATATGGGATGACAGGGTGTAAGCCAATGAGTACACCTTTGGAGCAGAATGTAAAGCTGCAGGCTGATTTTGGTGAAGAGTTGGATGATCCATCTATGTATAGAAAGATGGTTGGAAGCCTTATTTACATGACTATAACACGCTCAGATCTCAGTTACGCTATGGGGCTAGTAAGCCAATTTATGCAGAGCCCCAGAAAACCTCATTTGGATGCAATGAGACGCATTATGCGATATGTAAAGACCACTGCACATTATGGTCTTCTCTATGAGCATGGTAAAGGCTTGGATATACATGGCTACACAGACGCAGTTTGGGCAGGTAGCTCATATGACAGGTGGTCTACCACCCACATGGAAAACATGGGATCCTTTATGGTGTCTCTCAACGGAAGATTTGGGGAGCGTATGCCGATTACTCCCCAAGACTTGGATAGTTGGGGGCCCGTGTGGAGACAAGTCAATGATGCTTTTGAGGCAGAACTACCTAAAGAGTGGGAAGATTTGAAAGGTATGAAGTTCCTTATTTGGGATGGAAACCACACTACAAGACATGGATGAAAAGAGTGAAAGATGATTAGTATTGGAACACGTACCTCTCTTTTGAGTTTGTAGTTTCAAGTGAACCTAAACATTGTGTTTATTTTTATGTTAAGCATGGTTTGATCGAATTGATTTATCATGTGTGGGTTTGATGTATCTTTCTCAATTATGAGAAAAAAAGGAAGGAGAGCTCTTGCTAACTCTAGATTCTACAAACATGTGGGTTTCTTTCTATTCTTGTATGTATGCTATTTGGTTCTTTCTATTCTTTTATAGTAGATGATGCTATTTGACTTGGTTATTCTTTTATTTTTAGAATCACAAGAAGTCATGTGAAACCAACTCTTGCCCATGAGATATACATGTGTCAGAAGTTTGGGATAGCTAACAAAGAGAGCATTCTTGGGTACATGACACCCAAGCAATGATGTTGGGTAGAGATTGAGTATGAGATTGAGACAAGGGCTAATTGTGCGGTGCATCCATGGGATAATTCGCCTTGTGGCCTCATCTCTCAATTGGTGTGGAAGGTAATTCTTCTCTCTATTCTCTTTCAATAAGTATCGAGTTATTCTGGCTTTATAAACATTCATTAAATATCACTATGTAGGAGGACCTTAGTCTTACTCTTTTAAAAGAAGAGGCTCGCCTAAAGCTATTGGGAAAGGTTGGAGCTAACTTGGTGGTGGCCATAGATTCGGCATCTAAAAAGGAACAAGAAAAGTTGAAAGATAAAGGTTGGAAATACCTTGCCATTGCAAATCCCACCAATGGTGATTGAGGAATTCTTTTCCTTGTTATATGAGCTCAAATGGGATGATAAAAGCATGATGCGAATTACAAAAGTCAAGCTCTATTGCTTGTGCACATCAAAGGTAGCACCAAAGAGGTATCTACTCATTCAATTCCTCGTAGCTAGTAAATAGATTATATTATTCCTAAACTATTCAAGTAGTACCATTTATCCTCTTTGTTTTAAAGCATGCGGATAATTACATGTGAAGATCTAAAATTTTCAATGTGATCTTTTTAGCTTGAGCTTGATTATGGTCTTGTGACGTGTTCAAGTGAATTAATTGCATTTACTCTCTTTGAGTTTTGATACATAGGAAAAAGGAAATTCTCCTCTCTTTGAGCTTGACAAAGGCAAAGGATCCACAAGCAACACATTTTGTTGACTATAAGAAATTCAGAGACTACTGGAGAAAGGAAGCATATTGGGCACACATTTATGGTGAGTGTTGCCTTCTGTTATGGCTCACCCTAACCCTCCTTGAAACACATCCAATAAGCGATTATCTGGTGAACCACAACTATCATGAAGATCTTTCCAATGGCCAAGCTCGTAACCCTTAAGGTCTCCAATCTCTACAACTCCTTGAGAAGCAATTCCACCATGCTGCCTCCCACGAGTGTTGTCACATCGCCGCATTGCACTACGTGTACTTGTCCCCCCTCTAACCTCACATCACTCACACACACTCACTAGCATGCATTAGAGAGAGAGATTAGCAAGAGCAAGACTCAATTACACAATGGGAGAATATCTTATATTATGAGAGAAATTCACTTATATACATGGCCATAAGTGTTCACACTCACTTAAATTGTTTCCAGCTGGGCACTTTAGGCTCATAGGAGGCCTAATGCTATTACAATGACTACTCTTATAATATATCCATGAAGTACATCACTTGGGACTTCATCCTACATGCTACCACATGCTCTTAAGCCTTAAGTATTCCATTAGACCATTACGGGTGCCCATCCAAGCTGTAGCTTTGGATACCATTACTTCATATCTTGAATGTATGACCCTTTGGTGTATCTACCTTAACTCCTTGATGTAAGATAATGGCGGTAGCTCTTGTTAACCCTAAGAATGGGTTAACATTACCTGCTTCCTGATGTCAATCGTGTCCTCATGATCGCGTTGAAGACCTTTGTGTGGGGAGAATGGACAAGCTTTGTCGATGGCTTGATGTTGATTGACGTGCAATGGTTGTTGTTCCTCCGGAAGGAATGAGAAAGGTTAGTTAGTAAATTAAAAGGTTAGTGGTTTATTGGGAATTCCTAACGAGGTGGGGGGTTTGGTTTCGCGAGTGATTGCGTGTTAACACATATCACTCACTTTTTTTTGGCATAATGGGCATTTTATTTTTTAAATAAGTACTCATGCTTCATGCTTCCAGGCGACTAATGTGTTGTGAGTAATGTGAAGGAAAGGTACGCCGTATTGTACAGGACGTATGGTCTCCTCCAGCAACTTGAGCCAGAGGCCCATAGTGTGAATTGGACGGATGTGGTGAATATGGTAAACCTCTACATTTTCCACCCATAAATTAGTTTTTTCCTCACTTGTCATTTCTAAGTTTTTGCCCCTTGAATATTCTTTTACAGAGGGACCAGTGCCAAACCCTGAGGACAACACTAATGATTAAGAGCTATGTATAGGAGTCGGGCCTCAGTGGTGGCCTACTTCTTTTTGTCGACTCTATGCCTATTTTTGTGTACTTTTTGTAGGCTCTATTATGAGCTATGTAATTTTTGTTACTTAATAGAAATTGGCATTTCATGACTTTTGAGTAGAGAACATGGATGCAATTTGTAACAGTGGTATACAGGTACACCTAGTTGTAGGATTGCACATGGGTGTACCAATATTGAAAAAAACTGCATCCGTTCAATATAACTATCAAAATCATAGTCGCAAAGTGCATCATTATCAAAATACGTGTAGTAATAATTGTCGTTGTTGTTAGCATCAAAATCAACATCCCAAAAAGCGTTGAAATACTGGTCAAAAAATAACTTTACTTTCGACGGTTATATCGACGAGACGAACATTTTGATGTGGATATCAACGGACTTATATCGACGCTTTTTGGATGCGCATATCGACACTTTTGGGGATTTTGTATATGTTCAAAACCATCGAAAAAAATGTCAAAAATTATCCCACCTATAATAGTGACATGCACGCCTTGAAGAGGTAAGCAAGAACATATGGCGCTCTTATCTCTACTTCTTAGCTTCCTTTTGCTCGCTGTATAGCAGTAGCCGGATTCTCTCAGCTCTCATGAAGACCAAAAATGCACAAAAGCTCTCGTATGTGTGTGAAACATACTCCAAAATGCACAAAAGCTATGATTAGTAGATCAAGTGAGAGAGTTGAAAGTGTATTGGATTGTTGTAAAAAAGACTATGCACGGGTTTCTGTCAAATACTATCATATCCAATGTGATATTTAAAGGCATATTTTGTGACTTTAAAAGTCACAGATTGTGAAGCCTTTAAAGGTCACTCTAAATGCTAAGTTTTAAAAATTCAACATCTCATTGCGGCACTATTATGATGATAGTTTTGACCATATGAGTGACGTCTTACGATGGGTTTTATACATCACTCCTAGTGCCACAAAAATATGCATATTAGCGATGTGTAGGGGGGGTCTACTCTTGTAGTGTAATTAAGCCATTGTAGTATTAAACATAACTTGGCCAACCATTGAGAGCTGAGAGTTAATGAGAGTTGAGAGTTGAGAGAGAGTTAAGAGTTGAGAGTTGCGAGTTGCGAGTTGAGAGAGAGTTAAGAGTTGAGAGTTGAGAGTTGCGAGTTGCAAGTGTATGTGATTGTTGTTAAAAAGACTATGCACGGGTTTTTGTGTTGAATACTAAAATATTCACTGCAACTTTTAAAGTCACAACAAGTTAATTCCAAAGTCACAATGTGTGACTTTTAAAGTCATAAAGTGTGACTTTTAAAGTCATAAAGTGTGACTTTAAATGTCACAATCTATGACCTTTAAAATCATTATTTTGGGACTTAAAAAGTCATATTTTGTGACGCTTTTGAAGGGACACTTTGTAACTTTAAAAATCATACTTTTTGACTGTCCAAAATTACACTTTGTAACTTTAAAAATCATAGAAATCGGAATACAACTACCTGCTTGATTTAGTCATTTCCATGGATCAACTCAGCGGCAACGTTCCATCGTCACTAGGTACTCTCAGTGGCATGATGTTCCTAAATCTCTCAAGAAATCATTTATACTAAATCCAAACATGTTAATGTTTATATTCAAAATGTGTAGTCTGTCAACAAAAACCCTATGGATAAAACATGTTAATGTTTATATTCATAATGTGTGGTGTGTCATCAAAAAAAACCCTGTTTATATTCAAAATGTGCGGTCTATCAACAAAAACCCTATGGATAAAACATGTTAATGTTTATATTCATAATGTGTGACGTGTCATCAAAAAACCCTATGGATAGAGCAATATCTATCTATTACATATTAACCGTGGTGGACAACCAAGGCACAAGGAGAGGAGAGAAAAAAGAAATCCTGGATTTCTAAAAAATAAGAGGAAAAAATTTCTTCGATTGACCCTTTGTATTCCGGCTTCCATTCTTGTGCTTCGCTTCTTAATGTCTTTTACATACTGCAGCAACGTGTGGGTTGAGTACTAGTATATATGATACAAACACTATTGTGAATTGAGTGGGTAACTTGCAAGAGGGCCCAAAAACAAAAAGGCATCGTTTTACATTAAACATTAATTACAAAAAAATGATTATATATTCCTCTTCTTAGCCTTTTTTAAAAATAGCTACTGCTCTAAATAGAGTCCATTATGGTACTCTTACAATACATTAGATTTATTTGCTTTTTTAATCTTACGTACTGCTTATCTTTATATAGTTAATACATCGTCACTTCTCATTTGCAAAAAAAGCATTGAAAAACACACTTTAGCCCTACTACACAATTTTTGTATTTTTCATAACATGTCACATTGAACCATGTTGTCATCACCTTAATGATCTTACACATTAAAAAACACACTTTAGCACAACTATATTTTTTTAGTTTTTTTCAAAACATGTTGCATTGAGCCATGTTGTCACCACTTTAATGATCTTCCACATGCATAAAGTAAATAGAAATTCATTAAAAACCTCATAGATCCTTTCACATAACAAGATATGTGATAACAAGAATGAAAGTCACAAAAATTAAGAAAGTATAAGAGGATCTTGCGTTATATGTGCTACCAACCAAATGAGGGCTTTTTACACATTACGCTTTCTACATAGCTTATAGTATTATGCTTACAACATTGTGGCCTTCTAGGTCTAAATGAAGTCTGGTTAACATGCACATTCCATAGAGTCTTCCATTATTACATTTTGTTTCCTCAATTGAGTGTGTTTCAATATCTAGTTAACATGAACATTCCATTGACTCGAATTCATTATTACATTTTGTTTCCTTAATTATGTATGTTTCAATAGAATCCATCATCACTACCATATTTACCTCATTTGAAAGAAATATCATTAGAAATTGTTATTTTATTCTTTCTCATGGACCTCTATCAACATAATGTAAGCAAGAGAAAAAGGGGAAGCAACTTAACCATGATGCACAAGGGGATTTATAATAGAGGTATACATTTATAAAAAAGTGCCATGTATCTCCAATGGGGATAACCTTCGCAATGTGGGATGACCACCCACATTAATAGAGGTATATGTTTATAAAAAAGAGCCATGTATCTCCATTGGCAACAACCTTCCCGATGTGGGCACCCCTCCAACGTGGCCTTTTAAGCTTGAAACATAACATTGCTATATAAAAATTACCAGAGCTAGCCTCCCACTAGGCATTGTATCACTATACAAGAGCATGCATGCATAACTGCGCTCACAGCTGTGCTGCAACAAAGGAAATTTGGAGTGGCTAGGGCCGTGCATATAGTCGCATGCATAGCTGTGCTACACGTTGCACAAATAAAATGCAGGGGATAGAATGGGAGAGAAATAGATCTACTTCTCCCTCCCCCATTTTGTCCCCCCCCCCTTTTAAAAAAACAAAAACTAACACTTGCATGAAAAATAGAACATTTATAGTATGTTTTAAAAAAAAATTGTGTAATTCAACAAAGTAATGTAACTTGGTTGAGTTACGTTTAAAAAAATATTTTTTTCCCAAAAAAATTTAAATAAAAGAAATTTGATTTTTTTCTTTGTAATGTCCTTGGTGCATGCTAGATGTACATGAATGCCATGGGTTATGTAAGTAACTTGGTCGAGTTACATATCGGGCATCCATGTAGATAACTCATATATTGATTGAGTTCCATGGTGGATGTCCACCACGTAACTCGATCGAGATACGTGGAACCTACATGGATGTCCACCACGTAACTCGATCGAGATACGTGGTACCTACATGGATGTCCATCCATAACTCGTTCGAGTTACATGGATGTCCATCTCCTACCTTGATTGAATATACATGGAGCTCATGCTTGTGAAGGTTTATGCCTCTAAGGCTCACACCCCAAGAGCCACACTAAGGAGGCTGAGAGGTGAAGGCACAACCCAACTTATCAACACTTGATAAGTAGAGATATGAGGGGATCAACCAACGATTCACTATGGATCATGAAGCATGAGTAACACACCTCAGGGGAAACACTTAGGAGGCTGGGAGATATGAAGCTCACAAAAAATTATAAGTCCAAGAACCAAGAACTCACAACTTGGAGGCAACTCGAGAGGCGTGACGCTCATGATCGTTGAAGAGACATGCGTGAAGCTAGGTAGGACCCTAAAATAGATCAACTATCAGATGCTAGTGTGAAGTAAATGAGGGAATTAAATGCACAAACATGATACCATATAAGATTCCTTCACTTGAATGCAATAAGATAAAGTGCCAACCATAAGAAACTAATGCATATGTGTAGTAATAACCTACCAACTTGTACTGTAATTAATTAAAACTCACTGCTAGTGGGTGGGTGAGTCTCATCTACTCCCACCACCCCTAATTCTTGCAGGAGGTTAATAATTGATTCCTCACACCAACTAGTGACTCAACATTTTTGATAGTTGTGTGGTGCAGAAGATAACTGTCAACCTATCCACTCCCATAGATCCTAGAGTGTGAGTGGGTGAGTCTCATCTACTCCCACTCCAAATTCTGACATACATCTGTAGCACTAGATTCCCTTGGATACTCACAAGCTTCCACACAACAATTGTTTACCACACACCACAAGTACTTTAAGCAACAATTCCACTGTAAATCATAAAATTGTGTTCTTTGAAAGAAGGTTCTTTTACATCACATGTGCATGTGTCCCACAAGCAGAATTAAGCAAGAATTTGGTTTATATTTGAGGAAATTAGGGAGTGCAAGTCCACATGGGAGGAAGACTCTGATTCTCAACCACCTCTAGTGAAGAGTCTGAAACTCATACCAAAATGAGACTACCGTATAAGCATTGAAGATTGAAACTACCACAAAAAATGATAACTGAAAGTGAAACAGAACCAAAAGAGGAAGCTTCTCAACAAGGCAAGAGATCATTGAGAAAATAGAAGAAAAGAAAATATTATATGGCAAACAGACACTTGAGTCTAAATGAAAGAACCATGGTTCAATGGCTACAATATGTTGGGGTAGTAGATGTTCACCGAAAGTTTACAGACAATTGGGGGGAACAGTTACAAAAATTCATGTATTGTAGACCACCCCAAATTGATATAACCCAAGTGAAAGTCCCTGATAAACCAAAACTTAGTCATTTGGCTCAAAGAAAAAGAAACTATGAGCTAGCATAGAGCAGGAGGCTAAGGATGCAACAGCTAAGGCAAAGGAAGAAAAGGAACCCAAACCTAAGTTGTATCTAGCACCTAAACATTATAAGTCTTACATGGTTGGGGATCGCAAGTTAGCATTTTAAAAATCCAAACGTGATTGTGAGGATGGAGAAGTCTAACTTGTCTTATACGGTTGGGGATCGCAAGTTAGCATTAAAAAAATTCAAAAGTGATAGTGAGGATGGAGAAGTCTATGATGGACATGCGAAAGTCAACGAAGTAGATTTGGCTAAACATTGGGAGGGCCCTAAACCAATTTATAACAAAAGACTTGGTTGAACCTTGGAAAGACCCTAGACCAGTCTTTATAGCAAAATACCTCACCCAAATTCAGGAAGCAGAACCCATGGCTCCCCTCAAGGAATATAAGGATTTCTTTACTTGGACACTAGGCAAGTGCTCCTTCCTTCTTGATGAATGAATGCAAAAATCATCTAAGAAAAGCTTCCAATAACTTCCTTAGAAAATATTTAAATGTGTTCATGAGTCTCTGAAATGTGGTTGGTGCATTGGTTAGGCCAAATGGCATAACACGGTAGGGATACACCATCTTCAATGACAAAAGCAATTTTAGCTTAAGTCTCAGGTGTAATAGAGATCTAATTATAGCTCGAGTAACCATCTGAAAAGCTATAGGCCTTCTTTCCTATGACTCATTTAAGCACATATTCTGAATATTGTAAGAGTTCACTTTCTTGAGATCAACATACACTCAAAGTTTTCTATTTTTCTTGGACACAATTACAATGGGTGAAACCTAGCCATAGTATTCAATCTCATAGATGAATCTCCAATGAGTTTGTCAATCTCTTCTTTCACAATTTTGGCATATGTAGGATTCATTGGATAAGGCTATTGTTTGGTCTAGCATTGGGCACCATAGGTATGGTATGTTGTACCATGCCTATGAGTGGTCTCTCTTGTGGGATCCGATGCTAACATTAATTTTCGAGCAGATCTGAGGGGGAAACGGTAGCTCTCAGTGTCTCGACAATTCACATGATAGCATAAGAGAGGTCTCCAATGCAAATCCGTTGTTGCTAGTGATAATTTTCAGGCAGATCTGGGCAATACGGGCAGTTCTCAATGGCATCGGCAGCTTAGGTGTAGTTTCGAGCCAAAGAGCAACATTATTGGGAGATTATATTACCTTTAGGATCTCTCTCTCATATGATATTTTGAATGAAGGACCTTGAGAGAGAGATAATATCTCTCTTAATATCCTTCATTCAAAATATCATGAGGAAGAAAGAAGAACCTTGAGAGAGATCTCAAGGTCCATTCAAAATGTCATGAGAAAGAAAGATCCTAAAGGTAATATCATGCGAGAGGAAGAAGGACCTTGAGAGAGAGATTGATCTCTCTCTCAAGTCCAAGCATGAGAGATTGGCCAGATCTATCTCCATGTTCTATGTTTGGAAGGTTTCCTCAATCTCTCAATCAACAATTTAGTTTTTGTCTTCTCGAGAGCTACTCTCAATTGCACAAACAACAACCACCTCATTCCACGTACTAAATTCAATTGTTTGCCCTAAAACACACATAAATTTATGCTTATCCAAAGTATCCACAAATAAGCCGCTCTCTGATCACATTCCATAGACATGTTGACATTCCCTTAGCCTCTCCAAGAAAAAATTATTTCTAAAGTAATGTTGTCTGGTGGGTTGGGGAAATGATGGTTGACAAAAAGTGAAGAGTTTTTCTATTTGCTAGATAGGTAATGAACATATGAGAGATGGTTTTAGTCTTCACTCTACATCTAGGGCACCTGCCCATCACCTATGCCAATCCTTTGAGCTTTCTTTTATGTCCAGAGGGCCCTGTGGAGAATCAACTGAGATTTTGGGGCAAATGATGTTAGACCAAATGTTGGTAAATCCAAACTTCCATTGCCTTCTATCCTTTGAGCTTTCTTTTATGTCCAGAGGGCCTTGTGGAGAATCAACTGAGATTTTGGGGCAAATAATGTTAGACCAAATGTTGGTAAATCCAAACTTCCATTGCCTTCTATCCTTAGAAAGGTTCCATAGTTGAGCTTAACATGTAGAGAGAGATCCACAACTTTTTATAAGGGAAATGTAAGGGAAATGAGAAAGGCACATCCACTTCCCTCCATCTTTCCTTGATATTCAGTCTTCACATCCCTTATCATTCATATCTATCCAATTTACATCACATCTCATCGCCTCTATTCTCATTCATATTCATCACATTCACTCCACATATATTCTTCCACATACATCCACATCCATTCTTCACATACATCCACATCCATCCTTTCACATACATCCACATCCATTCTTTCACATACATCCACTTCCATCCCATATCATTCATTTACAACCTGATTCACATGACATCTCACATAAACTCCTTTGTATGGCTAACCATTTCTCAATTTTAACATTCAATTTATGACTTGAATTAATCCAATTTGAATTCTAATATCTCTAATCTACTCCATTTTCCAAAAATCAAGAGAGAAAACAATGAAAAGAGTTTAATCAATCATTTAATTAAACTTTCTAGGATTAAGAAGGGCTGAATTGTAAAGAAGAGAAGGGGGTGGCCTTTCCATCAAGGCATAGCATCATATTTTAATTCAAACATTTACAAAGCATAAATTTTAAGAAAACCATAGATTTAAAAACATTTACAAAGCATAAATTTTAAGAAAACCATAGATTTAAAAAATTCACAATAAGTAAGAATTAAGCTTACATGGAGGTTGTAATCTTTCCTTTGGCTTGAGGGATTGAGGGTTCTACTCTTGTTTGCAGCAAGAGTGGCCACCAATTCTTTTGGAGAGGATTTAGTCAAAAACAATTGAATTATCAAGTGAATTCAATGTATTTGACTCTGGGGAGGAGTAGAGTAACAGTGCATAAACACTATTAACCTTTTACAAGGGGGGAGGCTTCTATTTATAGGAAAAAGTGAGCCTCTAACCAAGCAAACTGATTGTAGAATTTTCCAGATCAGTTTGGTCACTTTTTGACCATTTTTAGGTCAGTTTAGCTTACTTTTTGGATCTAGTTGAAACAGAAGAGAGGAGAGATGAAAATATCTCATTATTTGTGAGTTTAAAACTCATCCACACATGTGAAATAGGCACCTCCTTCATGAGGGGAATTCCCCACACTGAAAAATGCATTATTTCCTATAAATATCTCTTCTTTTTTAACTAATAAACCTTGTCCTTAGTCAACTCTTCATCTTATGTGAGTATTTACTCATTTTTGGGAGATTTTCTTTTATTCTTCAATTTATCTCCTCCCTACATTTGGATTTATCTTATTGGTTCATAGGAACCTTAATCCAAAATTTTTAGAAAATCTGGACCCTCAGGCTAAGGTCCTTTTTACTACTTATTTTCAATTTATTCCAATTGCACACTGGAAAATTCTTTTTGAATTTCTGTTTCAGGGGAAATCATTTTAATAAGAAGGGATATTTTTCCATCCAAAAATATCTAGAAACTGAATTACCTCTCTCTAGAATATTTCTCTCTCTAGGCCAAAACAGATAGACACAAGATCTGTTATTATTCTGAAAAGGGGATTGATTACAGGGGGAGAAACTAGACATCTTGAGGGGTTGGGAGAGGAATCTTACATCCTACCCCACTTAAAAAATGGGAGATGTCCTCATCTCGCAGGTGGAGTATGATCTCTTTCATCTTCTTCTTCTTCTTCAATCACTTCTAGCGTTACTGCCTTGGAAGTGGACGGCCGATTTGGGAACAACTCTCTTTGATTTCCCCTATTCTGAGGCAAAGGTCTTGCATTACTTTGGTTTGAAACTGCGGGTTGGTTAGAGGGTCTACCTCTGGGATTTCCCTGATTTTGGCGGATAGAAGCCTGATTACTCTAGAAGGAAGGAGCTAGAGTCTGGAATCTTGATCCCTGATTTCCCTACCCTGAAAACCTTGATCCAAAAGGAGTTGGACAATCCATACTACGATGTCCAAATCCTTGACAGTTATAGCATTTCACTCCCTTGTTCAAGGGTGGAACTTCTGAAGTTGAATTCTAGGGGATTGAGTTTCGGGAAAAGGACATTTCTTCCATTCTGGAACTTCCCATATCCAGGGCTTTGACCCTGATATCTCTTAGGCGGTGGAAGGTTGGAATCACCTTCTAGAACTAAAAACCTTTTGAAAGGTGATGGTACTGATTTTGGTGGGACCTTGACATCAAAGGCCTTGGAGAAATCCTTCGCCATCCGCACTACTTCGGCCATGGAAACTGGCTTGGCGTTCTTCACCAAAATATTCAAAGGTTCATTCAGTCCCCGAATGAACCTGGCCATTAGCTGTTCTTCATTCAGCGGTGGTGAGTATTTGAGGAGGAGAGCGAACGCTTGGTGATATACTTCAATAGTTCTACTCCACTAGGTTATCTCTAAGCATTTGTTCATCTTTGTTTCCAAAAAGCCAGGAGGACAGAACCTCGTCCTTAGGTGAATTTTGAGATCATTCCATGTCTGGGTATTCCGATCTAGATGGTTTGTCTCGCAGTGGTTTCTCCCTGCCACTCTGGCTGTTTCTACTATCTTCAGCCTTGCAAGAGCCATTTTGCTCTTCTCATTGTACCCGGTCGGTGACATCAAAGTACTCTTCCATTGCTTCGATCCACTTCTCCACAGCCTCGCCAAGTTTTTCCCTTCACCCTTGAAAGGCCCAGGCTGCGAACTATGAAGAGTTTTATGAACATCCAAGTCGAGCTCTTCCTCTTCGAGTTGGGGGATTATCATTTCTACCATGACGACCTTGATCCATGTTCCTATCAATACGAAAAATCTTGTTAAGTCCCTTTATTTATGATTCAAATCTGATTTTTGATTCATCTGATTCTGGGGTTCTTTAGATAGGTCGGCTCCCCATAGAATCGTGGGATAAAGATACTCGCATTATCAGATAACAATTAATTCAGAACATATCATTCATATCTTTAACACAATAATGGTCTATTAGACCGCAATTTTCATTTGAACAATCCTCCACCACGAGGGATTTCAATTTTATAGATTTTTAATTTATCATCCCTTAACTTGATCCACTGGGTCGAGAGTTAACAGTAGCAATCTATCAGCATAATCCACTAATCTCATGGTGATTTGCTGAAGTCATTATCGTCATTCCAGTTGTTACAAACATCAACACAGGGACTCGTCCCATTCATCCTCATTGTGGTTTTGCTCAGTTTATCACTTTTCAACCAAAAATTTAGGAATCATCATTTTTCAATCAGAATCCAATTCAACTCATCAGTTCTCAACCAAAATTTTAAAATCATATCAACCACATTCGAATTCATCATCTGGATAGCATTTTAGCTTATAATTTCAAGATCTTAGATTTACTCGTATATACTACCAGTAAAGAGCTGCAGTTTACCCTCGGTATATATGGGTAGTCACGGTCCTTGGAACTATAAGGTAAATACCATCATGTCTAGGCCTCAAGCAAGTCAGGGATTCCATACAATTGCAGTACTTCCATCTGAAGACCCAATTATCAATTCAAGAATTTCATTCTGAATATCAATTTGTATAATTTTTACCCCACAATTCCAACCTTTTACTCTACTACTTCATAAATTTATGACATTTTTAGCTTCTCGATTGATCCACTTTAGCCAAATTGCTCTGATACCAGCTGTGAGATCCATGTCCCCACCGTGCAACGAATTCAAGGGTGCTAACAGTGGGAGTAGCACTTCTTGCGTGGGCCAGGGTCCCACACTCGGGGCCTCACCCACGGATATCCGGACAAGAGACTGATCCTCAAATCAAGCTTTCCCTTAAAGTCTTAATGCTTAATTAAGAGAAAGTTAATCTTCATGCTTATTTGTAATGCTTTCTTTAAGTAAATCTCTCTCTCTAAAAGAATAGCCATCTTTATGGCTAAATCCCTTGAAAAAGGATGCTTCTCAATGATAGTCTCTTAATTCAAAGCTAAACACTAGGCTTGATAAGCTAGAGATTAAGAAAATGGTAATTTTATGATTTTGTGTTACCAAAATAATGGTTATTTCTTTTAGATTATTTATAAGTAGTTAAAAACTACTTTGATTGATTCTAAATGAGAAATAGATTATCCTATCAATTTGGAAAAAGAGAAATAATGGAATTAGCTTAATCTAGTGAGATAATCATAATTAAGTTTATGATTATGGTTAAAATTATGATTTAAATTTATAATTTGATTTTAAGCATAAAAGAGGAACTACTGTCATATTTCCATTACTAGTTTTTATTCTTTAGAAAAATCTAAAAATTATCAGTAATAGCCAACGAAGCTATGGTAAAATTTTTAGAAAATAATACATATCTTATTTTTATGCATAATGCTAAAAAAAGGACTTCCTACCATATTCTAGGATTGGACATTCTATGCAAAAAGAATGATTTTCATCATATTCATGAGAAATAATTTTTTTATAATTATGCTTAATTAATTAATTAAGAGAAAAGAGTAATTTTTTGTAAAATTATTTTTATGCAAAAAGAGGAATTCCCATGATATTTAAGATCCAAGTAATTAAATGGAAAAAGAGGAATTTTTGGTAAATGTATTTTATGCAAAAAGAGAAATTTCCATGATAATTGAGATCCTAGAAATTAAATGGTAAAAGAGAAATTTTGGCATAATTCAAATTATGAGTATTTATCAAAAGTGAAATTTTGAGCATTATTAATTTTACTGGAAAATATGGGTAGAATTGATTTTTGTAAATCCCATGAATCTTTTACTCAAAAAGAAGAATATTGAATATATTTTACTTGAGAAATTTGAGAAAGAATATGAAAATATCCATCGAGAAAAAGTATCTTTAACTAGGCCAAGCAATTGGCAGAAACTTAAAAAAGTCCCATCGGTATCGAAAGTAGAAAACAGTACTAAACGTGGATGTGATAAGATGTGATGTAGAGCCGAATGAATGTAAATGAATGTGACGGGATGTAAATGGATGCGATGTGATTAGATGAGATGTGAATGTGATAAGAGGAGATGTAAACGTGATGTGATAAGATGTGAATGTGATGTGATAAGATGTGAATGTGATGTGAGGAGATGTGAGTGGATGTAATGAGATGTCGATAAGATGTGATGTGATGTAAATGGATGTGGATGTGAATGCGATGTGATAAGATGTGAATGTGATGTGAGGAGATGTGAGTGGATGTGATGAGATGTGGATAAGATGTGATGCGATGTAAATGGATGTGGATGTGAATGTGATGTGATAAGATGTGAATGTGATGTGAGGAGATGTGAGTGGATGTGATGAGATGTGGATAAGATGTGATGCGATGTAAATGGATGTGGATGTGAATGTGATGTGATAAGATGTGAATGTGATGTGAGGAGATATGAATGGATGTAATGAGATGTGGATGAGATGTGATGCGATGTAAATGGATGTGGATGTGAATGTGATGAGGTGTGATTGAGATGTGATGATATGTGAATGGGTGTGATGTGATGTAAATGGTTGAGAATGAGATGTGAAGTGATAGATGTGCATGTGAATGAATGGATGGATGTGGATAGATGTGAATGTGAATGAATGGATGGATCTGGATAGATGTACATGTGAATGAATGGATGGATCTGGATAGATGTGCATGTAAATGGATGGATGAATGTGGATAGATGTGCATGTGAATGGATGGATGGATATGGATAGATGTGAATGTGAATGAATGGATGGATGTGGATGAATGTGATGAGATGTGAATGGATAAGATGAGATATGGATAGATGTGGATGTGATGTAATGTGGATGGAATAAATGTGATGTGATATAGATGGAATGAATGTGATGTGATAAGGATAGATGTGGATGGAATGTATGTGATGTGATGTGGATGCAATGAATGTGATGGATGTGAATGGGTGTGATGAGATATGAATGAATGTGATGAAATGTGAGTGGATGTGATAAGATGTGAATGGATGCAATGAGATGTGAATGGATGTAAATGTGATGTGATGAAATGTGAATGGATGCGATGAGATGTGAATGGATGTGAATGTGATATGATGATATCTGAATGGATGCAATGTAATGTGAATGGATAGATGTGATGTGATGTGATGTGAATGTGATATGATGATATTTGAATGGATGCGATGTAATGTGAATGGATAGATGTGATGTGGATCTAGGTAGATGTGAATTGATGAGATGTGATGTGAATGGATATGATGTGATGTGATGTGATGTGGCGGGGTAGATGCAAATGGATGTGATGTGATGTGGCGGGGTAGATGCGAATGGATGAGATGTGATGTGAATGGATGTGATGTGATGTGGTGTGGATATGGGTAGATGTGAATGGATAAGATGTGATTCGGGGCTAGCCATAACGTGTTATCTTTGGAGATGTGCACCTCATTAGGCCATCCACCCCCGCAACAACCATTATCGTGGTAAATAATTCCCAATTAATGATCGTCGATTATTTTAAAGTTAAATTTTATATTGGAACTAAACCTGCATCTTGCAATTTTTATGTGACTCTTGCATATGTGCAATGAAATAGAGAATCGTCCTTGGGAGGGAATGGACTGACTATAGCCCACTCATTCTTTAGTCAATTGGCAAAAAAAAAACTGCACTTAGGCTTCCCCATGGAATGGTTACCGTACCCTTGGTGAAAGAGGGCACCCCACACCTTTCAACATCCCAAGCATCATCCTCCACTTAGGGCATCACCTCAGGTAACCCCTAACACTCAACACTCTTGTCAACTCTCACCACATTGATCACTCCCTCAAACCATTATGGAGATCCAAAACCTTGTTAGCAAAGATGAAGACTAGCCCCCACCACAACAACCCTTCAGGGAGGTACGTTGGCTAGCCAAGGAAAGTACAATACTTAAGCAAAGACCTAGCAGTCACCATTTAGCCAGAATCTACTTATCAGCAGAATTCTGCCAAGTGGGAGCCCCATGCAACAAAATTTTTCCCAACCCCCGAGCCCCATTGGGTCCCCGTCAAGATGTTAGAAGCTCAAGGCTTCTACGATGAAAACCCTTCCATTTGGGTCTCAAAAAACCTCGTAGACCGCATCCCAATCTCCAAAGTTAGAGTTAGGCGGTAGCCTTGAACGCCAGTTCGAGCTTAGCATCCCTAACATTTTGTTAGGTCCCAACCAAGCCATTACAAGCAGAAGGCTTCTACGAAGGGAACCACTGAATTTGGGTTCCAAAGTCAAGCAAACCTACACCATGCTATCAATCTTCAAACCAAAGATGACTAAAAGCCATGCCTCTAATGCCAACCCCAAAGTGGTTTTCACCTCAACTCACATGCCGACACCACCTTCAAAGAAGTCAGACAAAGTCTGAGGATGCCAACAAGAAGAAAGCGGCAGCACCTTGCCCATTGTGCATTCGACTCGGTATAATATCCCGACAGTGTCCTCTCGATGGCTATGAAAATATATCACATCTCGACACATATCTAATACATCGGGCCTTACCTATCCCTGCTCCCAACCATGGTGCCAAACCCCAAAGGATGTCATGCATGCACTTCTATGGCACCACCAAACATCAAGGCTCAAAAAGAACACCACGACCCCATGCCATGCCGCAACACCAATTCACTGTCTAAAACTAGAAAGACAAAGCTCAATCACGAGTGCCAGCAAAGCTGACAGTAGTGACATCAAGGCTTTCATTGTTGGGTAGGTAAGCGACTTCACTCAATGAGGACACACGGTAACATGAAACCTTAAAACCTTGTTATGCATATGTAATGTAGCTCTTCCTATTAAGTGTACATACACAATACCCGTGAATGATTAAAAACTTGAAACCCAAAACAAAACAAAAAATGATAGTAAAAAAATTTTTAAAAACACGCACATGCGCATAGCACATACGTAGCACATGTATTTGTTACTTTCTTGATGATTAGAAGGGAAAGTCTATATGTACTTTATTAGTTCAAAGAATCCAAGAGCACTAGGACTTTATCATAATTTGTTTTATGTCGTTGGCTCTAGCCCAAGTGATATTCACCCTAGCCTCTCCGTAGAGGTTGTGGGTTTGAATCTACCCAAGACATGTCTTTCAATACTTTTAACTACAATGCAAAACTTGCAAGCTAAACGCGCACACACACACACACACAAAATTGCTAACCCCTATGATTTCTTATAGAAACACAATGTTTCATTTTGACCCATTGAACCATGCTCAATTTTGATGGGTGTGAACTTTGTGTTATGTTTTTTTCTCTTTTTCAAAGGTTGTGTCAATGGATCTCAAATTTATCTTATGCTTAGGCGAGTGCTTAATGTTAAATGCCTTTTTTAGACTGGTTTGCATTTGTTATGATCTATGCAACCATGTAACTGTTAACCACTCTGTAGGTTAACATGGTTTTTACCCGCCCAACCTATGGTAAAGTGCTTTGCCATCTTACCTAATTAAACGGACACTTATCTGTTGTAAGCTGGCGCAAAGTTGAGAAAATGCATGATTTGAGATGGCTATGGAGTGTGTGTGAGTTGCAAGAGAGAGCTTGGGTGGATAAAAGATGAAAGAAACCATCATTAGAACATGATATCAACACTAATAGAAGTGATTAAGATATGAGTCAAAACTAATCAATACATCAAGTTTTTTTGCACTATGAGAATGAGCTTGATACATACATATGTAGCTCTCATAGAGCTTTCATCCACATGTTCTATGCACAGTTGTGCCATCCATGTGTTCATAAATGCTCACATGCCATGTGCACCCTTACACCTTCCCTGTGCCTACTTTTTCCGCATGGCATGTGACATGTGAATACCTAGGTAGCATGGTTTCTAGTTGAAGCCATCCTCTGTGAACCTAAGGAAATGATCTCCGTAGAATTGCACCTTCGGTGGGAGCTCCAAAGGTGCAATCCATGGGATGTGTATGTAGAGGTTATGAATGTTGAACTGTATAGTCCAGTTGATGTCCTCATGGGAGATCTGGAGAAAACGGGATTCCAAGATGTATTGAACGGAGGGGAGGTGGTCCATTTGGAGCCCATATCTTGGGAACCACGTTGAAACTCAAGCATACCATGCTCTAGTGCCTCAAGTAGAGCTCTCATGAGGACTCCAAGGCAAGCATCGGGTCAGTGAGGGCTCATCATGCTAAACCTGGGGTATCTGTGAGCGCTCATCGTGCTGATGCGGTGGAGGCAACTGGATATCTGAAAAAGTGTCCACCTACAGCAACTCTACCTAAATGATCGCATGTAGGGTGGATGGTCTGTTACGAAATCATGCGAGAGAACATGACCTCTCTTATGACATCCCTCTTGGGGCTCTTACCCATCATGTGAGACTCATACGAAGTAATGATGCTCCAAATCATGTCGGATGGAGCTCCATTCTCATGTAGGTGTTGTAGTCGTCGGGCCGAGGAACAATATCAAAAGCTTTGCAAAAGTCCACAAAGCAACAATAGATCCTCCGACGGCATGCTCTACCTTCCTCGATGATGGCTCTAAAGGTGAAGATACGGTCAAACATAAACTAGCTCCTCCAAAAGCATGCCTATCTCAGGGCCCTACATACCCGTCTCTCTGCAAAGGAACTGAGCTCTATCTCTAGCACCGATTCATATAGCTTGGCCAATGTGTGGCCAATCATGATCGTCCCGTAGTTATTGCAATCCAATTGATCTCCGGCTTTGAGGATCTGGGTGATGGTGTTAGTGGACTAGGAAGGTGGGAATCCCTCACACATGGTTCTATTGAACTTGTAGGATAGTAAGGGTGCAGCGTGCCATCGGCAATGAGTCCCTCGTGATCTAGTGCTCACCCACTACATAGTCTACGAATGGTCGTGAGTCCCATGCCCCATGGGACATGATGCCACAAGGGGACTTGTCAATGATGATGCCACAAGGAAACTTGGCAATGAAGCGAGATGTGCATATGGAGGAGGTGGTGGCTTATGTGTGAAGGATGGTGGCGAGCAGGGATGTAAGGGTGGCAAGGGGGACAAGAGGATCCACATCTTGGAGGTGGCGATAAATGTGGTCTGAGTAAACACCATCAAGCTCGTGATCAAAATTGATCTGGGTGTAGTGGATGCCTACCTTGTGAGTGTACTAACAAATAACACTTACAGCTGGAACACTAAATGTATAATCCATGTTCTAATGATAATCCAAATATACACGAGAACCCACATGCAGACAACTTGATAAAAAATTTCTTTTTCCTGCAGCCCATGACAGAAATTCTCATGGTATTTTACACATTTGTTGTATTTCTCAGTATCTTTTGTTGTATCAACCAAAACGTGGTACTCAAATTGAGAGCTGGGCATGTACCATTTCTTGACCCAACCAAGTACAAGTTAGTAGTGAGCCTTCCTCATGAGACTCAAATGTAGCTGCTTGTTCAATAAAGATATAAAAATGTAACTGATGCAGCAACTGTTTCGTACCACTGTACAAGAGCTTTATTACACGTATAGAACCAAATAAGAACCAGGTTAGGCCCCTGGTCTTACCAGTCAGGTATTGATCAGCAGGAAGTCCAAAACACCATAGGAACAAGAAGATACAAGAATCACTCTGACAAGCAATCCTAAGCCCATGCAAAGTGTCATTCTAGGCAGCTGGAGCTTGAGAGTTCCCAACAGTTGCATCACACACATTCCCTCGGCATAAAGGGCACACTCTGTAAAGCAAACAAGCAGAATAATATGGTTCAGTACCAAAAAACAAGATAGCACTAAAACGGTTCAGTACCTGTGAACTTCTTTCAACCACTTGTCCACACACGACATGTGGAACTCATGGTAGCATGGCAAGGTTCGAACACTGTCTCCCTCTCCATACTCTATAAGGCAGATGTAACACCTGTTTGGAAAAGGCAAGACTGACCCCATAAGCAATAAGCAAATATAAAAATTAAAAATATTCTTTGAATTGCAAATATTGGCTGCAATTTATATCATCTACCACTCCACTCCTAGCATGTTGACCCCTCAGTTTGTCCATAGCAAAATCAAGTTTTATAACTCCTAAATGAGTTATTAAAACTCTAAATGAGTTCTTAAGGCAAGTTAGTTGAATGCACGTACTTGTGACGGAAAGTTCCAATATTCTCAAAGTGTCCCCAAAAAGGTCCCCCCAAAAATTCAGTTTGGGGTTGAACCTGGCAGCCTAATGGACTGCAATATGTGTGTTTGGGGGCAGCCATGCTGCTGACGGAAAGACCAAATAAGGGATAATTGGACATGTCAGCCTGCTCTGCCCAGCATTTACGAAAGGAGTTCTCCTCATGGGCTATCAACATGCCCAGCCCCTGGCTCCACCGTACTGATATGTCCCCAATTCACCGTACCGATCTTGTCCTCTTGCTTTTAAGTGGTACCCCCTTTGGGCACCCACTTAGGGGCCAAGGTGGGGAGCCCCACTTAAGTGAGTGTGGGGGAGTGGGCATGGTCACCTACCCACACTCCTTGCAAACGTAGTGTAACTCCACTCTAATTTTTATAAAAAAAAGGCTCCCTCCTTCAAGCGTAGAGATCACCGCTTCCACCTTCTTACCTGAGAACCGGCGAACATCTCTTTAGGCTGCGCACGTATACGGATTCTGTGCGCCTTCATCACCCTGTGCTTCATTGCGTGCTGCCGGTTGAGCCAAATCAAAGGCGGCTGTTTATGCTACTGCAGGCTGCGCATGAACAACTACAGGCGGCTGCTTACTCCACGCTACCTTCTCCTGCAGGCTGCTCTTCCTACGCAAAGGCGGCTGCCATATTTTACTGTATGGCTGCGCTTACTTTACCAGGCGGTTGCTGAATCATCCACGCTGCTCCTCTGCAGGCGATTGGCCGCCACTCCACAGGCTGCGAATACCCACATAGGCTGCAGCCAGGCACCTGTGTACAGCAGCCAGGCACCCCTTTTCTCACGGGCGGCTAAACCCTTTATCTGGCGGCTGTTTACACACAGGCTGCGTTGCCTTGTTCTTTTGCAAGCGAACGTGGGCCATCTTCAGCAGCATGCAATAACAGCCAGTTGTGTGACCTTCACCAGTAGACCGTGGGTATACTTCTTTAATACGCTGCACTCGGCAGCCGGGCTGTTGTTCCACCACCAGCAGGCCTCGCTCCAGCTACTCAGGCGGCAGCTCCATCTTCTTTTTGGTAAAAGGTTGCACTTCCTTTCCGAAGGCCGTGTTTTCTTTCTTCAAGTGGCTTCATCTCGGTGTCTCTCTCATGTAACTGTACACATGGGTATTGGACTTCCTCAGCCATCCACAAGTAAGTGAATTTCAGATTTAAGTAAAGTATTTTGTGTTTAAATCTGATAAGAGATTCTCGACTCCCTACACGGCCAACACCCGTTCGGTGCCGGGTTGTCCAAGCTCTATTGGAGAACCTCGGTCCAAAGGTGCTGAGATCGGGAGAGCCAGGCGTTAGTACGAGAGCGCCTGTTTGTGCGTGGTCTCGGAGCACCAGTGTGGCGCTCTCCGCGGAGTCCAGTGAAAGCACAGGACCGTAGAGACTGGACCACACTAGTGGTCATTCTGCTTCGAGCATCTACATCGAATTTCGATTTCAAGCCTATTTGTTTGGTACTGTTTTCATATGTACATGGACATTATCTGGTTCTTGGAACCCATGGAGCATTGTATTCATTAAATACTCCCAATAAATATATCATATATTGAGGGGGGAGTCGGCCCGTTCCGGCCCCAGTGCTGGTGTCCATCTTTCCATTTCATTTCATTTCAAATTCAAGTTGTATTAAGTTGTCCATTTCAAATTTGTGGTTTTAAAGTTGTGCTATTAAGCGTGTGGGTGTCCAACGGAGTCTTCCCACTTGACGGGATCGATTTCAAGGAGGTCCTCACCGAGAAATCTAGCTCGGGCCCTCGCCTCCCAAAAGGTGAAAATGTTGTCAAGAATACTGCGCTCCTTGACAAATCCTGTCTGGGTAGCATGAATCAGCTCACCAAGGAAGGGCTGAATCCTCAAGCTTGTAGACAGTATTGAGGATCGTAATAGGTCTCCAATGCCGAATATCATCTGACACTCCCTCCCCCTTGGAGATAAGAAAGATCAAGCCCTCTGAAAAGCTCTGTGGCATCACCCCAGTGTCCAAAACATACTGAAAGCCCCTACGGAGGCCTGGCCCCAAAAGGTCCCAATAGCGCATAAAAAAGGCAGGCGTCAATCCGTCCTCCCTAGGGCAACTATGGCGCGGCAAGACCCTCAAAGCCTCAACAAGCTCATCCTCTGAAAGAGGCTCACCCAGAACTGTGCGCATACAATCTGTGACCCTCCTCTACACATGGGCCCACACAGTCTGTCTGCAAGCATCACGTGCCTCCGTGGCTGGCTCCGCTGAAAGCAGGTCTCTATAGAACTCAGTGGCAATGGCTCTGATCTCCCCGGGCTCAGTGGCTAACGATCCATCCTGCCTCCTGAGCTGGCGTACTCCTGCTCGAGCATGGCGAGGTCCAATAATCTCAAAGAACTCCCCAGTCACTCTATCACCAAGCTGCGTCCACTAAGAGGCCTGGCAATGATAGTAGAACTCGTGTCTCTGCTCCTCTGCCTCTCTAACCTCCTGGCGTGCCTGGCTCAGCTGGGACGCCACCCACTCACATGTAGGCTGTTGCTCCTGAAGGCGCTGGAGCGAAGCAAGGCTACGTCTCAAGCGACGCTCCCGCGTGTCTCTCCCAACCGTGTCAAGGCTACAGCGTGCAAAAAAGAGCTGAGCTCGATGAGTCCCTGGGCACACTGGCCTGCTGCATCCAGGTCAGAGCTCTGGCTATTATGCCATATCCTCTCAATGTCCTCAGAAAGACTGGGATCTGTAAGTATCCTCTCTGGGATCCTCAACTGCAAGCTGGTCTCCCGTGTCCTCTCCTCAATTGTCAAATAACTGGCGCATGGTCTGAAAAAGAGGTGCCAGCGAGAATGCCAACGGAGCCCCCCACGCTCCCCGAGCCTGTCGCCCACATAGAAGCGATCAATCCATGATAGATTAGTCCCTCCCTGCCGGCGATCCGACCGAGAAAAACTAAGACTGTCCTAAGAGCGGGAGAAAGCCTCATGCTGCCATGCATCAATGATCCGCAATGTCATGCAAAATCGCTCCCAAGCTGCAAGCTCCGTGCCGTGCACTGTAACATGACTGCCTCCCACACTATCGGCCGGGTCCTCAAGCATGTTGAAGTCTCCCCCGACACACCAATGTGCGGCCTCGGGCAATGCATCCGTAACAAGGGTCCAGAACTCTGCTCTGGCACTAGCATGGTTGGGCGCATAGACATTGAGCACGCCAAAGAGCTCATCATGCATCCTCAGAATAACATACTGTGCTCTACCAGGCACAATGACCCTGCGATCCACAATGGCCTGCCGCCATACATCCGCAATGACCATACATACTCCTCCCTGCCCACCCAAGGGGCCAAACCCTGCAGACCAAAATGTGTCCCATCTACCAGGCATCACTGAACCGTATCTCCGAATCCTGCTGTCACTCAAATGGTGCTCCTGCATCATCAGAATATCAATACTGCCCCCAACCAGGCATCTCTGAAGCTCCTGCCTCAAGCAACCACGATAACGTACATAGTGTGCGCCGCCAAGGCCCTATACATTCCATGAGATGATCCTCATGGATGACCTGCTGAGGTGGAGGCTGTCTCAGCCATACGGCGGGCCTTCGCAAGCGGCTTGGATGGAGAATAGTCCCCATCCGAGCGGCTACGCATCTGCCCACCCGGTGTGCTGCAAGAATCTCGGATCAGGCGCGCCAGTGGCTGTGTCCCATGGCGACTGCCTCCCGCTCAGAGAGAGCAACCTCGTGTATGCATACATAGCCAGGGTCGCGTGCTAGGTCTGCCACTATGCGAACCACCAAATGTCGAATCCCGGAGGCATCCACTCCCAGTATCAAAGAAATGAGCCAACTCCCAGAGTCGGCCTATCACGTCTGTCATCTCCAGATCGCTCACATGGTGAAAAACTCAACTGCCTGAGTCTTCAAAATGCTAAGAGCGAGATCCAGAGTCCACTCCCGGTCGCTAGGGCCACAGAGAGGGAAGGAGAAGGCCACCGCTGAATCAAGTGCCTCCTCCCCTCGGGCCGGAGGTATCACTACATGAACTCTGATGGGTGCTGGCGCATGGGGGCCCTCCGCTCCAAAAAACCGTGTGAAGGAGTAGTCAAAAGCCTCCGAGCGTTGTCTAGTGTCGAGACTACTCAGCCGACTGCGGATAGAGGATATCTGTGAAGCCCGAATCGGCATGGTAGGTCTCCTCTGCGGTGCTCGAGCAAGGTCGGTGCTCAGTGCCCGCCGGACTGCAGGTGAGCGCCAGGGTACTGCCAAGGCCTCCCGAGGAGCTGATGCGAGCGGAGAGGGAGGAGGGGGGGGAGAGGGGGGTGGAGAAGGAGCCGCTGACAAAACGGGAGCGGGAACGGGAGGAGGCGAAGGTGGAAGCGAGGTGGGAGGGGGGGACGAGGGAGGGGGGGGTGGGGATGGGGATGGGGGCGAAAGAGGGGGTGCTGGCATCTCCTGATCCTCAGTTTGCGCTGGGGTCTCCTCCTGGAGGAGAGCAAAGCAGTTCCTCACTGGAACCCAGTGATGCTGAGACTGTGGCTGATGCTGCATCGGTCTCTGGGCATGCTGCTGTGGCTGTCTCCCTCTACGGCGCCCCTGTCCAGGCTGCCACTCCAAGGTCTCTGTGGGCTAAGCAGGTGTCCCGGAGGCTGCCTGTCGAGCCGCATCTGTGGGCGGGCCATCGGGGGCCTGCTGTAGCGGTGAAGGTCGGGGTCTCCTGCGAGGGCAGGCCTTGGCCATGTGGCTAACCTGCTTGCATATAAAACACTGGTTTGGGAGCCCCGAAAACTCCACTCTCTGATCGATCCATCCCCCCCCCCTATCCTAGGTAGCTGAATGACCTTCGGAAGGGAGGAGATGTCAGGAACCAAAACTCTGACCGAAGGCAGGCCAGCTGCTCTAGCCACCACTAAAGCTGCTGTGGGGCCAGTCTCAAGCACCGAGCCCACCAATGCTCCTATCCTAGAAAGGAGCGGAAGGTACTCGCGGCGGCGGAGTCCAGGGAAGCCAACTGTGACATGGAATAGGCGCTCTCCCTGCTCGGCCGCCGCTGCTAGGTCGAAGCCGTGCTGCCAAGGTCTGAAGAATGCCCGAGCGCCCCTGATGTCAAGGGGACTCATGGCTAGGACCTGGGCCACGCTCTCGGCTGTCTCGAACTCAATCTGGTAGTGTCCACGGCCCACTAACGGAACGTCCAGGATCTTGCCCACATTTGCAAGAAGGCGGGCTTGGAGAAGATCCCGGATCTCCCCTCTGCTGGGGCGAGTGCCGACTATACGGCAGATGGTGGAATGTGCCTGGAGGCGTTCGTTCCACCTCTGCGGCGAGGCTCGCTTCCTCTTCTGGCGAAAGAGAAAGCCTGATGGGGGTATCCTCTGGGGCGGGCGAGGGGGCTGCGGAAGAGTCCCTCTGAGGTGGGGCGGGAGGAACCTCCATCAGTGTCTGAAGCTTAGTCGAAGGCGAAGTGAATGCGGAGTGTCCTGCAAGAACCGAGCTGCACAAAAGGCGGAGCGGGGAGGGGCGGGGCGGAGGGGGGAAGGCGGAAGACAGAGAAGCAGAGGGGGGCGGAATAAAAAACACAAATAGAGCGGGAGGGGCGTAAGGCAGAGGCGGCGAAAGGGGAGGGGGGGCGGAGGAAACGCGAAAAGGGGTGGGGGGGAGAGGGCGGAGGCAGGCGGAGGGGGCGGGTTGCTGAGGAAGGGGAAGAGCAGGGGGGGGCGTGAAGGAGACGGAGCAGGGGGCGGCGGGCGCAAAAGAGCAGGGGTGGGAGGCGCGAGAAGACCAGGCGGGGGGGGAGCAGACACGAGGGCGGAGAGGACGGGGTAGGCAAGGGGAGCAGTCGCGAGGGCGGGGAGGGGGGTGTGCGTGCAGGCGACAGCGCGAGCAGGGGGGAGCGAAAGCTTCAGCGAGCGCAAGTGCTGTCTTGGATTTTCATCCATTTCTGCAGCAGTACCTTCTTCTTCTGTCAGATTTGAGATGAGGTCTAGTCCACCCCCGTGGGTCCAAAAATTACTACGGGACTCTAGCATTTCTAATAGCCAATTGCATTCTCAAGCATCTGTTCCGTCTTCTGGACCTCGGAGATCTTCCCCGCTTGCTTCTTCGTAGCATACCGTGAATTATGCTCTTACGAGTACCTTACAAGAGATTGATGAGCCGAGACTCCCAAGGAGGCCCTTGCTTTGCCGCAGTGGCGCGACAAGCCATGGAAGCAAAGATATCTTCTATCGAGCAGAACAAAACTTGCGAGTTAGTTCCATGCCCATTACATCAGAAGGTCGTCGATGTCAAATGGATTTTCAAAGTCAAGTTTCATTCTAACAGTACTTTGGATAAGTACAAAGCTTGCCTAGTTGCTCGTGATTATGCTCAAAAATCTTGCGAGGATTTTGATGAGACGTTTGCACCTGCAGCCACGTATACCACCATTCGGATTGTTTTAGCCTTGGGTGCTCATTTTGAATGGCCTGTCTTTCAAATGGATATTAACTCTACCTTTTTGTACGGAGATTCAGAGGAGCAAGTATATGTTGAGCAACCTCCAAGATTTGAGATTCAGAGACAGATCATGTTTATTTATTGCAGAAGACAAACAAGCACCTCGTACTTGGTATCAAAAGATTAATGCCTTCTTGATTTCACTTGGCTTTGACAGAGCTTATCCAGATTCAAACCTTTATGTCTTTCTCTCTGATGGTGATATTGTATCATTGTGCTATATGTGGATGATCTCATCCTTACAAGATCTACTTCTCACTTGGTCACTCCTGTTCAGTCTCAACTTTCACAACAAATTGAGATGACTCATCTTGGATTACTTCATTACTTTCTTGGTCTTGAAGTATGGCAGCGCGATGATTGCATTTTTATTTCTCAGGAGAAGTATCTGTGCAAATTGCTTTCTCTTTATAGTTTTACAAATTGTACTCCGCTCTCTTCTCCCATGGATCCTAGTTCCAAGCTTTCAAAGGAAGATGATTCTCCTTTGGTTGAGTACCGGTAGTTGGTTGGTTCATTGCTCTACCTCAACAACACTCATCCAGATATCTCTTATGCCTTGAGTATTCTCAGTCAGTTCTCCTTTATAGCTCGATGGTCTCGCTGGCAAGCTGCTTTGCGGATTCTTCGGTATCTTCGTGGCACATCCAGTTATGGTATCACTTATTCCAACGGTTCTAATTTGGTGGGATTCACGGATGCTAATTGGGCTAGTTGTGTTGATTCTCGGGGATCTACTTCTGGATATTGTTTTCTGCTTGGATCTGGAATGGTCTTTTGGAAGTTTCACAAACACAGGACTGTTGCTACATCATCCACTAAGGTTGAGTATAAGTCCTACCTTCTCTCCATGACTGAAGCTTTGTGGATTCATCATATTCTCGAACATTTATGCTCTGCACAAGAACCTCCTATCACAATTTTCTTGGACTCCCAGAGTGCTATTGCTAAAGGCACAAAACCCGGTGATTTATAATTGATCCAAACATATCGGAGTACATTATCATTTTGTTTGAGACTACTTGGTCTTCTTCACTTGGTGTATTGTTCTACCAAGGACAACCTTGCAAACCTCTTCACCAAACCCCTCCCTCGTGCTTCTTTGGAGGTCTTACTTCAACGTACTGGCATTGGTCCGCCCATCTGGCCTGAAGAGGTGTTGGAAATATTGTTCATCCCGAGATGGACTCCTTGCATGCTTGTATCTGGCCCATTTATAAGGCCCTGCACTACATGTATTATTACTTCAATGTGCTGGCATTGGTCCGCCCATTTGGCCTGAAGAGAAGGTGTTGGAAATATTGTTCATCCCAAGATGGACTCCCTACATGCTTGTATCTGGCCCATTTATAAGGCCCTGCACTGCATATTTTCTCTGGTATTTTTTATTTTAGGGAACATTTTTTGGATTTTTGTCCAAGTCGACCTGTAGGATCTGACCGACCAGCTCTAGAGGACCTATATAATAGGTGCCTCAGTCCACTTCATTATTATTTCCATTTTCAGCCTTAACTTGTACGTACCAGCACTCACGAGCCCCCCTGGTGTTGTACCTTCAGTCATATTCAAGTTCTTGATCATCTGCAATCTATTGTCTACACATATATACTATTTTATTCTCTGTTTTCAGATTTACAGCAGTAGCACATAAATCTTACGATCAGCAGGAGAGATGCCCTTCGCATCATTGACGGTCTCCTTCACAGAGTCCCTCTTCGCCAGATTCTCCAGACAGTTCCCACTCGCCTTCACCGGCTCTACTAGTTTGTCGAGTTCTTCCTCCATGCCTCGAGAGGATTGAGCTCAATTATTGAAGCTTCTGAAGCCTCCCAGTTCAACGAGAAGATGGACAGAAAAGTCGCCACCAATTGCACCCGCGAGATGGCTGCCACGACGCCACGTTGGCAGCAATAGGTGGTTTAGATTTTTTTCAGCTCCATTTGGTGCGTACTAACTGTGTGACTGCAGAATGGTCACACTTACCATCATATTTACTAAAGTTCAGCTGAGCTCGTATGACGGTGGTTGATGGAGCCGATGATGAATGTTGATATTCCAATGCCACACGTTCTGCCCGGCGTCGGTCTTCAGCCTCCCTGTGTTTGGTTTCCTCTATCTGTCATGCCTCATCAAGTTCTGGTCTTCTTTGTTACTCCATGAGAAGAAGCATGTGCTGAAAATTTTGGGAACCTTTCTCTAGAAACTGCTCCTTAGGCTGATCTTTCTTTTCTTGTGCTTCTTTTGCTTGTTGTAGTTGTAGCCTGAGTAACCTGATTTGCTCCATTAACTCTTGGAGGAGTATATTTGCGCTTTGCGGAAGCATTTCTTCTTTTCTTGTCTTTGTGGACACATTCTTCTGCAGTGATGCCTTTTTTGAAGCTTCTTTCTTCTTCTCCGGACATGGTGAATAGCTATGTGGATTTTTCCTAACATCCTTTTACCCTGCACGGACTTGCTCTCACTTTAGGTAGTCAAGCTGGGCCACAACCAGAAGCTCGATACCAATATAACATGCAACTGGTCTGATTTTTGCATCTTGTTCTGACACCACTGCCAACGTGCAACAAGGTAAAAATCAACCTTCTAAATGTTCAATGCTCGAGTGAGTGATTCTTCTTTAAATACCTTTTCAGCAGGCTGATTCAACAAAGTAAAAATCAGCCTCCTGATTGTTCAATGCTCGATTGAGTGATTATCCTTGTTCTCAAAGGCCTTGAGTAGGTGAGCCGTGAAGACCTTAGCAGAGAAAAGGTAAGGTTAACTGCTGCCTCTCTCGTCTGTAAGTTGAAGAACAGCAACACTACACCTCTACTGCATGAAGCTCACATGTGTCCTCTTGCTTTGCCCGGTTTCACAAGCCCAGCTGCTACACAGTTCAGTTGGTCTTCATGATGAGGCCACACATGGCCCTAATTAAAATTATTCAAGGCTTCCCAAATCCTTGAAGCTTGGCTTCGATTTTGGACCAGCAGTATGAAATTTGCCAAAATGCAGATCCCTTAAAATCTAGTAAGGGTGTGACCTGGCTACTTGTCCATGGGTGCTGTGAATTTCTACCATAAGCTCTTTGGGTCAACTCTCACATCAAAAAAGCTTAATTCATCATGCTTCACCAACATCTACCCTAACCAACCACAAACTGTCCAAATTTCTAGTTAAGGGGAGCCAGCCAGCATAATCACACCTAGCCATATAGCTTTTCAAAAAGGCTACGTCTCCTCCCCCCTTTCTGAACGTGTTAAAGTTGTCCGGCAAGGATCCCCTTCACTCAAACTTAGTCCTTCCGTAAGGTGTAGTCCCCTTTTATACTTTCAACAAAACCATGTACTCTTGTGTTGCTTATGAGAAAAACCTTCTCTCTGGCAACCATAAAAAGGAAACAAATAATCTTCACTAGTACCTTGAAAACAAGCTTCAACTTTCTTTGAGTACATACAAATGTTCTTCTCTCATTCATTCATTTAGATTTAACTTTTTGTCTGTTACATGTTATGTCTGTATGATTTTCACATGGTAATTTTAGAGTGCATGTGGCATAAAGCACAAGCAGAATGAAGTACTTGCAAGGAAAACTCAACTGTGTGGTGCAATAGACTAACACCCATTGATAGAAACACTTACTCTGCACATTCATCAAGCACATTGTCTGCTTTCTCAGTTTTCTTGTATATCCGGACTGGAAATGAATCAACAACTACTTCTGGTGCAGGCAAAGAAACCAGAGAGAGAGACGTTGATCTTGAAAGAGCAACAGATTGACGGTGAATTTCATCCAGGACCTGGAAAAATCACAATAATTTCTTTAAAAATACTCAAAACACAATTGCCTGCCACATGTTATCATTCTGAAATTCCTCTTATACCTCAAACAAAGCTTCTGCAAGCATAACAATACGTGAAATGCTTGCTCTTGTGCTAGTTTCCTCTGTCATTAAAAAGGCTTCACAAGAGCAACGGCCATCTGGATGCCGACAAAATGCACAGTGCCTTGAATGCCCAGAACTACTTTCCATAGCATTGCTAACATGTTGAAGAGACCATACCTGTAGACATAAATGAGTAAAAATCCAACTTCAAAATGCAGCTATGTAGGCAAACTTTCTTTTCCCCATAATAAAACCGAGTGCAGCAAAATGTGAATTGTATGGAAGGTCTGCAATACACAGAAAAACTACCTGTGGCCTTGACCTCCATGTCCTCTCATCCACCTCTGAGCTCCTCCTTGCGGCAAAACCACGTTCCTCAACAAAGCTTCCCTCTTCACTGCTATTCCAATCAAAGAGTCCCCAGTTGTCATTCCAAGAGCCCAAGCCATCAATGTCCTCACTGGCTAACAAAAATGTGGGAGAAAAGCTCCGTCTTCGAGTGGTAGCTCTTGTCAATGCATCCCATAGCCGCCTTCTGTTATTGCGTCTAGCTTCTCTTCCCAAAGCTTCTCCCCTTGATAAGCTTGATGATTCATCAAGAGTTTGAGCGACAAGACCTAAAGCCTCAACATGAAGCACCCCAATATTTTCTGAGTGATGTGCATCAGAGAAGCCTTGCAAAGAATCACGGTCTGCTGATTCCTCACTTGCCAGGTTAGTAGCACCTTGTGAAGATCCAGGAGTTCCTTCCACAGCTCCAGGGTTTGGTAAACTTCCTAAATCTGAGACATCTCCACAAGCACCTTGGGCGCTTGAACTGCTTCCCAAACTGCCAGGGACATTGGTCTCATTATCTTCACAAACAACTTGCTCAGCCGATGTACTAAAGGAATTTGCACCAGATATACTGACTGCATCTGTGCTTGCCATAACTCGATTGGTATCAGTGGACGAGGAGAAATGTCTATGGGATCTTGAAATTCTATTTGCTTGACTTTCTGCTTGATGCAACTGCCCATTCCTACTCTGACTAAGAAGAGGATAGCTTGCACTTGGAGTTACAACACGAGAGCTATTTTCAGACCCCAGACTAGAAGCTCTTGATTTCCCAGACCCAAAAACAAATGAGTACTCTGAATTTTGTCGAGAACTCGTTGAGGTGTGACCGCTGCTGCTACTGCCACCAGATGTTTCATTGTCACGTTTTTCTCCCACGCTTCCATGTAGCCCACAAGGACCACAGCTTTCACCGGATACATGAGCTTCAATAGATTTCTTGGATGTATTCTGGCAAGACAGACTATCTCCAGATTGCATCCGTCTTTCTTGCACAAAGCTCTGCACATGCATCCAACATTTGGAGATCTCATCAAACTTAAAAGCATAAATTGCTCATTAACAGAATAATCATCTGAGCAAGTTAAATAAGGAGTCTCCTAAGATAGGAGTACTTGTTGTACATTGCTGCATGCAACTGAGAATGACAATTAATTCTATAAAGCTTCAGTTTCAATCCATGAACCACGCAATGACATGTTGCACAGGTTTACCACATGGTAACTTGAAATGACACAGAAATATTTCCTTCCAAGCCAACATGATAAGAGCCAAACTGAAAAGTTGGACATTAAGGCTGGTTACAGACAGAGCAGGTGCCCATCACTCCTGCGCCAGTGAGGAGACAGCTTTTGCTAGGATTGGTGCAACCTCCTTTACATGCCAAAAAAATGTTTAGAGCGAAAAAGCTAACTCATCATCCATGTAATGCTCATTAAGCAGCAATGTGATGGGCAGCCAACATCTCTTGGACATCGATGTGTAGGGGCATTTTCAACCAAACAATGCAAAGGTGCACTTTTTGAGTCAATCTCTGTCGCACCACGAGTTGTGTAAAGGTTGTGTCTCAGCTCAGTGCCCGGCTCATGCTGACTATATGCAGGTTTTTGGGTGGATCTGTGTAAAGTTTGTGCTTCAACTTGGTGCCCACCCTACTCGGGCTGATGGTCATGCAATGGGCGGTGCAAGCAGGTTCTCGACTGTCTCTAACAGGCATCAACTAGAAAATCAGAACCTGTGAGCTGCTGAAAACAACAGAGCAAGGTCCTCTGATTTGAGCACAAAGCATCTGCTGTAGCAATAATGCACAATTCGAAACCTTACAAGAAAATTCGGACCCCTGTAGGTACAGTGATCTTTCATGTATGAGGCAGATGCACTATGCAAGCCACAAGCAAAACAGCCACACTAAGCAAGAAAAGTGACTTGCCTCTGTTCTCCACGAAGAGGAGGCGGGTCCACAACTCATGGATCGAAGGAAGGGAACCAGGACGCCTTCGTTCTTCTTCTTCTTTCCAGGTGACCTCTTCGGGCTCTGCGCGCCATTAGCAGAAGCTGCAGGCCGACTACTGCTGGATCCCATCGCAAACGCAGAACAGAAAACCCTTGGTAGCTTAATCCACACTGTGCAGAACACGAAACCCTAGTCTCCACTGCCCCAACATTTGCTGTTTGATTGCATTCTCTACCAAAGAACTCTCTCAGAACGATGATCGGGTGAACGGAGGGAAATGGTAGGTGATAACCACGTAGCTGAGCTTCAGCTACTCAAGAACAGGGGACGACAGCGATACTCAAGAAGAGGGGACGACAGCGACCCGCCATGGCGTAGCTCGATGCCTTACGAGTAGAGAGGAAAGGGTCGACGGCTCGAGATAGCCAGGCTAGCCAGGCGGCCACTTTTCCTAAATGCACTGCCGACCTGGCATCGATTTTACGAATCTGCCACGTGTCGCTGCGGAATTGGTAGCTGCTATCCCATGCAAGTGGTATCATATGCCTTAAGACGTGTATCAAGCCGAATTTGAAGGTGTAAGGGGTGTGAATCCCCTATGGCCCACATTTTTGTGTGTTACCATGCCGGACATCTTTTCACGAGAAGTTGGCCATGAGTCATGACATTGCATTGCTAGCCCTCAACTCACTTCAGGTGGAGCTCCAATCACCTAATTTAGACAAATCACTCCTCACCACATCCGTCAAGGACGATGGTCACCGAAGGGGCAATCTCACAGCCATACAAACGGCATTGTTTTATATACTCGAAAGCGAAGTAGACTTTTACAAAATAGCAATCTCCATCATCCGGAATGCATTTTGTTCAAGCTAATTTGATTGTAGATCAGTGGTTCTATTTTTTTACTCCCCTCGTCATTGATGGCCAAGAAAGGATGACTCTCATCCTTTCCCTACTCCTTCAAGGATTGTGCTGATGTAGGACATGTTTACATCAATCCTTCTCAACATGGGAGGCACTTGTTGATTTAAACAAACTTTTTCTTCAATTTTCATTCTCCCATCCATTTGAGATAGATTTTCTAAAAGTTGAGCCACTCTGAGTTAAAGTGAGCCTACCTTTTCACGAATCTTAGTGAGCCGATTTAAGAAGCTGATGTGATTGTTTACTTGTTCTTTCAATCCCTCTTT
Organism: Cibotium barometz; assembly: GCF_041138505.1. Classification (NCBI taxonomy): domain Eukaryota; kingdom Viridiplantae; phylum Streptophyta; class Polypodiopsida; order Cyatheales; family Cibotiaceae; genus Cibotium; species Cibotium barometz. The sequence continues at coordinate 4,232,883 of NC_141089.1, read as the reverse complement.
TATGTTTTGTTATTGGCTCAACAAAGTGAGCTATAAGTAATGGCCATATAGACATCAATTAAAAAAAGAAGAGTCGTCGTCGGTAATTTTGGTGGGATTTTTGTTTCCATCGAAGTGATTTATCACTTGGCGTTACACTACCCTACAAAAAAATAACTCAGAGAATATCTTTCATGCTACCCAAAAAGAATGTGAATGGCCTCCTCTTGTTACACACCAGTCAAAGTTCAAGGTAGGTGCCCTTCATCGTCACATGCACTTACACCGTTGATATAACTAAGAGCTATTTACCACACAACAACCCATTGTATTTCCAATCAAGCTTGCACAATAATGGAAGTGGCTACCATGGGCTTGGACAAGAGGATGACAGACACATGAAGATGCATGAATTGTGTAACCATGTGAAAGGACAACAATGATTCCAATGGGGATACTTGCATCATTTGTGTTGTCATGATGGGCAAAAAAAACATGGTGTATTGGAACTTCCATATCATGGTATAATCATGACGTGTGTTGTCTAGAGTTTCACATTTCACAATGTCATGTGATACTTATCATATATAATAAAGGAGAAAACAAATCCACATATGATGCAAAAAAGAAAAAGATAACACATGAATGTGGGTGGAGGTGGCCCCTTCCTTGGTCATGGAACATAGAGCCATGCAATGTTTGATGTATCAATTCTTTGGAGGAAAGTCATGCTTACACCTAGTGCCACATGGGGGTATCACCTTTCCAAGTCTTTGCGAAAACAAGGCAATGGCCAAACCATAAGACAAACCCCACAAGTGAGATGTGGGATTTGTTTAGGTGAACACCTTGCACATTTTGTTAAGAGAATTATGTGTTGGAGAAGAGTTGTGATTCGTTAATGTCCATGAGAGCCAAAGTCCATGTGCTAGAGACGACAAAGGTTCTCTTCACGCTAATGTTTCCACACAATCACCGTGGATGAAGTGGAGAGCATCATGTGAGTTGCCTATGACATCCAATGTATGGTGTGACGAGACCACCTACATGGGACACACATAGATTATGTGAACACCCTCTTATGAGAGGTGTATCCTTCAAGAGATTTGGAATCCAAACCTCTCTTTTTGGGAATTGTGGGCTCTAACCACTAGGTTAATTCCGTGGGGATTATAAGTGTATCATGGAAATTTCATATAAATATGTAAAGTTAAATATGTACATAGTTACAACTATGTACAAATTTCATATAAATATAACTATGTAAAGTTAAAATTATAAGTAAAATTTCATATAAATATATGTACATAGTTGCAACTATGTACAAATTTCATATAAATATATGTACATAGTTGCGACTATGTAAAGTTAAAATTACAAGTAAAATTTCATATAAATATATGTACATAGTTGCAACTATGTAAAGTTAAAATTTCATATAAATATTACATAGTCACAACTATGTAAAGTTATAATTACAAATAGAGTTTCATGTCAATATGTACATAGTTACAATTATTGCTATGTCGTTTTCCCCCAAAGCCAATAATATATTGCTGTGTTGTTTTCCCCCGAAGCCAATAATATAAAGTTTGGTAGTTGATTAGATAAGTGGTCCTCGATCAAATATATACGATATATCTTGCTACTTATGCTCCCCCCCCCTTCCCCCCCATCCATTAAAATAAGAAATCGGCCTGCAAATTATATCAACACTTTCTTTAACAAAACTAATATACTTGATTTTAAATGCATTTAAACAATTCTAGAGTGGTGGTGGTAGTAGCAATGGAGCACAAGGTTGGATATAATTTAGCAGTTTACATGACCATGAACAAGACTAATTGTTGATTCTAAACTTGGTAACAAAGACATCAGGAAGAAGCACTTAAGAGCACAAGCGAAACAACATGGTTGTTGCGAGCTTAAGAGCACAAGCGAAACAACATTGTTACGAGCTTACTTTCATAGATGATACATTGCAACAAGATAGACATAAACCTTTAATGAAAAACCATTTAAAGTGTGGCATGATAGGTTATAGCTTATGGATGATAATCGTCCCAACAAGCATGGTGAGTAAAAAAAGTTAGCAATTTTAAATATTATATTTTAGGAAAAAATGTTAAATATTAAAAGAGAAAAAAATTGCTCCTCAAAAGAGCTAATGATTCAATGGAGTTTCATAGACTGTGGTAGATGGAAGCTACATCATAAGGGTGTTTTCTTTTCAAGTTGTCACATAGCCTTATAAGGATGCAAAACAACATATGTTTTTTTATAAAAGAAAAGCATGATGGCTTTGAATATACTAAAAAGCTATTAATAAGACCCAAAAAGGATTAGGGAAGACGCTTGACAACATATGCAAGGAACCTTTGTCCTTGAATCATTGTAAACCTGACAAATATCTTTCTTGAGTTCAGATGTCAATAGCTTCTTAACAACTACACTATTAGACCTCAAATAGGCAAAGCTTGGTAATCTGCTCATAGCTACATTATTGTGGCATAACCTGAGCTAGATAAAGCTTGGTAATCTACTCATATCTCCCTCTCCTTGTAGAGTCACAAAGGATCTAACTATGGGCCCATTATTTTTCTTGTTTTTATATTCAAACACTAATCTAGCTTGAGGTACAAAAATATGAGTGGCATAAATAATTTGTGGCAGATTTTAGTGTTTTCCTTGTGAATTTCTTGCTAGTTATTATTTTGCCATGAAATTTAATATTTTACCTCAAACTAGTATTTCCACGAGTTCGTGTCTCGCTAAAACAAAGTTTCAAAATTCTAGAAAACTCAATATTTTACTCTCTAGTACAATTTTCCACTTACATACTTTAAGCTTCATTTTCATATATATCATATGTCTTTCTACACTTTGTTTGCTTTGTAATTGACACTATTTATAAAATAGAAAGTTCAAAGAAGGAGATTCTCATACTAGGTTCAATTTTGTTGTATTGTTTTCCTATTGCTACTTTTTCTACTCTAGCTACTTCATGACAGCTAGATTCTTCTTTAACTCCCTATGCTAATTAATCTGAGCTATTCTAGTTTCTTCTCTTTTGTGAACGCCTTACAAACCTAACCTATTCTAGTTTCTTCTCCCCTTTAAACGCCTTATAAATGTTCTCAGAATGACAATACATTTGAGATTTTAACGAAGTCATGAGCTCTTAGCAACCCACTGTGAAGCTTAATCAATTGCAAATAGTCCTATATTGGTTGTTTAACTAAGTAGTAAGTTTCATGACAATGTCATAACCTTGAAAACTTCTTTCTTCCCACAAAACCATAACATGAGAACTCAAAGAGAAGCCTATAAAGATGAAATGTGAAAGCACACCTAGTGAATCCACAAACAAGAGAGCCAAGAATAATTATATAGACGGAAAGAAAATCTAAAAGTGTGGGGTGTAAAATGATGAGTAGACCCTTAGAAAAGTAGATAACTTAGCTTATGTGTAACTTTATTACATACAGTAAGGGCATTTGACCCATGACCTTTATCACTTTTAGTAGAGTATTCTCTCAAGTTTGCTAGGACATGCACCTTTAATTGAATATTAAGTCTCTGAAAGTAGCATTTACAATCTGGGTTTAGAAAACCCTTTAGATTCTTTTCTTGTTTGTTATAACTATAGTAGCAAGGCCAAATATGAAGGGGTACAAATGCCTATTATACTACTAACCCACATTTACACACACGTTGATAGGAAAACAAATTTGCCTTGTTGCAAGCAATTTATTCACACGCTATTTTTTAGCCCACTCCCTGGTGAAGTGGGGGGAGGTGTGAGCTCAAATTGAGCTCTTGTCTCGGCCGATAAAGCTCCACCAATAGGCTTTTGTTCCAACCCCTAGGAGAAAACATAATGTCAAGAAAAGAATGGCATGGTTGTTGCTTCTCATGATAACATCATGTTCATCCGCTCTCTAGTAGCTCTAACATCACACATGAGCTACTAGAGCTCATGAAGAAGGCCAATAGGGATGCCAATGAGGATCTTATTATGAAATGTACCAAGAAAATTGCAACACATTAGACACTTTTGTTAAATTTATATTTGTGACACTTTGAGCATATGAGAGAGAGAGAGAGAGAGAGAGAGAGAGAGAGAGAGAGAGAGAGATCCTCTTAGTACAAAAGGAGGTAGTTGGGTGATCACAGTTAAGGTAAGTAGAGGCAGCAAACGGGCGGCGGATTGAGGTGTGGCTAATAGAGGTGGTGGTAACATGCTGAGGTAGCTTGTCAACCCGAGACTATGAGGTCCCCACTTTTATTGGCCATGAGTGTTTGGCCAACATAATTGGGGCCCCACGCTAGAGTTAGTTTGACTTTAATTTTGCATTTAAGTCTCCCCCTCATCATTTTGTGCACAAGGCAAAACCCAAAGTGATGATTAGAGACCACCACCACAGATCTATACATTGCTTGATTGTAGAGGGGGATCCACCAATCACCAAAGCTTAGAGTAGTTGGTTTCTAAACTTGGTAGTCTTCCCCCCAAAAAAAATGGCTCCAAAAAAATAAAAAAATAAAAATTGAAGGGCCCTCCTTATTCACCACCCTACACATCACCTTTTCTAGCCTAACGTTGATGACCAAGTCTTCCTCATCATCTTCTTTTCTAGCCTAACGTTGATGACCAAGTCTTCCTCATCATCTTCTTTTCTACTTACAAAAACTACACCAACCATCTCCAACTCCTCCCAATGTTCATCTCTAATACGCAACATGGCTCTAGCATACAAAAAAAAAGAAGATAGGGCTAGCATTGTTCCTGTATTTTTGAGAGACAAAGGCCTTACTCCTGGGATTGAGAGAGAGATGATGATGATGATGATGATGTATTAGCGTCCTTGAGAGGCCAATGAGACATGACCTATAGGACCTAGCAAGAACATTACATGGTCTCCTCCGAGGGATCAGAGGGTTCAATTCCTATGAATTTTGTCATGGTTTCTTGTCTATGCTCAAATAAGAGACATAAAAAGGTACCTAGGATATGAGGGTTGCTATGGCTGACCTCAAGGAGTTGGGGTAGATTGGTATATTGGGTGATCAATATCGAAAAGCACACTCTAATGTCAGCATAGGCTGTGCATGTGAGGGTGAAGTGTTCCTCATCCTTAATTTCATGACCGTGACATAGTGTGCATACTCGATCTTGGTGCTCTTGTTTAGCACCCTAATCACCATCTTTTGCTAAAAGAGGAGTTTGCCTCACCACAATTCTATGGTGCACTTCGGCCTCATCTCTAGCTTCTTTAACACAAGCATGGATTCTCTCCAACACCCATCGAACTTCATGCATTGCTAATCGCCATTGTAGAAGGATCTTATATGGCATCTATGCATACCTACTCACTTAACTACTCAAAAGAAAGAGGAGAGAGAGGAGAAGGAGGAGAAGATGAGCTGATCATGGGCAAAGCATGCCCAAAGAGGAGAGAGAGGAGAAGGAGAAGAAGACAAGCTGATCATGGGCAAAGCATGCCTAAAGAGGAGAGAGAGGAGAAGGAGAAGAAGACAAGTTGATCATGGGCAAAGCATGCCTAAATGATAACATTAGCAATTCCACATAATATAGAAGAAGACAAGCTGATCATGGGCAAAGCATGCCTAAATGATAACATTAGCAATTCCACATAATATAGATTAGAGTTGCAAGAAAGAGAACATTATTTTATAGCATGAATGGGTGGTAATGATGATAATGATCCTATACAAACACTAGCTTTATTGCTGCAATGGAGGATAATGATGACAATGATCCTATAATACAAACACTAGCTTTATAGCATGAATGGGGATACTGATCCTATACAAACACTAGCTTTATTGCATGAATGGGGGATACATATCCTATACAAACACTAGCTTTGTTGTATGAATTGGTGATACAGATCCTATACAAACACTAGATTTATAGCATGAACGGAGGATAATGATCCTATACGAACACTAGCTTTATTGCATGAATGGAGGATAACGATGATAATGATCCTATACAAACATGAGAGATAATGATCATATACAAACATGAACGAGGGATAATGATCCTATCAAAACATGAGAGGTTGGCTTTCATACTTCATAAGCCTTTTCTCACCACTAAGCTACTTAAGAGTAAGTGACCTAAGGCACCAACACCAATTACATGGATTTTAAGTTGGGTTTCCTCGTGTTGTGACCTTGACATACATGACTCGGGTGCATCTTAAGAGTCCTTAGAACATAGAAATAACAAAGGATAGCAATATAATGAATACACTCTTTTCATCTCAATGCAGACAGTTGTTGTTGTTAGTGAAAGTGATGTACATACTTCCATTCTTATTGTCGACCATGTCTGGAGGATCAAGTTGATGAAGCTAACCGAGGGTAGTGGTGATGTGTGTTAATGAACCAAAAATGAAGAACATTCTACCATTCTTATTATCAATCATGTCCTTGGGATCAAGTCGATGAAGTTAACCGAGGTCGGTGGTGATGTTGTGTACTTACAGTTGAGATTATAAGACTTAAAGGGTCACTAGTCCATTGTCCCTTTTGTAGAGATGGGATGGGGATGTTCATGTGATCATAAGATGTTAGTGGGTTACCAAGGAGAGGTTCATATAGTTCATAGAAAGGAGAGGGGCTTCAGAGAGTTTGAATGATGATAGTACCCCATTATTTTAAATTTGCTTTTTGATGTATTTATATCTTAATCAGAGGAATTTTAGTACCATGGATTATCATATTAAACCAAACATGGTTTTGCCACCCGCCCTATCATAAGAGGCTTTGCTATGTTACTCACTTTGTATGTTCCATGAGCTATCAAATAAAGAAAGTCAAAGGACTTTGATATTGGGATTTTGGAGTTGATGTGAATATCCCTTATTAAGGTCTAGGTCAAAAGGTGAGACTTGATGCCTATAAAAGCATGTACTTATTAGAATAAGAATATCATTGGAGCTGTGCAACATCAATCTCTCTCTCTCTCTCTCTCTCTCTCTCTCTCTCTCTCTCTCTCTCTCTCTCTCTCTCTCTCTCCATTATCATGGATTGAGCTTCCTCTCTCCTTGAATCCTCTTCTCTCCTACACACATCACGGAAATCTTCCACCCTCCATAGCTTGAGCTCCAAATCCTATGGTTACCAACATGGTATCAAATCCAAGTCCATAAGTTTCCTCTTGTTTTGGAATTTTTGCATTTTAGGATTTTTGTCTATGTTTTAGGGTTTGCCTACTAATTAACCATCATCTACCCATTTGTGTGCCCGTATGTATGTTGTTGTGCCCACCTGAGATCTCACCATCACAACTGCTATTTGTGCATTAATATCCATGGCTACGCTTTTTATCCTACTACCGCTATCATCATCATTATGGCTTTATTTTTGTTCCTATTGTCACCATCATCATCATCATCATCAAGCGTTTATTTTTTTATTTTTATGCCATTATCACCATTATCATATATGCATTTCTGAGCCTTAAGCATTAACCTACTACTATGCCACCCATCTACTCTCTATGTGCTACCTCTATGCGCAACCCATCCATCAATATCAATGCTTGCTCACCAAACTTCACCTCAGCCACCATCAACCATCGATGTCCATCTCCATCGAGCACTTAACATCTCTATCTTCACACACGTCAGTTCATTTGTGCTGGACATTAGTGCCCATTATATCGAGTATCACATGTAGCTTACCACTCAGCAAAATTATGGCCTTTCACACATGAGCTTGCTATCCAGCAATATCAATGCTTACTCACCCCACAATTCACCTCAGCCACCATCAACCATCGATGTTCATCTCTGTCAAGCACCCAATATCTTTGTCTTCACATGCATCAATTCATATGTGCCATGTTAGTGCTGTCTAATACATCAACTATTACCTATAGCTTAACACATCCCAGCACTCAAAATTGGGGCCTTTTACACATGAGGTGAAAATTGATTAGTGTTAGGTTTTTCATTCATCAAAATTTGGGCATTTGTAAAAATTTAGGGATTCTACAGAGAGAGAAAATTTGAAGCTTCTATAACTTGCCCACAAATTTTTTTCATCTTCCTACGTTAAACAGTGAAACAATGCAAAAAAAGTTAGCCACAAGCAAAAAAACATAAGAATTGAGACACGGGTGTGATAGTCACAAGCAAAAAAACATAAGAATTGAGACACTTGGGTGTGATAGCCACAAGCAAAAAAACATAAGAATTGAGACACTTGGGGTGTGATAGCCACAAGCAAAAAAACATAAGAATTGAGACACTTGGGTGATAGCCCCCACAAGCAAAAAAACATAAGAATTGAGACACGGGTGATAATTAAAATTTAAGTTCAACCACTCAATAAGTTTCCCTGCTGTGCTTGTTAGATGTCCGCATTCGGTAACCACTCTCGCATTAAGCCATTCCCAAGTCCCAGCTTTGTTGTGATGCTTGCGGTCCCTATTATCCTGAGCCATTGGGGAGTGACCTACTACCCTTTCCTACAACAAATTACAATATGCATGAGATATGAAATTCATGAGGACAAATGAACTAAACTTAGCGATGCATGGCAAAAGAAAACTTACAAATCGTGCTAGCCAACCTGCCTTTCCTTTGGATCCATACTTTGTTGCACCCTACTTATGTAGCAAACTCACACGCATCACCTTTTGATGGTTGAGGGTATTCAGTACCCTCCCTAGCTTCATCTTCTTCTATTCCTTAATTGTGCAAATGGAGGGCATTTGTAAACCATCTTTCATGCACCTCCTTGTGCGAGACCTCCTATTATTGAGTATCTTTATTATGTGATTCCTCCCCACTTGTCATAAAATGCGTGTGTGGTGGGTTTGGGAACTGCTCATGCATACACTCATTAAGCTAATAAATAATATATAGAATTTTTCATGTTTTTCTAGTCTTAATTTATTTTACCAGAACCTTGAGAAAATAAAATTTATATTTCAAATTCACAATTCATCATGGATTTCAACTAACTTATTAACATTTTGATCTTACTGTTGTAAATTATTTTGTAGAAACAAGTGATTTTTGTAATTAGTTTAATAATTGTTAGATGACCCAACAAGTGAAAAGAAGATCTTGGGTGTTCAAGCTAAGTTGATTGTGAGTGAATCTGATCAACTTTGAGAACACATGCGACACATGTGAACACATTGTGAATGAATCCAATGTAGGAGTGAATCCAGTTAAGTGTGTGAGTTTGATTGTGAGTGAATCTGATCAAGTCTAAGACACATGTGACGTGTGTAAAGATTGTGTGAGTTTGATTGTGCCCGTTGGCTGCTGAGTGGGCCGCCTCTGGCAACAGTGGTGTCGAAGAGCGAAGCAGACTGGAAGAGAAGTCGTGAAGGGGTGGCGGCAACTACAGACGAGGGGACAGAGAGCATCGCCAGTAAAAAAGAAAAAGAGAAGGCCGACTGTGGGCGATGAAGAGAAAGGTGGTCGTTGGGGGTGACGCCGGGTATGCTGCTATAGCTGCAGTAGAGGAGGCTGCTGTCGAAGGAAAAAGCCAAGAGGGGAGCGCAGCGATGTAGGAGAAGAATACGTCGGCTGGTAGCAGACAGAGAAAAGGAGATCTTGGTTGAAGGAGCCGCCTCGGGTAGCGAGAAGGACGTGAGGGGTTTGTTGTGGAGTGGGCTGCTGCGGGTGCACACGGAGAGATGCAGGGAGTTTTACGTTGCTGGGTAGCCACCTCTGAGTTGCAGAGTGGTGTGCTCGTTTGTTTGGCCGCAGAGCTAACAGCAGAGAGAGGGTGTCTTGTTGCCTTTATTATCGCGCAGAGTTGGCAAAGCTCATAGGGGTGTGGGTTTTGTTGGTTAGCTGCAGAGCTGGTGTCTGCAGAGCTCGTAGTAGCTGAGGTGATGATATTTTGAGAGAAGGTGAGAGAGGGACCAGCCAAGATGAACAGGGGACAGCCAGGAGAAGGCGTGATTGACGTGTTTGGTGGTGTAGTCCACGGGTTACACTCTCACAGTGCACTTTGTGCCAGCCTTCGATTACCTCGGCATGCACACGGTGGAAGTGTATGTGTTGCTGGGTGATTACTTGTCTATGGTGCCCCTGTTTTGGGCTGTTTTTTTGGTGTGGGTGGTGTGGCGAATTGTGTGAGAAGTGTTCCAGCCAGTGTGCTGGTGGTGCCCCAAGCTCGTGGTATTTCCAAGGCTGTTGGATGGACAGCTATAGAGGCAGGTGATTCCGTGTTCGACATTTCCGACAACGGCGTGAAGTGTCAGAAAACAATTCATGTCGTGAACGATTTTTTGCACTTTCACGTATTTAAAAATTTAAGCTCTTGGGATCAAAATTCCACGTTACCTTATTATGGGTGTCAATCTTCTCAAGACCTCCGTAGCCTTAACTTGACTTTACCAAACTCGTGTGAGTTGGATTTGGTTAAGGCGTGAGATTGCAGGAAAAAGGTCACGTCATGAAGAGATAATGTTTCACGTCATGAAAAATAATGGGTTCATGTTGTGAACAAAAAATGGTTCACGCCGTGAAAGTTTCTAAATTGGTTCATGCTATGAAGAGTTCTAAAATAGTTCATGTTGTGAAACGATTTTTTGCACTTTCACGATTCTTAATTTTGTCAAACCTCGTGGCATCAGGATAAGGCTACCTATTTTTGGCAAGGTAATCCCGTGAATTGCGGCACTGATGTCGAGAACGGTTCACGGCATGAAGTTGTAGAAAATGGTTCATGACGAACATTTTTTTGCAATTTCACGTGGGAACTTCTCGCATCGACTAATGTGATTTTGGGTGTAAAATACTTATCCAACATTTTCTAAAATGATTGTGCCACGTCTAAGGAGTGGAATACAAGTTCAAGGCACAGTCAATGGCTCCTTAGTTTTTTGATTTTTGTGAATTTTTGGAAAAGAAGAAAAATACAACACCAACCTACTCATTCACATTAATGATTCCAATGATGCAAATATCAAAATTAATTAATGCTCAACCCTTCTATTCTAAGACCACTCCACCACACACATACACAATAAACACAACCAATTTCTCACAATTCTTTACTTCCACACAAATCTTATCCATTCATTTCCTACACAATGCACTAACAAAATGCAAAGGAAATCATGAATCTTATGCATTGGGAGATGAAACTCCAAGAGGAAGGAAGAAACAAAGGTGTTTCCCTGGCAGTAGCGCCGAAAATGTTATGGGCTACCACATCTGCAAGAGGGAACTCGATGCATTCACCTAAAGGAAGAGCAATAGAACACAACTGTTGTAGGGCACTTACCAATGCTTCAAACTTGAGTCCTCTGAGGCCTCCAAGCTCACTTGTTAAGCTCCAAACCTCCAAGCTCCACCTCCACACTATCACCGTAGAGTCGCTCACACTGTCGCATAAGGCAATCAATCTCTCACTCTCCCACACAAAAATGAATCATACAAGCATAGAAGAGGCACAAATGCTAAAAATGCTCTCCCTCAATCTCTCTCAAAAGACACAAAGAAGAGCTCTCAACAATAGCACAAAGGGGGATTGTGTCTTTTCATTATGGAAAAATATCTTATATACAATTGGCCCTTATTCACACTTGGGCGGCCAAAACTTACTTAACTAAGGCCTTAGGTGGCCAATATCTCTTAATGTACAACTTTTATAGTGCCTTTTCATGACACTTATTAATGTCCTCAATTGGAGGAGCATACTTGTTAATCCAAAATGGGATTAACACCTGGTCAGTTTGGGTGCGTTGGTAAGCCTGACATATGGGTGGTCCATGTGGGGGAGTGCTAACGCATCTCTGATCAGTTCAACACTGAGCTGAACCCTGTGTCTCTTGCTTTCATTATCCAAAACCTCACCACTATGTTGATTGGCATCGTAGGTTTGTGTAAAGTACAAACTGTTATACAGGTCGGCCCCCCATGGCTCCAAACTTGGCAGTCTGCCTAGGCCAAGCTACTCCAGCTTCTGTAGTACAACTGTAAGATCTGAGGCTATGGCCCTATAACATGGCTCAGTGAAATACAAGAGCTTGTTCTCCACCTTGTAGTTGTTCTTCATGAGAGAATGGACCATATGGCCCATTGACTTGCTTCATGAGAACCCCCCCAAGATGAGAGAGCTGAGTGGGGTGCTTGGTGTACTCCTCAAAGGGGCCACCTCTTGCAGGTCGCTTTCTCCTGATGGAGGTATGACGGAGAACCTCCCTGGGGAAGAGTCAGAAGTGTTAGACATGGTGCTAGCTGGTGGATGGGTGTTAGAGCTCAAGAGACAAATTGGCAAGAGTTTGTTGGCTAGGGTAAGAGCTAAAAGTGAGGAAATGAGGGGGTCGATCCTTATTTATAGGTTTGGTAGAAGGGTACGGCTGTGGAAAATCCAAGGAACGGTTGTGGCAGTCGTGGCATTTGCAAAGAACGGTCATGGCAATTGGAATGAAAGGCCGTGGAGAGTAGTCAATGGAAGCAAACGGGCGTGACAAGGCCAGCGAACGACCGTGGGCTTAGCAAATCAGGAGCAAATAGGCACGGGCTTCCAAATTGGAAAAGGGAACGAGCGTTCGCTTATGCAATCAGAAAGGAACGCCCGTGAGAAACTTCAAATAGGCGTGGTAGTTGAATAGAGAAAGGAACAGCCCGAGCATTCCACTGGGTAGGGTGGAACGATCGGGGTAAACTTGGAATGCCTATGGCACTTGGGAACTTGTAAAGAGTACCGCCGTGGTAAATTTGGAACGTCCATGGCATTTATTTATTTATTTATTTATTATTATTATTATTATTATTTGGTATGGGCACCCTGAAGCAGGTTTTGTATCCAAAGGCTATGCTATAAGCACCCCATAACAGGTTTTGTACTGATCGCGTGCCCAATTCGCCAAAATAAGGAAGCACACCATTACAGATTTTGTACTAACTGCGTGCCCAATTTGCTAAAATAAGGAGTTAATTCCAATTAGGTGATGGCGAGGTTGTGGGTATTACTTCCTTGAGGGATTTTGAGGCGGTTGGTAAGGAAGTACTTGAGACTGAAAGAGATGATGATGGCATTAGTGTAATATGTTGTTGTTTGCAGCCTCACAACAATGATAGGTGGGGGGGATGTTGATGTTGAAGGTATACCAATAATTAACTCTGTCAGTGGTAGCATGGAGGCTGTAGTGTCACTGTGAAGCTTTTTCTTTCCTTTTTTGTGAGTAATCTTTATAGTGGATGTCGCCTTGGGTATCCATTGAAGGGTAGGGGACTGCTGAGTGACAAGGGGTGGAAGTTGAGGTTGGGGAGATTTGGGGATCCAAATATGATGATTTCCCTCATAGAAGTGTTGGGCTCATTAGAAGAGGTTTGGGGATCCACCAAAGAGTTGGTTATAGTTGAGGGTTGGAACTCTGTGTGGAGAACTTGGGCCCGTGTTTGTCCTGTACCATGTAGGCTTGTGGTTGGCTAATTTGTTGTCAACGTGGGGGACAAGGAGCTTTGGTTTCCTATGGACGAAGGGGATGGTTGGATCTTTTGGGGATCCACAATTTAGTTGAGGGTTGGAACTCTGTGGGGAGAACTTGGGCCCGTGTTTGTCCTGTGTGTACCATGTAGGCTTGTGGTTGGCTAATTTGTTGTCAACGTGGGGGACAAGGAGCTTTGGTTTCCTATGGACGAAGGGGATGGTTGGATCTTTTGGGGATCCACAATTTAGATTCAGCTTCATAACAACCTTGTGCTACGAGAAGCTTTTTAGATACCCAAAGGCGAGATGGTAAGCCCTATGGAGTTTTGCTAGTAGTGTTAGCAGTGCTAGTTTAGTTAGTTTGGTTAGTTTGGTTTGGTGGGGCAACAGCTAGTGAGGTGGCAATGTGAGAGTGGATTACTGCCGATGAGCGTGGTGGTGGGGAGGGTGTGAGAGGCATTGATGTGGTTGGAATGAGAAGTGACCTTTTTTTTAAAGGGGATTGATTGATAGGGATGAGGAGATGGAATGATGGTGGGTGGTGAAATGGGAAGTTCTTGGCATTGGGAAGCTATGGGTATGGGCTTTTTGTCCATCATGAGGACAATAACTTGGCTAGAAGCCAGCTGCTGTAGGCTCGTCATCCACGCATCCCAATCGATGTTGCACCGGTTATTTCCCATCCAACCCCTTCCAAGGACTATTTCTTCATGCATGGTTCCTGCAGGCATGACGTAGAACTTCCCTTCCAAGGGATTATTTCCTATGTTGAACAAAAGTGTGACAGTACCTATGCAATGAACATGCTGTGATGCCACTGTTGTAACAATGGTGGCAGGGGTCTCTTTGAGTGAGGGTTCTCCAAGGGAACACCAAGTTTCATAGGACATCAAATTGTAACTAGATTGTGTATCAACAAGAGCTAATTTTTGGACAAAGCTTGTCAGGGTGGTCATTCCTAACCACAACAACCGAGAAGGCTTCACCTCCTAGTCTTATTCTTCAAGGTTGACCGCTTGGGCCATATTGACCGTGACATGTCTCTACCAAAGCTTATCTTGCCTTCCTTTGGCTTCTTCCTGTGTGTAGCTTATTTCATATTATCATGGTCTTTCTTTCGCTTTTTTAAAAATTGTGGATGGCTTTTAAGGTGGCCTTGGTAAGAGGGCCGTAGTAGCATTTAAGTTTGCTACCATTGAAGTAACCAGCCATCTCCACACCTTTCATTGTTTCGATGCGCAAGCACTGCACCTTGTGGTGGTGCAATAGTCTATAGCTATTATCTATCGAGCTTGAGTATATTTGGTTGTCGGGCTGATGGGTCCAACGAAATTGCTACTCCATTTCTTGAATGGTTGTAAGGACACAATTGGGTTCAGGGGCATGTGGTCCTTGAAGCGGGGAATTGTCGTATGTTGGCACCCATCGCATCGTTTGACGTATTCTACAGCATCGACCATTAGAGTGGGCCACCATAACCCTATCGTGGAGGGACTTACAAGCAATGATATCTGCTACAAAGTGCCCCCCCAGCAGAGGCAGATTGAGCCTGTTCAAAGGAGGAAGACATACTTGTCTTCTCAGACATAGCGTTGTAGAATTTTATCTTTCCCTTGTTTATAAAGTGTACCGATGAGATGGTAGGGGGCTACTTGTTTGATTAAGCAAACAATGAGCGTTGTCTTTGTTGAGGAGGGGATCTATAGGTAAGCCATTGGCCTAAGAAGTGAGCCACTTCCTCGCCCCATTTAAGAATCAAGCATAGTTGGAATATGGCGGCATCTGGTAAATCATCATCTACTCCCATCGATTGTTCACCGTTGGGTATCCTTGACATGTGGTCTCTGCGAGGACATGCTGAGAGCCTTTCCTCACGGTAACGCGGTGAAGTCGAATGCGAGCAAGATAAGCAGCCATCGGGTGATTCTTCCTGTCATACAGGGCTTGTTTACCAGGTACAAAAGGGCTTGGTGGTCTATGAAGAAAACAAACTGTCACTAGAAGGTAATGGCGAAACTTCTTGAAGGTGTAGACCATAGCTAATCCCTCTCTTGGTTGTATTGTAGTTTCTCTCATCTTTGTTAAGTTGGTGGTTGGTAAAACTGATGGGGAAGTCCATCTTGTGTTCTCCTGGTTGCGCCAGCATGCATCTGATATAGCAAAGGCTAAAGCATCAATGTGGACGTGAAATATGATGTCCCAATTTGGTGAAAAGATGTAGGGGAGAAGAGAGCTTGAGCTCTTGCAAGCACACACACACTCACAAAACCCTAAAAAAGAACACACAAGGTGAGAGGTTGAAAATCTTCTTCTTCTTCACACAACACTGAACACACCATATACAAAGATAAGAGTACACACTATATGAAAAGGTACTCAACCAAATACATACTAGGGTTCTCTATAGTGTGAACCCAACTAAAATGTGCTAGCGCTATAACTATGCCAGTCTCTAGAATGGCTATCACACAGCCTGTCATCCCACTCACCGCATATCACCCATGATCTCACCAACCATGCCAGTGGTGTAAGTGTGGGGCCTATCCCCCAGGCGGGTCATCAGTGTCCACCGCCTCACTAGATGAGCTCGATATCTCAACACTCCCCCTCGAGCTCAACTCCATCTCATGTACACCAAGCGAAGCCCTGAATCTGCGAAGCTTCTCTGTACCCAATGCTTTGGTGAAGATGTCAGCGACCTGATCCTGTATGCTGACATAAACAAGGTCAACGTCTCTTGCCAAAACCTTCTCTTTGACAAAATGGTAGTGGACCTCTATATGCTTCGTGCGAGCATGAAAAATTGGGTTCCTAGTGGCCAACTGTATACTGCTAATGTCACACAGAAAATGACAACTTGTCAATCCACTGATAGACCCAAATCTGCAAGTAGATTTCTCAACCAAGCTACCTCACATGCTACCATAGCAGCACCTCTGTACTCGGCCTCTGTACTGGATAGAGCAACTGTAGGCTCTGCTTCTTGTTGCTGTTCCAAGTCACAGTAGCACTCCCTAAAGAAAACATGAAGCCACTAGTAGATCTTCTATCTGAGATACTACCAGCCCAATCAGCATCATATGTACACATATCTCTATCCCAGTTTCATAAAATAGTCCACAATGTAAAGTAGACCTCACATACCTCAGTATGCGTCTCAATGCATCCAAATGCGGCTTCCAAGGAACCTGCATAAACTGACTCACCAACCCAACAGCATAGTTCAAATCTGGCCTGGTGATCGTATGTAGATCAAGCTTCCTACTATGCGCCTATACATAGTAGGATCCTCCAAAATCTCTCCTAAATCTACACTCAGCTTGCCATTCTGATCCAATGTCATTGAGATAGGCTTACAGCCTGTCATACCATACTTGGACAATATGTCCAAGCCATAGCAGTAATCCAATACCATGTGGTGACCTAATCACCTCAATGCCCAAGAAATATCTGAGCTCCCCAAGATCCTTCATCTCAAACTTCTGTCTAAGCAAGATCTTTACATCAAAGATCTCTGCATCATGGTCCCCTGTAATGATCAGGTCATCTACATAGATGACAACAAGCACAAAATCCTCTATCACTATGTCTCACATACAGCGAGAAATCTGCATTGGCTACATGAAAGCCAATAGTGACAAGATATTCAAAAATCTTGTCAGACCATGCTCTTGGTGCTTGTTTTAAGCCATACAAGGCTTTCTTTAACCTGCAAACATACTCGGGGTGACTCACATTCTCATAACCAGGTGGCTGCAACATATACACCTCTTCGTGCAAATCCCCATGCAAGAATGCATTCTTTACATCCATCTGATGTAAAGACCATTGCTTTGACGCAGCCACTGCTATCACAACTCTCACTGTTGCCATCTTGGCAACTGGACTGAAAGTTTTCTCATAATCAATGCCATATGTCTGCACATATCCTTTGGCTACCAATCTAGCCTTGTACCTGCTTATGCTTCCATCATTGTTATGTTTTACTTTGTACACCCACTTGCATCAAATGGCTTTCTTGCCTTCATGCAATTGCACTAAATCCCAAGTCTCATTTCCATATAGTGCATCCATCTCCTCATCCATAGACACACATTTCCAACAGCCTCATCAATGCATGTGGGCTCTACAACCTGTACAACTTTTGCCATGTATGCATAGTGATGTGCCACATAATCATCATAGGTAAACCTCTACAGCACAGGATTCTTCACTCTCCTAGATCTTCGTAGCTTTGCATTCATGGCTTCCATAGCCTTCTTTACACCAGGTGTTCTCATAGCTGGAATCCCAAGATCCTCATCAAGGCTGGTATCCCAAGATCCTCATTCATGGCTTCCATAGCCTTCTTTACACCAGGTGTTCTCATAGTAGCTGGTATCCCAAGATCCTCATCAAGGCTCATCTCTGAGCCACTAGACTCTCCATCAACATGAGAATGCCCTGCAAAAATGTCAGGCATACTAAGGGGCTCAATCACTTTCTCTTTGCCTTTATGTGATGTACTAATCACATTTGCAAGATTGGTATTATGAGGTAGCCTACCAGATGAGGACTCTCCTGGTCCACTCAAAGACTGTGATTGCTGACTTGCATTCTGTGTGCAACCACGTTTCCACTCACATCAGCCCCAACAGCTTCTTTTAGAGCATACCAGCTGCTCATCTCATTATCAAAAACAACATCCTTGCTTACCCTCAACTCACGTGTAGCAGGGTTATAAGTACTGTATCCCTTTTGCTCAAGGGAATACCCAATAAACACACATTTTTTAGCTTTTGGATCCAGATTAGTTCTCAGCTCATTTGGCAAATGCACATATGCAATGCATCCAAAGACTTTCAGATGAGACAAATCAGGTTTTTTGCCAGTAAACCTCTCCTCTGGTGGAGTTACATCATGTATGGCTGCAACAATTGGAGTCTTGTTCATGATGTAAACTGTTGTAGAAACAGTCTCAGCCCAACAGCTATGCGGCATATTCTTCTCTCCCATCAATGCTCGCACAATCTCAATAATGTGCCTGTTTTTCCACTCAGCAACTCCATTTTGCTGCGGAGTGTATCTGCATGTAAACTATCTCCGAATACCATTCTTCTTCAAAAATTCAGAGAACTCATTGGAGAAGTACTCTCCCCCTCCATCTGACCTTAGGCACTTTACATATTTCCTTGTTTGCTTTTCAACCATAACTCTGAAATTTTAAAAATGAGTGAACACCTCACCCTTCTCCTTCATGAAGTATACCCACACTTTCCTTGTGTGGTTCATCAATAAATGTCACACATAATACGTGTAGCCTCCCATAGACATGGTCTTCGTAGGACCGCATACATTTGAATGCACAACATCTAGTGCATTTTTGCTCACATTTCTGTCACGTGGAAATACATGCTTTGTTTGCTTTCCAAATTGGCATGCTTCACAGATTTTCTGCATACCTTCAACTTTAATCTTTGGCAGCCATGTCACAATTCCTTTAGTCTGCATAGACTTCATTCTCTACACATTCACATGTCCAATTCTTTTATGCCAAATGTCTGTGTCTGTAACAATTCCTGAACCATTTGCAACAAACATTGCAGCACTCACTTCAGGCATGTTTACATTCAATGTAAACATTCTGCCCACTTTGTTGCCTTTTGCAACCAACCTGCACTTGTCTTTAAAGTCTTCAACATAACAACCATCAGGGTTAAACCGAACCTACAAACCGTGCTCAATCATCTGGCCAACTGAAACCAGATTCTTTGTTATGTTCGGAACATGAAGTACATCTGCAAGGTACTTCACTTTGCCATCCTGCATAGACAATGGCACATCTCCAACATGGGCAATTGGATGAGCAATGTCATCCCCTGTTTCCACAAAACCTGGTCTTTCAAGGTTTTTCATCTCCTTGAACCACACCCCCCCGTGACTTGTCATGTGGTTCGAAGCACCTGAATCAACGTACCATACATCATCTTTATGTGTTGCTTCAACATTTTCAGACATGGCATTAACGACATGCTGCATAACAAACAACCTTTCATTATCCTCATTGTTTCTGCTCGAGGATGCATAGTTGTTTTGCTGCAATTTTCCATTTTTCATGTCAACCTACTTCTTATAACAATCTGCCTACACATGTCCAGGGCTTACCACAATAAAAGCATCCACGTGTATCATTATACTGCCTTTGCCAATTTCTATGACCTCTTTGTTGACTCCCCCTACCTCTGAATTTGCCTCTTCCACCTGCGTGTTATTGTTGTTGTGAATTCTCACACTGGTGTTGTTGCTGCTACTGGCCATAATTCTGATTACCTGTTCGGCCACCTCCTTGGCCATGTCCACGGCCTCCTCTACCTCGTCCTCTTCCTGAACTTGTGTAGAAGGCCTGTTGCTTTGAATTGTTTTTGTTTTGTGATGAAGACTGTTGGTCTTCACCCAAGCTCTTCTCTTCTATAATCAACATAGACACCAAGTCTGTGAAATTGGGAATGTTTTTCCGAGTCTGAATAGACGTCTTGAATGCCTTGTATTGTGGCCCGAGACCACGTAGACAAACTTCCACCTTATCATCCATCATCTACTACTGAAACGCCAATAGATGCAAGGGATTCCACAATACCCTTTGTAAGATTCCTCCCTCCGGCTTTTGAGGTGTGCAGGTGTAAGAACCTCCCCTTCTGATCTTATAAATTATTCCCCTCTCTGAAATAAAAGAAAGATCATGTTTTATCCTATTTTGGCTTAGAGAGAGAAAATGCCTAGAGGGAGGTAATTCAAAATTGAGATATTTTGGATATAAAAATCCTCCTAGTGTCTAAAATGGTTTTCCCTGAAACAGATATTCAAAAAGAAATTTCCAATGTGCAATTGGAATAAATTGAAATAGGGTCCAAATTTTTTAAAATTTTTGAATTAAGGTTCCTATGGACTAATTAGATTAATCCAAGTGTAGGGAGGAGATAAATTGAAGAATAAAAGGAAATCCCCCCAAAAATGAGTAAATACTCACATAAGATGAAGAGTTGACTAAGGACAAGGTTATTAGTTAGAAAAAAAGAGATATGTAAAAGAAATGATGCATTTTTGACACCTCAGTGTGGGGGAATTCCCCTCATGAAGGAGGCGCCTATTTCACATGTGTGGTTGAGTTTTAAACTCACAAATAATGAGATATTTTCATCTCTCCTCTCTCCTGCTTCAACTAGATCCAAAAAGTAAGCTAAACTGACCTAAAAATGGTCAAAAATTGACTAAACTGATCTGGAAAATTTTAGAATCAGTTTGCTTGGTTAGAGGCTCACTTTTTCCTATAAATGAAGCCTCCCCCCTTTGTAAATGGTTAATAGTGTTTTATGCACTGTTACTCTACTCCACCCCAGAGCCAAAAACAGTGAATTTATTGATAATTCATTAGTTTTTGACCTTTTCCTCTTCAAAAGAATTGGTGGCCACTCTTGTTGCAAACAAGAGTAGATCCCTCAAACCATCAAGCCAAAGGAAAGCTCACAGAAATTCGTGTAAGCTCAAAATCCTACTTTTTCCTTATTCCTTTTAATGGTTTTCTAATTTTTGTTTTCTTTAAATGAAAAAAATGATGTTATGCCTTATTGGAAAGGCTTTCCCCCTCTCTTCATTCTTAAATTCAGCCTTTCTTTATCCTAGATAAGTAATCAAATTGTTAGAATTAAACTTTTCATATTGTTTCTCTTTTAAAAGTGAAAATTGATTAGTTTAGAATGCTTTAAAACCATTTGGGATAATTTTTAAGTAGCTTGAGGATAGAAAAATTTGAAAAATGGTTAGCCATAAAAAGGAGGTTATGGCAAAATTTTCTTAAATTTTGTGAAATAAGTTTTATCTTTTATTATTCAAAAAGAGTAATCCCCACCGTTTGTGTATTCTAAAAGTGTTATTTTCATTCTAGGCATAGAAAAATGCATATTAGAAATATTTTTATTATAAAAGTGTTATTTTCATTAGAATTAATTTCTATGCATAGAAAGATGTATATTGGATATTTTTTAATTATAAAAGTGTTATTTCCATTAGAATTAAATTCTATGCATAGAAATATGCATATTGGATATTTTTTTAATTATAAAAGTGTGATTTTCATTAGATTTAAATTCTATGCATAGAAAGATGCATATTGGAAATAATTTTTTTATTATAAAAGTGTTACTTTCATCAATATTGATTTTTATGCATAAAAGATTTTTTTATTATAAAAGTGTTACTTTCACCAATATTGATTTTTGTGCATAAAATGAAACATAAAAGAATTTTTTAATGATAAAAGTGTTACTTTCATCAAAATTGATTTTTATGCATAAATAGATGCATAAAAGGATTTTCTTTTATATAAAAGTGTTATTTCCATAGAAGTTGGATTTTATGCATAAATAGATGCATAAAAGAATTTTTATTATTATAAAAGTGTTACTTTCATCAAATTTTGATTTTATGCATAGAAAGATGCATAAAGAAATTTATTTTTATTTCAAAAGAGTTATTCTCATCAATTTTGATTTTATGCATAGAAAGATGCATAAAGAAATTTATTTTTATTTCAAATGAGTTATTCTCATTAATTTTGATTTTATGGATTGAAAGATGCATAAAGAAATTAATTTTTATTTCAAATAGTTATTCTCCCTCAATTTTGATTTTATGCATAGAAAGATGCATAAAGAAATTTATTTTTATTTCAAAAGAGTTATTCTCATTAAAATTGAATTTATGCATAGAAAGATGCATAAAAGATTTATTTTTATTTCGAAAGTGTTATTCTCCTTAAAATTGAATTTATGCATAAATAGATGCATAAACGGATTTTTATAAAAGTGTTATTTCCCACTGAAGTTGTTCTTATGCATAAACAGATGCGTAAAGAATCTTTATATCAAAAATAAAAATTCTCTTACATTCTATAAATAGATGTGATGATATGTGATATGAATCAGATATAGATGAGAATGAATGGATGGATGGATGTGATGAGAATAGAAGTAATGAGAATGAGAGGTAAATAGATGTGATGATATGTGATATGAATCAGATAGATGAGAATGAATAGAGAATGGATGCGATGAGAATAGAAGTGATGAGAATGAGAAGTAAATAGATGTGATGAGATGGGATGCGAATCAGATAGATGGGAATGAAGGATGGATGGATGTGATGAGAATAGAAGTGAGGTAAATAGATGTGATCAGATGGGATGCAAATCAGATAGATGGGAATGAATGGATGGATGGATGTGATGAGAATGAGAGGTAAATAGATGTGATGAGATGGGATGCAAATCAGATAGATAGGAATGAATGGATGGATGGATGTGATGAGAATAGAAGTGATGAGAATGAGAGGTAAATAGATGTGATGAGATGAGATGCGAATCAGATAGATGGGAATGAATGGATGGATGGATGTGATGTGAGAATAGAAGTAATGAGAATGAGAGGTAAATAGATGTGATGATATGTGATATGAATCAGATAGATGCGAATGAATAGAGAATGGATGCGATGAGAATAGAAGTGATGAGAATGAGAAGTAAATAGATGTTATTATATGGGATGCGAATCAGATAGATGGGAATGAATGGATGGATGGATGTGATGAGAATAGAAGTGATGAGAATGAGAGGTAAATAGATGTGATGAGATGTGATGTGAATAAATGTGAATGAATAGATGAGATGTGATGTCATGTGAATCAGGATGTGAATGAATGATATAGGATGTGAATGAATGTAATAGCATGTGAATCGGAATGTGAATGAATGTGATAGCATGTGAATCAGAATGTAAATGAATGATATAGGATGTGAATGAATGTGTTAGCATGTGAATCAGGATGTGAATAAATGATAAGGGATGTGAATGGATGTGATATGATGTGAATCGAGATGTGAATGAATGATAAGGGATGTGAATGGATGTGATGTGATGTGAATCAGGATGTGAATGTACGATAAGGGACGTGAATGAATGTGTTAGCATGTGAATCGGGATGTGAATGAATGAGATGTGATGTGAAATGGAGGTGATAAGATGCGATGTAAATTGGTGATAAGATGTGATGTGAAATGGAGGTGATAAGATGCGATGTAAATTGGTTAGATGTTAATGCATGTGAAGTGATGAGATGTATGGATGAGATCTGATGAGGATAAATGAGGAAATAAGTGATGAGATAGAAAAAGATGTGATTAGATGAGAATGGGAATACTTATGAAATGAATGTGGATTGATGAGTGGGTAATGTGGATTGACGTGAATGGATGTATATGGATGATGTGGGTTGATGAGTGGGTAATGTGGATTGACGTGAATGGATGTATATGGATGATGTGGGTTGATGAGTGGGTAATGTGGATTGACGTGAATGGATGCACTCCAAAACCCCTCCTAACAAAGGTTGCATATTGGGCCCTCTGAGCATAAACTCTTGGATAAATTTTCCTAAACAATAATAAATTTTGCAAAAGTTCCCAGTTTTACAAACTGATTACATCAATGGAAATCTTGGAATCAGTAGATAAATTTAGACTACAAGAACACCCCAATCAGAGCTGTACAGCTCAAGTTATGATCTTGGCAAGTTGGGGCTGTTTCTGGAGCACTCAGGTGTCTGGGACCAAATAGACGGCCACGCCTATTTCAAAAAGGGCACTAGCAATGTCAGATGTAGTCAAGGAGTTACGTGTGGCAAGAATAATGACTAAGCTTGATGCATACCAAACCTTGGCTCATTTCGGGTATGTTTGCTATATTTTCAAATCACTCCAAAAGACCACCTAACAAAGATTTGGCAAATTGGCATAGAGGGTAAAAACTTGTTTACACTTGGAAAAAAAGTGGAACAAATCATTTCAGAATGAAAGAAGATCTAGTATGGTAGTTTATCTCATCAAGGAGCTCAAGCATAGCAAGTCTCATGACATTTAGGTAACTCTAGCCAAGGGCTACCCTTGTTAGGTAGGGCTGACATAGCTATTTTAGATGGTCCCATACTCAGATGGTGTTCAGAATTGATATAGGCATTCTTTAGCATAAAATAAGCACACAAAACAAAGGATGTCAAGTTTCGGACATAAAAAGTCTATGTTTGGTCCAGTCATAAACAATAAAAAGTTGTTCACACCTGGCAAAATCAGGAGCAAGATAAGCTCAAATCTAATCAATATGTTGCATACAACCTTGAAATGATGTGTACTAACCATGATTCAAATAGTTGCGTGAATGGGTAATGATAGGTCACCTATCCGGATACATGCCTATTTCAGTTACTTCCAAGTAAAGGTCCGATCTGTCACTACCAAAAATAGGTCATCTGAAGCTCCAATTCACATACTATCTAGTACAAGATTATCTCAGTATAAGTCTCAGGCACATAAAATTTAACAACTATCTGGTGTCTACATCATATGGCTACACTAATAGGTCACATGTGGGACTGAGAGTGAAAACAAGGAAGAAAAGTTGTTCACACCTGGACATTTGATGGGCATTAAATTATTCAGTTTTCAGCAAGCCTTTGCAGAATCCACAATCTAATCCCAATTCATAGGCAAATGAAGTTTTGAACCATTCCGACTCAGGTAAATAAGGCAACAGAGGCCAAAACAACTTTTTGGCACTAGCCGGACATCAGTAGCTGCCAAGCCTAAAACATATGTCCACGCGCCTGATGAAAATTCAGCCTTCCACTGCCTTGTTTGATGCACGAGCTGGTATGTCAGCTGTCCAACATCTGTTCTAGTGCATACTAAACCCTGTTCCAATCCGGATAAATTTAGCAAGTTTTTAGGGTAGTCAAACTGGGAACTGGACACCTGATGAGCTAAATTTGGAGGATAAGTCCACACCTAATGAAAATTAGACCTTCCCATCATCAATTTCTACCCTACACATAAACATATGTTCATATGTAGTGGAACTATGTGTACACTAAATTCTAGCAGTTTTCGAGCAACCTGGGCAATTCAACAGGTCAAAATGGATGTTCCAAGAAGTAGCCAATATATTAGAACACCAAAAAGCTACTGTCTATTCATGCCTAATGAAAAGAGGGAGCAGATGATCTCAATTGGCTGCATGGCTTCATATGTGTGGGAAAAACCACCAGGCTAGGCACATGCCAAATCTTGATTCATTATGAGCCAGTACTACTATTGTTCCAAGCTATTCAAATAGTTTGTGAAGCCATGTTTCACTAGATGGATTCCCATGTAGAAAGTTGTTCACACATGGCAAAAAGAAGGCCTTAACTGTATCAAAATCAGATGTGGCTAAATATGTAAGTTTATCTCAACTCAAACTAGCCTTGTGCCAAATATCAACTTCATTGGACATCCTGGGATAGGTGCTATCCTAATAGCCCCTTACACTGATGCCAAATTTTACAAAATAAGTCTAAAATTAGTGGATATGTGGTTCTGTGCTTGGCACATGTTGGATTCACATGAGATTTCACAGTTCTGTTCCCCAACATAGGGAGATGCCTTATATCAGTTTTTGGTCACAGTTGGATATGCTTAGATGCTATTTTTAGCTGGTCAACAGATAAAAAGATGTTCCCACCTGGTAGTTTGATGTCCTTAATACTAATGGAATTAGGTAAAACTTACACAAAGCATCTACCAAGTACATAGAAGCCAATACTCCGGGTCTTGAGTCATTTGGGCAAGTGTAAGATGCTAAAAATAGAAATATCAATTTTTGAGCTAGTAAAAAGGGTAGTTTCTCTCAAAATTGGGCTATAGGAAGCCTCCTGATGACTTCTATGTGTTGTAAACAACTAGACACCTCCTATAGTAAGTATACACTATGGATATCAAATCTTGTCCAGTTTGGACAACCCTATGTATGTCAAAGTTTCATTGGCCTCTCTAAATGAATACTGCTAGGTGAATTTTGACAAAAACTGCAATCATGGCTAATTGCATGTCCATGCTTGGTCTAACGAGGCCCTTTTGCATCTCAAATGCCACCAAGGCTTCATACATGGATTGAAAGTTATACAAACTAGTAGCAGATCAAATCTCCTATCAAGCAGACAAAGGTAAATACAATTTTTAGCACCTCAAAGTACCCCCTCTCCAAAGATTGGGACATTGAGTCATGACAAACCAAAAGATGTTTACGACTGCTATTTTTAGCAATTGAAGCCAGAATCAACTAAGGTTTTCCACAGGCTTGAATTACATGCTGAACTTGCTTGATATTGAATATTACTCAACTATGATGCTTACGAACAGAGATATCAGCCCCAGTAATAGGTTTATGTGCCTAAATCAAGCATCTAGGCTAGTGATCTGCCCATGCTTGATGAAAAAGCTACCTTTTGGATGCTGAAATCCTGCTAGAGCCTATACACATATCTTTTGATGTCTAACCTACAAGAATATCAAATCTAGAACAAATATGGAATTGTTTGGATACTTTTCAGGCATACTAAAGTTGGCCCAGCACACAGTTTCCACATCCAGCCTTCAAGAGCCGTAAAATTGTTTACACCCAGCCTGGAAACGGTCTTGTGTTCATGAGTTTCTTCAAAGACCTCATACATGTTGGAACCTACAAGAATATCAAATTTGAAGTCTTTTGGAGTGGTTTCAGGTGACCGACCACATCGATTAAGCAATTTTTGCACTGTGTATATGCATCAAGCAAAGCCCAGTCACATCATGCATAACTGCCTGTCCACGCCTGGTAAAAACAAGGGCTTCCCATGGTCAAACTTCAAAAAGGTCAAGCATATTAGCCCTTCATACACACTACCTCAGGCATACCAAACCTCATGACATTTCAGATCAATCTAATATGTTTTCAAGCAGCTGGAAATGGGTATCTTACACTGTTTTCATATTCAAGCTGGGAAAAGCACATATATGTCCACGCCACACACTCAAATGCTACATGCTCATGTATATAGATCCATAGCTTCCCAGACTACATGCATACCAAATATGGAGGCAATCTGACCATGTAGTGTGACCTAACTAGCCGATTTTCATGAAATGGGTAGAAGGAACAAATTTTAGGCACACAAGCCTATTTGCTTGTCCACGTCTAGTCAAATGAAATGTCTGGCATCATCTGCCTGGTAGTGCCAACTGGGATGTGTTGAAATTGTACTATAGACTTGCCATATACTAAACCCTTTCACTTTCTGACAATATTGTCTATGTTTTCAGACATGGAGAACATGCCATCTGACAAAGGGGTGCATGAATGACCATTAGTACAAAAGTTGTTTACACCTGGCCAGTAAGAGACCCAGTCTAACCACTTCCCGGGCCCTGTACGGGATCAAACCATTGCAAAAAGTGCAAATCAATCATCATGGCTAACAGTCTGTCCACACCTAGTACAAAATAGGCCTTTTGCATGTTAGTTTTCTACAGGCCTCTAACCTATTGATCTTCATATACCCGACTAGTCATAGATCGAACCTTGGGTCAAACGAACACATATAGCATGTTTAACTGGGTGTTGATACAGGCTTCGGGCATAGATTGGCAAATTACTTCTTACTATCCCATCAGATGTCCACGCTTGTTCATTTGAGTATGTAGATGAAGTCAGTTTGGTATGTGGTCTGATAGTAGTGTGCCGTACATCCTGTAGTTACACTGTGTCGAATCTTCAACTGTTCTAACAAGCCAAAGCTACTATAAATAGTAATTTAGTGAAACTGGGTCTGCTATGGAGAATAACAAAGAAAACTACCCCGGAAGCAAAAACCTTGTTTACAACTACGTGATTGATGGCTCAGCATACATCCGATGCCTGTACAGATTTGTATGTCAACTGCCCATACAAAAACCTACAAATACACAAAATCTTACAGACCACTAGCTAAAATTAAGGCATTATTGAAGCTGCTTAAGTCCTACCCGGACTCACTGGACAAAATCTACAAACCACGACCTGGCCATGTTTAGACTGGGTAAATTAAAGCTGTTAATGGAGTCAGTGTTAAATTTGCAGCAATGTGATGAGCTATGGTGGATCAAATGCAAGAATCAACATGATTAGCAAGTGACTAAGGTAAGATTAGTGCACAATTAATCTAAAAGTATAATGTAGGCATGGATACTCAAAAACCAACAATTTCTTATTAGGCCAATGCCTCAATTTATAGCTTTTACATCCACAAGGTGCCAAGCACCCATTCCCACTGATTTCTCCTTGATTTGTGCCACCTCCCCTACATCTAGGGGGCACCTTTTTCTTGAATCTTTCCACACCCCTATAGTCAGTCATGCTACCCTTGATTCTCTCATTTAGTAGATTCTTCTCACCTTTTCACTACCCACTCAATTATAGACTCCCTTTTACAGTCTCTAGCTAAGAGCTAGTTCCCACACACACTCCATTCACTTGCATATTTCAACACCTCCCCTAAAGTGAATAATTCTAGCACACCTAGACCCTATACCAAGTGTGTGTGGGAACTAGATAAGAGCTAGTTCCCACACACACTCCATTCACTTGCATATTTCAACACCTCCCCTGAAGTGCATAATGCTAGCACACCTAGACCCTATACCAAGTTTCCCTCTTACTTGGTAGCCCGTGACCAGTGCCTCAAGTCCCTAACTCATAGTCCTTGACACTCTCTCTCTATTTGTCCAAGGTTACTACAAGTGCCTGTAACTTTGACTAAAGTGCTCACACATACATCTACCACATGGCCTACATCATCGGTGGCTTTATTGTATTGGGGCAGGTTACATTGGGTTGTGGGGTTTCTCTCTCTCTCTCTCTCTCTCTCTCTCTCTCTCTCTCTCTCTCTCTCTCTCTCTCTCTCTCTCAGAGAAGACATTATGACTCCTCTACCTTAGGAGTCTCCATGAAGTTTGTCGATGCCGATCCTTCTTCATTTTGGTTTGTTATAGCAGTCTCTAGCCATGTGTCGTGGCTTCCCACACTGTGTGGTTAAAGGTTCACTTTTCTTCATTTCAAGTTTGTAGAATTGCATTAACAGATTTATCTTTGAATTCTTTGCTTGAGTGCCAAATAGTTTGTTAAGTTCATCCCATGCATCTTTAGCTTGTTGTATCCTTGCAATGTGGTGAATGATTTCATCATTTAAGCTAAGTGCAATGAGTCCTAATGCTTTCTCATTTCTGCTCTTCCACTCATTCTCCCCATTCTTCACTGGACATTCATCTCTTCCCTCAACTAGCCCCCATAGATTCTTCACAAGAAGAACATACAGAACTCATTATCAGAGATTGGTTTCTTCCAAATAGAACAGTTTCTACTCCTACTGATAGATAAATCTTGCATAATTCGGAGTGTCATCTCCAAAAACACTAAGCTGATGTTTTCGAAGCAAAAATTTTGAGTGTCTATTTTTAGACAGTATCATTTTTGGACCGAAATTCCGTCTGAAACTAGCCGGTAAAGTCAGTTTTTGACTACTTCCTTCTTTGGAATTATCATTGTTTCCAAAAGACTCTCATTTCACAACCCAACCTAAATAATTTATTCCCAATCTTCTTCCACACTCGTGGAAGAGTGTGACACGTTTAGGCATGGGGAGGGGTATCTTTTGAGTCTCTAGCTCTCAAGAATTTTGACTACCTTCAATCAGAATAGTAAAGGGCCATAAGAACTCGCCACAAAAGTGGGAAAATTGTCAAATTTTATATAGAATCCGTGTCTGAGTTCTGTGGGTTGCAAACCGGTCTCCACAAGTCAATGGCCCTTCTTCTTCTCCAAGCTTGCTAACTGTGCCTCGCCAAGCTTCCATGGCGACCTTCAATCACCAAGCTTTCATGTCATCTCCAAAAATAACATGTGGTTTTTTCTTACAGGTGGTGTTCTTTCCATGAGTTGCACTTTTGCAACCCTTACGTAGAATGGCTACCTTATGCCTTACTTCAGTTAATGTTTCTTTACCTTGAGTGCGTACCATAACTCTAGTAACGCCTCTAAATTGGCCATGGCTACTTTCTTGCTTGTTGTTTCTCTGTTGGAGCTCATTCCATCTCCCATGGTGATCGACCTCCTCATGAACTGTTGCTCTCGAGCTTCTTCTTTGGGTTGCACACAGAAATGCTACAGTTGCGTAGAGACTGTCAGTTGCCTCTTCTTCTCTTTGTCAACTATCTATATGGACTCAAAGTCCTTGCCGACTGTGACCTTTCCTTTACTTTTCTTACATGAGCATTACTCTCCTCATGGCCTTCTATGACGGCTTCTCCACCTCTACTATACAACAACATAGTTGTTCTTAACGCTGGTAAAACTGTCGCATACCCTGCTATTGTTTGCTACTTAGGCTTCATGATGCCTCACAAGAATATCCTCTTGAGATACTTCCATAGCTCCTATCTTCACATGCTCATTGTCTTACACTCCCATAGTTGTAAGCTTCTATGTCTTCAATTTCTTTACTAGTTGCTACCAAAATTTGGCTGCCTCTCTATTGTGCTGCTACTTCTTGTAGCTACTTGCCTCTACAATAAACCTTCTTCCACGGGTTCCATAGCCATTAGTATGCCATTTACAAGCTCACCATTGAGCTCCTCTCACAAGCATACATCCATTGTTGCATGCCCCAAAGGGTGCTTCTCCAAACACGGGTTTTCCCCATTGAGAAACCACAAGGTGCCAACTATGTGAAAGTTTTGAATGCTTCCACCAATGTTGCCCATTATTTGTGAGCAACTCCATGCCATGCTCCAATATGGACTGAAACCAGCCCATCATTGCTTGCCACCACTCAACAAGCACGCACCTCGTTCGCTCTTTGCTCCAAGCAAAGAACCTTCACAAAGCTTTTCTTGGCAGCTTCCTTGTTGACACACCGAAGACTCCATAGTCTTCATACTTGCTCAAATCTTCATTTTCAGCTTCCATGATGATGAGTAGGCTTTCCATGTTGCAAAAACTCCCATTTGCAACTCTCTTGGGCACAGCTTCTATGCAACCTCCTTATTGCAAATCTCCTCTCAAACTTGAGAATGATAGGTCCAAATCTCTCTCAAATCCTCATAAATGCAAATCCAAATGATAATATGAGTGTGCTTAATGTTTTTCATAATAAACTGAAAATAATGCTTAATCAAAGAACTCATAACCATGAAAACTATACATAAATATTCACCATGACCAAGAGCCCACCCAAGCTCTGATAACATGTTAAACAATCCTAAAATGGGATTGATCATGGTGATAGATATAGATTAAGCAACATAATTAAGGTGGATTATACCACACTAAGAACTTCATGAGAGAGAGAGAGAGATTGCACACTCAACACTTAATTCTATTGCTTATCTCAAGTGAACCATACAATGATATAGGCTTTCTAGTCTTATCCCACTTTACATGTCATCATCCATGTGGCAACTCCTTTTCCACTCTTTTGTTCAACAGTCACACACCATTCAATATTACATGTGGCATTCTTATCTTGCCACAATATCTTGCACCTCTAGGGTGCTTTCCCACATACACACATCACTACAATTACATCTCTCAACACCCCCTCTTAATGGAGATGTTCCATAACTCACCCATCACCCATCACCCATATCAATCTAGCATTGCACTACTTTAATCGCTACCTCTCAACAAAGGTCACACAGTGGAGGTCACCATTGATAGAGAACTTATCTTGGAAGCCCTCCAATTGCCAACTTCACCCCGATACATAAAATTCATAATGGAAAGCTTGGATTTAAGTAGGTACTTAAGAAATTGGTAAAGGTCAAATGCACGAAGTACCTTTTAATGTCATCATAGATCTAGTGCTTATAAAAGCAATCCAAGATCTATGCATGCTTTTGCAAGTTAAGTTCTATCCCTCACTGAAAAAGAAAGTGATTTTGAATTTGACCTTATACATAAGGATATCAAGTGGATGGTCCAAAGGATGTCTAGACACAATACACCTACATTAGTAATGGCCATTTTTCACAGACCTGGAAGTGGAAAATGCTAAATACATCTTTGTGGTCCAATTCATCCTATAGTACTTAATTTCAGAGCATAGGTGAGAGTCTTGATGCATTCTTAGGAATTCACAAAGGATTTCCTCTAGATAAAAGAGCACAAGGGTGCCTTCAAAAATATAAAAAGGATGCTTGCCAGTGCACTGATCATCCAACCACCAGAATGGGGCAAGATGTTCCATGTATTCGTGGTTGCATCGGATACAGCAATTGGAAGTGTGCTGATGCAGTAGATAGAGAAAGGATGGTATTGGCTCATTTACTATGCCAGTTGGATGCTATCAAATGTCAAGAAAAATTACACCACCACTCAGAGGGAAGCCTTAGTAATGATTTACTCAATCAATAAATTCTATCATTATCTGTTGGGAAATCACTTTGTGTTCCATGTCAATCATCAAGACCTATTGTATCTGGTGTCTACCAGTCCATGAACAGATTACTGTCCTCACGGAAGCACATCAAGGAGTGTTAGGAGGACACTACTCTAGAGAAACGACGAGTAGAAATGTCTTGCAAACAGGCTTATGGTGGCCCACTGTACTTAAAAATGCATGGGATCATTCCTGGCAATGTGATCCATGTCAGTAGCTCAAATAGCTATCAACTGCTTTACTAATTAGTCCTACCACTTGAACCCTTTTAGAAGTGGGGAATGGATTTTACGTAACCATTCAAACCCTCAGCAAGAAGGATCGGTAACAAATACATCCTTGTGGCACAACTGACTACTGCACCAAATGGTGGAATCAAAAGCCCTCAAAGACAATTCAGTTGTTGTAGCAATAGCCAAGTTCCCGTATGAAAACATTATGATGAGGTTTGGATGCCTAGTGGAGCTGATAAGTGACCGGGGAGGACACTTCATCAATGAGGTAATTCAAAAACTGACTCAAGCAACACATGATCCTCCACAAGAAATCGACTGTTTACTATCTGGCACAGTTAAGCAGAGTCTACAAATTAGGAGTTGAAGCGGATCCTCCAAAAAACAATCAATCAAAATAGAACAGACTGGGTGAAAACGGTTAGGTGGTACCATTTTTCTCCTTTTTGAAGGGTTACACAAGTGGTTTTTGTCATTTTAGTGGGAGGAGGGAAATGAAATTTATAACGTTCAAAATTTAGGCTTGTAAATGATTAAAGGGTAGTGCATGTAAAGGTAATGCATGTCTTGTACCAAACAAAAGTGCGTACATGTAGGATTAATGTTGTCTTCCTCTCGCTCGCATGAGCCAAACTCTTTGCCTTGATGCCTCCTATGTCTGGTGTTTTGAGTGTCCTCATCTATCTCTCTCTCAATAGTAGGCCACTACTTTGCCACCACAATAGGCTACCATCGCTTAGCATGGACATTGAAGCTTGAAAATGTTGCACTCTGAGATGCCCAAAGTCAATTGAGTTCTATTCTCTCTCTCTCTCTCTCTCTCTCTCTCTCTCTCTCTCTCTCTCTCTCTCACTGAGCTCTACAAATGTTCTATCAGTAGTTACTTGGATACCATTTCATTGTGATTATAGGTCACAAGGCTTGGAGATATTTTATCAACAAAACAGTGTTGCATGGGTGGGTTCACAATGGTGGTTGCTCTTGTTCCTAGAATGTGATTTTGAGGTACCCAGCATACTGAACAAGAACGAATCAACTAGAGCTTGGGAATTAGGAGTCGTTGACATGTCACACTAAATGGGCTTGATATAACTTCTACATTTTGTTTTACTCCTTCATGGTGTAGGATGAAGACACCGCAAATAAAGTGTATGCAAAGAAATTCTACTGACCAAAACTCTAGTTGACTTATGGATAAAGGAATGTCGGCTTCTACAGATTATTTGAAAGGTAAGATGTTGTAACAATAGGGGGAAATCCATGTTTCATCCCCAGGTTTACATGTGTTAGTCTGGTCATTACATATGGTTCTTGCATCATTGTATTGAATTCTACTTCCCCAGCATTCTTGACATAAAACAATCTTTAAAAACAAATTTCATATACAAATACAGTTTCCAACAAACTCCCATTATTCCACATCATTTTTGATTATTCCACATTCTTCTACGTCAATTCACATCGCATCATTCCACATCCATTCATGTACATTCACATTGTCCCACATCCATTCACATCATTCCATATCCAATCACATCCATTCACATCGTCCTACATCCATTCACATCATTCCACATCCATTCACATCATATCACATCCATTCACATCATATCACATCCATTCATTCAGGTTGAAAGTATAGTTACTCTTCTTTTGATACTGACAAAACTTTTCTAAGTCTTTGCTAATTACTTGGCTTAGTTAAAGGTAACTTTTTCTTGATTCCATTAAATCTAAATTTTCGTTCACTTTTTGGATCCTCTCAAGGATTCCAGATTCCTTTCCCAGGGAATCTAGGGATAGGTTAGTCATAAGTATTCACGTTTATCCAACTAAGCGTGTTTCTGGTCATTTTTCTAGGAAATCCTTTTCCCGTTCAGAATGTACTCCAAGATTCTGTTTTTCAAGAATCTAGACGTGTAGTTCAAAATTCCCAAAGTTAAATGTGTTCAAAATTCCTTTTTCTAATTAAGAATTATCCATATTTTCTCGATGTATTCATATGAATATTTTCACATTCTTTCTCAAATTTCTCAAGATAAAATATGCTCAATATTCTTCTTTTTGAATAAAAGGTTCATGGGATTTACAAAATCAATTATACCCATATTTCCTCTTTCAGTATAAACACTAATCCATTTATCTAAATGAATCATTTCCATAATTCTCATAAATTGAACGATTCTAGAAAATTTGTGCATAACCTTCTTTATTTTTCTGACAATTGAATAATGCTCAAAACTTCACTTTTAGCATAAATTTTATTATGCATGAATTCATTCTCTAATGCATAAATTCATTCTCTAATGATATAAATTTTTCCATAGCTTTCCCATATTTTCTAAGAAATGATAATACTCAAAATTCCACTTTTAAATAAAGCACCTATATGTAGAATTCAAAGTAATGTTTGTAAATAATAGCCTATTATGGCTTAATGTTGAAATCTAAATGTTTTCAAGGTAGAGAAGCAAGGATGCCCAAGACGTGTGGTTGTCATTGAAGCAAATAGAAAGAAAAATATGCAAAAAGAAGAAAGAAGTAACATTTATACAACAACATATAAACCAAAGATAACTCTTGAAATTTTATTATAGATGGAAAGGTTACAACCTCCCAATGAAATACCTGGTCATAAAAACAATCAATGCTTAAAGTAACGAATGTCACCCTAACAGAATTTGCTACAAAGACAAACAAACTTTATGTTTTGATTTCACCTGAATGTAACATATGGCATTGTTACTTTGTATTCAATGGCATCTTCTATACAAAGGTCCTCTTTACATCCCATCTTCTACAAAGGTCCTCTTTACATCCCATCCCTCCCCCTGTTGGAATTAGGTTTGTAGGAAAGCACACAAAGCTTGGAGAAGAAGAAGCAAGAATGCACACAACACGGAGTGTATTAGATTGTGTCAATGTACAAAAGATAAGTTAGCCCTAGTATGACGGGCGTATATACAAGCCGGGGGAAAAAACCTCCTAAAGAGGGAAAAAGTGCCCCGGCGGTCCTAAGTGTGTTCACACACATCACTGCCTATGTATATGGCAACAAATCCCCCCTGGGAGTGATGGTGTGAACGAGAGCTGGCACTCATGTATAGGGGAGTGCCATGCCCGAAGTAGATCAATCCACAAAGGGGAGCAAGCCCAAAGCTTTGCGGAAAGCTTCGAACTTCTCACGAGGAAGCGCCTTTGTGAAAAGATCGGCGAGGTTGTCCTGTGTTGGCACATAGGTCAAGCTGATCTCTTCTGCTGAGAGTCTCTCCCTGACATAGTGATAATGCACCTCAATGTGCTTTGTGCGAGCATGAAAAACTGGGTTTCTCGCAATTGCCAATGCACTCTGACTGTCAGTGAAGATAGAGGTGGTAGCCAACACCCAAGTCAGCCATAAGCCGTCTGAGCCACACACACTCAACCGTAGCTGTGAAAGCTGCCCTGTACTCAGCTTCACAACTAGAAGTGGCCACAGTAGGTTGCTTCTTGCTCAACCAAGATATGCATGAGCTACCGAGCATGAAACAAAAACCACTTGTGGACACTCTTGTGTCATAGCAACCAGCCCAATCTGAGTCCGAAAAAGCATGTAAATCTGGCGGCAACGATCCCCCCTTGGGATAAAACAACCCAAGATGTATGGTGCCACTCAAGTAGCAAAAGATGAGTTTAACTGCCTTCCAATGCTGAGACCTTGGGCTATGCATAAACCTGCTCACCTGTGAGACTGCAAACTGAATGTCTGGCCTCGTAATGCATACATAAATGAGGCAACCAACAGCTGTCTGATAGA
Organism: Cibotium barometz; assembly: GCF_041138505.1. Taxonomy (NCBI): domain Eukaryota; kingdom Viridiplantae; phylum Streptophyta; class Polypodiopsida; order Cyatheales; family Cibotiaceae; genus Cibotium; species Cibotium barometz. Next base: position 4,196,079 of record NC_141089.1, on the reverse strand, counting down.
GTGTGACATCAAAGTGATCTCCAGCATCATGAAGAGTCAACTTCAAACCTGTCTCCATTGGAGTAGCAATAGGCTTGCAGTCTTCAAGGCCAAATCTCCGCAACAATGTCTCAATATACTTTGTCTGACACAAAGCAATACCTCCATCACACTGCTTAAATTGTATCCCCAAATAATGATGCAAATGCCCCAAATCTGACATCTCAAAAGAGGCATTCAAATCAGCCTTAAAATCAGCAATATGACTCTCATTTGGTCCTGTGAGCAGCATGTCATCGACATAGAGAGCAATGATTAGATGTACACCATCCACACGTTTAACATACAAAGTGCTTTCTGTTGGACTATTCTGAAAACCATGTGTAGTCAAATATGCATGTATCTTTTCATACCAAGCTCGTGGAGCTTGCTTTAAACCATATAAAGCCTTTTTCAACCTGCACACTTTGTTTTCTTGCCCTCTTTGAACAAAACCACGAGGCTGCGATACATACACTTCCTCATGCAAATCTCCATTCAAGAATGCAATCTTTATGTCCAACTGATGTACATTCTAACCATTATGAGCTGCCAATGCACAAATGCTACGAATGGTAGTCATACGACAAGTGGGAGCAAAGGTCTCATCAAAATCAATGCCCTTTTCTTGAGCATAACCCTTTGCAACAAGTCTAGCCTTATAGCGATCAACACTGCCATCTCGCTTTCGTTTCAATTTAAAAACCCACTTACATCCAATGGCCTTTTTACCAATAGGCAAATCACACAAAGACCATGTACCATTCTTCATTATAGCATCATATTCACTTTGCATTGCAGCCAACTAATTTTCTGAATTTTGTGCCTCATCAAATGAAAGAGGTTCTTCCTCTTCACACATACTAGACACAGCCAAAGCATAACAATCTGATGCATAAGAGGCATGCTGAAAACCTGAATGAGTACGACTAGTAATAGGTGCATCAATCTTACTATCACGCACATTTTGCACCAACCATTTAGGCATACCTCTAGCCTGCTCATTTTCAGTCCTATCCTCATGAATTACATCCTGTAAAAATCTGCATCAGAAATAGGCTGATCTATGATGTCGTTTGAAATCTGCGTAGGCTGAATATTTACCTCATTAGGACTTACATTTGAATTCCCACCTGTAAAGAGAGGCAACAACTTATCAAATACATCCCGTGAGCTCACACCTGTCTCTTTGGTACATGATAACAAGGGCTGCACAGCATCTTCCACAAAAACAACATCTCGACTAATCAAGATACGCTTTGACTGCGGATGATACAATCTGTAACCCTTGCTCTCAGCACTGTAACCAACAAAAATGCATTTGACAGCCTTATCATCCAATTTTTTGCGTTGTTGCACAGGCACTAAAGCATAGGCCAAGCAACCAAAGACACGCAAGTGACCAATAGAAGGCTTCCTGCCATGCCAAGCTTCGTATGGAGTAATGGACTACAAGGCCTTAGTGGGACACCTGTTGAGTACATATGCAGCACACATGACAGCCTCAAGCCAAAACGCATGTGGCAAAGCTTGGCTCTTGACCATACATCGTGCCATCTCCATAAGTGACATGTTCTTCCTCTCAGCAATACCATTTTGCTGAGGGGTATACGGCACTGTACATTGGTGTTTTATCCCACGACTAGCCAGAAATGCATCAAACTCTTTAGACATGTACTCCCCCCCTCGATCAGAACGAAGGGTGCCCATAGTAGTACAATTGGATACATTTTCAACCATAAGCATAAACTGTTTGAAGCACAAAAACACTTCGAGCTTTGCCTTCAGTGGATATACCCATGCATGCCTTGAGTAATCATCAATGAAAGTCACGAAGTACAAGTGTTTACCAAATGACGGAGTTTGCATAGGCCCACATACATCACTATGTACAAGCTGCAATTTGCAAGTGGCCCGCATAGAACCATCCTTTGGAAACACAGAACGCTGCATTTTGCCCAAAATACAGCCTTCACAAACATGTTTTAATGGTGCCTCAAGAGGGGGCAATGAAGCAACCATATCAAATTTCTGCAAACGTAGCAAACTAGCAAAGTTCAGATGAGCATGCCATAGTTTTGCATCTGAAATTGCCTTTTCATCAGAAACTGCATTTGCTGAATCTTCCACACACTTGTCATAAGAATTGAGCCTATATAGCCCACGAAACAAGGTGCCAGATGCAATAATTGTATCACCAGAAGTCAAATCATGAACAGTACATCTGTCATCCACAAATTTGACTACAAATCCAAGTCTAGCAAGCGCAGAGACAGACAATAGATTCTTCTTTATCCCTGGCACATACAAAGCATCTGAAAGTGTGAAAGCGCTACCATTTGTAGCAGTAAGCATAATTTTACCAATGCCCTTCACTGGGTAAGAAGCATTATTGGCACATGTGACAGTATTCCCATTAGAGACAGCCTCAAGACAAGTGAACATGTCACGATGTGAGGTAATGTGCTTTGTAGCACCACTGTCAAAATACCAAACATGAGAGTCAACAGAAACTACCAAACATGCATCATGTACAGATGGGTCATACTGGCAATACACGCTAAACGCCCATTCTGTATCCTGCACAACATTTGCAGAATCTGCATTTGTAGAAGCATCCGCTATTGTGGCTGCATTTGACTCTTTCTTCTTTGCCTCTTTAGCCTTTAGCTTAGGACAATTCTTAATGACATGATCATTTGCCTTACAATAGTTGCACCTGGTCTTTTTCTTGCCTTTATCAAGAGGCTTCTCAGTCTTATTGTTGCTACCTGTGGAAGGAGAAGAAGTTGCAGACCTACTAACAGGAGAAGAAACAGTGGAAGGGGCTGCCTTACCACTTCTTCTCTGCTGAGCACTGGACAGCAATAAATGCTTGATCAACTGCACGCTGCCTGGCCCTGTTTTGCCTGGACTGCGCTTCTTGCAAGAGCTTATTGACTAAAGTATCATACTTGACAGCATCAGGTCTGTCCTCATTAAGAAGTCTCCACGTGGAAGCAAAAGTCTGATATGTCTCAGGTAAAGCATCAAGAACAGTCTACACAAGAGAATGATCAGGAATAATCTCACCTACAGAAATCAACTATTCTTTGAGATCTTTAATCTCAGCAAGAAAAACATTCATGTTATCATCTTCTTGCATAATCTTCAATTCTAGCTCTTTACGCAGGTAAGCGATTTTTGCCTCGTTACGACCTGCATATAAACCAGCTAGAATATCCCAAGCCTGTTTTGCTGTTTTAGCTGAACAAATATGTGGGGTGATGTTACGTTTGACAGAAAGTGCAATCAAGGCATGAGCCTGCGCATCTTTACCATCCCAAAACGAGCTTGTTCAGTAGTGGGTAAAACAGCAGCAACAGTAGAGTTGCTAGAACCTGCAACATCCTCAACAGATCCCACATCCACAGAACCTGGACGTACATCCGTACCCTGCACAATGTTTCACACTCTTTTTGCAACCAAAACATGCTGCATCATGTATGCCCAAAGTGGGTAGTTGCTGTCTCCATCTAGTTTGTCTTCACAGCAAACAACATGTGAAATACATCATTGCTGTTATCAGCCATGGCCACTGACTGAAACTGATGCAAAAGCTGCCTGTAATGAAGCAAAGACTGAACAAAAAACAACTTGTGCTATGTAGCACGGTCCACAATAGAATACGTATGCCTGTTTTGCAGAAAACTGCACTGTCGAAATTTTTGCAGAAAACCCTCAATCGAAGAACGTGAGTGGGAGGGTGTTGGCGGCGTAGCCCTGGGAGCCGATGCCTGCTCTGATACCAATTGTTGGAATTAGGGTTGCAGGAAAGCACACAAAGCTTGGAGAAGAAGAAGCAAGAATGTACACAACACGAAGTGTATTAGATTGTGTCAATGTACAAAAGATAAGTTAGCCCTAGTATGATGGGTGTATATACAAGCCGGGGGAAAAAACCTCCTAAAGGGGGAAAAAGTGCCCCGGCGGTCCTAAGTGTGTTCACACACATTACTGCCTATGTATATGGCAACACCCCCAAAACTTGGTTCATCTAATCATTATCAAGGGACCTCACTTGATATGTTAACTTTGTTTTCTTGACACCCTCACATGATGCAAACATCTATGCAAAGGCGCTAAACGGTATAAACCAACTCAAATGTACGTCCTTAGATCCTGTAGGATGTTGATGGTTTCATTATTGCATGCATATCTTTCCTTATCTTATTATTGTATATTGCAATGATGTCTATGCAAGAACAAACCCATTCTTGGCTACACAATGATGGTAGTGGGATAGACTCCAATCTACCAATATTATCATTGCAGAAGATTTCCCTTTGCTACTAAATGGCTAGGTGGGTTATCATATAGCAATGTGCCTATCTCTATATGGAATACATTTATTCTTCCACCTGATGCACTCTGCATTCTGCTAACTCCTCCACATTCGATGAATATAAATTTGCAAGAAAATTTTAATGCTTAGCTATAGAGCACAAAACAATTAGGTATTGAACACAGAAAACAAAGACTACTTATTGAATCTTACTATTTGTCTTAGATCTTGTACTTTTATCGTGGTGATGTAGCATTATGTCCATGTGCATATAAACATGCTGCACAAGAATCTCTATTGCACCATTTGGTTGCCTCTGCAAAACTCCATGATCCTACATTTCCAATGCTTATTAGGATCACCAATGTCTTTTTGTTTTACCTTGAATTCTCCTCGAGTGTGCTGGGTCTCATCGTCGTGATCCAGTCTAACTTCTTGAACAAAAAATTAGAACCACTGAGGGATCCAACTGCCATCAGCATCCTTCCTATTGAAAACCTCCAAACTTTCAATGCTGCAGATGTGTTTACTCCTAGAGATCATCATCTACAAATGGAAAACATAACATTATTGCCATTTTGTTGGGCTCAACAATCTAAATAATGAAAATAAAACTTTAAATAAATGTTGTGATCCTTGCACTCCGTTTTGCTTGTAGTCGAGTTGACAAATAACCTTGTAAGTTTTCACAAATGACATCATGGTCCAAAAGATTAATGAACATAACAAACAAAATAAAATCATAAAAAAATCATGATTAGCAAACATAGCTTAACAAAGTTTACCAAACTATTAAGATGGAATAAAAAAGAGACTGAGAGAAGAAGAAGAAGAGATGAAATAGATCTGGCAAAAATAAGTGACGTAAGAGAGGCGGGAAACAAAGAGAACTAAGTTCAAACTATGGAGAAAGTCTTCAATCAGACTAGCTTTCAACCAGTCTAGCCTCTTTTCCTGATATTTTTTCTGATATACATTTTGGTATGTGGTATTTAGGCATGATATTCTTTTATTTTTTAGTTTTATGCCAGTATATTTTATTCCTCTTTTTTGAGCTCGAAATTGTGGAGACCGCTATGAAAAAAAAGATCCATGTTACATGGATCTAGAATCTAAGCACTCTCATTGGCTAGCCTTACATTAATTTAATAGGTTCTAAAAGGGCCCATTTGAACCTCGAATTTCCCCTAATGCGAGTTGAAAGAGAGAAGATTCCCAAGGTGATTTTTAGAGTGGTTTGATTCCTTGAGGAGGAGGAGGAGGCAGATTTCTTGTTGGTGTTGCGCATGATCAACAAGTAAGTGGATTGTACATTGTTTTTCTGTGTATCAAATGAACAAAAATTGTATATGTCATCATTTACCTTGTTTAATATGCATGCAAAATTTCTAGGGTCACTACCATTCATGTGCCGACAAACACAACATCACACATGATATATTTAAGATGTAGTGTGTGGGTCTTGCCGATCCATAATCCTTGTTGTATATACAAGCGGTCCATAATGTGAACATACTAAGAGGAGTGGGTAGATGTGGACTAGTCGGTGTAGTCTAGCTATAGAATCTCTGGCAAAGACGGTGCCAGCTACCAAACCCGCCAGTGGTGTAAATGTCGAATGGTCATGCAGGCGCCTCATGAGTGTTAGCTCATGTTGAGCTTGACATCTCAACACTCCCCTTCAAGCTTAACTCTAGCTCATGAACTCCAAGCATATCTTGAAAACTGCGGAGCTTCTCAGGTCCCAAGGCCTTTGTGAAGATGTCAGCGACCTAATCTTGTGTGCTGATGTAGGCAAAGTCGATGTCACCTGCCAAGACTCTTTCCCTGATGAAGCGGTAATGTACCTCAATGTTTTTCATCCGCACATGGAAAACTGGGTTCCTGGCCAACTGTATACTGCTAAGATTGTCACAATATGTGACAACCTTTCTCTCCACATGCAACCCCAAATTAGCAAAGTAGCTTGCATAACCAAGCTACCTCACACGCTGCCACTGCAACTCCTCTGTACTCTACCTCTGTACTCAACAAGGCAACTGTGGGCTACTTCTTGTTGTTGCTCCATGTCACAACATCACTCCCCAATGAAAATATCCACTGATAGATCTCTTGTCTGATATGCTATCAGCCCTATCTACATCTATGTACCCATATAGCTCCAATGGTACACCTGCTGCATAAAACAATGCATAATCAATAGTGGCCCTCAAATACCAAAGTGTGCGTCGCACACTATCAAGATGTGGTTTGTGCGAAACTTGCATAAACTAGCTCTCTAAGCCAACAGTGTAACTCAAATCTGGCTTGCTAATCGTGACATAGGTAAAACTCCCCATAATCTAGCTATACATAGTGGGATCCTCCAACACATAACCTGCATCCGCACTAAGCTTGCCATTTTGATCTAATGGCACTAAGATTGACTAACAAAATCAGCCATCCCATACTTGGACAACATGTCTAATACATATTGTCTTTGTGATAGCCAAATACCCTTAGGTGTGCGAATGACCTCAATTCCTAAAAAGTAGCATAGATCTCTCAAATCCTTCATCTCAAACTTTCTTTTGAGAAGACTTTTCACATGCTCAATCTTATCCAAGTTGTCAACCCCAAACAATAAGATCATCTACATATATGGTGATGATCACAATACCCTTATCACTCTTGTGCACATACAACGAGTAATCTGCATCTGCCATATGAAAACCAATAGTGACAAGATACTCAACAATCTTGTCATGTCATGCTCGTGAAGCTTGCTTCAGCCCCCATACAAAGCCTTATGAAGCTTACATACATAATCTAGGTGACTTGTATCCTCAAAACCAGGTGGTTGATCCATATACACTTCTTCTTGGAAGTCGCCATCATGTAAGAATGCATTTTTTACATCCATATGATGTAAAAACCAGCCTTAAGCTGCAGCCACTGCAATCACAGCTCTCGCAATACATTCCTGCTCACATTTCTGTCATGTGGAAATACATGTTTTGTTTGATTTCCAAATTGACATGCTTCACAAACTTTTTGCATACCTTCAACTTTAAACTTAGGCAGTCCTGTCACAATTTCTTTAGTTTGCATAGACTTCATTCTTTGCACATTTACATGCCCAATTCTCTTATGCCAAATGTCTGTATCTGCAACAACTCCTTGCAAACATTGCAGCACTTAATTCATACATATTTATATTGAATGTAAACATTCTGCCCACTCTATTGTCTTTTGCAACTAGCATGCAATTATCTTTAAAGTCTTCTACATAACAACCATCAGGGTTAAACTAGACCTGCAAACCCTACTCAATCATCTGGCCAACAAAAACCAGATTCTTTGTAATGTTTGAAACATGAAGTACATATGTAAGCTTCTTTACCTTACCATCCTGCATAGACAATGGCACATCTTCAACATGGGCAATCGGATGAGCAATGTTATCCCCTGTTTCAACAAAACTTGTTCTTTCAAGACTCTTCATTTCCTTGAACCACTCACCATGACTTGCCATGTGGTTTGAAGTACCTAAATCAACATACCATACATCATCCTTACATGCTACTACATCATTTCTAGACACAGAATTTACTACATGTTGCATAACAAACAACCTCTCATTATCCTCATTATTTCTACTAGAGGATGCACAGTTGTTTTGTTGCACTTTTCCATTTTGCATGTCACTCTTCTTCTTATAGCAATCTGCCTGCACATGTCCTAGCTTACCATAGTAAAAACACCCTCGTGTATCATTATGCTCCCTTTGCCAATTACCACAACCTCTTTGACCCCCTGCCTCTAAACTGGCCTCTTTCACCTACGTGTTGTTGTTCTAAATCTTGGGACTGTTGCTCCTGCTGACCATAATTTTGATTACCTATTCGGCCACCACCTTGGACATGTCCATGACCTCTACCTCATCATCTACCTACACTTGTGTAGAAGGCCTACTTCTTTGAACCGTTTTTGTTTTGCGAAGATTGTTGATCTTCACCCAAGTTCTTCTCTTCAATGATCAGCATTGACACCAAATCTGTGAAGTTGGGAATGTTCTCCCAAGTCTAAATAGATGTCTTGAACACCTTGTATTGTGGCCCGAGACCACGTAGACACACTTCAACCTTATCATCATCAATAACAGAAACACCAATTGATATAAGGGATTCCACAATGCCCTTGATCTTCAAGGTATAATCATTCACAGACATATTTTTCTTCTCCATAGTATGAAGCTCATTCTTCATCTAAATCTTTCATGCCTTGGTGTTGGTTTCGTACAGCTTCACCAAGGTATCCCGTGCCTTCTTAGGTGACTTGGCATCTTGTATATGCCCAATCATGGTGTCCTGTATACTAATAGAAAGCCAATACACGACTTTCCTTGCTTCTTGATTCCAATCCTTGAATTCTTTGACATTTGTAGTAGATGCATTAATCTCCGATATCTCTGGTGCCTCCTCATATTCACCTTTAATGTAGTCCCAATACCCTTTTCTCATCTCAAAAAATTTTTCAATCTAACCCTCCAAGCATGGAAGTTGTTCTTGTAAAGCTTCTCTGCAACAATTTGGTTAATTCCATCATTCAACATCTTTTCTCTAACACAAATTTACCAAAAACAGCACTCTTGTTTGATCTACACAAATTGTTATATTCTCTGCAAACGGTACTATACTGCATTCAAATTGTCACAACCAGCGAAGATATATTGGTGCTAGCTACCAAACCCGCTAGTGATGTAAATGTTGAATGGTCATGCAGGTGCCTCATGATTGTTAGTTCATGTTGAGCTTGACATCTCAACAGAAAAAGGGTAAGAAATCAACAAACGAGGAGCCTCCATCATTCACAACCATGACACCAACACCCAAAAAGGTCATGACTAGAGTGGGAAGGGGGTGAGTGTAGTAGTGACTAGTTTTTATTAAAGTGAAGCTCAATGATTTCCCTCCCTAGTGTACTTACTACTGTGTGCACGTAGGTCACCGTTTTGGTCATAGCCATCTTCACGCACCCCAGTGAGAGTACGTCTAATCATCCAAAGTATGGCAGGCGGGGAGGCAAGGTAGCTATAGATTGTTCAAGTTTCAAGGTGGACGACGATATCTTCTTGGAGTTGAAATCGCAAGAGGAAACCTCGCCATACCAGATGGATGCGGACATGAATCCCATTCGAGATGTTGTATAGCAAGCCTTTTGCAAGGTAATTACAACACTCACTTTATTACAACTTGATTCGAGTAGTGTAATTGTTATGTAGTCATTATCTTTTATATTATCGTCCATTTATATATATGCCAATTGTGAACTTGCACAACTTGATCCGAGTAGTGTAATCATTATGTAGTCATTGTCTTTTATTTTGTCATCCATGTATATATATGCTAATTGTGAACTTGTACTATGGCAGGTTGTTACTCGGGATGTTCACCATGGGGATGGAGTCCTGGATTACTTTGTTGGTACTGGGACCATGGCTAGAGTATGTAAGATACTGCAATGACATTACATCAGCATGAAGAGCGATGAGGTGTGCCTTAGTTCATGTATGCAACCACTTGCCTATTTGCACAATCATTTGGGTCACCTATTTTTCAGGGGTGAGGTTAGTGAGTATGCTCGAATGGGAGCAGTAGATGGACATGGGGGGATTGTCTCCACACGTTCTTTAGCCATATCCTCCACTCGTCCTAGTACCCATGAGCCAAACACAGTCAAGTGCCTCGTCTCATGGCCACATGGTGTTCCAAGGGGAGTCCCAATATTGACATGTCATGCCACATATTACTCCCATGGGGTGGGTTCTTTTACAATGCCCTCATCATGGGCACCACGGCCTAAACTCAAGTACCCGTAGGTGTTTGTCATGTAATGCTGCAGTCTTGTAAAATTTGATTTGGAATATAATGGAAGTTTTAGATCATAATACTGGGTCTTTGTAAATGACTTGCAACAATGATAGTGGCCCATGGTGTGTAGTGCTCAACATCTCCTAAGGAGAGGAGTAGACAAGAAGTGTAGAAAGAGAAACCACTCGCTTGAACACAAAAAAGCGCTCGCTCAAAAATGCTCCAAAAAAATCACCCCCTTTTTGTCGATGCTCCCTTTGTTTTGCAGCCCAATACTCCCTCATTTTCTAAGTGCCTTCGTGCCCAAGACCATCAGCATACATACTGACATGAGGTGGAAATACTAGTAGAAAAACACTGACCATGCCTCCAATTGGTTGCACCTCTGCATGCCCTTCAACATTCATAACTGGGATGAGAGAGAGAGAGAGAGAGAGAGAGAGAGAGAGAGAGAGAGAGAGAGAGAGAGAGAGAGAGAGAGCTCTATTCCAGCACAAGAGTGTGTGTGTGTGTGTGAGAGAGAGAGAGAGAGAGAGAGAGAGAGAGAGAGAGAGCTCTATTCCAGCACAAGAGTGTGTGTGTGTGTGTGTGTGTGTGAGAGAGAGAGAGAGAGAGAGAGAGAGAGATAGAGAGAGAGAGATAGAGAGAGAGAGAGAGAGAGTAGGCAGCAACGCGATTGGTGTTCTCCTAGGCAGTAACCTACTATCACGCTCCACTAAGTCGTAAATGCATGCAACCTTTTCATCATTATATTTAAGATTTGGTTATTCATATTTTTAGGGAAAAAAAGAGCATCACACCACTTGACAAAGCAATGTCAATGACACTCCTTTTTGAATCACCTAACCATGCTTGAAGTTGTACTCTGCACTGTGGGCATTCCGAACGACATACAAGGTAAGCACTAGAGTCACTGTTTGAGAAATGTGGTGCCAAAGAGCACAAGGAAAATATGGAGTGAGTGAGTGTGAGAAGCCACATCACCAAGTGAGAATTATCCCACATGCAAGAGAAAGGCCATGTTGTACTCTCCTCATGTAAAAGGAGGACATTTCAAACAATGGAATACAAGCACAACATCTCAAGTCTTTTTATGAGTACAAGTTTCCATCTTGTAACCTAACTGAACTTGAGTCTAAACTTAATTAGCACACACTCATCACAATGAGTGTTCTTCATTTTTATCCACCTTAGATAAGTGTTATCATTAGTGTAGGATTAGTTTATGGTTAGGTAAATTTCTTGTTATTAGGAGGCTGTTTAGGAGAGCTCGATCCATAATTTCAACATGGTATCAAAGCCAAGTTCTAGCTCTCCTAACTTAAGCTTAAGATTAGGATTTATTAGCTTAATCCCACTAGACATTAGGAAGTCATTAGGAAGCCATTAGGATTTGTTCTTATTCTAAGCTTTTATTTCATCATGTTCATTGGGTTTTAAAAGAGTCTCTTTCTTGTGAGAGCACAAGAATTTTAGTTAGAGCATAAGCATCTGAAAGCTTTATTGTTGAGAATAGCAAGTTAAGTTTCAACTGCCATAGTTGTAGTAGGCATTGAAACTTTAGCACCAAACAAAGCCAAACCCAGTAGAGCAAGCAGTCATAAGAAGGGCAACAATAGTAGCAAGCACATAAATGCAATAAAATAACATAAGTCTTGCTACAGCAAATGGGAGCACTTGGGAAGCAAAAGAAGTAATCATTTGAGCAACGTTTTGTGGCAGTAAACGAGCAACAAATAACAACACTAGGCAAAATCATGCATAAAAGCCTGAATAAAATAGGCATCTGCGAGACAAGCAAAAGAAACAATTATCTCGTGAGTCCCAATGGAGAGTGCAAAGTTGGACACAGAGAGAGGCCGCAGTCTAGTGATTGCACAAGACACAGATGTGTAGAAGGCAAGCGCCAACTCTTGCTCAAATTCTGCCATAGTTTCCCCGCATTTACTATGAAATGAGAATGCTTAAAGTTCCTCTTTTAATATAAAAATTAGTTTATGCAAATCCTTCATTTTCTAATGATAAAACTTTGCCATAGTTTCCCCACATTTTCTATGAATTGAGAATGTCCAAAATTACACTTTTAGAATAAAATTTATTATGCATAAACCTTCATTTTCTAATTATACAATTTTGCCATAATTTCCCCACATTTACTATGAAATGAGAATGATTAAAATCACACTTTTGACATAAGAACTAGTTTATGTATCAACCTAAGCTAAAACATAAACATTAATTCATCATAATCAAGAAAAACATGGTTTTATGAGAAAAACCACAAAATAAAATGCTTCCCAAGCATGAGGGAGGTTGGGAAGAAGAATAACATTAAAAAGAGAGCATAAATAACATTGTTTAGGCTTACCTTTGGTTTGCTTGATTCTTTTTTGAGCCTTCATGGAAGAGGCTTGGCCACCAAGGGGGAACAAGAAAGAAGAGGTTTAGTGAAGCCCCAAAGCTTCACAATGGAGAGGCAAGGTAGAGAGATAATAGAAATATACTAAACTGAAAATTACACTAGCATAAAGTTACTCCAATATGAAAATACAAAGTATTGGGGGTTTATTTATAGGTGAGGGAGGCCACCAACCAAGTCCAACTAGAATCTAGAGGCTTCTAGCTCCAATTTGGCCCATTTTGGACAAGTATTAGTCTAGTTTTGCCCACTTTGTGATCTAGTTTGGAAGAGGTGAGAGGAGAGATAAAATATCTAGCCACTTTATGATATTTTTGAATTAAAAATTACCTCCTTGATTTGATTTATAGGCACCTCCTTCATGAGCCCTTCTCCCCATTCTGAGGTGTCTTCCATTTTTTAACTAAAAAATCTCATTTTTTAACTAATAAACCCAGTACTAGTCAACTCTTCATCATCTTATGTGAGAATTTACACATTTTTGGGAGATTTTCTTTACTATGTGTGCAAACTATGTGTTGAACAAATGCCCTACCAAGGCCTTGCAGTCTAAAACTCCTTATGAAGCTTAGCATGGCAGGAAGCCTTCTATGGCTCATTTGTGTGTTTTTGGTTGTCTTGCTTATTCCCTTGTACCTGAGCAACAATGCAGTAAGCTTGATTGATAAGGCAGCAATTAAATGCATATTTGTGGAATACAGTTCAGAAAACAAGGGATATAGACTATACCATCCGGCCTCATAGCGGATTTTGGTATAAGTAGAGATGTCATTTTTGTCAAAAAGACAGTTCAGCCCATGCTTTCATGCAAAAAATAGTAGAATATATGCTCACATGACATGTTTGATTCACTCCTACCTTTGTTTAATGGAGGGCAGCCATATGTAGAGCAATTGAATGCTCAACCAAGCGCTAAAATTCAGCCTTTGCAGGTGCAAAATCAGCCTGCAAATCAGCCTTTTGATGACACAATTATTAAGGATGTAGTGGATGAGGAGAGCGTAGCTATAGAAGAATCTAGGCGTATGCCAAAATGGCTTGTGCAAACATTGTGAGGGATAGCAAGTTGGCAGCTCCTTTACCTAGTAGAACTCTTGCAGGTTCTCATCGTGTAGATTATTCTCATGTGGATCATGTTCTAATTTCTACTTTATGTAATGAGGAGGAACCTGTTTCCTTTGAGGAAGCACAGGATGATGATCATTGGATGCATGCTATGCAGGATGAGTATACCTCTATACTCAAGAATGACATCTAGTATTTGACAGATCTACCTCATGGCAAGAAGGCCATTGGTACTAAGTGGGTTTACAAGTTAAAACACAAAGTAGATGGTAGCATTGATCAATATAAGGCCAGACTTGTTGCAAAGGGGTATGCCCAGCAAAAGGGCATTGATTTTGATGAGACCATTGCACCCACATCTCGTATGACTACCATTAGGTGTCTCATTGCTTTAGCAGCACAACATGGGTGGAATGTACATCAATTGGACATTAAGACTGCATTCTTGAATGGTGATTTACATGAGGAGGTGTATTTATCGCAGCCTCTTGGTTTTGTTGTGAAAGGAGAAGAGTCTAAAGTATGTAGGTTGAAAAAGGCCCTTTATGGCCTTAAGCCAATAGAGAGTACCCTCTATGCGAAGAGGAGTAAGGACATTTTTGGTCATCGTTTTATACATTGATGACATGTTGCTCACGGGACCCAATTTCATCTTTTAAGGCTGATTTGCAGTCATCATTTGAGATGTCAGATTTGGGGCCCTTACATTACTATTTGTGGATTGAGTTTATGCAGCGCAATGATGGCATTGTTATGCTACAGTCTAAATATATATAGAAGCTATTGAAGAGGTTTAATCTTGAAGACTTTAAACCTGTGGGCTACACCTATGGAGACAGGTACTCAACTTAGTCTTCAAGATGCAGGAGACTCTTTTGATGCTAGTTTGTATCAGCAAGCTGTTGAATCCCTTCTTTATGTGTGCAACACAAGGCTAGATATACACTATGCGGTCTCACAGTTGAGAAGATTTATGCATAGCCCAGGTACAAAGCATTGGCAGGCTGTTAAGCGGGTTTTCTAGGGAACTCAATATTTTTGATTGTTTTATCCAAAGGGGGGTGAGTCACAGCCGCATGCTTTTAGTGATTCAAATTGGGCTGGATGTTATGACACATGAGTGTCCACTAGTGGGTTTTGCTTTCACCTTGGTGATTCATGTATATCATGGCTCAGCAAAAGAAGCAGCCTACAGTGGCCACTTCCAGCTGTGAAGCTAAGTACAGGGCACCTTTTATAGCTACAGTTGAGTGTGTGTGGCTCAGACGTCTTATGGCTAATTTGGGTGTTGGACAGTAGTCTAGCACTATGATTTTCACTGACAACCACAGCACATTAGCAGTTGGAAGGAACCCAGTGTTTCATGCTCGCACTAAGAACATTGAGGTGCATTACCACTTTGTCAGGGAAAGACTCTCTGTAGCAGAGATCAGCTTCTTGGTTTATGTGCCTACACATGACAACATGGCATATTTATTCACAAAGGCTCTTCCTCATAAAAAGCTTGAAGCTTTTCGTAAAGCTTTGGGCTTACTACCTTTTCAGGATTGATCGGCCATACCCTATACATGTTCACATCATCACTCATCAGGGGAGATTTGTAGCATTATATGGTAGTTATGTGTGTGAACACACTTAGGACCATCGGGGCACTTTTTCCCTCACTAGGAGGTTTTTTCCCCCGTGCGTTATGTACACCCTCTTATCTACTCATTTTGGGGTGTGTACTTATCTTTTGTATCTACCACACATTTGTTATTTTATAATCTAGGAGTTTGTGTGCTCTCAAGCTTCTCTATCTTGTGTGTGTGCATTGTTGTTTGCAACCCTAACCCTAATTCCAACAAAAAACATGCAGCAAGTTCAGAAGTTGCGGCTATCTCGAGGTCACACAAAAGCATGCATTTGGTGAAGCATGGCTTCAGTTAATGGTTCATTGTATTTCTTGAGATGACTTCCATTAATGAAGTTTCACCTTCTAGTGTCTTTAAACGCACTGCACCACTAGGAGTAAGCTCATTAATCACAAACGGTCCTAGGCCACGTTTCTTGAGCTTTCGCTTATGCTTCTTAAGTGTGTACAAGAGCACAAGGTCCCCTTTTTTGAATCGGCCAGTTGTTATATTTCGATCATACCATTGCTTTTGTCTCCTCTTCTCGGCATACATCCCCATTACCACCAATAAGCGGGTCTCATCAAGATTTTCCAATTCATCAATGCATTGAGAAAGCTCATGACCAGTCCAGTCCAATTGTTTAGCAACTCGTAGAGTAGGTACAAGAAATTCAATGGGAAGAATTGTATTTAGCCCAAAAGCAAGCTCAAATGGGGTTGTGCCCCCACAGATGTTTTATAGGCTGTTCTATATGCCCAAAGAACTGAGTGCAAATTTTGCTCCCAATCAATCCTATGTCCCTCAACAATCTTTGTGAGTGCTGTGCAGAGAATCTTGTTAGTACTCTTAGCTTGACCATTGGTCTGGGGATGATAGGATGTAGAACGCTTGTGAATTACCATAAATTCTTGAAGTAAAAACTCTATGACCTCATTCACAAAGTACACACCTTGATCACTAAAGATTTCAATAGGTAAGCCATAGCGTGTAAACACGTACTCATATAAGAACTTGGCTGTGGTTCTGGCATCATTTTTGATTGTAGCCTTTGTCTCTACCCATTTGGTGAAATAGTCAGTTGCGACTATAATATATTCGACATGTGTGTGACGAGCTGGAGGTTTAATGGGACCGACAAAATCAATACCCCATTGGGCAAAAGCACGTGTGCTTAACATAGGCCGCAATGGCATATTGCCCTTTGTGATGGGAGGGTTGGCCCTTTGACAATCGTCACAACGTTTTACATATTCTTTGGCATCCATTTGTAAGGTTGGCCACCAAAGCCAGCATTGTTCAACTGTTGACTCGCATATGAGATTGGGAAATCCTTATTATGTTCTCGCGATTGAGCCAAAATACATCCAATTGCAAAGTTTGAAGCATCAATATGGACATGAAAGATTTGGTTCCAATCTGGTGCCCGTAAGATGGGTGCAGACACTAATGCTTGCTTCAACTTTTCAAAGGATTCCTCACACTCGTCAGTCCAATTAAACTTTACAAGAAGAGAATATAATGGTCTGGCTAGGACAACGTACATGTAGATGAATCGACGATAATAGCCACAATGTCCCATGAATATTTGTACCCCTTTAGGGTTGATAGGTCGAGGTAATGAGACAATGACATCAATTTTATCCATATCTGTTGAAATCCCATTGCGAGAAACAATATGGCCCAAAATTTTTCCTTGTCTTACCCCCATGAATTTGCACTCGTCAGGATTCAAGCATATACGATAAACTTGACACTTTTGAAACACAAGTCTGAGGTGTTCTATACGATCATCACGCTCTTGTGAGTGAACACATAAATCATCCATGAAGATCTCAAGAAATAGCCTAAGGTACTCCTTGAATACATGACTCATTAACTGCTGAAAGGTTGCAGGTGCATTTGTTAGACCAAATGGCATAACACGATAGGCAAAGATGCCATCTTCAGTAGAAAAGGCTGTCTTGTGTTGATCCTTTGGATCAATTGACACTTGATTGTAACGAGAGAATCCATTCAAGAAACTATATGTCTTTTTCCCTGCAACTCGTTCCAAAACATGATCCGTGATTGGAAGTGGGTAATGATCATGTACAGTAGCTGCATTTACCTTCTTGAGGTTTACACATACTCGAAGTTTTCCATTTTTTTTGGGCACCACTACAATAGGGGAGACCCATTCAGTGTGTTCAATCTCATAGATAAATTTTACCTCTAAGAGCTTGTCTATTTCTTCTTTTATCTTTCGTGCAAAATTCTCATTGTAAGTATAAGGACGTTGCTTGGAAGGCTTTGCATCCTCTCGCAATGGAATTGTATGCTGACATATGCTTGGATCAACTCCTTTGAGGTCTTTATAACTCCAAGCAAAAACATCACGATACTCCTTTATTGTTTGAATTAATAACTTCTCCTCATCTAAGGACAAGTCTGTGGCAATCCACACATAGCGAGGCTCTTTTCCTGGCTCAGCGATATCAATTTTTTTTGCATCTTCTGGACCATCATATGAAACCTCTGGCATGCTTGGCTTTTGTCGCATGGGCTGTTGAAGAACAATCTTCCGATCTTGAAGAGTGTACTGTGTGAAGTTGGGGGGGGCATTGAGACCTTATTCTTGTCCACTTGAGTCATCACTAATTGAAGACCATGCGGTTTTGAGCTCTCTTTTGCAATCTTGCATCAGAGTTTTTCGTTCAACCTTTATCTTTGCACTTTCGACACTCTCTTTTGAATCTGTTTGAGACTTGAGTTTTTGTTTTGGTCTCTTTGTTTTTTTGTGATTTTTGCTAACAGTTTTTAGCTTTTCTCCTGGTTGGAATCCATCTGATCGTTTTACTTAGTCTTTGATACTATCTTGTGCTTGGACATAGTATAGATATCCATTCTTTCCTGAGAAGTGAGGTGGTGGTCGAGAGTGTTCATTCTTAAACTCCTCGTCTTTTTTTTGTATTCTCTCACGTCGTTCCCTCTCATCTTGTTTACGAATTCTCTTATGGCTCTTATAGCATTTACGTTTAGGTCGGCTTCGAGGGATCTCTACTTGAACCTCCCTTCCTCTCAAGAGTAGGCGTGCCTTTCCTAGCTCTTCCTCGGGGATTATCACATCATCATCAAAATCAGAGTCCCATCCATCTTCCTTATCAGCATCATTAGCAGATTCGAGTGTTAAATCCTCCACTGAGACTTCCTCTACATGCAGTGCTGTTGTGGATGCATCCCCATAGTACAAATCATCTAGAAGGTCACGTGGTTGTACAATTCATATAGGAATAATGTCATATCCATCTGAGTCACAAAATTGAATTGGCTTAGGTAAAGCACATGTCGATAATGTTGCAAGGACATGACTCCATTCTAGGGGATCAATTAAGTGCTCAGGGAAGGGTTGTGGAATGTATGCCTCATCTGATACACTTCGATTACCCTTAAGTCTCTCAGTGTTGAAATCCTTACATGAGGCTCCACACATCCACAGATCTTCTCGCCCATCTGACAATGTAACTCTTGAGCCCTCAGATGAAGCAGAATTAAACTCATCTATTGGAGACCTTGTTACATCACGATATGAGTGATTCTTTAGGTTGACCCTTGTGATGACAGAATCATGTCGAAGGTACAAATAATTGTATCCCCAATCTTGAATCATTTGAAATTGTTGCATGAATGGTCTACCCAATATCACTTCATAGTTTGGATGCTTTCCAAAATCCACTACTGCAAATGTGTGCTCATATTCAATCCCACATGTGGTGAGTGACCAATATGTTCTCTAGCAGCCCAATGGGATGTTCTAAGCTTCCATCTGCTAGTAGCTGCAAGCGCATCCTAGTACTCCTAATAGCTGGTTTGCCCCACTTTTCCCAAATGGACCTTGTCACAATGCCCACTCCTACACCACTATCAAGTATTGCGGTTGAAGCTACTTTTCGCACTTCTAATGGGAGGGTAGCATTTCCCTGATCGTCCTCACAAAATTTTCCTACTTTGTTGATAGGAACTGGCATAACATGCCTTGTCTCAGGGCGTATAGTACAATGATGGTGACCCTTTTGTAGCAATACCTGCTCTGACAACAAACATGTGGCAATATCATTCCACAACTCTGGTCGAAGCTTTATCAAATCAAGCAAAGGTAAGGTACAAGCCACTGGTGCTGACAAAATAGCTTGCACGATACCCATATCCATCTCCTTTGTCAACCTTCTATGCATGGAGGGTATCCTCAAGGTTTGAGAACAGTTCTCATATTCTCCCAAATAAGATGGTAAGGTTTTCATTGTATGCTTACTTCTAGGAGAAACAATTGTTTGAACTTCCTCCTGGGTGCTTGGGCGTCTAAAGTTGTTTTCTGTGCCCCTGGTAAAATTCACTTCAGAGAATGGAGGTGAAATAATAGAGGACATATTCTCATTAACTTTCTCATGAACTGCTACCCACATGTCATTTGCCATGTCCTTGTTAGCATCAATAACTTCATCATTGCATGGGAAGGCAAGACTAGGTGGTGGCAGAATGCCTTCTTTCAATGGGGTGTCAATTGGTGCAGACTGATGAGCTTGTGAGATCAGCTCACTTTTCATTTCCCAACTTGATGACACTTCTAGTATGGTTTCTAATGTTGGCTTAAGAGAGGTGGGGCCCTGAGGGATAGGTGGAGGTGGGCCCTCAAGTATTGATTGAGGTGGGGCCCTGAGGGATAGGTGGAGGTGTGCCCTCAAGTATTGATTGAGCTTTTCTAATGAGTTGCTGATGTACAGCTAGATTGATCTTCTCCTCACGAGGGTTTGGGTATTCTTGAAGCTTCTTGGGTAGCTCAGATAAAGCTGCAATGCAACTTCTATGAGCATCAATGATGGCATCTAGAGTCTCGTTCACCTTATCCACAAAAATAGAACCCCCTGAACTATCCTCGGTTGTAATAGCCTCATCTTGTTTAGCACTAGGCCCAGGTTGAGGTTGATGCCCCTCATGCACTTCTTGGGATATAAAAGCTTGATCCTTCATGTTTTGTTTAGAGACTTCTTGAGAACTAGTGGATGCACTCTTAGTTTGCTTGTTGCGGTTCTTTTTCCTCCTAGTGGTCCTTTTTCTATTGGAATGTAGGGTCTTGTCCACTAGATTTGCCTTTGCATCCCTAGTTTGAGGTGTCTCATCAGTCTGCATTTCGGCATTTCGTGTCTGTGATCTAGTCATGACTCTAAGGGGCACGATATCCTCATTCTCTGATGAAGGTGGCGATGGAACTGCCTCTACAAAGTTGAGTGAGACCTTTGGTTGCGAGGTGCCTTCCTCATGTGGTTTCAGCAAACAATCCTTTGGAAAGTGTTCTACACAACACCCTAGACAATATCTTTCAATTGGTGGAAACTGTGGTACTGTTGTATTGGATCGAGCTGCTTGCCTTTGGTGATGTGGACAATCACAAGCCCAATGGGCTTCTCCGCACTCATAAATAATAGGGGCCCACTAGTTTGGCTTCTACTTTCCTTTGCTGCCATTGACCTGAGGGGCCTGGAGTCCTAGGTTGGTAGCCGCCTAGCAACATCAAAGAATTTTGTTCCCCTGGTTGAGGCTCCAGTGCTTGGCTTGGATATGCGAGACTTTCAAAGAGATTTTCCTTGGATGAATACGATGCATATTCCTCCTCCACATAGCTTGGGTTTACCAAGTCTTTACACATATTTGAATTGTCGTAGTCAACAAACCTCACAGGAGCAATCCCAGGAGCAGGAGGTTGAGCTCCAAGTACAGGTCGTGCTTGCTCTTGTGCCATCGGTGGCTTACGTTCAAAATTAGTATACTGTTGATGCATTTGTGGAGCCACTGTACCCCTTTGCTGCTCACGCTCTTGTCTCATTCTTGCAATGTGAGTACATTCCTGTGTGGTGTGGGTATAATTCCAAGCACAGGCCTGGCACCACTTCTTTGTGGGTTGGTTTGTGACTAGAGGAGAAAAGGTATTACATTCTTCGGTTTTATGGTTACCGCCACATGCTCATCAAAGATGAGGACCTGTAGGTAGTACACTCCTCATTCGTCGCTGCTGCTGTTGTTGTGGCTGCATGGGTGGGCGATAGGTTTGTCCCAATCTCCTTAGTACTAGGTTAGCTATCTGGTCTGGATTTACTAGTGCGCTAGACCCTGAACTTTGGTCATCACCCCACTGATCTCTAGGTTGCACCTCAGGGCCGGTACCATCTTGGAATTTGAAGTTATCTGTGAAATCCATAGCATCATGGCAACACTCATTGAAATTTGTATGCTTCTTTGCATAGAGATGTGTGTGTAGTGTTGAGTTTTTGAGTCCTTTTAAGAAGAGAGAAATTAATCGACTCTGGGTGGGCTTCTCATCTTCTGGGCAACGATTAATGTACTGCTTCATCCTATTTACATAGTCTCTAACACTCTCAGTCTCGCCTTGCTTGAAAGAGTAGATGTTTGCTACTGTGTCATGCTAAATCCCCATCAAGGAAAAAGCAGCAATGAATCTCTCTTCCAAAACTCATAAAGAAAATTTGTCTGAAGCCTAGGGCTTTCCCTCAAGAGTGAGCCCAAATCCTTCAATTTGCGTATGCTTGTCAATCACTTGCTCAGCTCAAACTGCTTGCCTAAATGCTGCTACATGGTCATATGGATCTCCCGACCATTCGTACTTCTTTACCAGTTTCTGCAGAGTTGATGGCCTTACTCGTCTTGAATACTCATCATCAGGCCTACGGCCTCTCACTCTCAGTGGTTCCTCTCTTTGGTAAGATGGTCCATATGCATCCCAAATTGGTGTGGGTCCCCTATTACCTGCCTCACCAACCCCCTCCAAAGATCTTGTTACCCGCATTTCAGGAGGTGCATTTATGGGAGGCCGAGTTGGCTCCCCTACCCTCCGATTGTCATAGTGAGAGAAACATTGTTGTGGTGTGATCTGTGGTCGCACTTTTGGTGTAGGATAATATCTTGGTACTAGAGTTGGGCTACTTGCAGTGGTCCACTTTGATGTTGAGGGTCCCTCTCTAGTGAACTCTCGTAGGGGAGGGTCCCTCTCTAGTGAACTCTCGTAGGGGAGGAGCAACAATTTCTCCAAGAAAGGCTGTCTCTCCTGGTTTAGCTATATTAGTTGAGAACACTTCCATGAATAATGGTTGTCCTCTCCACGTGAGCTCACGAATCTCCTTCCAATCTAAGGTTCGGTATTCATTGGCCCATTTATCAACGATTCGGTTCTTGTATTCTGCAAGCTTCTCGACTACCACCACAAGTGCTAGAGGAAGATCTAGCTCTGGCAATCTAGTTGTGGCATAATATCCTTCTAAAGAGTCCTTATAGACCTCTTGAAGTGGGTCATCTTGAAAGACTTTTGTCACTGGAATTTGTTGTACAAACTCCCATTGGTTCTCATCCCCCTGATCCATTTTGCTCTTGCCTTTCTTGTCCCTTCCCAAATTTAGATCTACAAAAAGTAAATCATCCATGGATGGCTTTGAGGACTGGGCATTGGATGGTCCAGGCATGTCCGGCTCAATGAGCCAATCATCTCTAGACTCCCTTGCTCCGGAAGGCTTCGATAAGTCTAGGAACTCACTCTTAGAGAGTCCTCTTAATTTGTTTACATTCTTTGGATGATAGGTGACTTCGTAGCGAACACCATCTCTGCCCATGTACATGTTACCCTGGTCATTGACTAGAGGTGCTTTATCAAGCTCTGAGAAAGAGTCTGCAATCTTAACGAGATACCGTTGTTGTGGATCCCTAAAGATCTCAGCTCCTTGAGCATTCGTGTAGACATATTGAAGCCTCACATTGAGTGGTAACCCCATGATGTCGGCTTCAAATGGATTAAAAGATCTTGTGGGGGTGTCCTATTTGGGGCTAAGGGATGACTATTTGACGGCCCTAGATTGTCCATAGACAATGAGCTAGTTGTCCTAGAAAGGGTATCAGATTGGGATTCGAAAAAGGTTTCAGTAATATCTGCCAAATTTCTTATCGATTGGGTCCCACTTTCCTACGTAGGCACTCTAGAAGGTGCCCTAGACCCTATGGCAGTGTCTATATGACGTCCCGACTGCAAGTGCATAAGGTCAAATTTTAAGGTTGCTTTTTTTTAAAAAAAATTCAAAAAAAATCTAAAAATTTTCAAGTTGGCTCAAACTTTGCCAGAACCCATTTTGAACCCCCTCGAACACATTAGGCCAAAAAAATAGCGTATTTTTTAGGATCAAAAATTGCCTAAAATTTACCAGTTTCCCATACTGAACTCACTATGGGAAAATGGTTTTGGGACCAAAATTTCGACGATGGGTGTTTTCTAACTCCTCTCGAAAAATTAGATAACCTCCCAATTTTTTACGACAAAAAATGAAAAATTTTCCAGACTCTTTTTTTTTGGGAACCCCTTTATCCGGTGCGGTGGCGGTCTTTATGGTGCGGTGTGTGGGTCTCTCCGCGCGGTGTGCTGTTCACACACAACCTCCTTCTTTTATTATTATTATTTTTTTCTTTTTTGAAGAGCGTGTGCAGTGAACTCAATGCGTGTGCAGCTGTGAGATTTGCAGCGAATTCAATGCGTGTGCAGGGAACTCAATGCATGTGCAGCTGTGAGATTTGCAGCGAATTCAATGCGTGTGCATGGAACTCAATGCGTGTGCAGCTGTGAGATTTGCAGCAAATTCGAAATGTTCAATCTTCATGTGTGTGTACAGATTTCAGTTTCTCTACAGGTGCAGGTTTAACAGAGAACTAAAATGCACAAAATTAAAGATGCAGAAAACTAAACTAAGCTAAGAACAGAAAATAAAACAAACATGTAGAAAATTGAAACAGCAAAATTTATCCTCAAACAGAATGACAAAACTGCAAATCAGGCCTCTCTCTTTCGCACACAAATTGAAATTGGCAGGTTCAGCGCCTACCTCCAATCCTTCCCGTGTGTTGAATCCTTGTCCTGACCTCAAGGGAGAAGCGTAGCTAGCCAATCGCACTCAAATTGTAAGATAATTAAAGAGAATTTAACAACAGATTAGTCTTAAATAAGTACCAAAATTAGTCCCAAAGCCTGCTCTCCTATCCAACAGTTTTGCAACCGATTGGAGCTTAACAAGGAGTGGTAGTGTGTGTATGGTGCTCAACTAATGTAGGCACTCGTTTCCCCGGTAGCGGCACCATTGTAGAGCGGTTCTCTCTACTGTGCAATATAGTACTCATAGAGTACTACCGATCAACAAATGTGTTGAGAAACACAATGTCAATCCGAGGACTCGACCCGATTAGTGCATGAAGGCTTATCCCTTGCGGGAGAGCTCACATACATGAACCACCACTTGACGATTCAACCATTCAACACCTCAATCAATCTCTCAATCCCTTAAATCCACTACACTAATCAAGAGAACAAGCAATGCATGGCAATCTCTTAATCCCATTCAAACATTGATTAAATCTTAGCTTTCCCTAATGCCAGCAAATCCATAAGCGTGCATCTACTAACCCACAAGCTTAAGCAAGCATAGAATGTAACATTCACAAACCCACAAGCTTATAGAGAGAGTCTATCCATGAATAACTCATTGCCAATGAAATGGGCAAGAGCTTGCATCAATGGAGACTACACACACACACACTACAAGCATGCAGCATACACAAGAGAAAGAAAGAAGCATTCAACTAATCATAGATTAATCTACTTCAATGATGCTAAAACAGATTAAGAGAATGAAGTGGAGCTATACTCATTGGAGCTTGATGCTCATTAGAGTACAATAGAGAGGGAGTTAGAGAGTTGCCATAGCTTGAGAGCTCAAGAGCTTCACTCAATAGCTTATGAGAATGGCCAAAAACATCCTCTTTCTTTAGCTAACATCTCTTTTATAGAGATATCACTAACCCTAACCCTAGGCCTCTTTCACACATGGGCGGACAACCCCATAAGTGAGCCTTGCTTAATACACTTAGAACTCTCATTTAGAACCCACATTGGCCTAAAACAAATTACATTGCACTTCGGCACAAAAATATGGAAAAATTATGTGCGTCTTTTTGTTCCCATGGCTACAATCCTGCTCTCTCGCATTAATTGCTTCTGGCCTCCTTCCATAATCCATGTTCCCATGAGTGTTCCCGTGGAACAAACCGATATAGCAATCGAGGAACACAACAAAGATCATCGTCGGGTAGTTTATAGGCCATCAATTAGATGACACCGACTCATCTAAAAGAACAAATAGTCATCATGGAGAAGCAGATATCTGTGCAACATGACAAAAACACACCTAGACAAAGTGCCCTGGTAGAACTAGAAGAAGAATTCAAGAAAACAGACAAGGCACTGGGCCAAGCATATGCAAAAATTGGACATGCAAAAACACACCTAGACAAAGTGCCCTGGTAGAACTAGAAGAAGAATTCAAGAAAACAGACAAGGCACTGGGCCAAGCATATGCAAAAATTGGACATGCAAAAGGCTAAACTCATACAGCTTGAAGAGCAAGTGGCAGAGAAAAAGGCTTCTCCCAAAACAAGGTCCAGAAAGAAGATTGACACAACAGGCAGAGCACCAAGAGATCATCACAGCCAAAAAGTTACAACAGCTACACATTCTAAAAGAAGAAAACTCCAAGCTGGCCTCCCTGCTGAAGACTCAATAGGATTTGAAAACTATCAAGAAAGAAGCCAAGAAACCATAAGAAAAACAAGAGAGGAGTTGATAGAGGCAATAAAGAAACAACTGGCGAACCTGCACAGGGAAATCCAAATAAAAGACACCAGGTTGGAGAAATATTCCTAGATGGCACTAGAGCTGTAAAAGCTCCAAACACAACTCATGAAAGAACAAAGTAAACACAAAAAGTTGCATGAGGAGCTACTAACAGCCAAGCAGCACAGCTGAGATCAACAGGTGTGCTAAGTGTTGAGTGTCCGACAGGAGCTGATTGGTGGGAGTTGAAGAACTGGCCGAAAGACACAAGCTGATAGTAAAAGGCTTGCACACCAATAGTTGTGCACAGACGGCAGTTGCACACACGCGCCCACCGTAATCATATGTACTTTATTGTAACAGTCTATTAACAGAATGATTCTCATAATAGTAGGCAACGACTAAGTAGGGACAAGAAGAAGGTCCTTCCAAGATAGCAAAGAAGGAGGCAATAAGCAGCTAGAAGATAGATTTATAGAGAGACAGAAGGGATCACTAGGACATAGTTAGTTTGAAGCACATAGCATTGTAAAAGTTTGATAGTAATACAGAGTCCTTGATCATTATTTTCATTATGTACTATTTCTCGCTAATCTCCCTATTAGGGGAATGGCAAGACAGCAGTCCGGGGTGGCATATTAGTTAGGAAATGATGTGGGAGACATGAGGACTCCCACCAAAGGTTCACGGTTCAAACACCAATTCTAAAGTGGGAATGCACCGGACCTCTCTTTTGTGGGCAAGCTTGTGTGCAATAAATGTGCATCACTCCCTTCCTCACTCAGCTCTCACTTAGCATGCACACATGAGCAAAACTACAACATAATCATTCACTACACAAAGTAAAAGTTGACACAACAAGGATGAGTAATAACAAGTGTGCCCCTTAATCCATTCCAGAAGTATTACAAGTGAGATTGAAGATATTTGTAAGACTTTGCAACATTACAAGCTCCATGACATGACAATCAATTAACATTGCAAGCTTACAAGGCTACACTGTAGCACACAGACCATGAGCCTACACACACATACACCAGCATACTCTCCTCATCCATCTCTCTTTTCTGCAGTAGTTGATCACTCTTTTAAGTTGTGCCTTCTTGATCTTGGCAATGGCTCCAAGGTGGTTACAATCCATTGCCTCGAGGTGGTGCTCACGTGGTGTGTTGTGGGTTGACTGCTCTGCCAATTGCCACTGACCCTTCCGCTACTATTGCACTGCTAGGCGCAACACTTGGTATGCCCGGTGATAGAGCTTCTGCTTTCAGACCGATTCCTTTGATAAATTTTTGCTTGAACATTTCTGGAGGAGTGTGATCCGGAATGTAAATTTTGTTAGAGTAGGTGGTGCTTTTTTGAATCCTTTTCGTCTTCTCTACATGTTCTTCTGAACAACCCAAACCCCTCTTGGTTGCATGTGATGTCTTTTTATCAAAAAGTCTCACCATTGGTCTGAGTGGAGTTTGCCCCAAAATCTTCTTTCTACCATAGGTATTGGTCTCCACTCAACCTGGGCAGCCTCCTCATACTCTTCCAGATTATCTGAAGAAGGGATTTTTGCTCTTTTTGACTACTTCTCCGGTGCTCCATTCCCATGTGTAGTTCACCTCTTTCCTTTCTGAGCACGGGTGATAGCATCTGTGTGTTTTTAGCGCTCAGTTCCACATCTAATCTTACTTTTGCCTTCTCTGCTTGGAGTCTGGAAATTCCTCCCTTTGCTTCCCTCAGCTCCAATTTCCATTGTAGCCTTGTTTTCTGTCTACTATACTTTTTCGGCAACTTTCCGCACTTCTTCTATTTGCACATCAAGGGAAGCTCTGTAACTTTCCCAGTCTCTAGGTCCTTCCTTCCGAAGCTGGTTTTCATTTTCCATGCACTGTTGCAATTCAAGTTCTAGTGCATTCAACTCCTTGATGGCATCCATTTCAAATTTTGTGCTTCTTTCCAACTTCTGTTTGTATTCCTCTACTTGATCTCTTGCCTCGTTCCTTTTCTAAAGTGCATCCGTTAATATATCTACATACTCTTTTGTGGGTGTGGCCTCTTGCAGCTCTTGCTACAATAACTTGTTCCTTTCCACCAACCTCTTTGCTTCCTTCTCCCACTCTGCCTTCCAGGTGGTGGCCTTTAGTGCCTGTATTAGACTCTAATCTTCACCTTCTATTTGTTTCCCCTTTCCAGAAGTACCGGTTCTGGGAGATTCATGCCCTGCTGGCTATTACTGTTGTTGTTGTAGATGTTGCTGTTGATGTTATTTTTGGTGTAGATTTTCACCCAATTTATCTTTTCTTCTTCTTTCGCTACTCTGAGCAATCTGTAATTTTTGTTGGACATCCTTCGGCTTTCCCGTGAACATGATATTCTATAAGAAGAAGACAAACTGCTCCCACTGGGTTTCGTCTGCTACGTCTTTCACTAAGTGCATGTTACACATCTTAGGGATCTCTTCCTCTACCCTTGGCTTCAGGCTTGTCTCTAGAGCGCCATCAATGGGGGCAGAACTAGCGCATGGTGTAGTGCATTTTTTGAAATTCTTATTGGCTCCTTTCCCCCTCCACATGCACAGTGTTGGTTTCCAAGAACTGTGATTGATGCGATTTGCTCCATCTTCTGAGTCCTGCAGCTCTTCCCACTGTCAATCGAGAAGCTTTTCGAACCTGCATGTATTGGGTGGCCGCCGGTATGGACAATAAATGAAAAGTCGCAACCAATCGTATTGGAACGTCAAGCGGTCCTTGTACACCTACTATAAATTGTAAGAAGCACATGAATAAACCAGTGAGGTTATCTCGTCTATGATTCCTGTGTGTGCAAATCTTTGCCATGTTCTGTATGTGTTGTTGTGCGTATGCAGCAGATTATATTCTTGACGATTATTTCTCTATAATCATGTATTAGTTTAACATCGCTTATCCGCATTAATCTTACCAATTAGTTAGTATATTGGGCGACCGTCGGTATGGACAATTAATGAATAGTCGCTCGCAAAACTAGTCATATTAGAACGTCAGCGGTGCTTGTACACCTGCTATAAATTGTAAGAAGCACATGAATAAACCAATGAGGTTATCTCATCTATGATTTCTGTGTGTGCAAATCTTTGCCATGTTTTGTATGTGTTATGCATATGCAACAGATTATATTCTTGATGATTGTTTCTCTATAATTCACGTATTAGTTAACATCGCTTATCCATATTATTCTTACCAATTAATTATGACGGATAACACATGGCGACCACGATCATCGGATCCCCGGTGATTTTATGCGCACGCGTTCTCAAGGATCACCGTCATCGATTGTTCCCCATACCGGTGAACCGCGTCGTCTCGAAGAGGCCGTAATCCAGTTTGTGCGGAGCGCGATGGTGTTGCATCCGAGGGGGAGCCACAAACAAGTGAGGATGAATCAGTGCCCTCAACCAACCATCGAAGATCTCGGTCGTTGCCTACAGTAAGAAGACGAAATTCAAAATCTGAGTCACCGAGAAGGCATAGTTCGATACTACCTGGTTCACCATCTGGAGTTGCGAGACAATTATTTCCGCTTTCGGTAGTGATGGCGGCTACAGCACCCATTAGATATAACAAATTTCATGGAAAATCCTCGTCCGGAAGACCCTGATGCTCATGTTAGAGACTTCGACAAACACTATGCACTAAATGTGCCTGGGGCAGTGGATGCCACACGTAAGGAGGTGATGTGTGAGACAACGCTGTGCAAGGTAAAGCAGTGTGTTGGCCGGCAGAGTATCCAATGGATCACTTCTTGACTTATGATGAGATACAACAGGCATTTTTGTGACGATTCAGGAGGAAAGAGAAGACAGTGTTGCAAATCCTAGAGGGCCTACAAGACTTAAAGCAAGGCCAAAAGGATGTGGAGAATTATGCAGCCTGTTTTCGAATCTTGTTTTTGCAGAGGGTGTTGAAATATACAAGTGAATAGGGTGTGTGCGGGAACAAGCCCTTGGTTAGAGGCTGTAAAAGAGGATGTGTAAATGTGAGAGAACCTGTGAAAAGGTGAGAAGAATCTACTGGGAGAGAATAAAGGGTAGCATGAGAAGATTTAGGAAGTGTGGAGATATTCTGGGAAAAGTGAAGAGGTGGAGAGAATCAAGCAAAAGAGGTGGAGTGAATCAAGGAGAAATCAATGGGATTTGATGCTTGGATGTAAACTCTATAAATTGAGGCATTGGCCTAATGAGAATTTACTCGTTTTTGATTATCCATGCCTACATTAAGCTATTTGCTAATTATTGACTAATTACATCTTAATTATTTACTAATTACTCACTAATTACATCTTAATTATTTACTAATCACTTTGTTAATGATGTTGATTCTAGTATTTAATCCACCATAGCTCATCACATTGCCCTAATTTCAACATGGTATCAGAGCCATGCCTAGAATCCATCAGGTTTATGAGCCTATTACTAATTAATCAAGATTAGTAGATAATTAGAAAATAATCAAATTTTTAGTTATTTTTCAACTAGCCTCTGTACCGCCAGCCAGTGGAGGAGCTCCCTCTCCTTGCACACATCAAATTAGCCCAAGCCCTTTTAGGTACTCAAACTAGACTCAAGGAGCTACAGTCACCTCAAAGGAATTGAAGAATCTCAGCGCAGAACGCCGGCGCCAGCACGTTTTGCAGGCGCCGTTTTTCAGAAGGAAAATTGAGATCTCTACTTCATCAAATCAAATCAGCCTAATTCCTCTTAGCCCTGGGGGTTTTCAAGCATGCTCTACAAGCTGGTGAAGTCAATATTCAATTTCATCAAGTCTATAGTGAGATCCAAGCTGTTGAAGTCAATATTCAATTTCATCGTCTATAGTGAGATCCAAGCTCTTCATCAAATCCAGGTGACTTTGGTAAAACAGAGATTAAGCTTTCAATATTTGGTCAAATCTTGTGTTTCTTGGCTTAATCCTCTACTAGACTCATTGCTATTGATGGCCTTGAAAGAATTTGAGCTCATTTGAAGTCTAAGGCACCAGATCTAGACTCCCCGCATACTCTATTTTTTGCACACAAAACAGTGGATTAATTTGCTAATCAGTGATTAATCAGTGCTAATCACTGTATTTTGGTACAATTGAGGGTTCAAATTAACCATTAGGTATCTGATATAGGATCTGGTCACTCTATGTGATTGATATTGAAGAAATTCAATAGGGGTATCAATCTGCGAAGGAAGGCGGAAGTGAAGCAGAAGGCGGGGATAATTAGAAACTTGCTGATGAATTGGCCAAGACGGACATAAAAGAGATACTGCTGCACAGCAGTAGGAAAGGAATTTTGAGAAACAGATGCAAACGGTGACTGGGGCCAAGGAAGAGGAATTATAGACAGTAAAATTGGGTGAGCCGTCGAAAGACAAACCTGTGAAGATGAGTGCTGCTCTTCCGGTGGAGTTTCGAGAAGATCTGATTAACCTGTTGCGAGAATTCAAGGATGTGTTTGCATGGGATACCCTGATATAAAGGGTTTGGACCCAAAGTTTTACCAGCATAAGATCAATTTAAAGCGTGATGCGGTACCTGTTAGGCAGCAGAGATACAAAATGAATCCGCATGTGGCTAAGCAGGTTAAGGAAGAATTGGATAGATTGATGTGAGTGGGATTTATTGCTCCAGTGGATAAAGCAAAATGGATATCCCCAATTGTTATAGTACCCAAGAAGAACAAGAAATTACAGATTTGTGTGGATTATCGTAAGCTGAATGCGGCTACTATTTTGGATCCTTTTCCCTTGTCGTACATTGATAGTATCTTGGATGATGTTGCAGGCCACGACATTTACTCTTTTCTGGATGGGTTCAGTGGTGGGTATAACCAGGTGCGGATGATGGCACCAAAGGATCAGGCTAAAACCACATTTATTATAAACTGGGGAGTGTTCATCTATATCGTCATGTGGTTTGGACTCCAGAATGCGCCAACCACCTTTCAGCGGGATATGCATGAAATTTTTGGAGATTACTTGTTGGAGTTTATGCGGGTATTCTTGGATGATTTCAGTGTTTTCAATGAATTCTGTAAGCATTTGATGCATTTGCGGTTGTGTTTGCTGAAATGCCGGGAGGCTAGGTTGAGCCTCAACCCTGAAGAGTGTGTTCACGGTAAAAAGTGGCATGTTACTGGGGCATATCATCTCTAAGGATGGCATTGCGGTGGAACCCAATAAGGTGGCAGCTATTATGCAGGCTAGTGCACCACGTAACCCAGTGGAAGTGAGCATTTTTGGGGCAGGTCAGCAGGTGGCATGGAAGACATCTCCGGTTGTTGGCCCATATTACGGTACCGTTAAATCTAGTGGCACATATTCCAAAGTCTCAGCTGCAGTGGACTCCCGAATGCAATGTGGCATATCGCAGGTTGCGATTGTTATTGTCAAAGGCTCCGGTGTGCTGATTCCCCCGAATTGGGGCAAGATTTTCATGTATTTGTGGATGCCTTGGATACCGCAATAGGCAGCGTTTTGATGCAAAAGAATGTGGATGGGTGGTTCCGGCCTGTGTTTTATGCTAGTCATCCTCGCCGGCTATCCAAGCTGAAAAGAATTATTCAGTCAGGACAGAACGAGATTTCCTTGGGATGATCTATTCTGTTAAGTAATTCAGGCATTATCTGCTGCGATGTCCATTCATTTTTCATGTGGATCACTCAGCATTCCTGTACTTGGTGAAGTAGCAGAATTTGATAGGCAAATTAGCACGATGGGTGCTATTGTTTTAGGAATTTGAGTATACTGTGGTTCATCGACCAGGCAGTCAGCATGTTGTAGCCGATTATTTGTCCCGATTGGATAATGGAGAATTGCCAGTAGGGGTGGAAGATGATTTTCCTGATGCACACGTGTTTGCAATCCGGTCAGAAGATATAGGTGTGCAGATTCCTTGGACATGGTACAATGAGATGCTGCATTTTTTGGTTTCTAGGGAGATGCCAGCTCATCTATTGGTGGATCAACGAAAAATATTGGCACTTCGGAGTCAAAATTTTGAAGTAGTATTGGGATAATTATACCACAAGAATATGAGGTGTCCTGCAGCGGTGTGTATTGCCAATGGAGCAGGTAGCAGTGCTGGCTGAAACCCATGTGGGGGTAGCTAGTGGACACTTTGCGGGCCCAATTACTGCTAGCCGGACTATGGTGGCCATTTGTACATGCAAATGCACAGAAGTTTGTCAAGAATTGTGATGCCTGTCAAAGACTAGGGCAACCAACAGCTAAGGACAGGATGCCTCTACAACCGGTATTACCATTGGAGCCTTTTCAAAAGTGGGCATTGGATTGGGCCAATGAAACCAATAGCACAAAGAACTGGGAACATGTATATTCTGACAGCCATGGATTATTGCACCAAATGGGTGGAAGCTTGGGCATTGCGAGATAATACCATAGCATCAATAGCCAAGTGTTTGTATAAGGATGTGCTAATGCGATACGGCTATTTGGT
Organism: Cibotium barometz; assembly: GCF_041138505.1. Classification (NCBI taxonomy): domain Eukaryota; kingdom Viridiplantae; phylum Streptophyta; class Polypodiopsida; order Cyatheales; family Cibotiaceae; genus Cibotium; species Cibotium barometz. Next base: position 4,162,626 of record NC_141089.1, on the reverse strand, counting down.
TGAGCTCTCGTCAGTGACAGGGGCACTTATTTTGTCAATAAGGTGGTGCGCAGGATGATGGCATTTTTCATGGTAATTCACAAGAAATCTTCTCCATATCACCCCCACAGGCGAATGGGCTGGCAGAATCTACTAATAAGACATTGGGAAAAATGTTGACCAAACTGGTAGCTACTCACAGGAAGGATTAGGACAGTAAGCTGCTGGCTGCATTATGGGCATATCGGACCACATTCAAGGTATCCATAGGATTGACACCATTCAAGGTATCCATAGGATTGACACCATTCAAGTTGGCATTTGGGATGGAAGCAGTCACACCTTGGAGTATGTGGTTCCGAGTCTTCGATTGAAGATCTCTTACTTCCAGAAGAGAGTCTTTGCAGTTTCGATTTGCAGATTTGGAAAATCTAGAAGAAGACTAGTTGTGGAGTTTCTATTTGCTGACAAAATTGCAAAACCGTAAAAGAAAGCTCAGGTGGACGGGTTGTCCAGGAAACATGTTGTTGAAAGAGGGCAAGTAGTATTGGTCTTCAATACCTGGATGGGGAAGATGCTAAGAAAGTTAAAGTTTCGCTGGGCGGGACCGTTTTGGATCTACCGAAATATCGGAGGCAATGCTTTGCAGCGGATATGCAAGGTCGGCTATTATCGCATATGGTTAATGGGTTTCGCCGGTTGCAACCCTATCATGCGAATGATTTGCGATGCCCATTTCCCATCAAAGAAGAAGTGGCGGCAAATTGGGTGGCTATTGAGGGGGCCGGTCATCGCGAGTACTCGGTTTGAGAACAATTATTAGGCATTCAATCTGGGTTTAATACATGCCAATTATGGCCAGGATGGAGTAGTTATTATGCAAAAGCGGGTGTAGCTTCTATGATGTGGCATTGCATGCAAAACAAGTAGGAAAAGTAGTTTGGCCATTCACTTGCTTTGACGAGTTTTAGCAATTCTACCTCTTGCTTCCCAAGCTTTTCTTTGCAGCACACAGCGTGCTCTCTTTACAGTTGAAGGCTTGGTACGGTGTGCTTATGGTGAATGATGCCCATTCAGTTTATCCCGAGATGAAGCCATTGAGAGCTTCGGCGGACAAACAGACGGCAATGTGGCTACGAGATAGATGCGCCTTTGGGAGTTTTCCATGTTGGATTGGGCGGCGATCCATGTGCATCCTATGGTGATTTTGCTCACATAGGAGCTAGGTGTGGGTGACGAAGTGCACATCAAAGGGGAGTGCCGGTTGCTGTGACAGAAGAAGGGGTGCACCAAGCTCTGTCCTTACCTCTGGATGGCACCACCATAGTTTCCCATACTCCTACTGTAGAGGAGATGGAGAGGGTTTTTGGAGTTAAGCAAGGCTTTGAGTATAAGCTTATGGGGTGCTCATCAGAATACCTATGCGCCAGGGCTATCGCTGGTTTCTGGAAGCGATCTACATGCAAGCTAAGACGTATACCATTTCTGTCAAAGCTAAGGGTTATTTGGACACAGCAAAGTCCAGGCCTGTGGCATGGGCCAAGGTGCTAAAGCTCAAGATCTGGCAGAGGAAGCAGCGAGGGTGGCAGCTCAGATAGCCAAGAACGCCACCGATAACTCTAAGCTAGGCCAGTTCCTTACGGTACTATTCCCTGACCCAGAACATTTCGTGCCAAGGAGCAGATTGGCTGACCGAACGCCTAAAGTGGTGGTGGAAGCAACGACGAACCCAGAGCAACAGGTGGAGGCTGGAGTGCCAGTGCGACCAGTAGAATCGGAGGATAACCCGCAGACATTAGCGATGCTAGAACCAGCTACAACAGCCAAGGCACCGAGCTAGAGGAAACAGTAGTCACTTTAACCCACAGGGAGTACCCCGCAGACATTAGCGATGCTAGAACTAGCTACGACAGCCAAGGCACCGAGCTAGAGGAAACAGTAGTCACTTTAACCCACAGGGAGAGGTTTTCCTCAGTGACTCCTATCCCCAGACTATCTTTTACTGGCTTGGAGAAGCGCAAAGGTTTGGAGGCATGGTCATCTGCCTATAAACAATGGAGGGAGTCGGTGCATCCCAAGGGGGTTTCCGTGGGAAGCCTCGGACTTTCTGGTTCATGCCAAACATTTCTGGGCGTGTGCCCAGTTCCTGTCCAGAGCGGCAAAACAATGGCCTACGAAGACGGCCAACCGAAGAATTCAAGAGCTCGAGGGCTGAGCTGGCCCGAGTACGGGCAGACAATGAGAGGCTGAGGAATGTTCAAAATAGAAGGGCACAAGCCTTGCGGACAGCTTGGATCAACTTGCAGTCGGCCCAGACCACACATGAAGATTTTGGAGCCGGTAGTACTCAAGGAATCGCGGGCTACCGGGTGTAGAATGCACTTGCCGACGGTACTCAACCAGAATCTAGGTGCGGAGGTAGTAAAACTGGATGGATTGGTGGCGGTGTTAATAGAAGAGGTCTGGGAGGAATGGCAAAGACAAATTCAGATGTGGACCTTAGCGGTGCAACCGTATGTCAAGATTCGGTAACCCCACATCTAGAAGACAATGAAGATGATCAAGAGGGAGCGGGTGGCCAGCAAGGAAGCACAACCGCACTTGTCGAAGCAACCCCAGTCGCCACCAACTGTAATTGGGGGGGTGGCCGAAACTGTAAATGGTTGGGTCGACCGGAGCAGCAGCTTTAGAGTCAGTCGGAGTAGTAGCAGAGGAGACACCGGCAGTACTACCTGTTTACAGGTTTTATGGTAGATGCTAGAGCAGCAGGCCAATCTGGGGACAAAGTATTGGACAAAGGGAAGCGACCGGTAGAAGCCGTTCCTGATATGGTAAAGTAGGTGGAGATATGGATTGTGGAAGGTTTGTTCAGTGGGGCTAGCGGAGGATCCAGCTCCAATCCACAACTTGGACTCATGAGGGAGCATGCAGCTGCGCTGGAGCAAAGAGTGCAGGACCTACAGCCAGAAGTGTTGCTGCTGTGGGAGAATCAGAGAAGTCCACCCCAGCAGAGCGGTTGGCCGCAAGCAAGATGGAGAATGCGGGGTGCGGGGGGAGCACCACATTCTGGACACGATTGTGTAAGAAAGGAAAGGAGACTGAAGGAGGAATGAAGAAGGCTGTGCTTCTGGTTAGAAATGTGTGCACATCAGTTGGCACTATATTTACCAAAGCAACCGCCTTGGTGGGAAGCAGCCAATGACTTTCTCTCCAGAAAGTATTTACAGCATGTGCAGTTCGCCAGGTTGTCAGAGCAGGAGGAGCGTTAAGGCGGTGCGGCCCTGCGACGTCCATGCAGGCATCTGTGAATTTACTCTCAGACGAGGAAGATTAATTTTTTGAGTATGTAATGTGGATTCCCGAGTCCACTGTGTGTGCCAAGTGTATTGGGCGGCAGTCGGTATGGACAATTAATGAATAGTCGCAAACCAGTCGTATTAGAATGTCAAGTAGTGCTTGTACACCTGCTATAAATTGTAAGAAGCACATGAATAAACCAGTGAGGTTATATCGTCTATGATTTCTGTGTGTGCAAATCTTTGCCATGTTCTGTATGTGTTGTGCATATGCAGCAGATTATATTCTTGATGATGGTTGTTTCTCTATAATCACTTATTAGTTAAAGCTTATGTTTAACATCGCTTATTCGTATTAATCTTACCAATTAATTATGATGGATAACACTGCACCTTTTGCCCATTCTTGATGCTCCCGCTTCCTCAAGTCTGGTATGAACATAGGCATGCTTAGGCTCTTCTTTGGTTTTTTGTCAGACCTGAGCATTTTGTTGATTTTCGGCATGGTGTTGTTGTCTGGAAGAATGTTGCAGATGGTTGCGGTTGGTTCAAGCGAGAGTGCAAAATGAGAATGCGAGTGTTTGTGCTCTTTTTTCCGATGCTTCCTCTTCTTGGCTTCCTTTTTTGGGGTATTGTCATTTTTGGCTTCCCTATTTTTGATGTGATGTGACCTTCGATTTACATGCTGTTGGCTCAGTTTAATGGAACTAAGGCATTTGCGCCATTTTCCCATCTTACTATTGTGAGTGGACATTTAATTATGCTATGACACTTGTCCTTCATGCAATCATCCATGTGGCTTGGGCTAGCACATGTCTGGTCACTTGCTCTTTTGTCATTCGGACTATGATTTGCTGTAGTACCCATAGATTTAGTGGTTTGATCATTCTTGCAAACTGGCCACTCTTTCGCAGTCTAGCGATTTATATGATTTTCCGCATTGACTTCTACTATTGAAATCATGCCGCAACAAATGCCCCAGACTATCTCTCGATCTTCCGCTTCTTCTCCTTCTGGTGGGACTTCCATCAGATGGTCTTTGTGCTTCCTCATCTTGAAATCATTGACTGTTTTTGGGAAGGGCATTCCATCCAAGTTCTCTAGTGAACACGCATTTTGGCTAACCATGACTGTTTTTGGGAAGGGCATTCCATCCAAGTTCTCTAGTCAACACGCATTTGGGCTGACCATGTCTTTCACTTTGAATGGTCCTATCCACCTGATCTTGAATTTCCCCGGATGGGGTCCTAGTTTGGCATTGTAAACTAACACAGTCACCTTTTTCAAAAATTCTATGCTTGAGATGTATGTATGTCCAAGCCTTCCTTCTTCTTTGCACTATTTATGCTTTCAAGGAGCTCATTTGTCTTTCTTCTTCTAAGGCTAGGAGTGTTTGTATTCTATGCTCCCAATATTCTTCCATTGGAAGCTTCTCTTGAATTGCTATTCTAAGACTGGGTACCACGTATTCCATTGACATGACTGCTTCCAAACCATAAAACATTTTGAATGGCGTTAAGACTGGGTACCACGTATTCCATTGACATGACTGCTTCCAAACCATAAAACATTTTGAATGGCGTTTGCCCAGTAGCGACCTTGAATGATGTCTGGAATTCCCATAGTGCAGCATCCAACTTCTGGTCCCAATCATTCTTGTTTGCATTTATGATCTTCTTCAAAATCTTGGTAAGCACCTTGTTGGTGGACTCCGTCTGACCCTTGCACTGTGGATAGTAAGGCAAGGACTTCTTGTGATTAATCAAGTATCTTTCCATTAATCCCTTCATCACCTTGTTCATAAAGTGTGATCCTTGATAATTGACTATTTCTACTAGCAACTTGTGCCTTGCAATGATGTCCTTGAAGAGGAACTTCACCACCTCTTCTTTGCGGAGTTTCTTTTCACAGTCTTGGCTTCTGGCCACTTGGTGACGTAATTTGTTGCCACGATGATGTATTCACATCTACTGCCTTTTGTTGTGGGTGGTTTGATAGGTCCAAAAAAATCCATCCCCATTTCATGAATGACTTTTCATATGCTCAATCTCATCCAAGTTGTCACCCAACAATAAGATCATCTACATAGATCGTGATGATCACAATACCCTTATCACTCTTACGCAGATACAAAGAGTGATCTGCATCTACCATATGAAAACCAATAGTAACAAGATACTCAACAATCTTGTCATGCCATGCTCGTGGAGCTTGCTTCAGCCCATACACAGCCTTACAAAGCTTACATACATACTCTGGGTGACCTGTATTCTCAAAACAAGGTGGTTGATCCATATACACTTCTTGCAAGTCACCATATGCAAGAACACATTTTTTACATCCATTTGATGTAAAAACCAGCCTTTAGCTGTAGCCACTACAATCACAACTCTCACACTTGCCATCTTTGCAACCGGTGCAAATGTCGCCTCATAATCAATCTCATGTGTCTATGCATATCCTTTGGCTACCAATCTAGCCTTGCACCTGCTTACGCTACCATCACTGTTATGTTTCACCTTATACACCCACTTACAATCAATAGCTTTCTTGCCTTTAGGCAATGGCACCAAATCCCAAGTCTCATTTCCATACAATGCATCCATCTCCTCATCCATAGCTTTCTCCCAACACACATTTCTAATAGCCTCATCAAAACATGTGGGTTCTACAACCTGCACAACTTTTGCCATATAAGCATAGTGATGTGCCATATAACCATCATAAGTCAACCTCTGCACATGGTTTTTGACTCTTCTAGATCTTCGTAACTTTGCATTCATGGCTTCCATAGCCTTCTTCACACCAGGTGTCCTCATTGCTGGAATCCCAAGCTCCTCATCAAGGCTTATCTCCAAGCCACTAGACTCTCCATCAACATGAGAATGCCTGTAGAAATATCAAGCATTCCAAGGGGCTCAACCACTTTCTCTTTGCCTTTATGTGATGTATCAACTACATTTCCAAGACTGGTATTATGACGCAGCCTACCACTCCATGGTCTATCAACAGAACCACTGGATGAGAACTCTCCTCGTCCACTCCAATGACTGTGATTGGTGACTTGCATTCTATACAACCACGTTTCCACTTATCAGCCCTAACAACATCTTTTTCAGCAGCATACCAGCTACTCATCTCATCAAATACAACATCCATGCTTACCCTCAATTCACGTGTAGTAGGATTATAGCATCTATATCCATTTTGCTCAAGGGAATACCCAATAAACACACATTTTTCTGCCTTTGGATCAAGCTTGGTACGTAACTCATCTGACACATGCACATATGCAATACATCCAAAAACTTTCAAAAAGTGAGACAAATCAGGTTTCCTTCCAGTAAATTTCTCCTCTGGCATTACATCATGTATGGCTGGCAGTAGGAGTCATGTTCATGATATAAACTGCTATAAAAATAGCCTCGTCCCAATAGCTATGCGACATATTCTTCTCTGCCATGAATGCCCATGCTATCTCTGCAATGTGCGTGTTTTTTTGCTCAGGAACTCCATTTTGCTGAGTGTATCTACATGTAAATTGTTTTTCAGCCATCACTCTGAAATTTTGAAAATGAGTGAACATTTCACTCTTCTCCTTCATGAAATACACCCACACTTTTCTCGTGTGATTAATGGATGTTACATAGTACCTGCAGCCACCCATAGACATAGTCTTTGTAGGGCCCCATACATCTGAATGCACAACATCTAGTATATTCTTGCTCACATTTCTATCATGTGGAAATACATGCTTTGTTTGCTTTCTAAATTAACATGCTTCATATACTTTCTGCATACCTTCAACTTTAAACTTAGGCAGCCCTGTCATAATTTCTTTAGTCTGCATAAACTTCATTCTTTGCACATTTACAAGCCTAATTCTCTTCTGCTAAATGTCTGTATCTACAACAAATCCTGAACCATTTGTAAACATTGCAGCACTCACTTTATGCATATTTACATTTAATGTAAACATTCTACCCACTCTATTGCCTTTTGCAACCAGCCCGCACTTATCTTTAAAGTCTTCTACATAACAACCATCAGGATTAAATCAGACTTACAAACCGTGCTCAATCATTTAGCCAATAAAAAAATAGATTCTTGGTAATGTTCAGAACATAAAGTACATCTGCAAGGTACTTCACCTTACCATTCTGCATAGACAATGGCACATCTCCAACATGGGCAATCGGATGAGCAGTGTTATCCCCTGTTTCAACAAAACGTGGTCTTTCAAGACTCTTCATTTCCTTAAACCACTCACCATGACTTGTCATGTGGTTCGAAGCACCTAAATCAACATACCATACATCATCCTTACATGCTGCTACATCATTTCCAGACACAGCATTAACCACATGTTGCATAACAAACAACCTCTCATTATTCTCATTGTTTCTGCTAGAGGATGTATAGTTGTTTTGCTACACTTTTCCATTTTGCATGATGTCACTCTACTTCTTATAGCAATCTTCTTGCACATGTCTAGGCTAACCACAATAAAAACAACCTCGTGTATCATTATGCTACCTTTGCCAATTACCACGACCTCTTTGACTCCCCCTACCTCTAAACTGGCCTCTTTCACCTATGTGTTGTTGTTGCGAATCCTGGGACTGTTGTTGCTGTTGACCATAATTCTGATTACCTATTTGGCCCACCACCTTGGCCACGTCTAGGACCTCTACCTTGTCCTCTACCTGCACTTGTAGAAGGCTTGCTGCTATGAACTATTTTTGTTTTGTGAAGACTGTTGATCTTCACCCAAATTCTTCTCTTCAATGATCAACATTGAGACCAAATTCTTCTCTTCAATGATCAACATTAAGACTGTTGATCTTCACCCAAATTCTCCTCTTCAATGATCAACATTGAGACCAAATCTGTGAAGTTGGAAATGTTCTCCCGAGTTTGAATAGACATCTTGAATGACTTGTATTGTGGCCCGAGACCACGTAGACACACTTCCACCTTATCATCATCATCCAGAAACACCAATTGATGTACGGGATTCCACAATACCCTTGATCTTCAAGGAATAATCATTCATAACCATATTTTTCTTCTTCACAATATGAAGCTCATTCTTCAACTGAATCTTTCGTGCCTTGGTGTTAGTTTCATATAGCTTTACCAAGGTATCCCATGCCTCCTTAGGTGACTTGGCATCCTGTATATGCCAATCATGGTGTCATGTATACTAATAGAAATCCAATACATGACTTTCCTTGCTTCTCAATTCCAATCCTTGAATTCTTTTACATCTATAGCAGATGGATTAATCTCCGATATCTTTGATGCCTCCTCGTGTTCACCTTCAATGTCATCCCAATAACCTTTTCCCATCAAAAAATTTGTCAATCTAAACCTCCAAGCATGAAAGTTGTTCTTGTCAAGATTCTCTCCAACAATCTCGTTTATTCCATCATTCGACATCTTGTTTGCAACACAAATTTACCAAAAATTGCACTCGTGTTTGACCTGCACAAATTGTTGTATTCTTTGCCAGCGGTACTATAGTACACCCAAACTGTCACAATCAGTGACCTCAATTTGCATACATACACACAATGGAAACTTTAAGACCTCTTTGTAGTACACACAATGTCTACACAACCAATCGCCCTTCTTAAAATTTTAAAAATAGAGTTTTGCAAAGAATCGGAACTTACCCGCCGCAATGCCTGTGAATGCCTACAAACTGAAAAACGGAGGTCCAGATGCGTCCGAAACGTGTTTTCGGCCTGAACTATGCTCTCCTACAAACAACATAATTACCCTGTAGCTCTTCTCCCATGAAGAAAGCTCCTCAATTGGAGTTCAATTGCCGGTGTCTCCCGAAGAGCTCCCGACAAGGGTGTAGTAGCCAACACAAAGGGGGAAGAGTAGATGAAGCTCTTACCCTCGTACCGTTTCCTGTGCCTCTCTTGCTTGTCGCTCAGTCCTTAGCATGAACCAGGCTCTGATACCATGAAAATATGCAAGGGAGAAGAGAGCTTGAGCTCTTGCAAGCACAACACACTCACACAAACCCTAGAAGAGAACACACAAGGTGAGAGGCTGAAAATTCTTCTTCTTCTTCACACAACAAAAGAGGTCTACAAAGGAGATAAAGTGACTAACACATATACAAGCGGTCCATAATGTGAACACACTAAGAGGAGTGGGTAGGTGTGGACCAGTCGGTGTAGTCTAGTTGTAGAATCTCTAGCAAAGATATGTCGGTGCAAGCTACCAAACTCCCCAGTGATGGAAATGTCGACTGGTCATGCAGGCGCCTTGTGAGTTCAGCTCATGTTGAGCTTGACATCTCAACATGTGAGAGCCTTGCTGGCATAATGTATAGGTTGCATGTGCTGTAAGATTCCTCCCCCAGCCTCTCAGGATGTCGAGTATCTTTCGTTGTAGTCAAATCCCTCTTCAGAAATATAAAAGATCTTGTTTCTACCAGTTTTGGTCTAGAGAGAGAAAATCTTCTAGAGAGTGGTAATTCAGTTTTTAAATATTTTTGGATAGAAAAATATCTCATCTTATTAAAATAAGTTTTCCTGAAACAGAAGTTCAAAAAGTTTTTCAAAAGGTGCATTAGAAATTAAGTATAATCTGTTCAAGAGGCATTATCTTGGGGGTGAAGATTTTTTTTGAAATTTTAAATTAAGGTTCCTATGGACCAATAAGATTCATCCAAATGTGTGGAGGAGATAAATGGAAGAAATAAAGAAAATCCTCCCAAAAATGAGTAAATACTCACATAAGATGAAGAGTTGACTAAGGACAAGGTTAATAGTTAAAAAAGAGAGATATTTAGAAGAAATGATGCATTTTTGACACCTTAGTATGGGGGAATTCCCCTCATGAAGGAGACACCTATTTCACATGCTTGAATGAGTTTTAAACTCCCAAATAATGAGATATTTTTATCTCTCCTCTCTCTTGTTTCAACTAGATCCAAAAAGTGAGCAAAACTGACCCAAAAAAGGGGAATTTTCCTCATGAAGGAGGCACCTATTTTACATGCTTGAATGAGTTTTAAACTCCCAAATAATGAGATATTTTTATCTCTCCTCTCTCCTGTTTCAACTAGATGCAAAAAGTGAGCAAAACTGACCCAAAAATGGTCAAAAATTGACCAAACTGATCTGAAAAATTCTAAAATCAGTTGGCTTGGTTAGAAGCTCACTTTCTCCTACAAATAGAAGCCCTCCCCTTTGTTGAAACTTAATAGTGTTTTTGCACTGTTACCCTGCCTCTCCCAAGTGCCAAAAACTATGAATTTTACTCAATTCATTAGTTTTTGACCTTCCCTCTTCTAAAAGATTGGTGGCCAGTCTTGTTTCAAACAAGAGTAGAACCCTCAAACCATCAAGCCAAAGGAAAGCTCTCAAATTATCTATGTAAGTTGGAGATTCTTCTCTTTTCTATTCCTTTTATGGTTTTTTATGGTTTTTTTATGATTTTTGTCTTCTCTAAAATGAAATGATGTTATGCCTCATTGAAAAAAGGCATTCCCCTCTCTTCTTTAGTAAATCTAACCATTCTTTATCCTAGATGATTGATTATTGGATGAAATCAAGTTTTTCATAATGTTCTCTTAAATAAGTAGAAAATGTTTACACTAGAATGATTTAAATACTCTTGGTGAACTTCTAATTAATTTTAGTGAATTAAAAATCAAAAAATGGTCAGCCATACAAAGGAGGTTATGGCAAAATTTTCTAAAAATTTGTGAAATAAATTTCATCTTTTATTAATCAAAAAGAGTAATCCCCATCGTTAGAGCATTCTAAAAGTGTCATTTCATTCATGCATAGAAAGATGCATATTGATAAATTTTTATAAAGGAATGATTTTCAATAGAATTAAATTCTATGAAAGATACTTATTGATAAATTTTTTATTATGAAAGTGTTACTTTCTTCACTATGGATTTTTATGCATAAAAGTATATTTTATTATTACAAGAGTTATTTTCATCATAAATGATTTGTATGCATAAACATATGCATAAAAGATATTTTTTAATATTAAAAGTATAATTTTTATCATAAATGATTTTTATGCATAAATGAATGCATAAAAGAAATTCTTTTATATTAAAAGAGTGATTTTCATCATAAATGAATTTGTATGCATAAACATATGCATAAAAGATATTTTTTTATATTAAAAGTATGATTTTTATCATAAATGATTTTTATGCATAAATGAATGCATAAAAGAAATTCTTTTATATTAAAAGAGTGATTTTTATCATAAATGATTTGTATGCATAAACATATGCATAAAAGATATATTTTTTATATTAAAAGTATGATTTTCATCATAAATGATTTTTATGCATAAAAGAAATTCTTTTATATTAAAAGAGTGATTTTCATCATAAATGATTTGTATGCATAAACATATGCATGAAAGATATTTTTTTATATTAAAAGTATGATTTTCATCATAAATGATTTTTATGCATAAATGAATGCATAAAAGAAATTCTTTTATATTAAAAGAGTGATTTTCATCATAAATGATTTGTATGCATAAACATATGCATAAAAGATATATTTTTTAATATTAAAAGTGTGATTTTCATCATAAATGATTTTTATGCATAAATAGATGCATAAAAGAAATTCTTTTAGATTAAAAGAGTTATTTTCATCATAAATGATTTGTATGCATAAACATATGCATAAAAGATATTTTTTTATATTAAAAGTGTGATTTTCATCATAAATGGATTTTATGCATAAATTAGATGCATAAGAGAAATTCTTTTATTCTAAAAGTGTAATTCCTACTAAATTGGATTTATGCATGGAAAGATGCATAAAGAATTTATTTTTAATCCAAAAGTGTTATTCTCATCAATTTTGATTTTATGCATAGAAAGATGCATAAAGAAATCTATTTTTAGTTCAAAAGAGTTATTTTCATCAATTTTGATTTTAGGCATAAGAAGAAGCATAAAAGATTGAATTTTAATTCAAAAGTGTCATTCTTATTTAAAATTTATGCATAGGTAGATGCATAAAAGATTGATTTTTATTTCGAAAGTGTTATTCTCCTTAAAATAGAATTTATGCATAAATAGATGCGTAAAGAAATCTTATATCAAAAATAAGAATTCTCTTGTATTCTATAAATAGATATGAGGATGTGAAATAAATCAGATAGATGAAAATGAACAAAGAATGGATGTAGATATGGATGTGAATGTATGGATGTAGATGTATGAATGTGAATGTATGGATGTGGATGTGGATGTGAAAATGGATGTATGGATGTAGATGTAGATGTGGATGTGGATGTATGAATGTGGATGTGAAAATGGATGTATGGATGTAGATGTGGATGTGGATGTATGAATGTGGATGTGAAAATGGATGTATAGATATAGATATAGATATGAGTGTATGGATGTGGATGTGGATGTATGAATGTGGATATGAAAATGGATGTATGGATGTAGATGTGAATGTGGATGTATGGATGTAGATCTGAATGGATGTATGTGAAAATGGATATATGGATATAGATGTGAATGTGGATGTATGGATGTAGATGTGAATGTCGATGTGGAAATGGATGTATGGATGTGGATCTGACTGTGAAAATGGATGTATGGATGTGAATGTGGATGTGGATGTGGATGTGGTTTTTCCTCTTATTTTTTTGAAATCTAAGATTTCTGTTTTCTCTCCTCTCCCTCTGGTTAATAGATAGATAGATTATTTCAATGAAATGACAAAATGTTTTAAATAAGGACTTCAGCACGAAGTGATGCTAAGGTTTAGGGCTGAGAACAGTGTGCAGCAGGCCTCCAGCCGTGTCTCCGCAGCTGGTCTCTGGTATGTTACTTAACAGCTTTTTCAATTTTCTGTTAGCATGTGAGCCCTGAAGTGGTTAAATCAGATTGTTACCAAAGAAAGAAGGCAAGAACCCTAGAAATGGTGGAATAGGAGCTCTGCCGCCGCTGCTGCTGCAGAAAGGGCGTTCCTGTGTTTGCCTGGTTTGGGATGGGGATGGGGGCCATGGTGCTCAAACGGCTGGGCCGCAGGGGCAGTGTCGTCAAGGCCTTTCTTCTTGAAAAACACTCTCCGATGGCAGGGGAAGCTTGCAACCCTAGCCTTCCGAAGCCTTCCGCAGAGTGGAACCTGAGACACCTGCTTTCTTGTGCTCCTCGGAGAGACTGTAGCAGAGTGCATTCTCCAGCAGATGCAGGATATGTCTGTCCTTTCGGCCTGCAGTTTTCTCTTCCTGTCAGATCACTGCAAGCACAAGCCCTGTCCATGGCTGATGCATGTGAACAACATGTCTATGAAGATGGTGACATACAGGCGGCTGCCTCAGCGCTCCAAGACTACCTCCAGACAGTCCACAAAGTGTACCTCTCTGACGCAGCTGCTGTGGTCGAGCACACTCCTTCATTTTTGAAACGCCTGATAGATCTCACCAAGCAGAAGAGCGAGGAAACAGTGCAGCTGGCTGAGGATGAACCTGACTCCAAGACCATGAAAAAGCAGCAGCAGGGCAAGGCTGAGTCTGCACAACAGGTTGGACCTGAGACCAACTTTCGTAAGCAGGTGCAAGCATTCCTCAGCACTACTGGCATCAATGCGCTCGAACCAGTCCTTGAGAGTGTTGATATCACATCCGAACACCTCCAAGACCTTCTCATAAAACCATCTGCAGAGACTGTAGACGTGCAGTCTCTTCTTTTTGTTATCAGAACGATTCAGAAGCTAGGTATTTCCAGGAGCAACATAGGGGGCATGATAAAGAAGGATTCTGGGGTCCTGTCCTACACGAGTGATGAGATCGAGGCAGGGTTTCTTAGTCTCAAGGGCCTCATGATCCCTGAGGAGGAGGTCCTGGGCTTGATACAGAGATATCCCCTGATTCTCAAACCAGAGGTTGTGAACAACATTGCTTCACTTGATGAGGACCTCAGTGCCTGTTCTTCAAAGGATGTTATCATCAGAAAAGCAGTATGTGACAACCCACGACGTGTCCATGAGTATTCCAAGGGCTGTGCCAAGGCAGTGGTGCAATACCTCAAAAGCTACGACTTTACAGTTGATAGGCTCAATCGCATACTACAGAAACATTTCCGCCTGGTGTTAACAGATGTGGAGAAGAAGCTCAAGTGCAATGTCCAATTCTTGAAGGATCTAGGTGTATCCAGGGAACTGATTGCCAAAGTTATAAACAGATGTCCCAACTTTCTTTTTTACAGCTTGGAAGACAATCTGATGGCAAGGTTAGAGTATTTCAAGAGTCTAGGTTTTGATGAGGCTGAATTCGGTAAAGTCATCTCAAGGTATCCGAATATATTCAGTGCCAGTGTGGAAAACAAGATCAAGCCAGCGGTTGCTGAGCTGCGAACCCTTGGCTTGACTGAAGAAGGCATCAAGAAAGTTGTGCTTTACCGGCCATCTCTGTTTGCTTACAAGTTAGGAGGGGATATCTCCACGCTTGTCAAAGGCTTGAAAGAAACCGACTATTCTGAGAAGAATAAGGTCACAGCTTTTATAAAACTTTACTCTCGGGGTGCAGATCACAGGAAGAAGTGTGAGGATTGTTTAGTGGAACACGGCCTATCAGCTGCAGAAGCTAAGGAGGTGCTGGACAAAGAACCTGGGATTTTAGGCTACAGTGAGCAGGCTCTTACTGTGAAGATAGAAAATCTCACCAAAACGCTGGGTATACCAATCCAGAATGTATTGACAGTGCCAGAATATCTGTCTTTTGGTTTGAAAAAGCGTGTTCTCAGGCGTCAGAGAGTGCTCGCGTACATGAAGTCAAAAGGCCTGCTTACAGATGCATTGACTCTTAAGCAATTGGTTTCACCTTCTAATATTCAGTTTTATAATAATTTTGTGAAACCACATCCTGAAGACCAGGAACTATCCAAGATTTGGTTCAGGGATCGGGACGGTGTGGGCGAAATGGATAGCCTTGATTTTATCACGAGTTCTACTGGAGGTAGTTCAGAGGCCCATGTAAACTCATAGGAGGCTTGCCCAAGTATTTTTTAAAAATGAAAGCGGACGTGTTTGGGGCTCACATTTGGGCAGCCTGTTCTTGGTTTACGAACCATTGGAAGTGCCCCTCTGCTGAACTTTTTGTTTGTTATTCAGTAGAGCTTGGGTCTGGTGGTCCTTGTGAAGCAACGGCTTCTGTGTCTACAGGAGATGCTTTAAATGGAGCAGCTGTGTCCATGAGACTAGTCTTACAGCATTTAGCTTAGGAAAGGAGTCTGTGTGCTGGGGGATTCTGGTAAAGTTGCAGTCCAGAATGTTTCAATTAAGTGAGGAGCCAGTTGGTGGCAAAAGCAATTTGATTGTCCTGCTCTTACCTTTGCTTGGTGAAATGCATGCAGGTTTGTGTTTTTGAAGATAATAGCAGTTTTAGTTTATTGTGAGGTTCAAATAAACTTTGCAAAGTTTTTTTTATGAAGAAGTTTTGGGGCTTGCTTAGCTCACATATCAAGTGTGATTCTGCTCTTGTATGCAGTTGTATAGCGTCCATGAACAAGTCTTGCAGCTGTTTGTTTAGGGTACGTACTGATTTGTAGCTGTTTACATCAGATTTGGGAGTATGCATGAGATTATGTGAACTCTTGTGGGCCCTTCTTGCACTGAATATCTATGGGTCAATGTGTGAAAGTTGGTTTAGTGCTGCCTTTGGACCGCAAATGCAACTTTCCATTGTGGGTGCGCTAACTTGTCTGTCACACACACCAAAATGCTTCTTGCCAAAGGGGTGAAGGGAGAGCTTTCAATGCCTACATGGAGACAAGAAGAAATGGTTTTTCACAATGGTTTTCTCTCACGAAAGATATGAAAAGAAACAGCAGCTAATGTAAGTAGAAAATCCCAACTCAAATCTATCTAGTATGCATCCATCAAGCAAGCAAGATTCAAAAGCATACAAGCAAGTAAGAAGAGAAAAGAAGGAGAGCTCAAAAGTAAACTATTGCAAGGGCATGATTATGTATTGCTTATTGTAAAAAAATGACTTATATATAAGTGACTAGTTTTGTATACTAAACTCCATAAAACTCTTTTTGGCCCCCAATTGTTAAATGGGCAGTCGGCCATTGTAAAAAGAGAGCTCATGTATATAAGTGATTTATGAAATACGAAAAGGATACAATTTTATTATCATAATTGATTCTTCCTCTCTCTCTCTCTCTCTCTCTCTCTCTCTTGTGGCTATGGTGGTGAGCTTGTGTGGATGCATGCTTGCTTGCTTGATTGTATGTGCTTATTGTGGTGATTCTCCCTTGGCTTGCCTCTTCTCCTTCTTCTGGCTCTCTTTCTCTTTCACTCTTTCACACACCGAGGCATTGAGATAGGAGTTAAGCTCTCCATATCTCCTCCTCTCATTTCTCCTTACGTAGCTTAACGAAAGCTCCACTCTAGTGACACAAGTGGTGGTGGAGTGAGTCCCTAGCGGCTTCACATCGAGGAGATTACCCTCATTAGGATTGGCTTAGTGCATGTTCTCGAACTGACCCTTGCATCATCTCTTTTCTCTTCACTTCTTCCTCTCTCATGCAAGGAGTGTACTCATTTAGGTGAACACCACCATTAACCAAGAGATATTCTTCATTTGATTTTTTCACTAACCATCTAGCTCACGTGGATGGCCAACCAAAGATTGAGGCCGATCCTATGCCACATGACCATGATGTGGCGGGTTCTATAGTAGACTCCATCTTATATCTCCCAACTCCATTACATAATACAAGAGAGTACAATAAAGGGCCCTCCAACAATGGCATTATATATTATTATCATCACCTCCACTCTCTTCCCTTGTACATGCATAACACCTTTGAGCACGTGATCGATCCCAAATTTTGGAGATCCTTGTATCTCCATTACATATGAGAGATAGCATCTCTCCATTACATATACAAGAGATAGCATAATAAGTATCATGAAAATGGCACTCTAAACATAGTAATTATGATAATAGCTAGCTATGCTACAAGACTATAACTTGTAAGCATTTAGTTCATCTTTCATTAAGTTTTGGGCGTCCAGGTGTGAATAAGGGCTAGTTATATAAATAACATTATTCGCATAATGCAAGACACAATCCCCCTTTGTACGGATTGAGTCTAGTCTTATCTCCTTGATTTCTTGATTGTCTATGGTATGAGAGAAAGAGACTTGTGAGGAGAGAGAGCTACATTCTTGGTGCATGTTCCTTTCTTCATGCTTGTATTCTTGAGTGTGAGAGTAGAGAGGAGTGAATGTCCTTGTATGGAGAATGGCAACTGTTGAGATATCGAGCTCATCTAGTGAGGCGGTGGACACTGATGACCCGCCTGGGGGATAGGTCCCACGCTTACACCACTGGCATGGTTGGTGAGATCATGGGTGACATGCGGCACTGGGATGACAGGCTGTGTGACAGCCATTCTAGAGACTGGCATAGTTATAGCGCCAGCTCATTTAGTTGGGTTCACACTATAGAGAACCCTAGTATGTATTTGGTTGAGTACCTTTCATATTGTGTGTACTCTTATCTTTATATATGGTGTGTTGAGTGTTGTGTGAAGAAGAAGAAGATTTTCAGTCTCTTACCTTGTGTGTTCTCTTTTAGGGTTTTGTGAGTGTGTGTGTGCTTTGCAAGAGCTCAAGCTCTCTTCTCCCCTGCATCTTTTCATGGTACCAGAGCCTGGTTCATGCTAAGGGGGACTGAGCTACAAACAAGAGAAGCACAGGAAGCGGTATGAGGGTAAGAGCTTCAACTACTCTTCCCTATTTGTGTTGGTGACTACACCCTTGTCGCGAGCTCTACGGGAGGCACCGGCAAACGATCTCTGATTGAGGAGATTTCTTCGCGGGAGTAAAGCTATAGGACAACTATATTGTCCTATTGGACAACAATTTTTTGAGCCAAATACGCATTTCGAGCGTGTTAGGACCTCCATTTTTCAGAAAGCAAAAACAGAGAGCAACAGGTCTTCTACACAAGTTCAGGAAGAGGACGAGGTAGAGGAGGCCGTGGACGTGGCCAAGGAGGTGGCCGAACAGGTAATCAGAATTATGGCCAACAGCAGCAACAACAATAGTCCCAGAATTCACAAACAACAACAACACGCAGGTGGAAGAGGCCAATTCAGAGGCAGGGGGAGTCAAAGAGGTCGTGGAAATTGGCAAAGGTAGTATAATGATACATGTGGATGCTTTTATTGTGGTAAGCCTGGACATGTGCAGGCAGATTGTTATAAGAAGTAGGCTGACATGCAAAATGGAAAATTGCAGCAAAACAACTATGCATCCTCGAGCAGAAACAATGAGGATAATGAAAGGTTGTTTGTTATGCAGCATGCCGATAATGCCATGTCTGAAAATGTTGAAGCAGCACATAAAGATGATGTATGGTATGTTGATTCAGGTGCTTCGAACCACATGACAAGTTATGGGGAGTGGTTCAAGGAGATGAAAAACCTTGAAAGACCAGGTTTTGTGAAAATAGGGGATAACACTGCTCATCCAATTGCCCATGTTGGAGATGTGCCATTGTTTATGCAGGATGGCAAAGTGAAGTACCTTGCAGATGTACTTCATGTTCCGAACATAACAAAGAATCTGGTTTCAGTTAGCCAGATGATTGAGCAGGGTTTGCAGGTTCGGTTTAACCCTGATGGTTGTTATGTTGTTGAAGACTTTAAAGACAAGTGTAGGTTGGTTGCAAAAGACAACAGAGTGGGCAGAATGTTTACATTGAATGTAAACATGCCTGAAGTGAGTGCTGCGATGTTTGCAAATGGTTCAGGAATTGTTGTAGACACAGACATTTGGCATAAAAGAATTGGATATGTGAATGTGCAGAGAATGAAGTCTATGCAGACTAAAGGAATTGTGATAGGGCTGCCAAAGTTTAAAGTGGAAGGTATGCAGAAAATATGTGAAGCATGCCAATTTGGAAAGCAAACAAAGCATGTATTTTCACGTGACAAAAATGTGAGCAGAAATGCACTAGATGTTGTGCATTCAGATGTATGGGGTCCTACGAAGACCATGTCTATGGGAGGCTGCAGGTATTATGTGACATTTATTGATGACCACACAAGGAAAGTGTGGGTATACTTCATGAAGGAGAAGGGTGAGGTGTTCACTCATTTTCAGAATTTCAGGGTTATGGTTGAAAAGCAAACAGGGAAATATGTAAAGTGCCTAAGGTCAGATGGAGGGGGAGAGTACTTCTCCAATGAGTTCTCTGAATTTTTGAAGAAGAATGGTATTCGGAGACAGTTTACATGCAGATACACTCCGCAGCAAAATGGAGTTGCTGAGTGGAAAAACAGGCACATTGCTGAGATTGCGTGAGCATTGATGGGAGAGAAGAATATGCCGCATAGCTATTGGATTGAGAATGTTTCTACAACAGTTTATATCATGAGCAGGACTCCAACTATAGCCATACATGATGTAACTCGAGAGGAGAGTTTTACTGGTGCAGAAAACTTGATTTGTCTCATCTGAAAGTCTTTGGATGCATTGCATATGTGCATGTGCCAGATGAGCTGAGAACTAAGCTGGATCCAAAAGCTGAAAAATGTGTGTTTATTGGGTATTCCCTTGAGCAAAAGGGATACAGGCTCAGGTTGTTTTCCTCGTGATTGGAGTGGGTTAACACTTCATGTCTCCTTTCTCTCAGCTCTTTCCCTACGAGTTTCACAAGGCTAGATTGGTAGCCAAAGGATATGCGCAGACATATGGCATTGATTATGAGGAAACTTTCAGCCCAGTTGCCAAGATGGCAACAGTGAGAGGTTTGATAGCAGTGGCTGCGTCAAAGCAATGGTCTTTACATCAGATGGATGTAAAGAATGCATTCTTGCATGAGGATTTGCAGGAAGAGGTGTATATGTTGCAGCCACCTAGTTATGAGGATGTGAGTCACCCCGAGCATGTTTGCAGGTTGAAGAAGGCCTTGTATGGCTTAAAACAAGCACCAAGAGCATGGTCTGACAAGATTTCTGAATATCTTGTCACTATTGGCTTTCATGTAGCCAATGCAGATTTCTCGCTGTATGTGAGACACAATGATAGAGGGGTTGTGCTTGTTGTTATCTATGTAGATGACCTGATCATTACAGGGGACCATGATGCAGAGATCTTTGATGTAAAGATCTTGTTTAGACAGAAGTTTGAGATGAAGGATCTGGGGGAGCTCAGATATTTCTTGGGCATTGAGGTGATTAGGTCACCACATGGTATTGGATTACTTCAGAGACAGTATGGCTTGGACATGTTGTCCAAGTATGGTATGACAGGTTGTAAGCCTATCTCAGTGCCATTGGATCACAATGGCAAGTTGAGTGCAGATTCAGGAGAGATTTTGGAGGATCCTACTATGTATAGGCGCATAGTAGGAAGCTTGATCTACATGACGATCACCAGGCCAGATTTGAGCTATGCTGTTGGGTTGGTGAGTCAGTTTATGCAAGTTCCTCAGAAGCCGCATTTGGATGCATTGAGACGCATATTGAGGTATGTGAGGTCCACTTTGCATTGTGGACTATTTTATGAAACTGGGACAGAGATATGTGTACATGGGTACACAGATGCTGATTGGGCTGGTAGTATCTCAGATAGAAGATCTACTAGTGGCTTCATGTTTTCTTTGGGGAATGCTGCTGTGACTTGGAGCAGCAAGAAGCAGCCTACGGTTGCTCTATTGAGTACAGCGGCGGAGTACAGAGGTGCTACTATGGTAGCATGTGAGGTAGCTTGGTTGAGAAAGCTACTTGCAGATTTGGGTCTATCAGTGGATAGACAAGTTATCATTTTCTGTGACAACATTAGTAGTATACAGTTGGCCACAAACCTAGTTTTTCATGCTGCTCGCATGAAGCATATAGAGGTTCACTACCATTTTGTCAGAGAGAAGGTTTTGGCACGAGACGTTGACCTTGTTTATGTCAGCACATAGGATTAGGTCGCTGACATCTTCACCAAAGCATTGGGTACATAGAAGCTCTGTAGATTTAGGGCTTCGCTTGGTGTACATGAGATGGAGTTGAGCTCGAGAGGGGGAGTGTTGAGATATTGAGCTCATCTAGTGAGGTGGTGGACACTGATGACCCGCCTAGGGGATAGGCCCCACACTTACACCACTGGCATGGTTGGTGAGATCATGGGTGATATGCGGCCACTGGGATGACAGGCTGTGTGACAGCCATTCTAGAGACTGGCATAGTTATAGCGCCAGCTCATTTAGTTGGGTTCACTATAGAGAACCCTAGTATGTATCTGGTTGAGTACCTTTCATATTGTGTGTACTCTTATCTTTGTATATGGTGTGTTGAGTGTTGTGTGAAGAAGAAGAAAATTTTCAGTCTCTTATCTTGTGTGTTCTCTTTTAGGGTTTTGTGAGTGTGTGTGTGCTTGCAAGAGCTCAAGCTCTCTTCTCCCCTGCATCTTTTCAGCAACCTCATGGTGATAGCTTGAGGAGGAGGCAAGAGAGTGGCGCTAGCTACCACCACTAGCAAAGGTCAGAGTCTACCAAGATACTAGCTTTTAGACACACCGGAAACTCCCCCCTCCCCCCCCCCCATGACAAGTTAAGGTGAGAATTATCCATTGCACTAGGAAAGGGATGGTGTAGCCTATAACAAGGCAGCTATGCATGAATTAGAAAAGGGTGTTCTCCATTGCCTACACCCAAAGTATGATAAAGTAGAAGAATACCTAAAAGGGGATGGCAGCTCCCTCAACGATGTTGCCAATCCAAACCATAGCAAAATCCAAACCCTCCACATCTGAAAAGATGTAGAGGAGAAGGGAGCTTGAGCTCTTGCAAGCACACTGTTATATGTACATTATGTGTGCTATGCTATATACACATTATGTGTGCATATACTAGGAGGCTAACCCACACTAGGCTTGTGAGCATGGAAGCATGGGAACAAGCTCTAGTGGAGCATGGGTTAGGACTAACCTTAAGGGTTAAGGTTAGGGTCAGGCATCCAAGGGTCACACATGAGAAATGAAAAGTCAAGAGTCACTTGAGGGCCCTCCTATATAATAGGGGCATGGGGCACACTCATCAAGGGGGCTTGGAGGCTAGGAAGCTTGAGGCTTATGCTATGGTCTCTTGTAGAGATCCATATCTACTCATCTACCATTTCACACTTTAGCTACATGCTATTGGATTGTGTTATACCTCTTGATGGTATGGGACATCAAGGTAGAGGTATGATGTATTTCATTTATTATTCATGTGTGCATCCCTTGGGCTCGGGGGTGGTTGGGTGGTTGAATTTATACCTGATTTATGCATGTTTATGCATAACAATTATCTAGAGAGATCTTAGGGTTTTAACAGTGGTATCAGAGCAATCTCTAATTGTTGTTGATTTTTTTTAGTAAATTTTAATATTTACTAATAAAATATTATTTTTTGTTGATTTGTGTTGATGAATTGCACGTGGATCATCGATTTGGTGATTGGAACGTGTGTAACTACAATTCAATGGACGAATCGACGTTGCGGGGAAATTCCGTGAGTTAATGCTATTTTTTCCTATTTTTTATGGTTAAAATCAAGCATTAATGGAATTTTTACAAAAATACCATAAAGTTTATGGTGGATGTTTTTGTAGAATGGATTCCCTGAATTTCTAGAATTTTTAGAAAATTTTTCCTAATTTTTTAGAATTTTTTTGAGCATTTTTATGATTAAAAATGTATTTTTATACATTTTTTTGCGGGTTTTTTCCGCGGGAATGCGATCAAATTTCTGTCAATTTCTACTAAAATTCAGTAGGGGACAGTGTGTTGATGCATGAGATGCTCTCCCGTGTGCGTGGAACTCTCTCCGCCTCTCAAATCTGATTTTTTCTTCTTTTTTTGGAGAAAATCTCTTTAAAATGATTTTTTAAACATTAATCATAATTAATGATAATTATGATTAAAAAGCTTAATTAAAGATTAAGCTAATCTCTCTGATTAACAGAGAGAGAGAAGAGATTGGAGAAAATAGATGGAAATGGAGAGGAAAGGGAGGAGAGAGGGGAGAAGAGAGAGTCCCTCTCTCTCTCACATATCCATGCGCAGGCGACGGGAGGGGGGGGTTGCGCACAGTAGGCCGGCGAAAAAAAATGCCCCTCCTTAAAAAAATCAAAAGTATATAAGCTAAAAGCTTTTTTTTAATATTTTTTTATATTTTTTTTAAAAATAAGTTTTTTATTTAAAAAAAAGCTTTCATAATATTTCAGAAAAAAAGCCTGGAAAATACTGAAAAAACTCGGATTTGAGAAAAACAAATCTCTAAAAAATCTCTGGAAATTTCTTCTTGTAAATTTTTGGCTTTTCATCTTCTGGAAAACCTTTGGCTTTCCGTTTTCTCGAAACCTTTTGGCTTTCCGAATTCCGGAAAAACTTTTGACCTTCCGTATTCCGGAAACCTTTGACCTTTCGCATTCCAATTTTTTTTGTCTTTTCATTTTCCCAAAACTTTTGGCTTTCTGTATTTCGGGAAAACCTTTGGAATTCCGAAATTTTTTGACCGTTCGTATTCTAAATGCGTTCGGGGTAATTTAAAAATTTCAAAAAAATCTTGAAAATTAGTGGAAAATTAGACAAAGGTTATTTTAAATTTCGAAAAAATGTGGGGTTAGTGTTTGGCATGTGGTGTGTCCATTCGGGCACCCGTGACCATTCAAATTCCTTTAAAAATATATTTTTTGACAGAAAATTAAAAAATCCATTAAAATTAAAAAATTTCATTGGATTTGAGAATTGTCGGGCGGAATTGGAAATTTCGTGAACGATGGGATTTTCGGGAAAATTTAGAAATATTCTAGATATAATTTTTAGAAATCCTAAAAATTGGTATTTTTTAAATATCAATGATATTTTGGCAAAATTAATTGCTAAAAATTTTCTGGAAAAATATAGGTTTGGAATGCCATAAGATAGGTTTGGTGGAATTCAAAATTATTATATTTTGAGGCCCTATAAAATTAGAAAAAATTAGAAAAAAAATCATGATAATTCTTTTTCTCGAGAATTTAATATTTTTTAGGGTTATTTAATGTTGAAGTACGTTTTCTCGTGCTGACATTAGATAGATGCGGGTTATTCGCATATTATTAATACGATTATATCTCGTATTAATGGATATTTATGTTTGGATTAATTCTAAACGATGTATTCATAATTTTTTACCATTGTTTAGCCATTCTTTTTGGACATGTTCCTTAATTTCTTTTGATGGCTATAATTTGCGTTCAAAGTGTGTTTCACCTTTGATACTTTTCCATGATAACTTATTTTGTACTTTTTTAAGTGTGGTTTGTGCTTAATTTCTTAAGCATAAGACAAATTCTATCATGGGTCAGTTGATCGGTTTGTTTTGGTGGATTTTTATTGGATGTTTTCCAAGTTTTATATGGACTCATCAGGTTCTGCCTAGATCACTTGTGTCTAGGGGTTTTTTATTGAGTGCTACACACATGTGTTTCACTTTCTTACTTTGGAGTGTTATTTGAACAACACAGTGTTCATATACTCCGGATTGATGAGTTGGCCACCAATTTTAATGCTTCTTTTGGCATGATTTATGTCCATTAGATGATATGCATTGATTTTTATGATCAACTATGGTCTTTATGGATTCGAGGAGCTTCTATGCTTTTATCCATGGTTTTATAAGGATCTTTTGATCTTTTGAATAATTACATGTGCTTTGAAGGTAGCATTTGCCTTCATTTTTTGCACGTAATTTTGGAGTATATTTTTTGTACTCTTGTACATATTCCAACTCGGATACCTAGTTGCTTATATATCTAGGTGAGTTATTTTTCTACCCTAACTTTATTGTGTTTTGGGTAGTTATCATTAGAAAGGCGCCAATAATTTAATTTCTTTTCTAATGATGTACTCAGAAGGAGTTATTCCTTGATGTAGTCTCAAGTATATAGAGACAAGTTTAGTAGGTGAAAGTTTGGATAAGGCCATCTTATTCCTTTTATACAGGATTTTATTCATATTTTCCTAGACGGTATACTAGGGAGTTTCAAATTGTTAAGGTATGTATGGGTGGTATCATGGTGGTATGGGACGCTAGTGATCCCTCACATATATTATCTTATGGGATAATTGGGCTCAAGATTGTTGCTTTGCTTACATCACTTAGCATGTTGACCTCAACATTCAAAGACAATCTTATTTTCTAAATTCACTAGAAGTTATAGTGTGGGCATTCTTTAGATAAATTTCTTTTATCTATAGCCTGCATGTTTTGATGAGGGAAATCTCATCGGCATTTACACTTGTTGGAATATCTTTCTTTAGAGTTCAAACAAGTTTATCTTGTTGTATTCGGATAAGGAAATTTGGATTCTTCCTTTGTTGGCATTTCTTTCTCTAGTTCCGTACTTTAGGTGATTTATATAGTCAACCTGATTGTTTACGGATGGACATATGTGACTCATCGAGACGCTGATGACTCTCTATGTTGATATGGGTAACTCGAGACGTCGATTATTCTATATGTAGATGTGGGTATGTCGGGGCGCCGATGACTCTCTAGTTCCGTACTTTATGTGATTTATATAGTCAACCTGATTGTTTACATATGGACATATGTGACTCATCGAGACGCTGATGACTCTCTATGTTGATATGGGTAACTCGAGACGTCGATTATTCTATATGTAGATGTGGGTATGTCAGGGCGCCGATGAATACCTGGTTTCTGCTATTATAATGCCATGTTTTCCTACTTTATTCCGAATGGTTTACAACGAGGAAGTTACTTTGAATGTGAATTGCTCTGATCATCCACAGTAGTCTGATGGCAAACAGAGTGTATGAATCAGATTATTGTGAGATCCCTGTTCCCACCGCGCAACGGATTCGGGGTACTAGCAGCGGAAGTAGCACTTCTTGCGCGAGGTAGGGTCCCACACTCAGGGCCTCGTCCATGGATATCCGGACAAGAGACTAATCCGTCGGTTTTTCAAAAATCGAACCCGAAAAAACTTCCCTTACCCGGAAAGCATGGGCGATTCCACCAGGATAACTCTTTACTCTAACGTAGTCAAGATCATTACTGATCAAACCGCTCCGACTGCACCTCTAACGGTACTTGGTCAGATCAAGGAAGAAACTTGCACTTGGATCATTGGGATCAACGCTTTTTTCCCCATTAAGAGGCACAACCGTTGATTCCTATCCATAGAACAATTTACTATCCGGGATTTACTTCATCTATCGTAATAATAGAATTTAAATCTCGATTTACGGATCCATCAGTCCAGCCTAACCCCATCCGATCCCATGGGTTAGCCAACCGTCCAACCACTGTAGTGATGGGATCCAATTTGGAATTTGGTTAGGTTTTGTCCCGGGTACCAAGGAAAAGAGTTCCAAGGCCCCCTAGTCGGAAGTTCATGCAAACATAAAACTAGCCACACCACTTACACACCCAATATGAAAATTGCCTTTTTCTTAGCATCAGCTAACTTTAAAACAATCCTTTAATGAAACCATAGTACCACTGATCACAATCTTCCAATTTATCCAGTTGATTCATAATTTCCCATCATTCCTTATCAGAGTATCTATGGCATCATTGGCAACTAGAACGCTCACCACCTGTCCACACAGGGGCCTTTTCAATAGTTCCTAGCCATAATACTTGGCAATATAATCACTTATAAAAATCAAGATGGACTCTCGTTGAAGATCAGCAAGATCAACCAACAGATCCATATAAAGAGCCATGGACTCATCCATTGAAGACCAGCAAGGTCAATCAACCAGATCCATGCCCGGTTTCACAAAACAACTCTTACTCCTTGTTCCAATATCTTCCTCGACGCACGTGTGGGTATCTTCGGCGACCCAGAGCCCGAGCACCGTATGGTCAGCACCCTCTAGGATCCTTCGCAGGTGACCTAGCGCTTCACTCATAGGCCGCTTCCTTGGTCCCTCATCCACCGTACCGGAAGCTCACCATTTAAATCGAACCGAGGCTGGTCAAGACCTCGGTCGACCTTGCTACGCGAGACGTCCTCCATTGACTCTCCGTCAGCAGTTGCAACTTTAACAGTTAGGTCTTCATGACCTTAATCCACAAGACAATCAAAATGCTTTCCCAGCATTCATGACATAAAACAGTCGTTTACAAACAGTCACAAAATACAGTTTCTAAATCAAACTCTCGTCTTTCCACATTATCCCTCCTTAGTCCACATTACTTATTCCACATTCCATTTAATGTGTACTCATTCTCATCCATTTCCTCATATCGGCGACACATTAATTCACATACACATTCACATTCACATCCATACATCCACATTTACATGCATACATCCATTTTCACATCCTCATTTATACATCCACATCCCATATCCACATTCATACATACACATCCATATCCACATCCAACATCCACATCCACATTCACATCCTCATTTATACATCCACATCCACATCCACATTCACATCCATACATCCACATCTACATGTATACCTCCATTTTTCACATCCTCATTTATACATCCACATCCCTTCTACATTCATACATACACATCCATATCCACACCCATACATCCACATCCACATCCACATTCATATTCACATCCATATATCCACATCTACATGCATACATCCATTATCATGTCCTCATTCATACATCCACATCCACATACATACATACATCCACATCCACATTCTCATTCACATCTATACATCCACATCTACATCCACATCCACATTTCCATTCACATCTATACATCCACATCCACATTTCCATTCACATCTATACATCCACATCCACATCCACATTCATATTCACATCCATATATCCACATCTACATGCATACATCCATTATTACGTCCTCATTCATACATGCACATCCACATACATACATACATCCACATCCACATTCTCATTCACATCTATACATCCACATCTACATCCACATCCACATTCCCATTCACATCTATACATCCACATTCATATACATCCACATCCACATTCCCATTCACATCTATACATC
This sequence comes from Cibotium barometz, assembly GCF_041138505.1. Taxonomy (NCBI): domain Eukaryota; kingdom Viridiplantae; phylum Streptophyta; class Polypodiopsida; order Cyatheales; family Cibotiaceae; genus Cibotium; species Cibotium barometz. The sequence continues at coordinate 4,134,303 of NC_141089.1, read as the reverse complement.
CACATCTACATCCACATTCACATCTATGCATATACATCTTCATTCATACATCCATTTTCACATTCATACATCCATACTCCCATCTACACATCCACACATCCACATACATACATCCATTTCCACATTCCATTCATGTAACGCCATATGCCTTCACATCTAATCTTTTACATCACATCCATTCTTGCCCAATCACAACCCATATACATCTTATCCTATCACATACACTTCTTACCTCATCCCATACACATCTTATCACATCTTAATTCATCTTATCATCTCTTATCACCTCTTATACACCTCTTATCACATCCTATCACATCTCATATCTATTTATAGAATACAAGAGAATTCTTATATTTGATATAAGATTTCTTTACACATTTACTTATGCATAAATTCCATTTAAGGAGATTAATACTTTCGAAGAAAAATCAATCTTTTATGCATCTTCCTATGCATAAATTCATTTTAAATGAAAATGACACTTTTGAATTAAAATTCAATCTTTTATGCATCTTCCTATGCATAAATTCAATTTAGATGAGAATGACACTTTTGAATTAAAAATCAAATTTTTTTTAATGCATCTTCTTATGCATAAAGTCAATTTGGTAGGAATTACACTTTTAGAATAAAAGAATTTCTCTTATGCATCTAAGTTATGCATAAAATCCATTTATGATGAAAATCACATTTTTAGTATAAAAAGAATATCTTTTATGCATACCTCCATGCATGAAATCCAATTATGATAAAAGTAACACTTTTATAATAAAATAATCAACTTTTATGCATACCTCTATGCATGAAATTCAATTGTGACAAAAGTAACACTTTTACATTAAAATAATCATCTTTTATGCATACCTCTATGCATGAAATCCAATATGATAAAAGTAACACTTTTGATATAAAAAAAATTATCCTTTATGCATACTTCTATGCATGAAAATTAAAAATGATAAAAGTAACACTTTTGATATAAAAAATTTTCCTTTATGCATACTTCTATGCATGAAAATTAAACATGATAAAAGTAACACTTTTGATATAAAAAATTTTCCTTTATGCATACTTCTATGCATAAAAATTAAAAATGATAAAAATAACACTTTTAATATAAAAATTTTCCTTTATGCATACTTCTATGCATGAAAATTAAAAATGATAAAAGTAACACTTTTAATATAAAAAAATTATCTTTTATGCATACTTATATGCATGAAAATCAATTATGCATAATATAAAAATCAATTTCTGTATGATTACAATGAATATCTTTCAATTAATCTAGGATGATAATTCCTAGAATATGGTAGGAAGTCCTCTTTTTATGCTTTGAATGAAATTATTTTATGCATAATTTTTATAAAAATTTTGCTATAGCTCCGCTGCTATGACTGATAAATCTCAATTTTTTTAAAGGATAAAGCTTATCATTAAGGAATAATTAAAATGATCTCTAATTGGATCATTTATCCATAATGGATTGAATCATCAATATACATAAACTAAAAGCATAGAAAAAAGCCATTAATTTGGCCTCAAGCATAGCTTAATCTTGGGTTAAGGAAAAGCTTTATGAAAAGCTTGATTTGGATTGAGAATGGGTCATGAGTATGACCATTTCTTGATTGAGAGAGAGAAATTACATAAAAACCATTAGAATTTAAACATAAATAGAAATTAAATTCAATAGCATTTATTAAATTATGTAACTCTTCACTACTATTCACCAATTAACTTCAATAGCATTTAAAAAAAACCATACCAATTAAGCTTCTCAAACTTGAGAGGGGTTGAGAAGAGAGAAACATTGAGAAATTATAGAAAAAATCAATATTCACTAACTACCTTACAAATTGCTTGATTCTTTGTTCACGGTAGAGGCCCCCAACCAATCAATTGGTTAAGTATGTTGATGGAGCCACTAATGGGGATTGAAGAAAGAGGGAAGCTCCAAAAACTAGTGAATTATTAAATGAATTCACAGTTCTTGGCTTAGGTGGAGTAGAGTAATGATGCATAAACACTATATATTTTTCAACAAGGGGGAGGCTTCTATTTATAGGAAAAATTGAGCTCCCAACCAAACAAACTGATTCTAGAATTTTCCAAATCAGTTTGGTCAAATTTTGACCATTTTTAGGTCACTTAAGCTAACTTTTTGGAACTAGACTTGAATGAGGAGAGAGGAGAGATAAAATATCTCAATTTTTATGAGTTTAAAACTCATTCAAGCATGTGAAATATACACCTCCTTTAAAGAACTCCCCTTCCTTACATATGTGTCATAATGGAATCATTTTAATATTGCTCATAGTTTTTTACTAATAAACCTTGTACATTTTCAACTCTTCATCTTATGTAAAATATGCACCTCCTTTAAAGAACTCCCCTTCCTTACATATGTGTCATAATGGAATCATTTTAATATTGCTCATAGTTTTTTATTAATAAACCTTGTACATTTTCAACTCTTCATCTTATGTGAAATATGCACCTCCTTTAAAGAACTCCCCTTCCTTACATATGTGTCATAATGGAATCATTTTAATATTGCTCATAGTTTTTTACTAATAAACCTTGTACATTTTCAACTCTTCATCTTATGTGAGCATTTAAGGGACCCCCTTCCTTACATATGTGTCATAATAAAATCATTATTCCCAAAATATCTCATATTTTTAATATTGCTCATAGTTTTTTACTAATAAACCTTGTACATTTTCAACTCTTCATCTTATGTGAGCATTTACTCATTTTTGGGTATCTTCTTTTTACAATTTGGATTTATCTCCTCCCTACACATGGATTGATGCTATTGGTCCATAGGAACCTTAATTGGACCATAATCCAAAGATTTATGAAAATCTAGACCCTTAGACTAAGGTTCTTTATACCTATTTCTAATTAATTCCAATTGCACATTGGAAAATTCTTTTTGAATTTCTATTTCAGGAAAATTCATCTTAATTATATGAGATATTTTTCTATCCAAAAATATTCAAAATCTGAATATTCTCTCTCTAAAATAATTTTCTCTCTCTAGGTTAAAACAGTTAGAAACAAGGTCTTTATATTTCTGAAGAGGGGTTGATTACAGGGGAAGATACTAGACATCAAAAGGGGGTTGGGGGAGGAATCTTACATTCTACCCCACTTAAAAAACGCGAGATGTCCTCATCTCACAAACTGGGATAATTTTGCAAGATGCAGGAATTATAAGACTTAGAGAAAAATTTAAATCAGGATTAACCACCAAGAAAAGTCTCAAAGAGAGCAAGATTCAAGATAAGAATAAGATTTAAACTTTATTCATTCTCGGAACTTATACAGTAAAGATAGAAGAACTCTTTACACTTCCATAAGCCCGTCCATCATATGATCACAAAAGCAGCACTCACAAGCTGCGCATGTATAAGGTAACTCATCTATGGGGATACATCTGTTAGTTATTGCTGCACCTATCTCAGTGGTATGAGGTGATCTAACAAAAGGACCTCTGAGAGGTAAGCCAAAAACGGGGTAAAGGCATATCTTCTCATGAGGAAGAAAACACGCCAGTAAGAAGACCCGCTCAGAAAACCCAAGATGTCTTGATCTCATGACGCAGTAGTATCGGGGACCCAAACCCAAAGCTTCGATAACCATGGCCAAGCGGACATTGTTACGAAAGTGCTGCTGACCCCAGGGTGTTACCCTAGTTATGTCTTGATAGGTCCGCCATTTGGTCTGAGCTACAGAAGTTCCCAAGTGAGGGAAAAGTGAGCGCTCATACTGTTCTATAAAATCCTTCTTCACAGACTCACTTGCGTCTTGAAGGTGAGAAATCATTATGGATAAAACTAATTCTTGTTGCCAAGCCATGAAGGAGATTAACACTAGTTCTGTAAATTGGACACTAAAGTGTCCTGAGGACACTAAAGTGTCCTGAAAGTTAGCATTTTTCTTGAATTTTTGTGGGCAATCTATTAAGAGTTTTGAAATGCTTAACATCCACAGATGTTCCTCAAGACCCAAAAAAAAAATTTGAGATTTTTTAAATTGCACTTTTCTTAGCTTTTGTAAGGCAATATTTTAATTTTCTTAGACGCATGCTGATAAAACGCATGATTTTTGCTGTTTTCAAAATAGTAGTAATTTGTACATAACTTTTAGAAGGGACGTAGTTTGATCATGAAACTTGGCTTGATGGAAAGCCCATGATGTAAACTAAATCTTGGAATCATTAAACGATAATTATTGTATAAATTTTTGACTCGCTAATATTGAAATGATGTTTTTTATACAGGTGGAGCATGAATTTTTCTCCTTCCATATGCAAGCTAATAATGTAAAGCTTGAGGTGCACCCATGTTATATAGGGTAAATACTACTTTGTTTTGAATTTTCCAAAACTTTAGAGCCACTTTTTGGGCCTCTTCTCATACATGGCCTTTTGTGCAACCTGTTTTTAATACGTAAAATGTCTAATTATGAGCCTAATTTTGATTTTCATCAAAGGGGAAAGCTGTGTAAGTGCATTATTTGTTGTAACTATAGGTGTAGACTACTTGTGCAAGCATAGTTATGATTAGTTTTTGAAAAAAGATGATCAAATTTTGTATTTTTATTTTTTACAGTTTTTTTAGAACTAGGCGATAAGAACCTACTTAAGTGGAGGCTAAGTTAGTGTCATACACATCAAATTATGGCTTATTTATCTCATCTCAAGAATGAAAACCAATAATCAACATTCTCATTGATAGGGTTATAATTTTTTTTAGTGGCGTGATTGAGTTTTGATAATACGCGTTACTTTTGCTGATTTTATACAACTTTTTTGGAAAAAATTCTAGGAAAGGAAAATGATTTTTTTGGTGAACTTCTACCTCCTTGGACTGATGTATGCTATCAAAATATCTTGGGAAAAATGCTATTGATATCATTGGATTTTGTTTTTGAGAGAATGATGCTTGCATATTTGAAAAAATCCTGAAAAATCCTGAAAAATGTTCATTTTCAAGACATATGCTACTTTGTTGCTTATGTACTTCCAAATAAAAAGGAATTTTATATGTTTAGCATTTTTTACATAAGCATAGGGTTATGTTCTACATGCCCAATGAAGCATTTTGGTTTTTAAAGCCTACATTAGGAGTTTGATTTTTTTTCGCAACCCCCAAAAAAGGACACTCAAGTGTCCTGTTTTGGTACCAAACTAGTGTTAAGAAAGAAAGGAGATCGATGGGAGTAAGATTACTGTGAACGACAAGTAAAAGTTACGACTTATATAAAGGAAGGAGCTAGCGTAACCTAGAAGCCAACGGTAACTTGCCACTGAAGTTTTTCCGTCTTTCCATGATTTGGGTTTAGCACATTTTTCTATAGAAGGCATTAAGAACTTTGAGATGAGGAGATAAAAGAAGCTTGTAGGCTAAGTCACCTACTTTCATTGAATTCAGATAAGGTTCACAATATCTGGGGGATAACTTCTTATACTCCCCAACAGATAAAGAACTTCTTTTTGGGCCGTACTCGAATGAAAACCAAAACCGTGGTATCCAAAACACCGATTTTCACTTCTGAACTCATTGTTCTGAATCCTTAAAACAGGTGGGACTCCTGAGAAGTATTCTAGGGAAAGGATCTTCCTCTTTTTTTCTTTTTCTTTTTTTTTTAAAAAAAAACGAAATCTTTCTTTTATTTTAGAGAGGGAATAATTATACGATCAAAAGGGAGATTCTTACTCCTGTATACCTCGAAGGCTGGGGAGGAATCTTACATTCTACCCCACTTAAAAAGTGCGAGATGTCCTCATCTCGCAAGGTAGAGGATAACTCTTTTTCTTAAGATCCAAATTTATTCTGGGGTTCCTTATATTCTGGTCAACCCAACAAAATACTGGGATAAATATCTCTTAGAACTCATCAACAATTCATTCAGATCATATCATTCATATCTTTAACATGATAATGGTCCATTAGACCGAAAAATTTCCTTCTAAACATTCCTCCACGGGAATTTCAGTCAAGCAAGTTCTCAATTTGTCATCCCTTAACTTGATCCACCAAGTCAAGTATTAATAGTAGCAATCTGACAGCACAATCCACTAATCTCATAGTGATTTGCTGAAATCATGATCATCATTCCAGTTATGAATATCATCACAGGGACTCATCCCATTCATCCTTATTGTGGTTTCATTATATTTCAACTAAATTTCAGAAATCATCATTTTTCAATCAGAATTTTCAATCAGAATCCAATTCAATTCATCAATTCTCAAATAGAATTAAAAATTATATCAACCACATTCGAAATCATCCTCTGGATAGCATTAACGCTTATAATTTCAAGTCTTAGATTTACTCATATATACTGTCAGTAAAGAGCTGCAGTATACTCTCGGTATATACGGGTAGTCACGGCCCTTGGAATTAAAAGGTAAATACCATCATGTCTAGGCCTCAAGCAAGTCAGGGATTCTGTATAATTACGGTACTTCCATTTGAAGACCCAATTACCAAATTACGAATTTCAGTTTGAATATCAAATTGTATGAATTATATCACACAATTATAATCTTTTTGTGTTTCTTGATAAATTTTTGACATATTTGTCTTCTCAGTTGATCTTGTTAACCAAATGCTCTGATACCAACTGTGAGATCCCTGTTCCCACCGCGCAACGGATTCGGGGTACTAGCAGCGGAAGTAGCACTTCTTGCGCGAGGTAGGGTCCCACACTCGGGGCCTCTTCCATGGATATCCGGACAAGAGACTAATCCGTCGGTTTTTCAAAAATCGAACCCGAAAAAACTTCCCTTACCCGGAAAGCATGGGCGATTCCACCAGGATAACTCTTTACTCTAACGTAGTCAAGATCATTACTGATCAAACCGATCCGACTGCACCTCTAATGGTACTTGGTCAGATCAAGGAAGAAACTTGCACTTGGATCATTGGGATCAACGCTTTTTTCCCCATTAAGAGGCACAGCCGTTGATTCCTATCCATAGAACAATTTACTATCCGGGATTTACTTCATCTATCGTAATAATAGAATTTAAATCTCGATTTACGGATCCATCAGTCCAGCCTAACCCCATCCGATCCCATGGGTTAGCCAACCGCCCAACCACTGTAGTGATGGGATCCAATTTGGAATTTGGTTAGGTTTTGTCCCAGGTACCAAGGAAAAGAGTTCCAAGGCCCCCTAGCCGGAAGTTCATGCAAACATAAAACTAGCCACACCACTTACACACCCAATATGAAAATTGCCTTTTTCTTAGCATCAGCTAACTTTAAAACAATCCTTTAATGAAACCATAGTACCACTGATCACAATCTTCCAATTTATCCAGTTGATTCATAATTTCCCATCATTCCTTATCAGAGTATCTATGGCATCATTGGCAACTAGAACGCTCACCACCTGTCCACACAGGGGCCTTTTCAATAGTTCCTAGCCATAATACTTGGCAATATAATCACTTATAAAAATCAAGATGGACTCTCGTTGAAGATCAGCAAGATTAACCAACAGATCCATATAAAGAGCCATGGACTCATCCATTGAAGACCAGCAAGGTCAATCAACCAGATCCATGCCCGGTTTCACAAAACAACTCTTACTCCTTGTTCCAATATCTTCCTCGACGCACGTGTGGGTATCTTCGGCGACCCAGAGCCCGAGCACCGTATGGTCAGCACCCTCTAGGATCCTTCACAGGTGACCTAGCGCTTCACTCATAGGCCGCTTCCTTGGTCCCTCATCCACCGTACCGGAAGCTCACCATTTAAATCGAACCGAGGCTGGTCAAGACCTCGGTCGACCTTGCTATGCGAGACGTCCTCCATTGACTCTCCGTCAGCAGTTGCAACTTTAACAGTTAGGTCTTCATGACCTTAATCCACAAGACGATCAAAATGCTTTCCCAGCATTCATGACATAAAACAGTCGTTTACAAACAGTCACAAAATACAGTTTCTAAATCAAACTCTCGTCTTTCCACATTATCCCTCCTTAGTCCACATTACTTATTCCACATTCCATTTAATGTGTACTCATTCTCATCCATTTCCTCATATCGGCGACACATTAATTCACATACACATTCACATTCACATCCATACATCCACATTTACATGCATACATCCATTTTCACATCCTCATTTATACATCCACATCCCATATCCACATTCATACATACACATCCATATCCACATCCAACATCCACATCCACATTCACATCCACATTCACATCCTCATTTATACATCCACATCCACATCCACATTCACATCCATACATCCACATCTACATGTATACCTCCATTTTTCACATCCTCATTTATACATCCACATCCCTTCTACATTCATACATACACATCCATATCCACACCCATACATCCACATCCACATCCACATTCATATTCACATCCATATATCCACATCTACATGCATACATCCATTATCATGTCCTCATTCATACATCCACATCCACATACATACATACATCCACATCCACATTCTCATTCACATCTATACATCCACATCTACATCCACATCCACATTTCCATTCACATCTATACATCCACATTCATATACATCCACATCCACATTTCCATTCACATCTATACATCCACATCCACATCCACATTCATATTCACATCCATATATCCACATCTACATGCATACATCCATTATCACGTCCTCATTCATACATCCACATCCACATACATACATACATCCACATCCACATTCTCATTCACATCTATACATCCACATCTACATCCACATCCACATTCCCATTCACATCTATACATCCACATTCATATACATCCACATCCACATTCCCATTCACATCTATACATCCACATCTACATCCACATTCACATCTATGCATATACATCTTCATTCATACATCCATTTTCACATTCATACATCCATACTCCCATCTACACATCCACACATCCACATACATACATCCATTTCCACATTCCATTCATGTAACGCCATATGCCTTCACATCTAATCTTTTACATCACATCCATTCTCGCCCAATCACAACCCATATACATCTTATCCTATCACATACACTTCTTACCTCATCCCATACACATCTTATCACATCTTAATTCATCTTATCATCTCTTATCACCTCTTATACACCTCTTATCACATCCTATCACATCTCATATCTATTTATAGAATACAAGAGAATTCTTATATTTGATATAAGATTTCTTTACACATTTACTTATACATAAATTCCATTTAAGGAGATTAATACTTCCGAAGAAAAATCAATCTTTTATGCATCTTCCTATGCATAAATTCATTTTAAATGAAAATGACACTTTTGAATTAAAATTCAATCTTTTATGCATCTTCCTATGCATAAATTCAATTTAGATGAGAATGACACTTTTGAATTAAAAATCAAATTTTTTTAATGCATCTTCTTATGCATAAAGTCAATTTGGTAGGAATTACACTTTTAGAATAAAAGAATTTCTCTTATGCATCTAAGTTATGCATAAAATCCATTTATGATGAAAATCACATTTTTAGTATAAAAAGAATATCTTTTATGCATACCTCCATGCATGAAATCCAATTATGATAAAAGTAACACTTTTATAATAAAATAATCAACTTTTATGCATACCTCTATGCATGAAATTCAATTGTGACAAAAGTAACACTTTTACATTAAAATAATCATCTTTTATGCATACCTCTATGCATGAAATCCAATATGATAAAAGTAACACTTTTGATATAAAAAAAATTATCCTTTATGCATACTTCTATGCATGAAAATTAAAAATGATAAAAGTAACACTTTTGATATAAAAAATTTTCCTTTATGCATACTTCTATGCATGAAAATTAAAAATGATAAAAGTAACACTTTTGATATAAAAAATTTTCCTTTATGCATACTTCTATGCATAAAAATTAAAAATGATAAAAATAACACTTTTAATATAAAAATTTTCCTTTATGCATACTTCTATGCATGAAAATTAAAAGTGATAAAAGTAACACTTTTAATATAAAAAAAATTATCTTTTATGCATACTTATATGCATGAAAATCAATTATGCATAATATAAAAATCAATTTCTGTATGATTACAATGAATATCTTTCAATTAATCTAGGATGATAATTCCTAGAATATGGTAGGAAGTCCTCTTTTTATGCTTTGAATGAAATTATTTTATGCATAATTTTTATAAAATTTTTGCTATAGCTCCGCTGCTATGACTGATAAATCTCAATTTTTCTAAAGGATAAAGCTTATCATTAAGGAATAATTAAAATGATCTCTAATTGGATCATTTATCCATAATGGATTGAATCATCAATATACATAAACTAAAAGCATAGAAAAAAGCCATTAATTTGGCCTCAAGCATAGCTTAATCTTGGGTTAAGGAAAAGCTTTATGAAAAGCTTGATTTGGATTGAGAATGGGTCATGAGTATGACCATTTCTTGATTGAGAGAGAGAAATTACATAAAAACCATTAGAATTTAAACATAAATGGAAATTAAATTCAATAGCATTTATTAAATTATGTAACTCTTCACTACTATTCACCAATTAACTTCAATAGCATTTAAAAAAAACCATACCAATTAAGCTTCTCAAACTTGAGAGGGGTTGAGAAGAGAGAAACATTGAGAAATTATAGAAAAAATCAATATTCACTAATTACCTTACAAATTGCTTGATTCTTTGTTCACGGTAGAGGCCCCCAACCAATCAATTGGTTAAGTATGTTGATGGAGCCACTAATGGGGATTGAAGAAAGAGGGAAGCTCCAAAAACTAGTGAATTATTAAATGAATTCACAGTTCTTGGCTTAGGTGGAGTAGAGTAACGATGCATAAACACTATATATTTTTCAACAAGGGGGAGGCTTCTATTTATAGGAAAAATTGAGCTCCCAACCAAACAAACTGATTCTAGAATTTTCCAAATCAGTTTGGTCAAATTTTGACCATTTTTAGGTCACTTAAGCTAACTTTTTGGAACTAGACTTGAATGAGGAGAGAGGAGAGATAAAATATCTCAATTTTTATGAGTTTAAAACTCATTCAAGCATGTGAAATATACACCTCCTTTAAAGAACTCCCCTTCCTTACATATGTGTCATAATGGAATCATTTTAATATTGCTCATAGTTTTTTACTAATAAACCTTGTACATTTTCAACTCTTCATCTTATGTAAAATATGCACCTCCTTTAAAGAACTCCCCTTCCTTACATATGTGTCATAATGGAATCATTTTAATATTGCTCATAGTTTTTTATTAATAAACCTTGTACATTTTCAACTCTTCATCTTATGTGAAATATGCACCTCCTTTAAAGAACTCCCCTTCCTTACATATGTGTCATAATGGAATCATTTTAATATTGCTCATAGTTTTTTACTAATAAACCTTGTACATTTTCAACTCTTCATCTTATGTGAGCATTTAAGGGACTCCCCTTCCTTACATATGTGTCATAATAAAATCATTATTCCCAAAATATCTCATATTTTTAATATTGCTCATAGTTTTTTACTAATAAACCTTGTACATTTTCAACTCTTCATCTTATGTGAGCATTTACTCATTTTTGGGTATCTTCTTTTTACAATTTGGATTTATCTCCTCCCTACACATGGATTGATGCTATTGGTCCATAGGAACCTTAATTGGACCATAATCCAAAGATTTATGAAAATCTAGACCCTTAGACTAAGGTTCTTTATACCTATTTCTAATTAATTCCAATTGCACATTGGAAAATTCTTTTTGAATTTCTGTTTCAGGAAAATTCATCTTAATTATATGAGATATTTTTCTATCCAAAAATATTCAAAATCTGAATATTCTCTCTCTAAAATAATTTTCTCTCTCTAGGTTAAAACAGTTAGAAACAAGGTCTTTATATTTCTGAAGAGGGATTGATTACAGGGGAAGATACTAGACATCAAAAGGGGGTTGGGGGAGGAATCTTACAATTATAGTGTATATGCTTCGTGCATATGTCTCTAGAAAATCATCATATTGGAAAAAATATCTTCTAATGATGGAATTTGCCTAACAGTTCTAAATTTACGGCTATTATTTTTTAGTCCGTGCATACTTATGTATGGGTATCAACCCAGGGTACCTATTGATGTCGGTCTTAAGGACATCGAGCTTGATGCATCGAGGGATTTCTTGCGAGATATGCAGGAAATGCTGATCAAAGCTCGGGATTCTATCAGGAGTGCTCATGATAGGGCACGGTTTTATGCTGATAGGGTACGCTCATCTTGGTCTTTTGAACTAGGAGCGTTGGTTTATTTTAATGTTCCTAAAGATTTTCAGACTTTGTCAATTGACATAAAACAGTCATTTAAAAACAGGTCATAAATACAATTTCTAACGAACTCTCATCTTTCCACATTGTTCCACATCATTTCTCGCTATTCCACATTCTTCTAAATCAATTCACTTTGCTTATTCTACATCCAGTCATATGTGTTCCCATCGTCTTCATCCATTCTCATCCAATCACATCATATTACATCTCATCACATCTCATCCATTCACAACTACTACCCATATCCACATCACATCACATCACATCCATTCACATCACATCTCATCCATTCACATCTACCCCGATTCATATCACATCTCATCACATCCGTTCACATCACATCTCATTCATTCACGTCTCATCACATTATATTCAAATCCATTTATATCTCATCATATCATATTCACATCACATCACATCACATCCATTCAGATATCATCACATCACATTCACATCTCATCGCATCCATTCAGATATCATCACATCACATTCACATCCATTCACATCTCATTGCATCCATTTAGATATCATCACATCACATTCACATCCATTCAGATATCATCACATCACATTCACATCCATTCACATCTCATCGCATCCATTCACATCTCATCACACCCATTCACATCTCATCACACCCATTCACATCCATCACACCCATTCACATTTATTGCATCCACATCACATCACATACATTCCATCCACATCTATCCTTATCACATCACATTCATTCCATCCATATCACATCACATTCATTCCATCCACATTACATCACGTCCACATCCATCCATTCATTCACATGCACATCTATCCACATCCATCCATTCATTCACATGCACATCTATCACTTCACATCTCATCCTCATCCATTTACATCTCATCACACCCATTCACATATCATCACACATCTCATCACATTCACATCCACATCCATTAACATTGCATCACATCTCATCCACAGCCATTTACATTGCATCACATCTCATCCAGTCACATCACATCCACACCTCATCACATCCACTCACATCTTCTCACATCACATCCACATCCACATCCATTTACATCGCATCACATCTCATCCACATCTCATCACATCTACTCACATCTACTCACATCTCCTCACATCTCCTCACATCACATTCACATCTTATCACATCGCATTCACATCCACATCCATTTACATCGCATTACATCTCATCCACATCTCATCAAATCCACTCACATCTCCTCACATCGCATTCACATCTTATCACATCACTTTCACATCTTATCACATTCACATCCACATCCATTTACATCGCATCACATCTCATCCACATCTCATCACATCTCATCACATCTCCTCACATCACATTCACATCTTATCACATCACATTCACATCTTATCACATTCACATCCACATCCATTTACATCGAATCACATCTCATCACATCCACTCACATCACATTCACATCTTATCACATTCACATCCACATCCATTTACATTTCATCCATTTACATTCCTTAAGCTTCATTAATGAGAACTAATTCTAAGCTTCTGTTTACTCATTAGATCCTCAATCCTTCCAGGGATTCTAGATTCCCTTTTCTGAATAAGAATTATCCAAGTTTTCTCGATTGATATTTTCATATTCTTTCTCAAATTTCTTAATTAAAATATATTCAGTATTCTTCTTTTCAAGTAAAAGATTCATGGGATTTACAAAAATCAATTCTACCCATATTTCTCAATAAAAATAATAATACTCAAAATTTCACTTTTGATAAATACTCATAATTTGAATTATGCCAAAAATTCCTTTTTTACCATTTAATTTCTTGGATCTCAATTATCATGGGAATTCCTCTTTTTGCATAAAATAAATTTACCAAAAATTTCTCTTTTTGCATAAAAATAAATTTACCAAAAATTCCTCTTTTACCATTTAATTACTTGGATCTCAAATATCATGGAAATTTCTCTTTTTGTATAAAAATAAATTTACCAAAATTTTTTCTTTTCTCATAATTAATTAATTATGCATAATTACAAAAAAAATTATTTCTCATGAATATGATGAAAATCATTCTTTTTGCATAGGATGTCCAATCCTAGAATATGGTAGGAATTCCTCTTTTAGCATTATGCATTAAAATAAGATATGTATTATTTTCTGAAAATTTTACCATAGCTTCGCTCTGCTATTACTGATAATTCTCAATTTTTCTTAAAAGAGTAAAATCTTCTAATGAAAATATGATAGTAGTTTCTCTTTTATGCTTAAAATCAAACTATGAATTTAAATCATAATTTTAACCATAATTATAATCTTAATTATGATTATCTCACTAGATTAAGCTAATTCCATTATTTCTCTTTTTTCAAATTGATAGGATAATCTATTTCTCATTTAGAATCAATCAAAGTAGTTTTTAACTACTTATAAATAATCTAAGAGAAATAACCATTATTTTGTTAACATAAAATTATAAAAATACCATTTTCTTAATCTCTAACTTATCAAGCCTAGAGTTTAACTTTGAATTAAGAGACTATCATTGAGAAGCATCCTTTTTCAAGGGATTTAGCCATAAAGATGGCTATTCTTTTAGAGAGAGAGATTTACTTAAAGAAAGCATTACAAATAAGCATAAAGATTAACTTTCTCTTAATTAGACATTAAGACTTTAAGGGAAAGCTTGATTTGAATTAAAACAATTATTTAGAAAGCTTCTCAAGCTTGAGAGGGGTTGAGAAGAAGATAGTCATTGAGATAAATTAAAAAAAACCATAAAAATTAATTTTACCTCCAAGTTTGGCTTGATTCTCTATTAGCAGTGAAGCCCCCGACCAATCAATTGGTCCACCAAGAGGAGAAGAGCAACTCCAAGAGTTGTTGTAGAGAGAGAGATCTCCAAGCTCCCAAGAGAGAGAGAAAAAATTAAGAGATAATAGAAAATATGATTATTTTAATTTAATACTGCATAGTATAGCTCCAATATTTTTTTTTACAAAAGACTAAGGATCTATTTATAGGTGAGGGAGGCCACTAACTAAGTTCAACTGGGTTCTATAATTTTCTAGGTTTAGTTTGACTCAATTTAGACAAGATTTGGACCAGTTTGACTCCCTTTTTTATTTGGTTTGATCCAGGAGAGAGGAGAGATAAAAATATCATAATTTTTTTGAATTAAAAACCCTTCCACACATGTGAAAAAGGCACCTACCTCAAGAGTCCCCCTCTCCTTACCAAGGTGTCAAAAATGCATCATTATTCTAAAATATCTCATTTTTTTAGTAATATCTCATAATTTTTAACTAATAAACCTTGTACTCAGTCAACTCTTCATCTTATGTGAGCATTTACTCATTTTTGGGTATTTTCTTTTATTCTTTTAGATTTATCTCTTCTCAACACTTGGATTAATCCAATTGGCCCATTGGAACCTTAATTAGACCATAATCCAAAAATTTCTGAAAATGTAGACCCTTAGGCTAAGGTCCCTTATACACATTTTTAATTAATTCCTAATGCACATTGTAAAGTTCATTTTGAACTTCTATTTCAGGGGAATCCATTTTAGGCACTAGGAGGATTTTTATATCCAAAGATATCTCAATTTTGGATTATCTCTCTCTAGGCCAAAACTGGGTAAAACAAGATCTTTCTCTATTTCAGGGAGGGGAATAATTTCAAGAACAGAAGGGGAGGTTCTTACACCTTTACACCTCAAAAGCTGGAGGGAGGAATCTTACACGTGTAACATAGTGCCCCCTCCTCAAGTGTATAGCTCCTACCTTCACTAAGAATGAAAAAAAACACAAAAAAATCCCAAAACATAACAAGATACATTTAAAAACAACTAAGAGCATGTATGTTCTCACACATTTGCACATTGCGCATGCAACCACACTTGTATTCATGCACATTACACATGCAAACACACTTGTTTTCATGCACATTAACCCCACACACTCACACATACATGTGAAAACAAATTCACACATTTATACCCACACAATGTGCATGCATAATCACACAGTTACACCTGCACATGCATACACATGTACTTATGCATGTGCAGACACACTTTCCCATGCACGTGCAAACACATGCATCACGTGCACACATATTCACACATTCACGCATCGTGCACCACACACGTGCACTTCACACATTTTCACGTGCACACATATTTGCACCCACACACATGTACCCACCTTCGTGTTGCACGTGCATGCACCTTGCACATGCACATGCATATTTACATCAGCATGTGCACACTCACTTACACCCACACATGCACCCTTGCACTTTCATGTACCTTACACATGTGCATGCATACTCACATTCGCATCATGTGCACACTAACTTACATCGCATGTGCACTACTCCAACACACTCCCATTCATGTGCACGTGCACACACACACTTGCACCCCCATATGTATACCCGACTTCATGCATGTGCATAACTCATATTTGCATAAGCACATTCACATGCATGTGCATAGAACACGTGTAAACAATCTTACACATTTTCCCATTCACAGATGCACATGTGCACACACATTCCTATTTGCCCATTCACACATGCACGTGTGCACATGCATTCCCATTTGCACTTCATGCACACACATTTACATCATGCATGCACATTACATGTGCATGCACCCCATGTACATGTGCGCCCCATGCAATTTGACCTTGCATAATAATTACATATGCATGTGCACATATGCACACATTATCACAAGTGTGGTGCACATGCATGTGCACCACACACCTTACATAGGTGCACGCGCACACACACACACCCCAATTTTAATTCCCCCTCCTTTTGTTATTTTATATATATATATATATATATATATATATATATAGATTACCCCCCTTTTTCTTTTTTCTTTTTCATTAAAAAAGAGCCCCCCTAATTCTCATTTTAATTTATTTATATAAAAAATACCAAAAGAAATTAATCAGGTAGTTAGTTAATTAAATTTATATAATTTACAAGACAAAAAAAGCCACCAAAACCCTCCTTTGACCCCCTTGCTGCCCCCATTTTCTCTTTATCCCATTTGTGCCTCCTTCTCCATCGTACATTGCAAGGATACCTATATGTCCCCCATTTTCTCCCTAAGCTTCCCATCATACTAGCAATGCCACCATTACAACTGTGTCTCATTACATGCATCTCCTAAGTCTTTTCCTCCTCGTTAGACTCTAAGACCCTGTGAAGTGGTTGATCCCCTTAAGAGTTAGCTTGCCTCTATTCACTCACATCTAGACATGCCCATTTATAATCTTTTTTGGTCATCTCTAAGGCCTTAGGTGGCATTGGGGCTGAGGGCACATCCACCTAGATCTTCTTAGGATGCAACTGGAAAAATCCATAAATTATATCCTTGTAAATCTTAGGATGATCATCTCATGAGCTACATTGAGCACAACCATGACCTCCTTAAGGGCATTTATTGATAGCAGGCATCCAACTATGGCCTCCCCACATGTGAGAACTATTTGCATTGTCTCAAGTGATTAGGTGGAAGATCCATCGGTATAGCAGGGTGTGAAGGATGATGCAAGACATTCAAAGGTTTTACAATGTTGTTAGTCAAGAGTTGCCCTCCAATGTGGAGACCTTATCTAAAGCCTATATGGGATGGTAAGTGTGAGGGGCTGCTATTATGGTAAATGTGTTTTATACTTTGATTAAATTTTTTAACAGTAATTCTAGCTTGAGCTTTTATCTCAAAGTAGTTTTCTGTAGACTTGGGTTTTAATTTTGCATTAAATAAGAATGAATTATGCTAAGTTGTATTCATCTATTTTGAGATCTTTGATGGTAATTTGACCATATTGTTTCACATGTAAAGCCCTTACTTTTCCACAAGTTCTACAATGGTCTAGATGCATACTTGCTTACCAAAATCAAAAGGCTTGCTTACACTACCTCCAACTAGCTTGAGTGTGTGTGTAGCAACCATGTAGATTAATGTTCGAGAATTTATATTTTATGCATGGGTTTGGTCGCATGACCAATAAAAATTTCCAACAATGCTAAGTTAGTAAAGTTGAGTGCTTGTTTGCGACATGGTGGCTCATTGATTCCATTGAAAATGCTTGAAAAGAAATGGTAGAGTATTTCTAGGGATTACCATGAACTTTGAGAGGGAATAATGCATTTGGGTGATCATTTGTGAACGACTCACTAAATAGGTGTGCTAATGTGACAGCCACACCTTGTATGCACTACAATAGGCCCATAGAGCAAAGTGCAACCCGTGTTCCCGATCGCTCCTTGGTCTCTACCATCTTGTTGAGAATATTGCACACAATCTTGTTTGTTCTTGTGACCTAGCATTTGCTTATGGGTAGTAAGGTGTTAACTTTCTGTGCATGAAAAGAAACTCTTTGAGCAAGAACTCCACCACTTCATTTATGTGGCAAAATATGAGCTTCCCTCATAGGGTCTATGATTTTCTCTAAGATAGGGTCTGGGATAAGACTTAAGCAAAGTTAGTGGTTTGTACTTGGCCACTTGCTCTAGTAATGGAAGTCCTCTTCATTGTTGCTGAGCTAGTTCTTTACTACAAGTAGGTCCGTTTGAGCTTGGGCTATCAAATCTTTGACTTTGGTCTTGTGTATCTCTTTTACTTCAGCCTCGTGCATCTTTTTGATGCCTGAGCTGTAGCTTTCGATGATGTTCTTATTTTTGCATAAGCTCATGTTTTACTCTTCCATGCTGCTTGACAAGGTCTTTGATCTTCTTGCTTAGATCTTTCTTATTCTCCTCCATCTCCTTATTCTTATCATAAGCTTCTTTCTTGGCCCGGTCCACCTATTCTTAGGCTGTCTCATTCTTGTTCTCCAAGCTTCTAGCATACCTCTTGAGTGTTTTGGTGGCAGAGGCCTGCATATGATAATTTCATTCCATTATTTAGGTCGAGAGTCAGAGAGACATAGGCCTCCATTTTTTAATCCTTTTTTTTGGGTTGGGTTAGGTATTCTTCCACTTTATCGTACTTTGGATGTAGGCAATGGAACACCCTTTTCTAACTCATGCATAGCTACCCTTCTTGTGGATGTGTCCATCTCTTATAGTTGGACTAAAAGGGGCTTATATGGTTCCTTTTCTTTTTCTTCTTCCTATCGCATTTACCTCTTCTTTTTTTATCTTGGCCTCATCTCTAGAGCACACTTTCATCTCGGTCGTGCTTGTTGGATGTGGAGGGTCTGGCTTTTGCTATGGTTTGGATTGGCAACATGGTCGAGGGAGATGCCAGGCCCTTTTAGATATTCTTCTACTTTACCATACGTTGGGTGTAGATAGTGGAGAACACCCTTTTCTAAGTCATGCATAGCTACCTTGTTATAGGCTACACCATCCCTCCCTCAGTGCAATGAACAATTCTCACCTTAACTTATATTGGGGTCTTGCCAGTTTGTCTAAGTAGTATCTCGGTAGACTCCATACTTTGCTAGTGGTGGTAGCTAGCACCACTCTCTTGCCTCCTCCTCAAGATGTCACCATGAGGTTTCCATTCTCCATATAAGGACATTCGCTCGTCTCTACTCACACTCAAGAATACAAGCATGAAAGAAACATGCACCAAGAATGTA
This sequence comes from Cibotium barometz, assembly GCF_041138505.1. Lineage (NCBI taxonomy): Eukaryota > Viridiplantae > Streptophyta > Polypodiopsida > Cyatheales > Cibotiaceae > Cibotium > Cibotium barometz. The sequence continues at coordinate 4,114,336 of NC_141089.1, read as the reverse complement.
GCTCTCTCTCCTCACAACTCTCTTTCTCTCACTCCATAGACAAACAAGAAAGCAAGGAGATAAGACTAGACTCAATCGGCACAAAGGGGGATTCTGTCTTGCATTATGAGAATAATGTTATTTATACCACTAGCCCTTATTCATGCTTGAATGCCCAAAACTTAAACTAACTGCTTGCAAATCATAGTTTTGTAGCATAGCCAGCTATTCTCATAATTGTAATGTTTAGAGTTCCATTTTTATGATGCTTATTGTGCTATCACTCGTATGTAATGGAGAGATGATATCTCTCATATATGTAATGGAGAGACGTTAATGTGCAAGAGACGTTAATGTGCATCATAAGAAGTACAAGGATCTCCAAAAATTGGTGTCGATCATGTCCTCAAAGGTGGTATGCATGTACAAGGTGGTAGTGGAGGTGATGATAATAATACATAATGCCATTGTTGAAGGGTCCTTTATTGTACTATCTCTTGTATGTAATGGAGAGATGCTAGTGTGTATTATAAAAAGTACAAGGATCTCGAGAAATTTGTGTCGATCATGTTCTCAAGGGTGGTATGCATGTACGAGGAAAGGCAGTGGGAGGCAATGATAATAATACATATAATGCCATTGTTGGAGGGCCCTTTGTTTAGAACAAATTGCATACCTTCCTTGTTATAGCTATGGACATAATCATCTTGAATTTCGATGAGAAGGATGATGAGCTTAAAAAACCAGACAGTTGCCACAATGGCAAGAACTGGAACTATTTGCCCATACATTGATAGTAAATAAGTATAAAGTCTCATTTGTTGATTCAATGAATCAAAGGAGTTATGCTCGACAAAGTAAGGAAAATTGTAAATGAAGTGTGTCCCAAGAATGCCTTGTGTGGAACTCCCTGGCTGTGAATTTTCATTTGATTGGCATGTATAGGGGATCCACATCATGCGAGCCACATGCAGATGCCTGGAGATGCCATGTATATATCTGCATATTCTTCAATGGTAGAGAGGAAGAGAAATCTTTAGGCTGGCTGGAGATTTCCAGGAAGGGAAATCTCCAGGTTGGCTAGATACCAAATTTTTCAATTTCAACTTGGCCACCATCAGCATCTATCTCCTTGTAGACATCCCATGACTTGACGGTATGCTTGTGCCTCCACTGCTTGTATGGGTGGGTGATCATGAATGTAATGAGTCATATCTCAAATCCGCCAGCCCCACGGTTGGCTAGCCTTGAGCCTCTATCTCCAAGGTCTCTTTCTACTCTAGTTCTCTATTATCTAGCTTGTCACCCACTAAACGGTATGGTACATTGGAAGGTTGCATCCCTATTGCCTAAGCTACACCTTGTAAGGGGTGGTTAGGTCAAATAGGGTAATTTGCACAAGAGCTTGCCACATTAAATGAGGTTTCAAAAGTGGATTCCCACTCATTATAATCTTCTCATACTTTGGAGCTGGGAAAACTAAGATGGGGTCTACTATAGAACCTGCCACATCATGGTCATGTGGCATAGGATTGTCCTCGATCTTTGCCTGGACATCCAAGTGAGCTACAGGGTTAGTGGGAAAATCAAATGAAGAATTTGGGAAATCTCTCTCGATTAATAGTGGTGTTCACCTAAATGAGCATACTCCTTGCATGAGAGAGGAAGAAGAGAAGAGAAAAGAGACATGCAAGGGTTGGTTCGGGACACCTAGCCAACCCTAATGAGGGTTAAGTCCTCCCTCGGTGTCATGCGGATACTAGGTATATGGGGTACATGTGCTCACCCTCCATCACATAGTGACTCAGGATTTGCAAAAGTGAGACTCTTGGTTTAGGGGGTTTGAAGATGGCGTTGTTGATAGCTTCTCCCTCCTCACCTTCTTCAAAGATTTTCGTTAGGGTCAATTGGTGAACAGGGGTCACTCAAGGTAATGATGGTTATGGTGGGAGGACTAGGGGTGGAAAGGGTACTTTGGGTACCCTTAGTATTCCTTGTAGGGCCACCACTATTGCCAAGTTGATGTGCATTGTGGTGTGCTAAGGCTGGCAAGGCACCGAACGATTACTTTGGGTTAGGTGGCAAGGCATGGTAGAGCCCTTGCTTGAGCAACTCTTTGGTGGTAGCAATTTGAGGTTTTGTGATTTCCCCACCTTTAGCAATAAGCACAATAGAGAGTGGGTCGGGTTCTCAAATGTAGACATTCTATAATAGTGTGGTTTGCTCAACAAATCGGGCAACACACTAGTTCTCTCTTAGGGTAAAGGTGAGGTTGCCCAACTTGGTCATGGCCTTGGCCTACTCTCCATTGTTGGGTCATTTTTTGCATTAGTGCATTGCTCCACCTGCTATCATGAAGAGGATTCCTTTACCTTTCCTTCCAATTTTGTACGTGGTTTTGAAGGAAGCTTCAGAATTACCCTCATGCAATTCTTGGGAATGAGTGCCCTTGAAATTGTCCTCAAAATCCATGGCGCTTCTAAAGCATTACTCAAAGGAGGTATGCCCCAGAGCATATAGGGAGTTATATAGGCATACATCTTCAAGTCCCTCGATCGATCAATCTTTCATTAGAGAGTGTCCCTATCATTATAGTGAGAGTGAAGGTATCTCACCTGGTTGATATAGTCTCAGATATGGATTCTCCCTCCTTATGGATTACATTATGCAACTGTTTAATCGAAATCCATCAAGTTTCTTGTCAAGTGTCCCACAACAATGGTTTCAACCTATTCTCCTTTCCTAAGTGAATGTCTGATTGTTATTTAGGGGGTAGAACATGGACATAACATTTTTGGCACCCTGCTGCCAAGGAAACAATCTTTCTTCTTTCCTCTTCTTTGAGCACGTATCTCCTTCCTTACATGTTTACATTTATTATTTCCTATTTTTGGTGAAGATTGTGTGAAGAAAAGAGTGGATGAGATTTCTGTTGTGACAAGAAGAGGGTGTTAAATGTGTTATTTTTGGTGGTGAGATTGAGTTATGAGTACTAATCATTTTTCTTTTGATTTCTATAGATGTAGCATCATTGTTTCTCCACATGAAAAACCAGGGTGCTAGCCCTTTTTTCATAAAAACATAAAATTCATAAAAATTTATTAGTTTAAATTGTGTTGTGGTTATTATTGTTTTATCCTAGTTGACAAGGATTAAACTACACATTTTGTGTAGAAAAAACAAATATTTGGAATTGCTATATTAGGCCAAACACCAAACAGTAGCTTTTTCATGCCAGTTGGGATAATCACATCATGAAAAAACCCCTAAAATCACTCCATAGTTATAGGGATTGCCTTACCAAAGTTAGAAAAGCTTATCATATGAGTCTTAATTCCTTATCTATAAAGATTTTGAGCCTGAAAAAACTAGAGTTAGTCACGTGTGACTATCTTGAGATAATCATCCAAAATAACACTAAGGTTAAGATCAATAAAGAGATTAAAGGATAGCTATTGAACAAGTGAAAGACTTAGAAGTGACTTTTCACTTTTTGGAGTAAATTACTTTAAACATGAGATGTAAAAGCCTTCCCAACAAAACAACGAAACCTCTACATCAACTCCAAGTACCAAAAATCATAAAATGTTTACACTTGAAAAACATGGTAGAATTTGAGACATAACTAAATTACTAGCTTTTCACCTACAAAAAAGAAGGTCAAATGAAGAAACCAGGGTAACAAAGGCTTCCTACAAGGCACAAGCCTTAGCTTCACATCATGTCAATGGTAACTCGAGTAAGGAGTGGAAGATACTCACAACATGAATATCTCAAAAATGAGTCTGCCATAGCAAAAGCAAAGATACTCGAGAAAGGTGTGGAGATGCACCATGAATATCTCAAAAATGAGGTAGCCGATAGCAAAAGCATAATGCCACATGTAGTCCACCCACCCTTCCTTAATGCGTTAGTCATTTCTTGCATGAAAATGATACTTTTAATAAGTCATCCACCCCTTGCATGAAAATGATTAATACTTTAAAAAACTTGTCCTTTTCTCATTCTTTATATTCTTGCTTGTCTCATGTGTGTGCCTTCAAGTTTTATACTACCTTTTGCTTGTGCCTGGATCCATCATCGTCATTTCCTTTAGCTCTTGCCCCTCCACACCACATCACTACTCACACCAAGTAGGGGTTAAAGCCCTCTTCTCTGTGCTTTCTTTGTTACAACTTCTGAAAGACTCGAGATGTAACATGCTATGTTTGTGAGACCCCTGCCCTCTCTGTACATTGAACTCAAGAATGCTAGCAACGGAAGTAGCCACCTCTTGCACACGGTAGAGCTTCCCACTCGGGGCCTTGCCCATGGATGTCCAGGCAAGGGACTAGTCTGGCGGTTCTTCCAAAACTGAGACTGGAAAAACTTTCCTCACCTAGAAAGAATGGGCGATTCCTCTTGGAAAATCTTCTAACGGGAATTTATCTGACGGGGTCAAGAGCCTTAACTAACCTTTTTATTCCAACTGAACTCGCGGGTCACATGGCTGAATCAAGGAGGGACTTGCACTTGGTTCATAGATATCATCACTTTTTTCCCCTCCTGAAGTGAGGCACAACCATTGATTCTTTCCCATAGAACAAGAATTACCCTATGACCTACTTCAACTATCGTAAATTAAACATAACTAAACTTTATTGTAGGAATCCACCGATCCAGCCTACAATCGGCCCATGGGTTAGCCTAGCCAGCCGCCCAACCACTGTATTGGTGGGATCCCTCTTTATAAACATTTTGGTTGTGTTTTTTGTCCCGGGTACTAGGGAAAAGAGTTCCTAGGCCCCCTAGAGCCGGCACTCATGCAAAATATAAAATAGTCACACCACTTATGCACCCAATATGAAATTGCCTTTTTCTCATATTCATCTATTTTCAAGACAGAACTGTAATAAAACCACAGTGTTTCCATCATAATCCTCAATATTCCAATTCCATTGTTTTTACAAACAAGTGTCATCCGAACTCTCTGTTGAAGACCAGCTAGTCAACCAACGAGATCCAATTTCATAGTTTCCAATTCACTTAAATAATTTCTCATCAATCCATGAATATCTTCCTCGACATACACATGGATTTCCTAGCAACCGCGAGCCCGTGCATCGCCTAGTCAGAACCCTCTAGGATCCTCCTTAGGTGTCCTAGCATTTCACTCAGGGATCGCTTTGTCGGCCCTTGCCCATCGTATCGGAAGTGTACCATTTTTAATTGTACCGAGACTGGGCAAGACCTTGGCAAGCTTTGCCGCGAGAAAGAGACATCCTTCACTGACTCCCCGCCCACGCCAGTTGTTGCAATGTAAACTCTCCTTTAAACAATAAACCAAATGATTCCTATAGCATTCTGGCGTAAGACAGTCCTTTGCAAAAACAGAGTTTCTATGCAAGTAAGATTTTCCCATTGAGTTTGATTTCCTCTCACTAAAAGCCATTTCTTGAGAAAACATCTCTAGTGGATTTCACAAGACCCTTTTCTCAAAACCCAAACTTTCTTAATGAAAATCACAAATCTTGTATCTCGATGATCCATCCATCAATTACAAACGAATTTCTAACTTATTCGTAGATGATTCCAGGTTTTAGGGGAAATTCTCTAAATCAAACAGTTATCCCATCTTCGTATTGAAGAAATAGGAATGGTCACAAGTCTGGCTTTATTTATGATTCAAGAGATGGGCATGAATCTTACTGACCCACCTTTCTCATGTGGTCATGGTCTAACACAGAATTACTTAAATTTACTGCTAGATTTATTTCCTAAAGATATTTCTCTATTTATCTCATAAAATAACTATGATTTCTAATTGTAAGAGTAAACATCCAATAATATGAAAATTCCTTCTTCCTTGGACATAATAGAACTATAAATAATTCTATTCTTGAATAATGGAATTTAACAAGGATATTTCTTTTTCTAAATGATCCTTTAATGAATATGCATACATCATTTTATTAAAATATTCACATAGAAATATTCTTAAATATCCTTTTACATCATTTTATTAAAATATTCACATAGAAATATTCTTAAATATCCTTTTCTCCATTTGAATCTAGGCATCAACATGCCATAATTATCTACGTAGAAATATGATGAAACTTTCTCTTTTTGATACCAAAATTTATCATGCATTCTCCTATTTAAAGATATGATGAAAATTCCTCTTTTGATAAATAAAAATACCCATGTATATACATACCATGAATATACATTTTAAAATATAACAAAAATTTCTCTTTTTACCATTTAGACATTTATGAATACATACTATAAATGTATATTCAAAAAATGTTACAAAAATCCTTCTTTTAACATTAAAATGTTTATGCATAGAATATGATGAAAATTCCTCTTTTTGCATTACTCAATTTTATGCATAAACATAAAAATATGGTGAGACTTCCTCTTTTAATATAAAAATTCTTTATGCATATACCTAAGCATAAATATAAGCATAATTGCATCTAAGCATCTTGTTTATTTTTAAAAATATCCAAATATCATTTTTCATATGAAAATAAATATATGAATATTATCCTAAGCTCTCTTTTATCTTAAAATGAATAAATATGAATTTTCTTAACATAAAACAAACTTAAATGAATTAACCTCATTTTTAAGTAGATTAAAAATCATAAAAAATACTTAATCTCCATCTCTAGCTTGTTAGGCCTAGAGTTTTGGGTAAGAAGATGAGATACTAAGGTCTATCCTTCCAAGAAGGGTTTAACCATATAAATGAGTATTATTTCAAAAAGAGAGATTTATAAATCAAAAACATTACATTTAAGCATAAGAGATTAATATTAATTCATTTAAACAACATAAATCAACAAGGGCATGGTTTTAAGAAGAAACCATGGATTAAAATGCTTCCCAAGCATGTAGAGAGGTTGGGAAGAAGATTACCATTCAAGAAGAGAGTAAAACACCATTGTTTTAGGCTTACACTTGGTTTTTGACTTGATTCTTTAGGGAGAAGTGAAGCCCTCAAAGAAGAAGCTTGGCCACCAAGAAGAAGAGGGTAATCTCCAAGAGAGGAAGAGGATTAGTGAAGCTCCAAAGCTTCACAATGGAGAGGCAAGGCAAAGGGATAATGGAATTACACTAAATTGAAAATAACATTAGCATGTAAATACACTAAGATGAAAATACTAAGGAATGGGGTTCTATTTATAGGAGAGGGAGGCCACCAACCAAGTCCAACTGGGATCTAGAGGCTTCTAGCTTTAGTTTGATCCAATTTGGACAAGTTTTGGACCATTTAGGTCCACTTTTCTGATCTAGTTTTAAAGAGGAGAGAGGAGAGATGGAATATCTCATTCTTTTTGAATTAAAAATTGGGATTAATGATGAGATTCTAGGCGCCTCCTTCATGAGCTCCACTCACCCTCTTGAGGTGTCAAAATTTCATTTTTTTACTAATAAATCTCTATTTTTTTACTATTAAGTGTCTGTACTAAGTCAACTTTTCATCTTATGTGAGAATTTACTCATTTTTGGTGGATTTTCTTTTATGGTACCCTTAGGCTAAGGTGTCTAATGCACATATTCAATTAATTTCTAATGCATATTAGATAACTCTTTTTAAACTTCTGGTTCAGGAAAATTCATCTTAAATTTAAGGGATAACTTTATATCTAAAAATATCTCAAAACTTTATTACCTCTCTCAAGAATATTTTTTCTCTCTAGGCCAAAAATAAAGGAAAACAATGTTTTCTTGCATTCTAAAATAGGGGATAATTACAGGGGACTGAGAGGAGAACTTATACATCTTTTAGGGACTGAGGAGGAACCTTAAATCCTCTCCCACTTGAAAAACGTGAGATGTCCTCATCTCGCAAAGTGGGGGTAGTCCTTCTCACCAGTTGATCTTCTTTTTCCCAAGTGGAGACCTCTAAAGGATAGAACTTCCACTTGACCAAAAACTCTCTAAGGACTCTGTTCCTAAGAGCCTTCTCCCAAACATCTAGGACTTCTTTGGGTTGGAGTTCCATCTAGCCTTGAGTCGCAGAGAAGTCAATTTTTCATCATCCAGCACATGACTGGCTAGGTACATACTTTTTAAGTAAACTGACATGGAACACATTATATACCTTGACTGAGATGGGGAGGTAGAAGAAGTTCATAAGCTAGATCTCCTATTTTTTTTGTGACGGCGTATGGTCCACAGTATCTAGGAGACAGCTTTTTGTACTTCCCTAGAAATAAAGAACTTCTCTTGGGTCGTACACAAATGAAGACCATATCTGATTCTTCAAACACTCTCTTTGTTCTTTTCTTATCAGTATACTACTTTTGTCTATCATGGGCAGCCTTAATATCTTTGTGGATCGCCTACATTTACTGTTCCATATCATCAAGCATCTGTCTCTGGACATCTCGACCCTGATCAATGGGTCGGCGGACCAAGTTAATGGTGTGAGGCAATCTTGTCTGTATAGAGCTTTGAAAGGGCTCATCCCGATACTTCGGTGATAAGAGGCATTATAAGCAAACTCAACTAGATGTAAGTAGCTTAGCCACTTCTTGGTTTCTCTAGCACAGCATGATCGAAGAATATCTTCTATTACTTGATTCACTCTTTCGGTCTGGCCATCTATCTCGGGATGATAAGCAGTACTAAGATCTAAGAAAGTTCCCACTACTTCAAAGAATGTAGTCCAGAACCTTGACGTGAATTTAGGATCTCTATCACTCACTATCCTTATGGGTAAGCCATGCAGCCTAAAAATTTCCTTGAGGAAGACTCTGGCAACATCCACTCTGCAGTGTAGGTTTCTTTTACTGGAATCAGATGGGCAACCTTGGTTAGTCTGTCAACTACCACAAAAATGGAGTTGTAACCTAATTGCACTGACAATAATCCAATAACAAAATCCATACTGATACATTCCTACTTCATCTGTGGTAGAATGTATAAGGGATGTAACTTTCCTGGCATCTTAACCCTTTCTGCCTTGACTCTTTGACATATTAAACACTGACTTACATGATTAAGTACATCCTTTTTGAGTTCTGGCCAGAAGAAGCTCTTCTTTATAGTAGGTCTTTATGAACCCTAGATGTCCAGCTATTGGGCTATCATGGGCTTCTCTCAGAACTTTTCCCTTTGTTTCCTCATTATTGGGAATGCATAGCCGATTATTGTAATACATGCATCCTTCGTCCAATTTGTACCCAAGAACTCGACTCATTTCCTGAGGAGTCGCTTTCCTACATCAGTAGGGTAGCAATAGGGGCAAAGAATTTATCTTGCATGATCTTCTCTCTTGCTTCACTGATCAATGGATTTGACACCAATGTTATTGCAAGCAAGGAGGCTTTCCTACTGAGTGCATCTGCTACCACATTTTCTTTTCTCCATGGCCGGTACTTAATCTCAAAATCAAATTCCTGCAGGGTTTGCATCCACCTTCTTTGACGCATGTTGAGATCCTTGTGGGAGAAGATCCACTTCAGACTTTGATGATTTGTTATCAAGGTGAATCTATGTCCAAGAGATAATGTCTCCACAGCTTTAGAGCATAAACTACTGAGAGTAACTCCAAGACATGGATGACATAATTTCTCTCATGCGTTCTGCATTTTCTGGATTCATAGGCTACTGCATAACCTTCCTGCATAAGTGCTCCTCCTAGGGTAAAGCCACTAGCATCTGTCACACTACTTCAAAGGGTATGGAAAAATCTGGCAATTTTAGAACATAGTTGGTTACTAAGGCTGTCTTTAGCTTATCAAAAGCACTCTGACACATAGCTGTCCAATGAAATAGGGTACTCTTCTTGAGAAGGTTAGTCAAAGGGGATGCTATCTAAGCATTCCTGGGTATAAAGATTTGATACCACCCAATTTGTAAGATTCCTCCTCAGCAGCCTAAATAATGAATAAGCTTTTACCTCAATCCCCTGTAATCATTCCCTATTTCAAAATGCAAGAAAATATTATTTTTGCCTAGAGAGAAAAAAAATCTAGAGAGAGGTAATTCAATATTGAGATACTTTTGGATATAAAAATATTCCTAATATCTGAAATATATTTTCCTGAAACATAAGTTCAAAATAAATTGTCCAATGTGCATTAGGAATCAATTAAAAATGATTTAAGGAACCTTAGCCTAAGGGTGGTCTAGATTTTCAAAAATTTCTAGATTATGGTTCAATTAAGGTTCCCATGGGCCAATAGGATTAATCCAAGTGTTGGCATGAGATAAATCCAAAGAATAAAAGAAAATACCCAAAAATGAGTAAATGCTCACATAAGATGAAGAGTTGACTGAGTACAAGGTTTATTCGTTAAAAATTAAGAGATATTAGTTAAAAAAATAAGATATTTAAGAGAAATGATGCATTTTGATACCTCAGTAAGGAGAGAATGCCACCTCAAGGAGGTGCCTTTTTTCTCATGATTACTTGAGTTTTTTAATCCAAAAAATGGGATATTTTCTCTCTCCTCTCTCTTGGACCAAATTGGATCAAAAAGGGAGCCAAACTAGTACAAATTAAGTCAAACTGAAGTTGGAAAGCTCTAGAACCTAGTTGGACTTGGTTAGAGGCCTCCCTCACCTGTAAATAGACCCTCATTCACCCTCATTCCTTTGTATTCTCATCTTTGAGCTATACCATGCTAGTATTACATTAAAATAATCATATTTTCTATTATCCCTTAATTTTCCTCTACTTTTGGGAAGCTTGGAGCTTCTCTTCAACAACTCTTGGAGTTCTCTTCTCCTCTTGCTAACCAATTGATTGTTTGGGGGCTTCACTACTAGAGAAAGAATCAAGCCAATCCTAGAGGTAAGAATGGATTTTATGGTTGTTTTTCCAATTTCCTAAATGACTTTCTTCTTCTCAACCCCTCTCAAGCTTGAGAATCTTTCAAAATTATTGTTTTAATTCAAATCAAGCTTTCCCTAAGAGTCTTAATGTTTAATCAAGTTAATCTATATGCTTATTTGTAATGCTTTCTTTAAGCAAATATCTCTCTCAAAAAGAATAGTCTTCTCTATGGCTAATTCTTTAACAAAATAATGTTTCTCAAAGATAATCTCTTATTCCAAAACCAAACTCTAGGCTTGATGAGCTAGAGATTAAGAAAATGATATTTTCATGATTTTGTGCTATTAAAATAATGGTTAATTCTTTAGATTGTTTATGAGTAGTTAAAAAACTACTTTAATTCATTCTAAACGAGAAAAGGATTATCCTAGTAAATTGGAAAAAGAGGAATGTTGAATTTAGCTTAATCTAGTGGGATAATCATAATTATGGTAAAAATTATGATTTAAATTCATAGTTTAAATTTAAGCTTAAAAGTAAAACTTCTATCACATATTCATTACAAGCTTTTATTCTTTTAAGAAATTTAAAAATTATCAGTAAGAGCAGCGAAGCTATGGCAAATTTTTCTGAAAAAATACATATCTTATTTTTATGTATAATACTAAAAGAGGAACTCCTACGATATTGTAGGTTTAGAAATGTAAAGCAAGAAGAACGATTTTGACCATATTTAGAAAAGAATACTTTTTTGTATTTATGCATAATTATTTAATTAAGAAAAAGAGAAATTTGTGATAAATTTATGCATAAGAATTTTTAAATGATAAAAGAGGAATTCCCATGACATTTGGAATTCAATCATTTAAATACAAAAAGAGGAATTTTTGACATATTCAAAATAATGGATATTTTTATTTAATTTAAAAGATAAATTTTTGATAAATTTATTTTATGCATAAGAATTTTTAAATGATAAAAGAGGAATTCCCATGACATTTGGAATTCAATAATTTAAATGCAAAAAGAGGAATTTTTAGCATATTCAAAAAAATGGATATTTGTATTTAATTAAAAAGAGAAATTTTTATATTATTTTAAGTAGAAAAAGGTTTAAATTAACTTTGAAAGAGGAATTTTCACCATAATTTCACCTAGAAAATTAGGGTATTTTAATGTTGATAATTAAATTGGTGGAAAGAATATTCTTAGATATTTTTATGTGGATAAATTACCAAATTGATATATACCCAAAATCATGGAAGAAGAGTATTTTTATAGAATCCCGATATTCTCGTATAGAACTATTTCTTAATCTATTGTGGTTAGGAAGGAATGAAATTCATAAAGTTAGAATTTTCCTTATGGTTAGAAGTTTGGTAGATTTTTATCTGAAGAAAATCCTTAGGAATCAAATTTAGAAGTAAACCGAATAATTTTGGTTAGACCACGACTATGAGAAGGGCGGCCAGTAAACTACTTGCCCATCTCTCAAATTTGAATCGAGCAAAAACCTTGAGACCAATTCCAATTCTTGACACAAAGAATAGACTACCAGTTAGTGTAGTTTTCCCTTAACCGAAATCACCAAGAATCTAGTTGGAAATTCAGTCAAATGATGGGTAGATTACCCTGATGAGAGATCAATGATTCTCATTAAGAAAATCTGGATTACGGGAAAAGGGTTTTGTGGAACCAATCTCAAACCGAGAATTTTACTTTCATAGAACCTCTATTTTCTTTTAAAGGATTGTTTTATGCCAGAATGCTAGAGGAAGTATTTGATATGTGATTAACTAAGGAGAGACTTGTTTGCAATAGCTGGCAGGGAGTCGTCGAGGGACATTGCTCGCAGGGCAAAGCCTACCGAGGTCTTGACCAGCCTCGGTATGGTTAAAATGGTACGCTTGCGATACGATGGGGGGTGAGTACCGACGAAGCGGTCCCTGAGTGAAGTGCTAGGACACTTAAGTAAGATCCTAGAGGATTCTGACCAGGTGATGCACGGGCTCACGGTTGCTAGGATACCCATGCATACGTCGAGGAAGATACGGATGAACTGAAAAGAATTACTTTTGTGAATTGAATTTTGATATTGGATCTCGTTGGTTGACCAGCTGGTCTTCAACGAAGAGTCCGGATGATATATTTTGTAAAACAATGGACTCAATATTTTGGAGGATTATGATAAGTAATACTATGATTTCATTGAAAGATTATGATTTCATTGAAAGATTGTTTTAAAGACAACGAATCTGTTAAAATGGCAATTTCATATTGGGTGTGTAAGTGGTATGACTACCTTGAATTTTGCTCGAACCGCCGGCGGCTAGGGGACCTGGGAACTCTTTTCCTCAGTACCCAGGCAAAACATAACCAAATTTTTATAAAGGAATCCCACCAATATACATTGGTTGGCTATGGGTTGTTGGGGTTAGGCTGGATCAAGGGATTCTTGCCATACAAATAGTTACGATTAAGTTACGTTAGTTAGATTAAGTCCTAGGAAGACCCTTGTTCTGTGGGAGGGAATCAGTAGAGCTGTGCCTCGCTAAAGGAAGAAAAAGGCGATGATTCTATGGACCAAGTGCAAGTCTCTTTCTTGATCTGACCATGTGACTTTCGGGTTCGATCGGATCAGTTTGGTTAGTTAAGACTTTAACTCATTAGATCAATTCTCCTGTTAGATGATTTTCCTGGTGGAATCACCCGTGTCTTCCAGGCGAGGGAAGTTTTTCCGAGTTTGTTTTTAGAGGATCCGCTGGGCTAGTCTCTTGTATGGATATCCGTTGGGTGAGGCCCCAAGTGTGTATCCCTGCCCTGCGGGAGAGGCTGACGTTGCTTCCGCCACTAGCACCCTCGGAGGGGGCATCGCGGAGGGGGCGAGGGTCTCACGGCTGGTATCAGAGCTTTGTGAAAAGCTAATAAGGAAAAATAAATTCTTATCAGAAATATATAATAAAAACTTAGAAAGAGCATTTACGTATTATATTTTCATTCCTTAAGCTTTATTAATGAAGATTTTTAAAATCAAAGAATTTGGTTTAATAGATGGAAGTTCCATGCTTATCTGGTATTCCCGATCTCATCCAGTCACTCACAAGATATGACTGCTTTCGCCTTTGAGCATTCCATCTCTTCCGCTCTACGGCTCGAATGAGCCGAGCCAAACTCGCAAACCATTTTGAGGATTTATATTTCCCAGACCAGTGGAGAGACGGCAGCAAAAGTGGTTTGCAGGGCAGTATGTCCACGCCTCTTGTGACCAGCGCATGATAATGAGGGAGAATATCTCATTGGCCATGATCCTGAGATGAGGCTAAAAGTGATCCATGGTGTTATTCTGTATCACCCCACGCCTCGAGATTTTAGACTTTCCTGCCATATCTATAGACTTCTTAGCCGCTTTATTCCAAAGAGTAAGATAGTAACTCCTTTAGCAGTGAGGGAACATTTATATCGGGGCATGTTTATAGCCCAGTATCATCGTCTTATGCATTTCCCGAGGAGGTTTTGACTTTCTGGAGTCGAGATGCTCTATGTACATATTGCAACCTTTATACAAATAAAGAAATGTTTTCTGAAAAATTCCCTGATATATAGGTGATTGTTTATTATATGACAAATTGAAGAAGCAAGATCTGTTACTCGGACATATGTCATAGATCTCCAATAAGATCGTTTATCTTGTTTAAGCAATTATTTTTTGAACCTCGTAAGTCTTAGGATCTCGTTGATAAAATCAAATAAAAATTTAATAATGTATCATTTTTGGCAGAATCATGAGATGAATGAACCATGGCCGATACCAGATCCTCTCAGTGATGAGGAAGAGCTTGACCCCGACGTTCGCAAGGCCCTTCACAAAACTCAGCCAGGTCCCTTCAAAGGTGAAGGGGAGAAGTGGGTTGAGGCCATGGAGGAATATTTTGATGTCACCGGATACAACGAGAGGAGCAAAATGACTCTCGCGAGGCTGAAGATTGTGGAAACAACCACGGTGGCATGGAGAAACCATTGCGATACCAACCATTGCGATACCAACCATATGGATAGGAACACCCAGTCCTAGAATGATCTCAAAGCTTATCTAAGGAAGAGAATTTGTCCCCTTGGATTTTTAGAAACCAAGATGAATGAATTCTTAGAGTTAAACCAGGGGAGCAAAACTATTAAAGAATATCACTAGGCATTTGCTCTTCTCCTCAAGTACTTACCACCGCTAGATGAAGAGCAACGCATGGCTAGTTTTATTCGGGGAATGAACGAACCTTTAGACACCCTGGTCAAGAATACCAAGCCAGTTTCCATGGCTGAAGCTGTAAGGATGGCAAAGGACTTCGCCAAAGCCTTCATCGTTAAAGTCCCACCAAAGCCAGATCTCTCATCCTTCAAGAGATTCCAAACACCAAGAAGTTCTTCCAACCTTCCGCCTCCAAAGAGACACCAAGGTGCCAATCAGAATCTCAAGACAGGAAGATTCAAGAATGAAGGAAGACCTTTTCCTCGAAGCTCTTTCTCAGGAACTCTGGCTCTTTCAAGAATGCAGAGGAAAGAGCTTCGAAGTGAGAATAGGTGTTTTGGTTGTCAGGGGTTTGGGCACCACCTCAAGTATTGCCCATCTCCTTTTGTGGGCAAAGGAATCCAGGGTCCCAGAGTTCAGAGATAGACTCCTTTGTATCAGTCCAATCAGGGTCCCCCGCGCCAAAATCAGGGCAACCCAAAAGAGTGCCAGCTCAGCCTGTAGCCTCCATACAAAGTAGTCTCCGAACTCCCTCCCATAATTGAGGAAACGAAAGAGAGAGAGTTCCACCTCAGACTGCAATAGCTAGAGGCCTCACTATAGGTGAGGAAGTGGAGGAAGAAAAAGGACATATCTGTGCCACAATTGAGCATCAGGGGTAGAATCATCAATTTTCAGTCCTCCAGACTCTAGTTGAGTACTAGGGTAAGCAATTCAAGCTTTTGATTGATTCAGGTAGTACTCATTCTTTTATTTCCCCAAGATGTCTGTGTAAGTTAGTCCTAAATAAAAAATCAGGGAAACCTATGCAAGTGGAATTGGCCAGTGGAAAGATTCTTTTCATCACACAGGTCTTGAGACAGACCTTATTTAGTTTAGTCTAGATGGGAACAAAACAGATTGCTAGTTCAGAGTCCTACCCTTGGGAATCTATGATGGGATCCTTGCAATGGATTGGCTCCATAAGAATCAGGCTGACATTCATTGTCACAATGGAACCATCTCTTTCCTTGACCTTCATGGCAATAAAGTTCAAGGAACTAGAATTTTCGGATCCCCAATGCTGCTGCAATTAGTCAAAGCTTCTAAATTGTTAAAAGGGCTCAGAAAGAGGCAAGCTATTTATGTTGTTAAGATGAATCCGGTAGACATAAAATGCAAGGCTAAAGAACTAGAGTGGTTAAGTGAGTATGCAGAGTGTTCCCTGAAGAGCTGACTGAGATGCCTCTGACTCGCGAAGTAGTTCATGAGATCGAGTTAACCCTCGGAGCTCAGCCAGTAGCCCAACATGCATACAAAATGCCTCCTTGAAGCCATAGAACTTAAGGAGCAGTTAAGACAACTGCTAGAACAGGGATTCATCAAACCAATGTCTCACCTTGGGGGCGCCTGTTCTCTTTCAGAAGAAGAAAGATGGAACGTTAAGACTTTATATTGACTACAGAGGATTGAATCAATTAACAATTAAAAATAAGTATCCTATCCCTAGGATTGATAAACTTTTGGATCGGTTAAGTGGAACCCAAATGTTCACAAAGATAGATCTCAAATCCGGGTACTACCAGATTAGATTCAAGGAACATGACATCCCGAAGATAGCATTCAATACTCGCTATGGGCATTATGAGTTCACAGTCATGCCGTTTGGATTGACTAATGGCCCGGCGATGTTTAATCATCTTATGCAGGATATTCTCAGAGAATACTTGGATGATTTTGTTCATCTTCTTTGAAAACATCTTGGTATACTCAAAGAATGTTGCGGATCATGAAGATCATGTGCGTAAGGTCCTGGAAATCCTAAGGAAGCACCAAATCTTTGCAAAAAAGAGCAAGTGTTCTTTCTCTATTGACCAGGTGGAATACTTGGGATTCATAGTGTCTAAAGATGGGATTTCTCCTAACCCTGCAAAGATGGGATTCATAGTGTCTAAAGATGGGATTTCTCCTAACCCTGCAAAGATCCAAGCAGTCATAGATTGGCCTGAACCCAAGACGGTAAAAGAAGTCAGAGGATTCCTAGGATTAACCGGATGGTATAGAATCTTTATACCCAGGTATAGCATCACCTTTAACTAACCTTCTTAAGAAGAGTACCCTATTTCAATGGACTGCTACATGTCAAAGTGCCTTTGATAAGCTGAAGACAGCCTTAGTAATAACCAACCCTATCCTTAAATTGCCAGATTTTACCAAAACTTTTGAGGTAGTACCGATGCCAGTGGTCTGCTCTTATGTTGCAGGATGGTCATGCAATGGCCTATGAATCCAAAAAGCTTAGAACACATGAGAGAAATTATGTTGTCCATGACTTGGAGTTACTCTCAGTAGTTTATGCTCTGAAGTTGTGGAGACATTATCTTTTGGGACAGAGGTTCACCTTGATGTGACAGATCATCAAAGTCTGAAGTGGATCTTCACCCAAAGGGATCTCAACATGCGTCAAAGGAGATGGATGCAGACCTTGCAGGGATTCGATTTTGAAATCAAGTATCGGCCAGGGAAAGAAAATGTGGTGGCAAATGCACTTAGCAGAAAAGCCTCCTTGCTTGCAATTACAGTGGTGTCAAATCCATTGATCAGTGAAGCAAGGGAGAGAATCATGTAGGACAAATTCTTTGCTCCTATTGCTACCCTTCTGATGTAGGAAAGCAAGACTCCTCAGGAAATGAGTCGAGTTCTTGGGTGCAAATTGGATGAAGGATGCATGTATTATAATAATCGGCTATGCATTCCCAATGATGAGGGAATAAAGGGAATGATTCTGAGAGAATCCTATGATAGCCTGATAGCTGGACATCCTGGGTTTATAAAAACCTATATGTCTATGAAGAAAAGCTTCTTCTGGTCAAGACTCAAAAAGGATGTACTTGATCATGTGCGGCAATGCTTAATGTGTCAGAGAGTCAAGGTAGAGAGAGTCAAGATGGCAGGAAAACTGCAACCCCTAGACATTCCACAAATGAAGTGGAAATGTATCAGTATTGGATTTTGTCTCACTGGACTACCTTCAATGCAATCAAGATACAACTCCATTTTTGTGGTAGTTGATAGACTAACCAAAGTTGCCATTTGATTCGAGTAAAAGAAACATACACTGTAGTGGATGTTGCCAGAGTTTTCCTTTAAGAGATCTTCAAATTGCATGGCTTACCCCAGGAGGATAGTAAGTGACAGAGATCCCAAGTTCACATCATCAAAATTTTGTACTACATTCTTCGAAGCAGTAGGAACTTTCTTGGATCTCAATACAGCCTACTATCACCCCAAAACAGATGGCGAGACTGAAAGAGTGAATCAGATAATAGAAGATATTCTTTTGTCATGCTGTGGTGGCAGGGAACCCAAGAAGTGGTTAAGCCATTTGCACCTGGTTGAATTTGCTTACAATGCTTCTTATCATCGAAACATTGGGATGAGCCCTTTCAAAGCTCTGTATGGACAAGATTGCCTTACACCATTAACTTGGTCCGACCCATTGATCATAGTTGAAATGTCCAGACAGATGCTTGATGACATGGGCCAACAAATGCAATTAATCCGTAAAGATATTAAGGCAGCCCAAGATAGGCAAAAGCAGTATGCAGATAAAAAGAGATCAGAGAGAGTGTTTGAAGAATCAGATATGGTCTTCATTTGAGTACAACCAAAAAGAGTTCCTTATCTTTAGGGAAGTACAAGAAGCTCTCTCCTAGATACTGTGGACCGTATGCTGTTATAAAGAAAGTAGGCAATCTAGCTTATAAACTTCTTCTGCCTCCCCATCTCAAGGTACATAATGTATTCCACGCCAGTTTGCTTAAGAAATATGTACCTAGCCCGAGTCACGTGCTTGATGATGAAAAATTGATTTCTCCAACTCAAGGCCAAATGTTACTCCAACCCGAAGAAATCCTTGACGTTAGGGAGAAGGTTCTCAAGAGCAGAATCCTCATGGAGTTTTTAGTCAAGTGGAAGTTCTTCCCTCTAAAAGACGTCACCTGGGAGAAAGAAGAAGAGTTGGTAAAAGATTACCCCCACTTTGCGAGATGAGGACATCTCACGTTTTTCAAGTGGGAGAGGATGCAAGATTCCTCCTCAGCCTGAATCATGAATAAGTTTTTACCTCAATCCCCTATAATCATTCCCTATTTCAGAATGTAAGAAAATATTGTTTTTACCGAGAGAGAAGAAAATTTCTAGAGAGAGATAATTCAATATTGAGATATTTTTTGATATAAAAATTCTCCTAATATCTAAAATGTATTTCCCTGAAACAGAAGTTTAAAATAAATTCTCCAATGTGCATTAGGAATCAATTAAAACTATATAAGGGACCTTAGCCTAAGGGTCTAGATTTTCAGAAATTTCTGGATTATGGTTCAATTAAGGTTCCCATGGGCCAATAGGATTAGTCCAAGTGTTGGGATAAGATAAATCCAAAGAATAAAAAAAAATACCCAAAAATGAGTAAATGCTCACATAAGATGAAGAGTTGACTGAGTACAAGGTTTATTAGTTTTAAAAAAGATATATTAGTTAAAAATTAAGAGATATTAGTAAAAAAAATGAGATATTTAGGAGAAATGTGCATTTTGACACCTCAGTGCCACCTCAAGGAGGTGCCTTTTTTCTCATGATTACTTGAGTTTTTTAATCCAAAAAATGGAATATTTTCTCTCTCCTCTCTCCTGGACCAAACTGGATCAAAAAGGGAGCCAAACTGGTCCAAATCTCATCCAAATTGAGTTGGAAAGCTCTAGAACCTAGTTGGACTTGGTTAGAGGCCTCCCTCACCTATAAATAGACCCTCATTCCTTTGTATTCTCATCTTTGAGCTATATTATGCCAATATTACATTAAAATATTCATATTTTCTATTATCCCTTAAGTTTCCTCTACTTTTGGGGAGATTGGAGCTTCTCTCTCTCTTCAACAACTCTTGGAGTTCTCTTCTCCTCTTGCTAACCAATTGATTGGTTGGGGTCTTCGCTACTAGAGAAAGAATCAAGCCAATCCTAGAGATAAGAATGGATTTTATGGTTTTTTTCAATTTCCTAAATGACTTTCTTCTTCTCTGTTGAGATTCAAGCTCGATGTCAGTGTGAGCCAGCTATGCTATGTGCTGGCAGATTAGGTAGGAACATGTGTGAGACATAAATGACCGCGTGTCCAGCTGGTCATAGTGTGTGGACATTAGCTAGGGTTAGATGAGTGTGGACACAACTCATAGTGTGTTGTGTGGATTATGGTTTATGGAATTATGCTTTGTGTGAGAGTGGACATGGCTTCCCTCTATGGTTAGGGTTTGCTCCTATGTGTGTGTCTCCTCCCCCTCTACCGTTCTTTCAACATGGTATCAGAGCCTTGTGCTGTTTATTAGGGTTTATGAGTGAGTGAAGAGAAGAGGGAGAAGAAGCTGTGAAGAGAAGCTGTGAAGCTTGCCATTGGAGCTGTGAAGCTTGGAGCACACCAAATACTATCAGATCTGAGAGCTTGGCCTACCAGGTAAGGTCTTCTAAACATCCTTGGGCGGATTGCAGGTGATACAGGCAAAAACATAGCAAGTTAGAGCAAATCAAAGCAAAGAAAAATTCTGGTTTTTGGAAGCTTTTCATTAAAGCTTGAACGCATTGATGTATGGTGGAAATACATGTAAATCTGGCAAAGCAAACATGTATCTGACAATGAGAGATGTATTAACACTATATTCGTGAGTTTGGGAATTTCCCAACTCCCATTTTTTGAATGCTAAAAAGATGGGACCTGGATAACATGCCTATAAGTTTTTCAAAACCATATCATGTGACCTATTGTTGGAAAGCTCTTGGAAAATGGAATCTAGTGAGCTATAGAGCGCTCAATTTGGAGTAATGGTGTTCAAGTTATGATTAATCCAAAGATTTGACCACATATCCCAAACTTATGGAAAATTCCCATATTTCCCAATATGGTGTTTATTGGCAACTTCTATGCAAGCCCTACTGTGATTTTGGAGCATTTTGGAAGCATTTGGATGTATGAAAATCTCTGGTTTTTGAGCTCTCACAAAACAGAGAAAAGGAAGCCAAAAATTGATAAAATTGGAGCATGTATTTGGTAAAAATCAAAGCATTGATGGGTCACACACTTACCTAGGAGTGTTAGGGACTTGATTACCTCATCATTGAGCATTACAACCACTCCCAAAACCCTCTACAGTAGGCGGCGCAGCTAGAACAGGAAAATAGAGCTGTTTTTTTATCATTTTGGTACGAGGAGATCCATTACTCATTGGTTGCTTGATATATTTCAAGTTTGCTTTAGCAATTGGATGCTATACACATTGGAGAAGAGGGCTATGTGATTGGTTTGGTCAATTATGCCTAATTGAGTTGGGAATGAGCTAATTAAAACAGGCTGTCCACTGGTTGCAGAGAAACAGGGTCATTTTAATTGAGCAATTAATCCTTGGTCTTATACAATTGGACAAATTCCTCTTACATGGAGTTGATGGACACTATTGCTAAGCTAATGAATGCCTGGTTGCTCAATTTGGACAAATATTGAAGAAATTAGAGCCAAATTACTACTGGTTTTTCTGGTTTTTCCCCAAACAGAGAAAGGGGTTTTCAAAAATTAATATGTACACATGTCAGATGGTGTTGATACTCTACATTGAGGTTGTTTAGGTGTCAATGCAAGTTGCCCATACTTGATTGTACCACTACATTGTGATTTGGAGCCGTGGAAGCACATCAAAACAGGGTATCTCGGACTGCATGAGACAGTTCATCTTGGATGCATACAGGTTGATTTTCTACATCAAATTTGGAGTTTGTTGGCTACCTTGGAGTATCTGGAACATTCATTGGAGTGTGGTTGAGCTGAGGAAGGCTCATTTACATATTTGAAGTGTGCGGAAGGTGTATGCATTGACCAAACATGTCGGATAATCCAGTTCAGATTGTTGGTGAAAAGCTGGATAGGAAGAACTTCCTGGCATGGAAGTACAGAATAAAGAGTTTCTTGAAAGGAAATGGATTTTGGAATCTCATTACAGGTGCTGAGCCAGAGCCTGAGCTACCTCGACAACCTACACAGCAGCAGCTTATTGCTTATAAGCAATGGTCAGAGAGAGCATTCAAAGTGCTGCATTATTTGTCTATATGTATTTCTGATGCCATGCTCATACACATACAGGATGCTGAGAATCCCAAAGATGCATGGGATACTTTGGTCAAGATGTTTGATATAGATATACGAGTGCTCGCAAGTCTCAGTTGCGACAGCAGATACACAATGTGAAAAGGAATAAAAGGAGCATACATGATTATGTGCAAGAAATCAAGAAGTTTGCAGATGCATTGGCCACAATAAATGCCCCCATGCCTGATGATGATTTGGTGGATATTACCTTGCGTGGTCTTGGCAAGGAATACAAATCTTTTGATACATCTATCTCAGTGAGGAGTACAGGTTTACCAGACTTCGATGAGTTGGTTTCACTCTTGCTGGTTGAGGAAATCAAACTCAGTGATTCATTTTTGGATGCATCTACTAGCCATGATGATGGCAGAAATGAGGCTTTCTACTCGCAGAGAGGCTTTAGAGGCAGGGGGAGATTCACATCACGTGGACGTGGTGGCAATGGTCGTGGATGGCAGGACAGGCCTCCACAACAGAATTTTCAGCCTTCATATGGTGCTCGAGGTGGTCGTGGATATGCACCTCAGAGAGGCAGAGGTAACCGCCGTGGTAGAGGACATTGGCAAGGCCAACAAAATTCTATGCAAGATGTGGAATGCCATTATTGTGGCAAATATGGTCATATGGCAAGAGATTGTTTCCGCAAACAGAATGATTTGAGAGGAGGAAGAGCACAACGTGGTGTTCATTATGGCAGAAATTATGCACAACATGGTGGAAACTATGCATCAAGCAGTAATGATGGTACTGCAAATCATTTATTTGCCATGAAGCATGTTGTGGGATCGATGACGACAAATGCTGAGAATGATGACACATGGTATATGGACTCAGGAGCATCAAACCATATATGTCATGGTGAATGGTTTGAGCATATGAAGCCTCTGGATGTAAAAGGCTATGTGGAAACAGGTGATGATACCCAACATGTTATTACACATGTTGGTTGGTCATGCACAATGGTCAAACAAAGTCCATGTCTGATGTATTGTATGTGCCTTCTATCACAAAGAGCTTGGCCTCAAATGGTGGAACAGGGATTACAGGTTCGTTTCAACGAGCATGGATGCTTCGTTGAAGATTTCAAACATGGATGTAGAGTGATTGCTAAAGGCAAGAAAGAAGGCAGATTGTTTAAGCTGGATGCTGGAATTCCTGAGTTAGAATCAGCCATGTTCTCAAAGAGCAGAAATGTGGTACAGGACATTGATATGTGGCATAAGAGGATTGGCCATGTCAATATATAAAGAACATGCAAACAAGAGGGCTTTCGAAACCGAGATCGGTAAAACTTTTCTCGCCTAAAAAGCACAGGCAATTCCTCCAAGAAAATCTTCTAACGGGAATTTATCTAACGGGGTCAAGAGCCTTAACTAACCTTTTTATTTTGAACGAACCCGTGGGTCACATGGCGGAATCAAGGAGGGACTTGCACTTGGTTCTTAGAGATCATCGCTTTTTTTCCCTGAAGTGAGGCACAGCCATTGATTCTTTCCCATAGAACAAGAATTACCCTGTGACCTACTTCAACTATCGTAACTTAAACATAACTGAACTTTATTGAAGGAATCCACCCATCCAACCTAACCCCAACGGCCCATGGGTTAGCCAACCGCCCCCAACCACTGTATTGGTGGGATCCCTCTTTATAAAAATTTGGTTGTGTTTTGTCCCGAGTACCAGGGAAAAGAGTTCCTTGGCCCCCTAGCCAGCACTCATGCAAAATATAAAATAGTCACACCACTTACGCACCCAATATGAAACTACCTTTTTCTCATATTCATATATTTTCAAGACAGAACTATAATAAAACCACAGTGTTTCCATCATAATCCTCAATATTCCAATTCCATTATTTTTACAAACAAGTGTCATCTGGACTCTCCATTGAAGACCAGCTAGTCAACCAACGAGATCCAATTTCATAGTTTTCAATTCACTTAAATAATTTCTTGTCAATCCATGAATATCTTCCTCGACGTATGCATGGGTGTCCTAGCAACCGCCACCGCGAGCCCGTGCATCGCCTGGTCAGAATCCTCTAAGATCCTCCTTAGGTGTCCTAGCACTTCACTTAGAGACCGCTTCGTCGGCCCTCGCCCATCGTACCGAAAGCGTACCATTTTTAACCGTACCGAGGCTGGTCAAGACCTTGGCACGCTTTGCCCTGCGACGATAGATGTCCTTCGATGACTCCCCGCTGCCAGCTGTTGCAACATAAACTCTCCTTTAAACAGTAAACCAAATGCTTCCTCCAGCAGTCCTTTACAAAAATAGGGCTTCTATGCAAGTAAGATTTTCCCATTGAGTTTGATTTTCTCTCACTAAAAGCCATTTCTCAAGAAAACATCTCTAGTGTGGATTTCACAAGACCCTTTTCTCAAAACCTAGACTTTCTTAATGAAAATCACGAAACTTGTATCTCGATGATCCATCCATCAATTACAAACAAATTTCTAACTTATTTCTAGATGATTTCAGGTCTTAGGGAAAATTCTCTAAATCAAACAATTATCCCTTCTTCCTACTAAAGAAATGGGAATAGTCACAAGTCAAGCTTAATTTATGATTCAAGAGATGGGCAGGCATCTTACTGACCCACCTTTCTCACGTGGTCATGGTCTAGCATAGAATTATTTGAATTTACTCCTAGATTTATTTCCTAAAGATATTTCTCTATTTATCTCATAAAATAACTATGATTTCTAATCGTAAGGGTAAACATCCAATAATATGAAAATTCCTTCTTCCTTGGACATAATAGAACTATAAATAATTCTATTCGTGAATAATGGAATTTAACAAGGATATTTCTTTTTCTAAATGATCCTTTAATGAATATGCATACATCATTTTATTAAAATATTCACATAGAAATATTATTTTCTTCATTTGAACCTAGGCATCAACATGCCATAATTATCTACATAGAAACATGATGAAGCTTTCTCTTTTTAATACCAAAATTTATCATGCATTTTTTTTATTTAAAGATATGATGAAAATTCCTCTTTTAATAAATAAAAATACCCATGTATATACATACCATGAATATACATTTTAAAATATAACAAAAGTTCCTCTTTTTACCATTTAGACATTTATGCATACAAGCCATATGCAATAAAATTTGTCTATGGCTTTAAAAATTTATGGGGGTGTGAGCTCAACTTTTTGAAAGGTTGAAAGATGTTTTATAATTTTAAGATGTAAAATAAAAGGTCTTTAGACCTTAGGAAAAGATATGCTTAATAAATTTTAATATCAAGAAAAGGAGAAGAGAAAGCACTTTAATCTCTTATTAAACATTTAAATTCAATCTCTATGATACATCAATAGATTTGTGGAGGAATATATTGCTTGTTAAGGAAGACTTAATGAGAAAACAAGAGAGTTGAAAATTGTTGCATAGACAAGTGAGATTTAAGACTAGCCAAGAAGGTCAGTGTTGCCATCTAGCCATGCAAATCTTCAATGGTGGTCTTGATACTAGTTTTTCCACATCAAAATATGCTTCTACCAACTTCATGAATTTGAAGAGCAAAAGCCATGTCCATAGAAGGAGGCCTTGCATCATGATTAATCTCCACATCACATATACCTTTCATATTGTCTCAAACAAGCTTCCTACCACTAGACCTACCACTAGGGCTACCAAAAGATTATCACCAACATGCCCTCCTACATCCAATTGTGGATCAGTCTTGAATCCACCACTTAGCATCGCACACCAAAGCATATCTTGGGCCATCCACACCTCTTAGCACTAGCTTCACTACTACCAACCTGGGTGACACAAGGATGCAATCATCATAGGAAAGAGGATATGTTAATAACTTTGTAGGTTAACATGGTTTTACTCACCCAACCTACTGTAAGGTGCTTTGTCATCTTACCCACTCGAATAAGTACCTTTCCTTTGTAAGACAACATTAGACTTTATCAAGTGGAATTACTATCAAATTAATGCTAAATAGGGACGTTACTCAACTTAGTGTACATACTTGCTTTCACTAGAACTATTTTTTTAGGACTATTTTTAAGTTTTTTATGGCCTATTCTGAAAGCTAATCACTGGTATATAAGTCATTTGTTACATTGAGCAATACCATTCCCTTGCAATAGAATACTTGTGAGCTATCTTGCTCTCCTCCCAACCCTCTTGCTTATGTTCTATTAAATCTTCCTTGTTTGATGGATGCTTCCTAGGTAGGTTTTTTTGTAGACTTCTCCCTTCATTAACTTCTTCTCCACCTAGTTTTTGTGAGAGAGAACCATCACGAAGGATATTTCCTTCTTGCTTCTGTTGAAAGAACGGTAGAGGGGGAGGAGACACACACACAGGAGCAAACCCTAATGTATATTACAAACCCTAACCATAGAGGGAAGCCATCTCCACCCTCACACAAAGCATAAAGCCATAATCCATAATACACACAACACACTATGAGTTGTGTCCACACACATCTAACCCTAGCTAATGTCCACACACTATGACCAGCTGGACACGCGGTCATTTATGTCTCACACATGTTCCTACCTAACATGCCAACACATAGCATAGCTGGCTCACACTGACATCGAGCTTGAATCTCAACAGCCCCTCTCAAGCTCATGATGTACTGCCGATGAAGATGTAGATGAGCTTGGGATATCAAGGCTCTCAACACTCCCCCTCAAGCTCATCCCATGTACTCCCAACATAGTACGGAAGTACTCAAACTTCTCCCTGCTAAGTGGCTTTGTAAAGATGTCTGCCACCTGCTCATCAGTCTTCACATACTGAAGATCAACGGTACCATCCAGCACCTTCTCTCTGACAAAGTGATAATGGACCTCTATGTGTTTGGTCCTCGCATGAAATACTGGATTCTTGGCCAACTGTATACTGCTCATGTTGTCACAATGAATGACAACTTTGCCAATAGGCTCACATAAATCTGCCAAGAGACTCTTTAACCAAACTACCTCACAAGTAGCAATGGCTGCACCTCTATATTCAGCCTCTGTACTAGATAAAGCAATTGTAGGTTGCTTCTTGCTACTCCAACTCACCACGGCACTTCCAAGTGTAAAAGCATATCCACTAGTAGACCTCCTGTCATATGAGCTACCTGCCCAATCAGCATTTGTGTAGCCATGTATGTCCAAGCTTTTACCACTCTCATAAAGTAGACCATAATGTGCAGTGGTCTTCACATATCTCATGATGCGTCTCACTGCATCCAAATGTGGTTTTCTGGGGCTCTGCATACATTGGCTTACTAGCCCCACAGCATAACTCAAATCCGGGCGTGTGATAGTCATGTATATGAGACTACCAACCATCTTCCTGTACATAGATGGATCATCCAATTCCTCACCATAATCAGCCCGCAACTTCACATTTTGCTCCAAAGGTGTACTCATAGGCTTACACCTTGTCATGCCATACTTTGCCAACATATCCAATGCATATTGGCGCTGTACTAACCATGTACCTGCATGATCTTTGACCACTTCAATTCCAAGAAAGTATCTCAACTCACCAAGGTCTTTCATGTCAAATTGCCCACTCAAAGCTTTCTTGACATGCATCACATCTGCACCATGATCACCTGATAATCAAGTCATCCACATAGATGACAAGTAAAACAATCCCATGCTCTGTCTTCTTCACATAGAGTGAAGAATCTGCTGTAGGAATCTGAAAACCAAGTGAGATAAGATATCTTCTCATCTTATCACTCCAAGCACGAGGTGCTTGCTTCAGACCATACAATGCCTTTTTCAATCTGCATACGTGAGTGGGATATCTTTGGTGTACATACCCTTCTGGCTGTGCCATATACACTTCCTCTTGTAGGTCTCCATTTAGAAATGCATTTTTGACATCCATTTGATGCATTTCCCAGCCATTAGCTGCTGCAGCCATAGCAATGACTGCTCTCACTGTGCCCATCTTAGCCACTAGACTAAAAGTTTCATCATAGTCCAAACCTTGGGTTTGTGCATAACCCTTTGCTACCAATCTTGCTTTATGTCTCTCAACAGAACCATCAGATTTGCACTTCACTTTGTAAACCCATTTACAGCCAATAACATTCTTGTCCTTTGGTAATGCAACCAAGTCCCATGTGTCATTATGGACCAATGCGTCCATCTCTACATCCATTGCTTTCTCCCATACATGCTCTCCAATAGCCTCTGTATAGCATGTAGGTTCCACATACTTCACCATAGATGTCATATATGCATAGTGCATAGCAAAATCTCGATATGTCAATCTGTCAACTGGATATCTGACTCTCTGGGATCTCCGCAATGCACGCGGGTCACTCTGAACACCTGTAACTCTAGCATGTGGTGGCACATATCTATCCTGCCTAGCACCAGGTGTGCGTAAAACAGGTATGCCAAGCTCCTCATCCAAACTTTCTGAACTAGATGACTCATAACCTGTGATTCCAATTCCTTCGACCTTCTTCTTAGAGGGAAATCCATTCATTAAATGAGCTAGGAACTTAGAAGAGAACATTTCAAAATTTTAGACGAAAAAAGTACTTTTATTAAATGAGCTGAACGAGGGAAAATTTTAGATTGAAAACTGTTCATTAAATGAGCTGAGATTTAATAAATGAGCTGACAACACTCTAATTTTCATATATATTAAAGAAATGACATTATAAAGTGTGGTCAAATGCATTTCGTATTTCTTTAATAACAATATATTCATATAAAGAATATATGAAAAATGTCTAATTATCAAAAGTTCCGTCTCACACGGTGGTGGCTCTCTTCCTATTGGTCCAAAGCCTTTCTCTCTCTAGAGGAAAAAGGCCCAAAGTTGAGTCCAAAATTCAACTAATGCCTTGTGTTTGCCCCCATGTCTAACCTTTTGTATAGAAGGGGGCACTACCAAGTGGTTGGGAACTTGGAGGCATCACGTAAGCTCCTAATCGCTTGATATTGACCCTCTTTTGTTTTTTTTTCTTTTGGGATCTTCCATTTTGTTATCTGGGTTAGTACAAAGCGATAAGGGGCTCGCGTAGACATCGTACAATCCCACTATCGCTTGGTACTGACCCCATGATCCATATGGCCTCGTGTTTCCCCCATGTCTATCCTTTTATAAAGAAGGGGTCAGTACCAAGCAGTAGGGAACCCACAGGCATCGCATAAGCCCCTAATCGCTTGATACTGAACCTCTTTTATTTTTGAGAACTTCCATTTTGTTATCTAAGTCAATACAAAGCGGTAAGGGGCTTGTGGGCATCGCTTAATCCCCCTACCACTTGGTACTAACCCCATAATCCATATGGCCTCATGTTTACCCCCATGTCTATCCTTTTATACAGAAGGGGTCAGTACCAAGCACTAGGGAGCTCGTAGGCGTCATAGTAACCCCTAATCGCTTGTTACTGACCCCTTTTGTATCCTTTTGATTTATGGTCAGTACCAAGCAACAAGGTGCTTGCATGCATCGCCTAAGCCTCTTATCAACTATTCCCTTGTATATTAAGCGTGCTCTTCCTAATCGACTGAAATGTTTCTTTAGGCGGCTCCTGAGTTAGACATTCTCTTGGAATCTGGTGATGAGGCGGAAGAATCTTGTGTAGAAAAGTTGTATATGTTCCTATACAATGCACATGCCCACCACCGTGCTCCTGAATTATCTGTAATGTTCAATGCAAAATTTCCTTTTTTTGAGAACGTTATCAAGATTTCTAGGATTGTTCTCAGTGACCAGGAGTAGGAATATGAACAGATAGTTTCTATAAACATTGTGACGTCCGATGGTGAACGATATGTTCATCCATCTGATTTTGCAACAGACAAAGTCATGAAAAGAAGGCTCAACTACTATCTTGAAAAGATCCCCAGCAGATGCCGTAGAGTAGAGGAGAAATGCCCATTACACTCAAAGAAGTGTCGCCTTCTCCAATACAGTTATGAATTTCTTTGTTTTTGGAATCTCCTTACTAAAGATTGTGAGCCCCAGACAATGGATTTACCAAGCAGTCAAGTGCCAATTGAGGATGATGTAGTTGAAGAAGAGGTGGCTATCAATCCAGCAGAGGAGAGGGCAGAGGCCAAAAAGGAAACGTTTCCCACTAGTGCATCCCTTGTCGGTGTCGATACAATAGCACCCATTGGAAGCCAGTCCACCTAATGAGAACGAACAAGGGTACTTGTCACTTCCTTCTTTGCCTAACTTTACTATGGCAAACCAGTGTGATTATGTATTATTGATAGACATTATGCATCATTTTAATATTCATGAAGACTATTGCTTGGCTTCTTTAGCAAAAAATAGTGAAGTGGACATGGGGTGGGTAGATCCTAGTTGATTCTGTAATCTAGGACTCTGAGTATTTGCCCCGTAAGGATATATTAAGGGACATGTTCAATGAAGCTAGGGCATATGAAAGCCAATTACCTTCCGAGGAGGAGGCTGCAGTAATTGCAGAGACCGTCTTGGTTTGGCAAATATGGGCAAATATATAGCAGCTACCGTACATGAAGACAGTAAATATACAATCCCTTTGTGGACTAGAAAAATTCTTGAAGGTGATGAAAATCAACAGGTAACAGCATCAAAAACTTCTTACGATATTAGTATTCATTCTACGTGTATTTTGCCGATTAAACATATTACATTACTTGTAGATTTTTGTATATGATGATGATTTCCTGAAGAGAGTAGGAGGCTCACGATCATCCAATGTGGTGCTACCAATTCCAAATCAACAAGTCATCAAAAGGATGCTGGTCTTGCTGAATATATAAGACATTTGAATCATCAAAAGGTGCATACATTTTATGACATTTGAATATATAAGACATTTGAATCATCAAAAGGTGCATACACTTGCTTATAATTGATAGTAAGTTGACTTGAATATATAAGACATTTAAATCATCAAAAGGTGCATACACTTGCTTATAATTGATAGTAAGTTGACTTGAATCATGATGCTTATAAATTTGATGCGCAAATCATTATATTTCATAAAGAATTCTCAAAAGACAATGCAAAATTTCCTTTATTAGCATTGAAAGTACTCTCCAAGTTTTGTGGTGGATATGATGTGCCATTGAATGTTGAGAAAGTGGTGCTGTGGAGAAACACTTTCCTTTGCCGGTGTTTGGTCACGGGCATGGGTATCTTTAAGATTCCTCCCTCCAGCTTTTGAGATGTCAAGGTGTAAGAACCTTCCCTTCAATCTCTGTAATCATCCCCTATTTTAGAATGCAAGAAAACATTGTTTTCCCTTGTTTTTGGTTTAGAGAGAGAAAACATTCTAGAGAGAGATAATAAAGTTTTGAGATATTTTTGGATATGAAGTTTTTCCTTTTATTTAAGTTGAATTTCCTTGAAATATAAGTTCAAAAATAGTTTCCTAATATGCATTAGGAATTAATTGAAATGTGCATTAGACACCTTAGCCTAAGGGCACATTTTCAAAAAAGTATAGATTAAGGTCCAAAGAGTGTTCTAAAGGGCCAATAGGGTTAATCCAAGTTTTGGGATGAAAAAAATGCAAGAATAAAAGAAAATCTCCCAAAAAAGGAGTAAATTCTCACATAAGATGAAGAGTTGACTAGTACTACAAGTACTTTTAATAGTTAAAAAATGAGAGTTTATTAGTGAAAAACTGGAATTTTGACACCTCAGGACCTCATGAAGGAGGTGCCTAGAATAAGCATCATTACTCCAAAATTTTAATTTAAAAAAATGAGAATTTTCTCTCTCCTCTCACCTCTTTCAAACTGGATCAAAAAAGTGGGCCTAACCGATCCAAAACGTGTCCAAATTGGATCAAACTTAAGCTGGAAGCCTCTAGATTCTAGTTGGACTTGGTTGGTGGCCTCCCCCACCTATAAATAGACCCCCAATCCTTTGTATTTTCATATTGGAGTAACTCTATGCTAATGTAATTTTTAGTTTAGTGCATTTTCCTCTTCCCATTTCATTGGGCCTCCATTGTGAAGCTTTGGGGCTTCACTAAACCTCTTCCTCTCTTGAAGATTGGTCTTTCCCCTCCGTGGCCAAGCCTTTTCTTTGGGGGCTAGTAAACTTTTGCAAGGTAAAAGAATCAAGCAAACCATGGGTAAGCCTAAACAATGAAGTTTATGCTCTCTTTTATTGTTAATCTTCTTCCCAACCTCCCTCATGCTTGGGAAGCATTTTATTCTATGGGTTTCCTCTTAAAAACCATGTTTTTCTTGATTATGATGAATTAATGTTTATGTTTAAGCTTAGTTTTATACATAATCTATTTTTTATGTTAAAAGTGTAATTTTAACCATTTCCAATTCATCAAAAATGTGGGGAAGTTATGGCAAAATTTTATCATTAGAAAATGAAGGTTTATGCATAGAATAAATTTTATTCCAAAAGTGTAATTTTAAGCATTCTCAATTCATAGAAAATGAAGGTTTATGCATAGAATAAATTTTATTCCAAAAGTGTAATTTTAAGCATTCTCAATTCATAGAAAATGCAGGGAAGTTATGGCAAAATTTTATCATTAGAAAATGAAGGTTTATGCATAGAATAAATTTTATTCTAAAAGTGTAATTTTAAGCATTCTTAATTCATAGAAAATGTGGGGAAGTTATGGCAAAATTTTATGAGTAGAAAATGAAGGTTTACTCATAGATTAAATTTTATGCTAAAAGAGAAACTTTGAGTATTATCAATTCATAGAAAATGCGGGGAAAATATGGCAGAATTTTTATCATTAAAAAATGAATTTTATGCATAATTAATTTTTATTCTAAAAGCATAATTTTAGGCATTCTCATTTCATAGAAAATACGAAAAAACATGGCAAAATTTTATCATTAGAGAATGAAGGATTTGCATAAACTAATTTTTATATTAAAAGTGGAACTTTGGGCATTATCATTTCATAGAAAATGTGAGAAAGTTATGGAAAAATTTATATCATTAGAGAATGAATTTATGCATAATAAGTTTTATGCTCAAAGTGGAGTTTTGAGTATTATTCATTTACCAGAAAAATAAAGAAGGTTATGCACAAATTTCTAGATTCATTCGATTTATGAGAATTGTGGAAATGATTCATTTAGATAAAAATGAATTAGTGTTTATGTTGAAAGAGGAAATATGGGTATAATTGATTTTGTAAATCCCATGAGGTTGCATACGTAAATCTTTTATTCAAAAAGAGGAATATTGAGCATATTTTATTTTAGGAAAATTGAGATAAGAATGTGAAAATATTCATAGGAATGCATTGAGAAAAATGGATAAATCAGAAAGAGGAATCACAAACATATTTTGGGAATACGTCTAGTTTCTTAAAAAATAGAATCTTGGGGTACATTTTGAACAGGAAAAGGATTTCCCAAAAAAAGACCAGAAACATGCGTAGTTGGATGAATGTAAATAATTGTGAGTGACTTATTCCTAGATTCCTTGGAAAAGGAATCTGGAATTCTCGGAAGGATCGAGGATCCAAAAGAGAATGGAAAATTAGACTTAACTAAATTGAATCGAGAAAAAGTTACACTTAACTAAATTGAATCGAGAAAAAGTTACCTTTAATTGAGACAAGTAATGGCTGAGACTTAGAAAGTCCTGTCAGTAAAAAAAGTAGAGAAACTGTACTTTTAATCTGGTTGATGTGTGGGATGTGTGATGTGGAGAGATGAGAAGTGATGTGTGGGATGTGTGGAGAGATGAGAAGTGATGTGTGGAATGATGTGGAGAGATGAGAAGTGATGTGTGGAATGATGAGAAGTGATGTGTGGGATGTGTGGAATGATGTGGAGAGATGAGAAGTGATGTGTGGAATGATGTGGAGTGATGAGAAGTGATGTGTGGATGATGTGAATGAATGTGGGATGATGTGAATGAATGTGGGAATGATGTGAGATGATGTGAATGATTGTGGGAATGATGTGAGATGATGTGAATGGATGTGAATTGAAGTGGGAAGATGTGAATGGATGTGAATTGAAGTGGGAAGATGTGAATTGAAGTGAGATGATGTGAATGGATCTGAATTGATGTAGGATGATGTGAATGGATGTGAATTGATGTTGAAAATGTGGGATAGTGAAAAATGATGTGGAATGATGAGAATTGATGATGAGGAATGATGTGAAAGGATGTGGAATGATGATGGACAGATAAGAATTTTGTTTGGGAATTGTATTTGTATGTGAAACCTATTTTTTAAAGATGTCAAGAATTCTAGGGAAGCATTTTGACTATCTTATGGAATGAGGTCGTAACCTAAGTCAAAATGTTGCAACAGCTGACGGAGAGTCAAAGATGGACATCTCGCATGGTAGATCCACCGAGCTCTTGACCAGCCTCGGTTCAGTTAAAATGGTGAGCGTCTGGTACAGTGGATGAGGGACCAAGGAAGCGGCCTATGAGTGAAGCACTAGGTCACCTGCAAAGGAACCTAGAGGTTGTTGACCATATAGTGCTCAGGCTTTGGATTGCCCAGGATACCCACACGTGTGTCGAGGAAGAAAATGAGTTGGAGTTTTTTTTCTGAACACAGGCATGGATGTGGTTGATTGGCATTGCTGGTCTTCAACGGATGAGTTCATGGCTCTTTTACATGGAACTTGTTGGTTGATCTAGCTGATCTTCAACGGAGAGTCCATATGGATTTTTATACTCCTAGGTACTATGGGCTAGGAACTATCGAAAAGGCCCCTGAGTGAGCAGGTGGTAAGCATTCTAGTTGCCAATGATGCCATATACACTGAGGAAGGAATGAATGAAATAATAGATTATATTCCTGGGTACTATGGGCTAGGAACTATTGGAAAGGCCCCTAAGTGAGGAGGTGGTGAGCGTTGTGGTTGACAATGATGCCATAGGTACGTCGAGAAAGGAATGATTGGAAATTGGACCTAGAAATGGAATATTGAGGATGAGCATGGAAACACTGTGGTTTTATTACAATGCTATTTGGAAATAATTGAATCTAAGAAATGATAATTTCATATCGAGTGCATATGTGGTACGAACTCTCATCTTTCTACATTGTTCCACATCAATCCTCATTTATTTCCTATGTATTCCCATTCTCATCACATCATTTTCCATATCATCACATCTTTTTTTTTTTCTCATTTATCCGCATCAGATCTCATCCACTCGTATCTACCCATATCCACATCTCATCACATCATATTCATTCACATCACATATCACATCTATCCCAATTTACATCACATCCTGATTCACATGACATCACATCTCATTCATTCACATCCCGATTCACATTACATCACATCTATTCACGTCCATCACATTTATTTACATCACATTCATTCATATCCATCATATTCATTCATTCATATCCACCACATTCATTCTCATAACCATCCCATCACATACATTCTATCCACATTATACACATCACTTCTATCCACATCATATCTCATTCATACACATCTCATCTCATTCATCCAAATCCATCCAATAGTTCACATGTATGACTACTCACATCTATCCATACATTCATATCTATCACTTCACATCCACATATATTCATGTCACATCACATCACATTCTTTCACATACTTATCCACATCCATTCTTTCACATACTCATCCATATCCATTCTTCACATACACATCCACATCCATTCTTCACATACACATCCACATCCATTCTTCCCATACGCATTCACATCCATTCTTCACATACACATCCACATCCATTCTTCACATACACATCCACATCCATTCTTCACATACGCATCCACATCCATTCTTCACATACACATCCACATCCATTCTTCACATATACATTCAATTCCATTCTTCACATACACATTCACATCCATTTTCATCATATACACATCCACATCCATCCATTCATTCACATCTATTTGATTCACATCACATCTCATCACATCTATTAACATCACATTACATCCATCCATTCATTCACATCTATCTGATTCACATCACATCTCATCACATCTATTCACATCTATTCACATCACATCTCATCGCATCTATTCACATCACATTACATCCATCCCTTCATTCACATCTAGATTGATTCACATCGCATCTCATCACATCTATTCACATCACATCTCATCGCATCTATTCACATCACATTACATCCATCCCTTCATTCACATCTATCTGATTCACATCGCATCTCATCACATCTATTCACATCACATATCATTTCTATGCAAGTTTTCAGTTTGATTTCTATAACCTTGATCCACAGATCAATTTGAAGGGTCTCAACTTAGTTTCATATTTGGCAGGAGTTTTGAGTGTATTTTTCTAAACTGGTCACACCTTCTTTCCTCAAAATTGATGAACTAGTTTGGTCTTGGTCATAATCTGATTCAAGGTTCGAGTCGGATAAGATTTTTCCTGATCTATCTTTCTCAAAAAGGTTTGATAATTCAGTTACTATTTTACTTAATTTCTTTCTTTGAATATTCACTTAACTGATTTCTAAATTAGTTACAAATTCTAATGAGGAATAGATTAATCATTTATCTAAATATTTTGATCTCGATAGATTTCTTGAATTCTCTTTTTACAATCCGTGTGAATATAAAACGATAGAAATTTCTCTCTTAGAGTATTTAATTATTCATTTATCAAATACTCATAGAATTTAAGAGAATTCTAATTTCGATATAAAAATTCTTTATACATGTATTTGTGCATAAAATTCAACTTCAATGGGAATAACTCTTTTTTTTTTTGCTTTCCCATGTCACCAAGAAGCTTTTGAAACCAAGCTACCTCACAAGCTGCCATAGCAGCACCGCTGTTCTCTACCTCTGTACTCGACAAGGCAACTGTTGGCTACTTCTTATTGCTTCACCTCATAGTAGCACTCCCGAATGAGAACATAAAACCAATGGTAGATCTCTTGTCTGCAGTACTACCATCCCAGTCAGGATTTGTGTACCCATGCAACTGTATCTCTGTACTAACCTCATAGAAAAGTCCATAATCAACTATGGACTTTATGTACCCGAGGATCCATCTAGCCGCATCCAAGTGTGGCTTCCTAGGGTCTTGCATAAATTAACTCACAAGTCTAGCAACATAGCTCAAGTCTCTGACCTTGTAATGGTCATGTAGATCAAACTACCCACTATGCTCCTATATGTAGTAGGGTCCTCCAAAAGCTCACTTGTATTTGCAAAAAGCTTTGTGTTCTGCTCCAATGGCACTGAAATAGGCTTACAGCCTGTCATACCATACTTGGACAACATGTCCAAGCCATACTATCTCTGCAAATAACAAAATGCCATGAGGTGATCTCACCACCTCTATGCCCAAGAAATACCACAGCAGCTCACCCAAATCCTTCATCTCAAACTTCTACTTCAAAAGCATCCTGACATCATGTATGTCTACATCACTTCTATCACCAATGATAATCAAGTCATCCACATAGATGACTAATAGCATGATCCCTCTATCTGTCTTTTTCACATATAGTGAAAAATATGCATTGGATATTTGAAATCCAATGGTAGCAAGATACTCCCTGATCTTGTTTGACCATGCTCTGGGTGCCTGCTTCAAGCCATACAAGGCTTTGCGTAACCTGTACACAAAATCTGGATGTGCATCACTCTCATAACCTGGTGGGCTGCATCATGTACACTTCTTCTTGCAAATCACCATGCAAGAAAGCATTCTTTACATCTATTTGATGTAAAGACCAACCCTTTGCTGCATCCATAGCAATGACAGCTCTCACGGTTGCCATTCTTGCAACCGGGCTAAATGTCTCCTCATAATCTATGCCATAAATCTGCACCGCATAGCCCTTGGCAACTAATCTTGTGCCTTGTACCTGCTTACTGAACCATCAGCATTGTGCTTAACTTTATACACCCACTTACATCCAATTGCCTTCTTTCTTTAGGCAAAGGCACTAACTCCCATATTGCATTTGCATCCAATGCTGCCATCTCCTCATCCATGGCATCTTCCCATTTCTTATTTTCGATTCCCTGTTCAAAGCAAGTGGGCTCAACCTCTTGTATTGCTTTTACCATGTAAGCATAATGATGGGCTGTATATCCATCATATCTTAATCTGTCAACAAGGTATCTAACCCTCGTAGACCTGCGTACACCTGGATCACTGCCAGGTGTCCTCAAAATAGCCTTGGTTCTCCTTGCACCAAGAGCAACCATAGATGGAATGCCAAGCTCCTCATCAAGGCTCTGCTCATAGCCACTAGAGTCATCATCCACATATGAGTGACCTGCTATGATAGATCAGGCATAAAAGGTTGATATACCTTTTCCTTCTCTTTCCATGATACATGTGTACCTGCATCATTTCTTAACATGCTTGACCATGGGCTAACATTGGATCCACTGCTCGAGGACTCCCCATGTCCACTTAGCACCTGTGATTTTTGCTGCTCTACATGTGGTGCAACATCAGCACTTCTTACATCTGCATCTTCTGTTGCCTTCACTACTGGTGCATACCAGCTACTCATCTCATCGAAGATAACATCTCTGCTTACTCACATCTCATGAGTGGTAGGGTTATAGCATCTATAACCTTTTTACTCCAAAGCATAACCAATGAAGATGCATTTCTCTGCCTTTGGATCCAACTTTGTTCTCACTTCATCAGGAACATGTACATATGCAATACACCCAAACACTTTCAAGTGAGATACATCCAGTCTTATGCTTGTAAACTTTTGTTCACGAGTCATACCATGAACAGCTGCAGTGGGTGTCATGTTCATAATGTACACAGCAGTTGCTACTACTTCTACCCAAAAGGAGTGTGGCATATTCTTTTCAGCCATCAAGCACGTGCCACTTCTGCAATGTGCCTGTTTTTCCTTTCTGCAACACCATTCTATTGCGGAGTGTACCTGCACGTAAACTACCTCTTGATTCCCTGCTTTCTCAAGAAATCGCTAAACTCATTGGAGAAATATTCTCCCCCACCATCTGATCTTAGGCATTTTATTTGCATGCCTTTTTCCTTCTCAACCAAGGCTTTAAATCTCTGAAAGTGAGAAAACACCTCACTTTTCTCCTTCATGAAATAAACCCACACTTTCCTAGTGTAGTCATCAAAGAATGTAACATAGTACCTGCAGCTTGCAATTGTTGTAGTCTTGGTTGGTCCCCATACATATGAATGTATGACATCCAATGGCCTTGCACTGACATGCTTTTCATATGGGAAAGCATGTTTGGCCTACTTACCAAGTTGGCATGCTTCACATACCTTACGTATACCATCAACCTTAAACTTTGGCAAACCTATAACAATATTTTGGGCCTGCATAGACTTCAGTCATTGTACATTCACATGACCAATGCGCTTGTGCCATATGTTAATATCTACAATGACACCTGTTCCATGCACAAACATGGCTGCCTTTATCTCAAGCATGTTCACATCCAAAGTAAACATCCTGCCATTTCTGTTACCCTTTGCAACCAAGTGACACTTATTTTTGAAGTCTTCCACAAAACATCCTTGAGGATTAAACCTCAATCGTAGACCCTTCTCAACCATCTGTCCAACAAGAACCAAGTTCTTTGTAATATTCAGAACATGAAGTACACCAACCAAGTACTTCATTATTCCATCCTGCAGCATAGACAATGGCACTTTACCAATATGCGCAATGAGATGTACAATATTATCACCTATTTCTACATAATATCAAATAAGCCTCTACTTCAATCCCTTGTAATCATTCTATGTTTCTGAATACAAGAAAATATCATTTTTCCTTGTTTTGCCTAGTGAGATAAAAATTTCTAGAGAGTGGTGAATCAATATTAGGATATTTTTGGATAAATAAATTCTACAAATATCAAAAAAATGTTTCCCTGAAACAAAAAATCAAAATAGATTTTCCAAGGTGCAATTGGAATCAATTAAAATTGATTCAGAAGACCTTAGCCTAAGGGTCCAGATTTTCAAGGTGCAATTGGAATCAATTAAAATTGATTCAGAAGACCTCAGCCTAAGGGTCCAGATTTTCAAAAAAAAATATTATGGTCCAATTAAGGTTCCTATGGACCAATAAAATTAATCCAAGTGTTGGGACAAGATAAATCCAAAGAATAAAAGAAAATACCCAAAAATGAGTAAATGCCCACATAAGATGAAGAGTTGACCAAGTATTAGCTTTATTAGTTAAAAATTATGAAGTATTGATTACAAAATGAGATATTTTGGAGTAATCATTCATTTTTGACATGTGTAAGGAAAAGGGATACCTTCAAGGAGGCACCTATTTCACATGTGTGGATGAGTTTTAAACTCAAAAATAATAGGATATTTTTATCTCTCCTCTCTCCTAGATCAAACCAAATCAAAAAGGGAGCCAAACTAGTCCAAAACGTGTCCAAATTCAGCCAAACTGAAGTTGGAAAATTCTAGAACTCAATTGGACTCAGTTAGTGGCCTCCCTCTCCTATAAATAGACCCTCATTCCTTTGTATTATTATCTGTGAATTAAACTATACCGGTATTACTCTAAACTAAGCTTAATTTCTATTATCCTCTAAAAACCTCTACAAAATTGAAGAGATTGGAGCTTCTCTCTCCCTTCAATCTTCCTTGGTGATTCCTACAACATACCAAACCAATTGGATCAAAGAATCAAGTAAATTAGAAGGTAAAGTGTGGATTATTATCTTTTTCTTATTAAAACTCCAAATGCTTCTCCTCTCAATCTCTCTCAAGCTTGAGAAGCTTTAATTTGAATGGATTTTGATCACTATTGAAGTTCTTTTATGAATTGTAATAAAGAAACACATAAATTTCTATTTATGCTTAATTTTAATGGTTTTTAAGCATTTCTCTCTCTCTCCCCAAAGAAAGGTCATTCCTATGACCTATTCTCAATCCAAATGAAGCTTCTCATGAAGCATTTCTCTAATCCAAAAGTATTTTCTATGCTTGTCTAATTGGAGGCCAAACTAATGGCTTTTTAATGCTTTTATGATATTTATTTCATAGAGAAATTATGAATCAATCTGTAATTGGATAATAATCCAATTAGTGGTCATTCTAATCATATCAATAATATCAAACTTCATTCTTTCAATTAAATTGAGAATTATCAGTAATAGCAGTAGAGCTATGGTAAAATTTCTATAAAATAAACACATAAAACATTTTCATTCATAATATGAAAAGAGGACTTCCTACCATATTCTAGGAATTATCATCCTAGATTAATTGAATGATTCTCATTGTAATAATGGAGGAATTGATTTTTATGTTTATGCATAATTAGTAAATTAAGAAAAAGAAGAATTTCTAGTAATTTATTTTTATGTTAAAAGAGTAATCCCCATGACATTGGAAATCCATGTATTCCAATGATTTAGAGAAAAAAATTGGAATGCTAAAATAATGTATATTTTATGAAAGATTTTAGTTAAATTTATTTTTTTGTATAGATAAATTTTTATGATAAAAGAGGAATTCCCACCATATTGAAATTCAAATATTTAAATAAGGAAAGTATAATTCCTAGTGCAAAGGAATTAATGAAGATTTTTATTTAATTTTTAAGAGAAAATATAGTTAAATTTATCTTTTGTATAGATAAATTTTTATGATGAAAGAGGAATTCCCACCATATTGGAATCCAATTAATTAAATGAAGACAGTGTAATTCCTAGTGCAAAGGAATTAATGGAGATTTTTATTTAAATTTTAAGAGAAAAAATTTAGTTAAATTTATCTTTTTGCATAGATAAGTTTAAATGATAAAAGAGAAATTCCCACTATATTGGAATTCAAATGTTTAGATGAGAAAAGTGGAATTTTTAGCTTAAAGGAGTTAATGGTTATCTTTATGTAATTTTAAGAAGAATTTTAATAGATTTAATTTATGGAAAAGAGGAATTCCCATGATAATTGGATTGCACTCATTGAAATGAGAAAAAGAAGGATTTCAAGTTTATTCAAAAAAAAAGGTATTGATATTTTAGTTAAAAGATGAATGTCCATGATATTGATATTTTAGTTAAAAGATGAATGTCCATGATATTTGAGAAAAGATGGATTTGAATTAAATTCTAATGTCATAAGATGAATTTCCATCATAATTCTACCTAATGAATTAAGGTTGAGAATTTATGTGGGAAAAAGAAATTTTATACCAAAGAAGGATTTGTGTAAGATTCCTCCCTCCGGCTTTTGAGGTATGCATGTGTAAGAACCTCCCCTTCCTGATCTTATAATTATTCCCCTCTCTGAAATAAAAGAAAGATCCTATTTTGGCCTAGAGAGAGAAAATATCTAGAGGGAGGTAATTCAAAATTGAGATATTTTTGGATATAAAAATCCTCCTAATGTCTAAAATGATTTTCCCTGAAACAAAAATTCAAAAAGAACTTTCCAATGTGCAATTGGAATTAATTGAAAATAGGTAAAAAGGATCTTAGCCTAAGGGTCCAGATTTTCAGAAATTTTTGAATTATGCTCCAATTAAGGTTCCTATAGACCGATAAGATTAATCCAAATGTAGGGAGGAGATAAATTGAAGAATAAAAGAAAATCCCCCAAAAATGAGTAAATACTCACATAAGATGAAGAGTTGACTAAGGACAAGGTTTATTAGTTAAAAACGAAGAGATATTTAGAGGAAATGATGCATTTTTGACACCTCAGTTTGGGGATCTCCCCTCATGAAGGAGGCGCCTATTTCACATGCGTGGAGGAGTTTTAAGATAAAAAATAATGAGATATTTTCATCTCTCCTCTTTCAACTAGATCCAAAAAGTAAGCTAAACTGACCTAAAAATGGTGAAAATTGACCAAACTGATCTGAAAAATTCTAGAATCAGTTTGCTTGGTTAGAGTCTCACTTTTTCCTATAAATAGAAGCCCCCCCTTTGAAAAAGGTTAATAGTGTTTATGCACTGTTACTCTACTCCTACCCAAAGCCAATTACATTGAATTTTCTTGATAATTCAATTGTTTTTTGGCTTAATCCTCTCCAAAGTAATTGGTGGCCACTCTTGATCCAAACAAGAGTAGAACCCTCAATCCCTCAAGCCAAAGGAAAGCTTACAAACTCTATGTAAGCTAAATTCTTCTTACTTTTAAATTTTAAATCTATGGTTTTCTTAATCTTCTTGGTTTTTATAGTTGATTAAATTAAATTCTAATGCTATGCCTTGATGAAAAGGCCATCCCCTTCTTCTCTTCCTTACAATTCACCCTTTCTTTATCCTAGAATGATTAACAAACAAATTGATTCAACTTTTCTTATTGTTTACTCTCTTGAAATTGAAAATTGTGTAGATTAGAGTCCTTTATATCTTATTGGGGTTAATTTAAATAGAAAATAGAATGTTAAAAATTGAGAAATGGTCAGCCATACAAAGGAGGTTATGGCAAAATTTTCTTGAATTTTGTGAAAAAGAAAGTTTATTTTTATGTTATTCTAAAAGAGTAATTCCCACCATTTGTGCATTCTAAAAGAAATATTCTAATTTACTCCATGTACATTTTCATCTATGAATATGCATGGATATCACTGATATTAATTATAAAAATTAATTTCTATGCATAGAAAGATGCATAGTGAAAATTTTTATTATAAAAGTGTTGTTTTCATTGAATTTAATTTCTATGCATAGAAAGATGCATAATGAAAATTTTTATTATAAAAGTGTTATTTTCATTGAATTTAATTTCTATGCATAGAAAGATGCATAATGAAAATTTTTATTATAAAAGTATTGTTTTCATTAAAATTGATTTTATGCATAGAAAGATGCATAAAAGATTTATTTTTATTTCAAAAATGTTATTTTCATTAAAATTGATCTTATGCATAGAAAGATGCA
The DNA here is from genome assembly GCF_041138505.1 of Cibotium barometz. Classification (NCBI taxonomy): domain Eukaryota; kingdom Viridiplantae; phylum Streptophyta; class Polypodiopsida; order Cyatheales; family Cibotiaceae; genus Cibotium; species Cibotium barometz. The sequence continues at coordinate 4,070,325 of NC_141089.1, read as the reverse complement.
TAAAAGATTTATTTTTATTTCAAAAGTATTATTCTCATTAAAATTGATCTTATGCATAGAAAGATGCATAAAGGATTTATTTTTCTTTCAAAAGTGTTATTCTCATTAAAATTGATCTTATGCATAGAAAGATGCATAAAGGATTTACTTTTATTTCAAAAGTGTTATTTTCATTAAAATTGATCTTATGCATAGAAAGATGCATAAAGGATTTATTTTTATTTCAAAAGTGTTATCTTCATTAAAATAATTTTATGCACAGAAAGATGCATAAAGGATTTATTTTTCTTTCAAAAGTGTTATTCTCATTAAAATTGATTTTATGCACAGAAAGATGCATAAAGGATTTATTTTTCTTTCAAAAGTGTTATTCTCATTAAAATTGATTTTATGCACAGAAAGATGCATAAAGGATTTATTTTTCTTTCAAAAGTGTTATTCTCATTAAAATTGATTTTATGCACAGAAAGATGCATAAAGGATTTATTTTTATTTCAAAAGTGTTATTTTCATTAAAATTGATTTTTTGCATAGAAATATGCATAAAAGATTTATTTTTATTTCAAAAGTGTTGTTCTCATTAAATTGATTCTATGCATAGAAAGATGTATAAAGGATTTATTTTTCTTTCAAAAGTGTTATTCTCATTAAAATTGATTTTATGCATAGAAAGATGCATAAAAGATTTAATTTTATTTCAAAAGTGTTATTTTCCTTAAAATTGAATTTATGCATAAATAGATGGATAAAAGGATTTTTATAAAAGAGTTATTCCCACTGAAGTTGATTTTTATGCATAAATAGATGCGTAAAGAATCTTTATATCAAAAATTAGAATTCTCTTAAATTCTATGTTTAAATTCTATGGATAGATGTGAATGGATGGATGTGATGTGAATAGAAGTGATGTGAATCAAATAGATGTGAATGGATGGATGGATGTGATGTGAATAAAGGTGATGAGATGTGAGGTGAATAGATGTGATGTGAATCAGATAGATGTGAATGGATGGATGGATGTGATGTGAATAGAGGTGAATGGATGGATGGATGTGATGTGAATAGATGTGAATGGATGGATGGATGTGATGTGAATAGAGGTGATGAGATGTGATGAGATGTGATGTGAATCAGATAGATGTGAATGGATGGATGGATGTGATGTGAATAGAGGTGATGAGATGTGAGGTGAATAGATGTGATGAGATGTGATGTGAATTAGATAGATGTGAATGGATGGATGGATGTGATGTGAATAGAGATGATGAGATGTGAGGTGAATAGATGTGATGAGATGTGATGTCATGTGAATCAGGATGTAAATGAATGATATGGGATATGAGTGGATGATATGTGATGAAAATGGATGTAAATGTATAAGTAAAGAATGGATGTGGATGTGTATGTGAAAGAATGTGATGTGAATATGTATGTGAAGAATGGATGTGAATGAGTATGTGAAAGAATGGATGTGGATGTATGTGAAAGAATGGATATAGATGTGTATGTGAAAGAATGTGATGTGATGCAAAGAGATGTGATGTGTCATGAATATATGTGGATGTGAAGTGATAGATATGAATGTATAGATAGATGTGAGAAGTCGTACATGTGCGATTGGATGGATGTGGATGAATGAGATGAGATGGGTATGAATGAGATATGATGTGGATAGAAGTGATGTGATATAATGGTGATGAGAATGAATGTGATGGATATGAATGAATGTGAATGTGATGGATATGAACAAATGTGATGTGATGGTGTTGAGATTCAAGCTCGAGGTCAGCTTGTGCCAGTTGCACTATGTGCTGGCATGTTAGGTAGTAACATGTGTGAGACATAAATGACCGCATCCAGCTGGTCATAGTGTGTGGACATTAGCTAGGGTTAGCAGTGTGTGGACACAACACATGTAGTGTGTTGTAGATTATGGATTATGGTTTTATGCATTTGTGTGAGAAGGGAGATGGCTTCCCTCTATGGTTAGGGTTTCATAATACATTAGGGTTTGCTCCTCTATGTGTGTCTCCTCTCCCTCTACCTGTTTTTCATCATGGTATCAGAGCTTGGTGCTCTCTATTAGGGTTTATGAGTGAGTGAGAGAAGAGGGAGAAGAAGCTATGAAGAAAAGCTGTGAAGCTTGCCATTGGAGCTGTGAAGCTTGGAGCACACCAATTTTCATCAAATCTGAGACCTTGGCCTACCGGGTAAGGACTACTAAACATCCTTGAGTGGATTGCAGGTGCAAAAACACAAACAACACCAGATTGGAGTTGCCCAAAGCAAAGAAAAAATTTTGTTTTGCAAGCTCTCCATTGAAGCTTGAGTGTGGTGAATGTATGAGGCACATGGATGCAAATCTGACAAAGAATCATGTATATGGCAAATGGGAATGTGTTGGCAACTCACGTGCAAGCCCTACATTGAATTTGGAGCAAAGTTTATGCATATAAGTGATTGAAATTCACTGGTTTGAAGCCCTCACAAAAACAGAGAAGTGATTGAAATTCACTGGTTTGAAGCCCTCACAAAAACAGAGAAGAGATTGAAATTCACTGGTTTGAAGCCCTCACAAAAACAGAGAAGAGATGTCCATTGTGGATGAAATTAAAGCCAATTTTCCGCAAAAATCAACTAATTGATGGATTGGGTGAAAAGATGCAGGGGGGAAGAGAGCTTGAGCTCTTGCAAGCACACACACACACTCACAAAACCCTAACAGAGAACACACAAGGTGAGAGGCTGAAAATCTTCTTCTTCTCTACTCAACACTCAACACACCATATACAAGAATAAGAGTACACCCAATATGAAAGGTACTCAACCAAATACATACACGGGTTCTCTATAATGTGAACCCGACTAAATGAGCTGGCGCTATAACTATGCCAGTCTCTAGAATGGCTGTCACACAGCCTGTCATCCCAATGGCCGCATATCACCCAAGATCTCACCAACCATGCCAGTGGTGTAAGTGTGGGGCCTATCCCCCAGGCGGGTCATCAGTGGCCACCGCCTCACTAGACGAGCTCGATATCTCAACACTCCCCCTCGAGCTCAACTCCATCTCATGTACACCAAGCGAAGCCCTGAATCTGCGAAGCTTCTCTGTACCCAATGCTTTGGTGAAGATGTCAGCTACCTGATCCTCTGTGCTGACATAGACAAGGTCAAGGTCTCCTGCCAAGACCTTCTCTCTGACGAAGTGGTAGTGGACCTCTATGTGCTTCGTACGAGCATGAAAGACTGGGTTCCTGGCCAACTGTATACTGCTAATGTTGTCACAGAAAATGACAACTTGTCTATCCACTGATAGACCCAAATCTGTAAGTAACTTTCTCAACCAAGCTACCTCACATGCTGCCATAGCAGCTCCTCTGTACTCGGCCTCCGTACTTGATAGAGCAACCGTAGGCTGCTTCTTGCTGCTCCAAGTCACAGCAGCACTCCCCAAAGAAAACATGAATCCACTGGTAGATCTTCTGTCTGAGATACTACCAGCCCAATCAGCATCTGTGTACCCATGTACACATATCTCTGTCCCAGTCTCGTAGAATAGTCCACAATGTAAAGTAGACCTCACATACCTCAGTATGCGTCTGACAGCATCCAAATGCGGTTTCCGTGGAACCTGCATAAACTGACTCACCAACCCAACAGCATAGCTCAAATCTGGTCTGGTGATCATCATGTAGATCAAACTTCCTACTATGCTCCTGTACATAGTAGGATCCTCCAAGATCTCTCCTGAATCTGCACTCAACTTGCCATTCTGATCCAATGGCACAGAAATAGGCTTACAGCCTGTCATACCATACTTGGATAACATGTCCAAGCCATACTGTCTCTGCAGTAATCCAATACCATGTGGTGACCTAATCACCTCAATGCCCAAGAAATATCTGAGCTCCCCCAGATCCTTCATCTCAAACTTCTGTCTTAGCAAGATCTTTACATCAAAGATCTCTGCATCATGGTCCCCCATAATGATCAAGTCATCTACATAGATGACAACAAGCACAACTCCTCTATCACCATGTCTCACATACAGCGAGAAATCTGCATTGGCTACATGAAAGCCAATAGTGACAAGATATTCAGAAATCTTGTTAGACCATGCTCTTGGTGCTTGCTTTAAGCCATACAAGGCTTTCTTCAACCTGCAAACATGCTCGGGGTGACCCACATCCTCATAACCAGGTGGCTGTAACATATACACCTCTTCTTGCAAATCCCCATGCAAGAATGCATTCTTTACATCCATCTGATGTAAAGACCATTGCTTTGACGCAGCCACTGCTATCACAACTCTCACCGTTGCCATCTTGGCAACTGGGCTGAAAGTTTCCTCATAATCAATCCCATATGTCTGCGCATATCCTTTGGCTACCAATCTAGCCTTGTACCTGTTTATGCTTCCATCACTGTTATGTTTAACTTTGTACACCCACTTGCATCCTATGTCTGCGCATATCCTTTGGCTACCAATCTAGCCTTGTACCTGTTTATGCTTCCATCACTGTTATGTTTAACTTTGTACACCCACTTGCATCCAATGGCTTTCTTGCCTTCTGGCAATTGCACTAAATCCCAAGTTTCATTTCCATATAGTGCATCCATCTCCTCATCCATAGCTTTCTCCCAACACGCATTTCCAACAGCCTCATCAATGCATGTGGGCTCTACAACCTGCACAACCTTTGCCATATATGCATAGTGATGTGCCACATAACCATCATATGTAAATCTCTGCACAGGGTTCTTCACTCTCCCTGATCTTCGCAGCTTTTCATTCATGGCTTCCATAGCCTTCTTTACACCAGGTGTTCTCATAGCTGGGATCCCAAGCTCCTTATCAAGGCTCATATGTGAGCCACTAGACTCTCCATCAACATGAGAATGCCCTGCAGAAATGTCAGGTATACCAAGGGGCTCAACCATTTTCTCTTTTCCTTTACGTGATGTACTAATCACATTTGCAGGGCTGGTATTATGACGCAGCCTGCCACTCCATGGTCTATCAATAGACCCACTAGATGAGGACTCCCCTGGTCCACTCAAAGACTGTGATTGCTGACCTGCATTCTGTGCAACCACACTTCCACTCACATCAGCCCCAACAGCTTCTTTTTCAGCAACATACCAGCTGCTCATCTCATCAAACACAACATCCCTGCTTACCCTCAGCTCACGTGTAGCAGGGTTATAACACCTGTATCCCTTTTGCTCAAGGGAGTATCCAATAAACACACATTTTTCAGCTTTTGGTTCTCGGCTCATCTGGCACATGCACATATGCAATGCATCCAAAAACTTTCAGATGAGACAAATCTGGTTTTCTGCCAGTAAACCTCTCCTCTGGAGTTACATCATGTATGGCTGCAGTTGGAGTTCTGTTCATGATGTATACTGCTGTAGAAACAGCCTCAGCCCAATAGCAATGCGGCATATTCTTCTCTTCCATCAATGCTCGCGCAATCTCAGCAATGTGCCTGTTTTTTCGCTCAGCAACTCCATTTTGCTGCGGAGTGTATCTGCATGTAAACTATCTCCGAATACCATTCTTCTTCAAAAATTCAGAGAACTCATTGGAGAAGTACTCTCCCCCTCCATCTGACCTTAGGCACTTTACATATTTCCCTGTTTGCTTTTCAACCAAAACTCTGAAATTCTGAAAGTGAGTGAACACCTCACTCTTCTCCTTCATGAAATATACCCACACTTTCCTTGTGTGGTCATCAATGAAGGTCACATAATACCTACAGCCTCCCATAGATATGGTCTTCGTAGGACCCCATACATCTGAATGCACAAGATCGAGTGCATTTCTGCTCACATATCTGTTACATGGAAACACATGCTTTGTTTGCTTCCCAAATTGGCATGCTTCACATATTTTCTGCATACCTTCCACTTTAAATTTTGGCAGCCCTGTCACAATTCCTTTTGTCTGCATAGACTTCAATCTCTGCACATTTACATGTCCAATTCTTTTATGCCATATGTCTATGTCTGCAACAACTCCTGAACCATTTGCAAACATCGCAGCACTCATTTCAGGCATGTCTACATTCAATATAAACATTCTGCCCACTCTGTTGCCTTTTGCAACCAACCTGCACTTGTCTTTGAAATCTTCAACATAACACCCATCAGGGTTAAACCGAACCTGCAAACCCTGCTCAATCATCTGGCCAACTGAAACCAGATTCTTTGTTATGTTCGGTACATGAAGTACATCTGCAAGGTACTTCACTTTGCCATCCTGCATAGACAATGGCACATCTCCAACGTGGGCAATTGGATGAGCCGTGTCATCCCTTATTTCCACAAAACCTGGTCTTTCCGGGTTTTTCATCTCCTTGAACCACTCCCCATGACTCGTCATGTGGTTCGAAGCGCCTGAATCCACATACCATACATTATCTTTTTTGTGCTGCATCAACATTTTCAGACATGGCATTCACGACATGCTGCATAACAAACAACCTTTCATTATCCTCATTATTTCTACTTGAGGATGCATAGTTGTTTTGCTGCACTTTCCCATTTTGCATGTCAGCCTGCTTCTTATAACATTCTGCCTGCACATGCCCAGGCTTACCACAATAATAGCATTCACGTGCATCATTATATTGCCTTTGCCAATTTCCACGGCCTCTTTGACTCCCCCTGCCTCTGAATTTGCCTCTTCCACCTGCGTGTTGTTGTTGTTGTTGTTGATTCTGGGACTGTTGTTGTTGCTGCTGCTGTGCTGGCCATAATTCTGATTACCTGTTCGGCCACCTCCTTGACCGCGTCCACGGCCTCCTCTACCTCGTCCTCTTCCTGAACTCGTGTAGAAGGCCTGTTGCTCTGAACTATTTTTGCTTTGTGAAGACTGTTGGTCTTCACCCAAATTCTTCTCTTCGATAATCAGCATAGACACCAAATCTGTAAAGTTGGGAATGTTTTCCCGAGTCTGAATAGACGTCTTGAACGCCTTGTATTGTGGCCCGAGACCACGTAGACAGACTTCCACCTTGTCATCATCATCTACTGACACACCAATAGATGCAAGGGATTCCACAACACCCTTTATCTTCAATGCATAATCATTCACAGACATGCTCTTTTTCTCCACAGTATGAAGTTCATTCTTCAACTGTATCTTACGTGCCTTGGTATTTGTTTCATAGAGCTTTACCAAGGTGTCCCTCCTTGGCATCCTGAATGTGCCCAATCATGGTGTCCTGTATACTAATGGAGAGCCAATACATAACCTTCCTGGCTCCTTGGTTCCAGTCTTTAAACTCTTTCACATCTGCAGCAGTCGGATTTATATCCGGTATCTCCGCCGGTGCCTCTTCATGCTCACCTTCTATGTAGTCCCAATAGCCTTTTCCCATCAGGAAATTTGTCAACCTAAACCTCCAAGCATGGAAGTTATTCTTATCCAGCTTCTCAGCCACAATCTGTGTTATGCCATCATTAGACATCTTGCCAAACACACAATTTTACCAGAAACTGCACTCTGGTTTTTCTGCACAAATGTTGTATTTCCTGCACAGCGGTACTGTAGTACTCTCAAATGTCACAACCAGTGACTTCAATGTGCATACATACACCCAATGGCAACTGTAGACCTCTTTGCAGCACCCACAGTGTCTGCACAGTCAATCTGTCTTCCTGCAGTTCTTAAAACAGAGTTCTGCAGTGAATCGATGACTTACCCGCAGTGCTCAAAATCGCCTGCTTTCTGAAAAACGGAGGTCCAGACGCGCCCGAAACGCGTTTTCGACCCAAAAATGTAGTCCATAGGACTGTATAGTTGCCCTAGTGCTTCACTCCAGCGAAGAAAGCTCCTCAATCAGAGATCGTTTGCCGGTGCCTCCCGTAGAGCTCCCGACAAGGGTGTAGTCACCAACACAATAGGGAAGAGTAGTTGAAGCTCTTACCCTCGTACCGCTTCCTGTGGTTCTCTTGCTTGCAGATTAGCCCTTAGCACGAACCAGGCTCTGATACCATGAAAAGATGCAGGGGGGAAGAGAGCTTGAGCTCTTGCAAGCACACACACACACTCACAAAACCCTAATAGAGAACACACAAGGTGAGAGGCTGAAAATCTTCTTCTTCTCTACTCAACACTCAACACACCATATACAAGAATAAGAGTACACCCAATATGAAAGGTACTTAACCAAATACACGGGTTCTCTATAATGTGAACCCGACTAAATGAGCTGGCGCTATAACTATGCCAGTCTCTAGAATGGCTGTCACACAGCCTGTCATCCCACTGGCCGCATATCACCCAAGATCTCACCAACCATGCCAGTGGTGTAAGTGTGGGGCCTATCCCCCAGGCGGGTCATCAGTGGCCACCGCCTCACTAGACGAGCTCGATATCTCAACATTGGGTACATGCCTAGGAGATTTGGGCACATATATATACCTTCAATTATCACAACAAACTCACCAAATCGCCTCATGAGCAAGCGGCGCAGCCTATAGGGAAGAAACAGAGTAGTTTTCTCATCTTTTTGAAAAGTGGAGGTCAAATGCTACTTTGTTAACTAATTAAATTCATAATTTTCTTAGCAACTTTGTGGTACACACACTTGAGAAGGTTGCTATGTGGTTGGTTGAAGCAATTATGCATTATGAGCTGATTATGAGCTAATTAAATAGGCTATCTACCAGGGATTTCATTAACGTCTTCACAATTTCGTAATCACGTTAACAAAACCTGTTGTTAACATAAAAATTCTTGTGATCACAATGTATATTCACGGGCATTTTTTATGACCTGCAAAAACCTTCTCTGCCAGTAATCGCGCCGGGAAAATGTACATTTCCCGGCGGGCTAATTAAAAAATAAAAAAATAAAAAAAATAAAAAATAAAAAAATCATTTTTGGGCCTTGTGGACTCATTTATGATGTCAAAAGTTCAAAATTCTTGGCACAAAAAAAGTTTTGTATAATTTGCTGGCCTTAAGTTCAATTGACACACCAGTTAAATCTAACTATACTTACATCAATTGACTCAATTGTCCATGACATCATTGCACTCAATTGAGCCCAATTGGACTCAATTACACTTGATTTACACTCAATTGATATTAATTGGGTGTCAATTGATGTCAATTGTGCCTAATTCGATGCAATTGAGCCCACCAATTTGCATAAATTGGGTGTAAACTAAGTATCAATTGAGTCGAATTGGACTCAATTGATAATAATTGGATGTTAATTGATATTAATTAAGCCCAATTGACTTCAATTGGGTGTTAATTTATTACAATTAATGTCAATTAAGCTCAATTGAGCTCAGTTGACATCAATTGGGTGTCAATTGATATCAATTGAGCTCAATTGAGCTCAGTTGAGCTCAGTTAAGCTCAATTAAGCTCAATTGAGCTTAATTAAGCTCAGTTGACATCAATTGGGTGTCAATTGATATCAATTAAGCTCAATTGAGCTCAGTTGACATCAATTGGGTGTCAATTGATATCAATTAAGCTCAATTGAGCTCAGTTGACATCAATTGGGTGTCAATTGATATCAATTGAGCTCAATTGGGCTCAATTGCACTCAATTGACACTCAATTGGGTGTTAATTGCATCCTATTGTGCTCAATTGAGCCCAATAGGATGCAATTAACATCAATCGGGTGTCAATTGATCACAATTGATATCAATTGGGCTCAATTGCACTCAATTGTGTGATCGATTGTGTGTCAATTGATGTCAATTGAGCCTAATATGATACAATTGAGCTCAATTCACGCCCAATTGGATGTAAATTGAGTGTCAATTGAGCTGAATTAGACTCAATTGATAGCAATTGGGTGTTAATTGATATCAATTAATATCCAATTAACACAATTGAAGTCAATTAAGTCTAATTGACTTCAATTGGATAATTTGGGTGTCAATTGAGCTCAATTGGACGTAAATGACATCAATTGGGGGTCAATTAACATCAATTGAACCTTATTGACATCAATTGGGTGCCAATTAACATCAATTGGACTCAATTGACATCAGTTGGGTTTCAATTGAGCCAAATTGGATGCAACTAACATCAATTGGGTGTCAATTGATTACAACTGCGCTGAATTGGGCTCAATTGCACTCAATTGATATTAATTGGGTGTCAGTTAAACCTAATTCCATGCAATTGAGCTCAATTGACATCAATTCACGTCAATTGATATTAATTGGGTGTCAATTGATGTCAATTAAGCCTAATGCGATGCAATTGAGCTCAATTCACATCAGTTCACATCAATTGGGTGTCAATTGATGTCAATTGAGTAAAATTGAGTCTAATTGGGTGTCAATTGAGTTAAATTGAGTATAATTGGGTGTCAATTGATATCAATTGAGCCAAATTGAGTCTAATTGAGTCCAATTAGACTTAATTAAGCCAAATTGAGTCTAATTGGGTGTCAATTGATGTCAATTGAGTCAAATTGAGTCTAATTGGGTGTCAATGGAGCCTAATTCACATCAATTGGGTGTCAATTGATGTCAATTGAGCCCAATTGAAGCTAATTGTGTATCAATTAACACACAATTGATGTCAATTGGGCTTAATTGACATCAATTGGATTCAATTGACACACAATTGATGTCACATGGGCTCAATTGACATCAATTAACACCTAATTGATGTCAATTAATATCAATTAGGTATCAATTGATTATAATTGATGCTAAATTGAATGAATTGAGTCCAATTGACATCAATTAAGTCTAATTGGATATTAATTAAACAATTAGACTCAATTGATATCAATTGACACCCAATTGGACTCAATTGACATCAATTGGACTCAAAAGGGTGTTAACTGATGTTAATTGAGCCTAATTGACATCAATTGGGTGTTAATTGAGCTCAATTGGACACAATTAATAATAATTGGGTATGAATTGAACTCAATTGACATCAATTAGGTGTCAATTGAGCCTAATTGCATCCAATTGAACTCAATTGACATCAATTGGACAAATTGCATCCAATTTAATTCAATTGACATCAATTAAGCCTAATTACATCCAATTTAACCCAATTGGACTCAATTGAATCCAATTGGACTCAATTGACATCAGTTAGGTGTCAATTGAGCCTAATTGTATTTATTTGGACTTAATTGACATCAATTGGGTGTCAATTAAACCCAATTGGAGTCAATTGATATCAATTGGGTATTTATTGATATTAATTAAGTTTAATTGACATCAATTGGGTGTTTATTGATGTCAATCGAGTCCAATTAGATGCAATTGGACTCAATTGGGTGTGAATTAGACTCAATTAATATCAATTGGGCTCAATTGATATCAATTAGGTGTGAATTGATGTCAATTGAGCCCAATTCGATGCAATTGATATCACTTGGGTGTCAATTAGACTTAATTGGCACCCAATTGATGTCAATTGAGTCCAAGTGGATGTCAATTGATATCAATTGAGCCCAATTGATCAATTGACACCCAATTAGACTTAATTGATATCAATTTGACTCAATTAGGTGTTAATTGATATCAATTAGACTCAATTGGATACTAATTGATGTTAATTGAGCTTAATTAGACTCAATTGACATCAATTAGGTACTAATTGAGTGTAATTGATGTCCATTAAGCCCAATTTGGCTTAATTGACATCAATTGGGTATCAATTGACTATAATTGATGTCAATTGAGCTCAATTGACATCAATTGGGTGTTAATTAATGTCAATCGAGTTTAATTAATATCAATTAGGTATCAATTAAGCTAAATTGATATCAATTGGGTGTCAATTGAGCCCAATTCACATCAATTGGGTGTAAATTGAACCTAATTGGACTCAATTAACATCAATTAGGTGTGAGTTGATGTCAATTGACCCCACTTGGATGCAATTGATATCAATTTGGTGTCAATTGGACTCAATTGGCACCCAATTGATGTCAATTGAGTCCACTTGGATGTCAATTGATATCAATTGAGCCCAATTGATCAATTGACACCCAATTAGACTTAATTGATATCAATTTGACTCAATTGGGTATTAATTGATGTCAATTGAACTCAATTGGATGTTAATTGATGTTAATTGATGTTAATTGAGTCTCAATTGACATCAATTGCCAATTGAGTGCAATTGATATCAATTAAGCCCAATTTAGCTTAATTAACATCAACTGGGTGTCAATTAACTACGATTGATGTCAATTGAGCTGAATTGACATCAATTGGGTGTTAATTGATGTTAATTGAGTTTAATTGACATCAATTGGGTGTTAATTGATGTCACTTGTGACTTAAGTCCAATTAGATGTAATTAGACTCAATTGGGTTTGAATTAGACTCAATTGATATCAATTGGGCTGAGTTAATTGGGTGTCAATTGAGCCCAATTGACATCAATTGGGTGTGAATTGAACGTGATTGGACTCAATTGACATTAATTAGGTGTGAATTGATGTCAATTGAGCCCAATTGGATGCAATGGATATCAATTGGGTGTCACTTGGACTCAATTGGCACCCAATTGATGTCAATTGAGTCCAATTGGATGTCAATTGGTACCAATTGAGCCCAATTGATCAATTGACATCCAATTAGACTTAATTGATATCAATTTGACTCAATTAGATATTAATTGATATCAGTTAGACTTAATTAGATGTTAATTGATATTAATTGAGTCTAATCAGACTCAATTGATATCAATTGGGTACCAATTGAGTGCAATTAATATCAATTAAGCTCAATTCGGCTCAATTGGCATCAATTGGGTGTCAATTGACTACGATTGATGTCAATTGAGCTCAATTGACATCAATTGGGTGTTAATTGATGTCAATTGAGTCCAATTAACATCAATTGGATGTCAATTGAGCCCAATTGACATCAATTGGGTGTGAATTGAACCGGATTAGACTCAATTGACATCAATTAGGTGTGAATTGATGTCAATTAAGCCCAATTGGATGCAATTGATATCAATTGGGTGTCACTTGGACTCAATTGGCACCTAATTGATGTCAATTGAGTCCAATTGGATGTCAATTGATATCAGTTGAGTCGAATTGATTAATTGACACCCAATTATACTTAATTGATATCAATTTGACTCAATTGGGTATTAGTTGATGTCAATTGGACTCAATTGGGTGTTAATTGATATTAATTGAGGACTCAATTGACATCAATTGGGTACCAATTGAGTGCAATTGGTGTCAATTCGGCTCAATTGGCATCAATTGGATATCAATTGACTAGGATTGATGTCAATTGAGCTCAATTGACATCAATTGGGTGTTAATCGATGTCAATTGAGTCCAATTAAGCCCAGTTGTGTCCAATTGGGTGTCAATTGATTGAATCCAATTAAGTCCAATTAAGCCCAATTGAGTCCAATGGGATGTCAATTCATGTCAATTGAGCCCAATCGATCAATTGACACCCAATTAGACTTAATTGATACTAATTGGACTCAATTGGATATTAATTGATGTCAATTAGACTCAATTAGAAGTATAATAAGATCTAATTGATGGTAATCGAGCTTAAGGTGATAAATTTAGAGATAACTTTTTTTGCACAAAGAATTTTGAACTTTTGACATCATAAATGAGTTCAGAAGGCCTAAAAATGGTAGGAATGACTGTGAACATGAATATATTTTGACCAATTTTTTTAAACTTTTTTTCCCGCCGGGAAAACCAAAAGCCCGGTGGGCTTCGGCAGGTTACCAGGTCACTGGTAACCTGCTATTTTGAGAACATGTGAACATGTGAACATGTGAACATGTGAATAACATGTTCACAAGTGTTATTAACAAAAAAAATCTTGTGATCACGTGAATATAAAATCCCTGCTATCTACAGTGATTAGTGAACTAGAGGGTCATTAATTGGCTAATTACTCTCTCGACTTAAATAATTGGTCTGATTACTTTTACATAGAGTTAGTAGACATCATTGCTAAGCTAATAAATGCCTGGTCTCTCAATTTGGACAAGAATCAAAGGCATTAGAGCACTTTTACTACTACTGGTTTTTTACTAGTTTTTCTCAAAACAAAGACGGGGATTCGATAATTCTGGTATGTACGCACCTTGGTTGGTGTTGATATGCAACATTGACCTTGTTTAGGTGTCAATGCAAGTTATCCACATTTTATTGAACCACTACATTGCAATTTGAAGCCTTGGAAAGCGCACCACAACAGGGTACTTTGGGCTGTGTATGCTAGTTCAATTTGAATGCAATCAGTTTAATTTTCTACATCAACAGTGAAGTTTGTTGAGTACTTTGGAGTATCTAGAAAACTTATTAGAGTGTGTTGAGTTAAGGAAGGCTCGTTTACAGATTTGGACGTGTGCACAAGGTGCATTTGCATATTGAGCAAATATGTCAGACAACCCAATACAGATTGTGGGTGAGAAGTTGGATAGGAAGAACTTCCAGGAATGGAAGTACAGGATTAAAAGTTTTCTGAAAGGAAAAGGGTTTTGGAACCTTGTTACAGGTGTGGAGCCAGAGCCAGAACTACCCCGACAACCTACACAACAAACAGGTTATAGCTCATATAAGCAATGGTCAGAGAGAGCATACAAAGTTTTGCATTACTTATCTATATGTATCTCGGATGCTATACTCATACATATACATGATGCTAAGAATCCCAAGGATGCATGGGATACATTGGTAAAGTTGTTTGATACAGATACTAGAGCTCGTAAGTCTCAATTGAGACAACAGATTCATAATGTGAAGTGGAAAGGAAGAAGTATCCATGATTATGTTCAAGAGATAAAGAAGTATGCAGATGCATTGGCAACTATCAATGCCCCCATGCCTGATGATGATTTGGTAGACATTACCTTGCATGGCCTTGGCAAGGAGTACAAGTCTTTCGATACATCTATTTCTATTCGGAGTACAGGTTTACCAGATTTTGATGAGTTGGTTTCTCTCTTGCTTGTTGAGGAAATCAAACTCAGTGACTCGTTTCATGATGCATCTACTAGCCATGATGATAATGGTAGAAATCAGGCTTTCTATTCACAAAGGGGATTTAGAGATAGGGGGAGATTTGCATCATGTGGTCGTGGTAATGGTTGTGGATGGCAGGATATGTCACCACAACAGAATTTTCAGCCTACATATGGTGCTAGAGGTGGTCGTGAATATACACCTCAGAGAGGCAGTGGTAGAGGACGTTGGCAAGGCCAAAAAACATCTATGCAAAATGTGGAATGCCATTACTATGGAAAATTTGGTCATATGGCACGTGATTGTTTCTGCAAACAAAATGATTTGAGAGAGTAGAGCATAACATGGTGGACATTATGCACAACATGGTGGAAATTATGCAAATGGTGAAAATTTTGCATCAAGTAGTAATGATGGCAGTGCAAAGCCATGAAACATGTCGTGGGATCTATGATGACAAATGGTGACAGTGATGACACTTGGTATATGGACTCTGGAGCATCAAAACATATGACTTGTCATGGCGAATGGTTTGAACATATGAAGCCTATGGATGTGAAAGGCTATGTGGAGACATGAGGTGATACCCAACGTGCTATCACACATGTTGGAAGTCCATCATTGGTTATGCACAATGGTGAAACAAAGTCTATGGCAGATGTCTTGCATGTGCCTTCTATTACAAAAAGTTTGGCCTTAGTTGGTCAAATGGTGGAACAGGGTTTACAGGTTCGTTTCAACGAGCATGGTTGCTTCGTTGAGGATTTCAAAAATGGATATAGAGTCATTGCCAAAGAGAAGAAAAAAGGCAGGTTATTTAAGTTGGATGCTAGGATTCCTAAGTTGAAATCAGCCATGTTCTCTAAAAGATGAAATGTGGTACAGGACATTAACATGTGACATAAAAGGATTGGACATGTGAACATACAAAGGTTAAAGAATATGCAGGCAAGAGATCATTGATGATTTCAGTAGAATGACTTGGATTTACTTTCTCCAGAGAGAAAAGTGAAGTATTGGGAAAGTTTATGGACTTCAAAGCTTTTGCAGAGAAGCAATATAGCTCTTGGATAAAATGTTTGAGGATAGATAGAGGTGGTGAATACACCCCACATGAAAAATAGAGTCATTTGTGATGTGGCCAGGGCGATGCTCAATGAAAAGAGCATGCCATACTGTTATTGGGCAGAAGCGTGTGCCACCGCGGTGTATGTACTTAATAAGACACCCACAGTAGCCATACTTGGAAGTATGCTGCTAGAGATGCATCTTACAGGTTTTAGGCCAGACATTGGACACCTCAAAGTGTTTGGTTGCATAGCTTATATGCATGTGCCAGACAAGAGAAGGAAGAAGTTGGATCCTAAGGCAAAAAAGTGCATTTTTGTTGGGTATGCATAGGATCACAAGGCATATAAATGTTACAATCCACAAACTAGGCAAGTCGTTATCTCACGAGATGTGGTGTTTGATGAACTTGCTAGTTGGTACAACGCAAAGGATGAGGATGTCATTGATTCCGTTGATGCTGATGTGCATGTGAACTTGTCACAAGCAAGTTCTATTTCTATGTCTCGGCCAACAGAGTCTAGAGTAGCACTATACGTCCATGGTCTCAGGATGCTTGAGACATGAGAGAGTGAGCACTGGTGGGAGTAGTGCTGTGGATAAAGGGAAAAAGAAGGTTGAAGGAATTGGCATTATAGGTTATGAGTCGTCAAGTTCAGAAAGTTTGGATGAGGAACTTGGCATAACAATTTTACGCACACCAGGTGCAAGGCAGGACAGATATGTGCCTCCACATGCTAGAGTGACAGGTGTTCAAAGTGATCCGCATGCATTGTGAAGGTCCTAAAGGGTTAGGTATCCAGTTGATAGGTTGACATATCGTGACTTTGCTATGCATTACGCATATATGACCTCTTTGATGAAGCATGTGGAACCTACATGCTATACAGAAGCTATTGGGAAGCATGTATGGGAGAAGGCAATGGATGTTGAGATGGACACATTGGTTCATAAATGAAACATAGGATTTGGTTGCCTTACCACAAGGCAAAAATGTCATTGGTTGCAAATGGGTTTATAAGGTGAAATGCAAATCAAATGGTTCCATTAAGCGCCATAAAGCGCGGTTGGTAGCTAAGGGTTATGCACAAACCCAAGGCTTGGACTATGATGAAACATTTAGTCCAGTTGCAAAGATGGGAAGAGAGCAGTCATTGCTATGGCTGCAGAGCAAATGGTTGGGAAATACATCAAATGGATGTGAAAAATGCATTTCTAAATGGTGATTTACAAAAGGATATGTACACCCAAGGTACCCCACTCATGTATGCAGATTAAAGAAAGCATTATATGGTTTGAAGCAAGCACCTCGTGCTTGGAGTGATAAGATAAGCCGATATCTTATCTCCCTTGGATTTCAAGTTTCTTCAGCAAATTCTTCACTCTATGTGAAGAAAACAGATCATGGGATTGTCTTAATTGTCATCTATGTGGATGACTTGATTATCACAGGAGATCATGTTACAGATGTTATGCATGTCAAGAAGGCATTGAGTGGGCAATTTGATATAAAAGTCTTGGGTGAATTGAGATATTTTCTTGGGATTGAAGTGATCAAAGACCATGCAGGGACATGGGTAGTGCAACGCCAATATGCATTGGATATGTTGGCAAAATATGGGATGACAGGGTGTAAGCCAATGAGTACACCTTTGGAGCAGAATGTGAAGCTGCGGGCTGATTTTGGCGATAAGTTGGATGATCCATAGTCTTATTTACATGACTATCACACACCCAGATCTTAGTTATGCTGTGAGGCCAGTAAGCCAATTTATGCAAAGCCCCAGAAAACCTCATTTGGATGCAGTGAGATGCATTATGCACTATGTAAAGACCACTGCACATTATGGTCTTCTTTATGAGCATGGTAAAGGCTTGGATGTACACGGCTACACAAACACAAATTGGGCGTAGCTCGTATGACAGGAGATCTACTAGTGGTTATGCCTTTACATTTGGAAGTGCAGTGGTGAGTTGGAGCAGTAAGAAGCAACCTACTGTTGCTTTATCTAATACAGAGGCTGAATACAGGGGTGCAGCCATTGCTACATGTGAAGAAGTATGGTTAAAGAGTCTCTTAGCTGATTTGGGTGAGCCTATTGATGACAACGTTGTCATTCATTGTGATAACATGAGCAGCATACACTTGGCCAAGAATCCAGTTTTTCATGCGCGGACCAAACACATAGAGGTCCACTATCATTTTGTCAGAGAGATAGTGTTGGATGGTACAGTGGATTTGCAGTATGTGAAGACTAAAGAGCAGGTCGACATCTTTACAAAGCCACTTAGCAGGGAGAAGTTTGAGTACTTCCATACTATGTTGGGAGTACATGGGATGAGCTTGAGGGGGAGTGCTGAGAGCTTTGATAGCCCAAGCTCATCTACATCTTCATCTATGGTAGTACATCATGAGCTTGTGAGGGGCTGTTGAGATTCAAGCTCGATGTCAGCTTGTGCCAATTGCACTATGTGCTGGCATGTTAGGTAGTAACATGTGTGAGACATAAATGACCGCGTCCAGCTGGTCATAGTGTGTGGACATTAGCTAGGGTTAGCAGTGTGTGGACACAACACATGTAGTGTATTGTAGATTATGGATTATGGTTTTATGCATTTGTGTGAGAAGGGAGATGGCTTCCCTATATGGTTAGGGTTTCATAATACATTAGGATTTTCTCCTGTGTGTGTGTCTCCTCTCCCTCTACCTGTTTTTCATCAGATGGGATGTGAATCGGGATAGATGTTAATGAATGAGATGTGAGGTAAAATGAATAAGATGTGATGTGAGTGAATGTGATGTGGTCTGAATGGATGAGATGTGAGGTAAAATGAATAAGATGTGATGTGAGTGAATGTGATGTGGTCTGAATGGATGAGATGTGAAGGAATGTGATGAGATGAGATGTGGTCTGAATGGATGAGATGTGAATGAATGTGATGAGATGAGATGTGGATATGGGTAGATGCGAGTGGATGAGATCTTATGTGGATAAATGAGAAAATATGTGATGAAATGGAAAATGATGTGATGAGAATGGGAATACATATGAAATAAATGAGAATTGATGTGGAACAATGTGGAAAGATGAGAGTTCGTTATAGAAACTGTATTTATGACCTGTTTTTAAATGACTGTTTTATGTCAAGAATGCTGTGGAAGCATTCTGACCGTCTCGGGAATGAGGTCGTGAAGACCTAATCTGATAAAGTTACAACAGCTCTACTGACAGAGAGTCAACGGAGGACGTCTCGCATAGCAAGGTCGCGGCCGAGGTCTTGACGAGCCTCGGTTTGATTAAAATGGTGAGCTTCCGATACGGTGGATGAGGGACCAAGAAAGCGGCCTATGAGTAAAGCCTAGGTGACCTGCGAAGGATCCTAGAGGGTGCTGACCATACGATGCTCGGGCTCTGGGTCACCGATGATACCCATGCATGCATCGAGGAAGATATTGGAACAAGGAGTAAGAGTTGTTTTCTGAATTTGGGCATGGATCTGGTTGATTGACTTTGCTAGTCCTCAACGAATGAGTCCATGGCTCTTTTATATGGATCAGTTGGTTGATCTTGCTGATCTTCAATGGAGATTCTATTTTGATATGTGAATATATTGCTGGTTACTATGAGCTAGGAACCATTGAAAAGGCCCCTGAGTGGACAGGTGGTGAGCGTTCTGGTTGCCAACGATGCCATAGGTACACTGATGAAGGAATGGAAATTAGAATTCAACCGGAGATTTTGGAGGATTATGATTAGTGACTTACGATTTCATTAAATGATTGTTTTAAAGACAGCTGAATCTCTGAAAAAAGGCAATTTCATATTGGGTGTGTAAGTGGTGTGACTAGTTTTAAGTTTGCATGAATATCCGGCTAGGGGGCCTGGGAACTCTTTCCCTGGTACCCGAGACAAAACCTAACCAAATTCTTAATTGGATCCCATCACTACACTGGTTGGTGGGCGGTTGGCTAACCCACGAGACTGGTGGGTGGGGTTAGGCTAGACTAATGGATCCCTAAAATGAGACTCATTTCTATTATGGTACGATAGATGAAGTAAATCCCAGATAAAAATTTTTCTATGGAAAAGAATCAATGGATGTGCCTCTGAATGAGGAAAAAAACATTGGTCTCTATGATTCAAGTGCAATCTTTTCCTTGATCTGACTTTGATACTTACGGGTTCAGTAGATCAATTCAATTAGTTAAGGCTTTTGACTACGTTAGAGTAAAAATTTATCCTAGAGGAATCGCTCGTGCTTTCCGGTCGAGGGAAGTTTTTTCGGGTTCGATTTTGGAAGAACCGAGGGATTAGTCTCTTGTTCGCCGAATATCCGTGGGCGAGGCCCCGAGTAGTGAGGGACCCTTCCCTGCACAATAAGTGCTACTTCCGCTGCTAGCACCCCTGAATTCGTTACGCGGTGGAAACAAGAATCTCACAATTTGGCAATAATGATCCTTTCATACTAGAATCCTTCATCTTTTCCTCTGCAAAGTCTTATAAATGGCTAAGTACCCTCTATGTGATATACGAATGTCATCAAGTATTTCCTGAATGTCTTGTGGATTGAGTTGATTCTCTTTGAAAAAAGTCTTCTATTTGCTTTTCTGAGACCTTCTTATATTTCTTCTCGTTCATCAGTGCTTCTGCATACTGGTGATCTAAAAGAAGACTAAATGTGTGCCATAAGGTTCTGTCATTGATTCTTTATCAAGGTGCAATAATGATTTGATATCAGATTGAAATGTAGAAATTGATATACATGAACATATGCAATATTTAATTATTTTTGTTCATAAAATATCACAATAGAAAAAATAATAAAATATCACAATAGAAACAATAAACTAGTTAATAGAAAGGAGCTTACTTGATTGCATGTATTCTCTTCTTGATGCCACCACCTCCTAGCTTCATTTTCTCAGTATCCCTTAGTTCTTTTTATCATCTACGAAGACCTTATGAGGTTTGCTTATGTCTTAATTCAGACATTTGTTTTTCAAGCCCTAAAATGGTTTCCTTATTGCTTAATAACTTCTGCACCACACACTGCTCCATGGTTTTCTTCAAATGAATGTTCTCCTTCTCAAACAAATCTCTTTCTAATTTAAGAACATTGTTTGTTGCTTCCAAATGATGTGTATATCCTAGGACCCCATTATAGCCATCTCCAACAAAGTTAAGTAGAGATGTCATATTTCTAAATGGGGGTGTGGAGTTTGTAAAGGGTCTTTTGGATATAAACTCGCATCAATCCATAAATCTATGTTTTTCTTCCCTTGCATCCTCAACATTTCTTTAGAAGCAGTACACAAAGTATTAGGTTTATTTCTCTTACTTAGAGGTTCATATTCACGTTCAAGATCGATGTGCAGGTTCTCTTTTCTCTATATTCTTCCTTGCTCAAAATCCCTCTGTCATCCTCTTGATCCTCTCTATGTTCCTCCTTGCTCTTGATCAGTAGCAAAATCTGAATGGAAAGAGAAAGGTGCCAAAATAGTAAAAAGAAGTAAAGGGTCGAACTAATTTGTGAGAAAACCTTGATTTTGAAGGTACCAATACCTGCAAACTTTGATATGTAAAACCTTCAAAATTTGAGGTGAAGTTTCTCGAAGATTGGGACTCGAACTATTTTTGGATGATCCTTGGTTCAAATTTTGAGAAATATTCTATTTTGACTTGTACGTAGAGATTTTGAGATATAAGCCATTAAACTTGGAGAAATGACCAATTCATTGTTCACAACATAGTATATATAGTACATGAACGGATTGAAGACTTCAAGAACTAGCAATATTCTATCATTTTTATGTATATTTAAGAATAGAAATATATCTTTTATATCTCAAGAAAATACCAAAAGAAAATACACCAAAATCAATTTCATCTTATTTTTTATGCTTTTTGGATTCTCTCTCTCTAAGCTTAGTTGGCACTTCTTAGAAGGCCCAAAGTTGAGTCCAAAATTCCCTTAATGCCATACAGATCATGGGGTCAGTACAAAGTAGTAGGGGGATTACATGACATCCGCAAGCCCCTTACCACTTTGTACTAACCGAGATACCAAACTGGAAGATCCCAAAATTAAAAAAAACAAAAGAGAGTCAATATCAAGCGATTAGGGGCTTACGCGATGCCTGCGAGTTCCCTACCGCTTGGTACTAACCCCTTTTGTACAAAAGGATAGACATGGGGGAAAACACGAGGCCTTATGGATCATAGGGTCAATACCAAGTAGTAAGGGGATTACGCGATGTCTGCGAGCCCCCGCTTTGTAATAATAACTAAGATAACAAAATTAAAGTAAAGGGGGTCAGTAAGAACAAGCTATAAGGCACTACAAGGATACCTACTTTGGCGATGGTGATGACAATGGCAGAAAGGGAGCTTGACACCACAGCAATGGCAAGACACAGGTTAGACGATAGCGATGGTGATGTAGAGGGATGACACGAAAGGCAGAGAGCTCGATGCCAAGGGTTTAGGAAGGGGCAGAAAGCTCGATATCCCCAAGGAGATTCATGCCGTTTTAGACGCATGTGGTGTGTCCTGTTCATAAGTGACATTATAAGGTCTCACGCATTTATAATACATTTTACCCTTCATATATAAGGCCACCGAAAAATTTAAGGGTGAATTTTTTAATATCCCCTTGTAACTCTTGGAATGAACGGCATAACATAATTAACCCTTCAAATTAAAGTTTCATCCCATGCCTTTAAAAATGAGCATGCATCACAGTTTAGCACTCTATGGTTCATTAAATCATCATAACATTTTTCATTTCTATGTATGGTTGTTGGAGATGGAGAAGAGTTTTTTTCTTTCTGTATGTTGTGTGTGTGTGTGTGTGTGTGTGTGTGTGGTTCATTAAATCATCATAACATTTTTCATTTCTATGTAAGGTTGTTGGAGATAGAGAAGAGTTTTTTTCTTTTTGTATGTTGTGTGTGTGTGTGTGTGTGTGTGTGTGTGTGTTCAAAATGAATATTGTGAGCGTTTAATTAGAGAGAGAGATAGAGAGAAAAGCATGCCTGGTAATGACCTTTTATCGAATAATAGTTGTTAGGGTAATGTTGCATTAGGGTTTTGCACCAAGTGATAGGAGGCTCATTGGCATCCTACTAGCCCATATCTCTTGGTACCAGACCCCCTTAGGGTCATGTTGCTCATCATGGGGTCAATACCAGTATCATTGGCATCCTTAATATTGATCCCTGTTGAGATTATTTTCCTTAAGGGGAGTCGGTACCAAGTGTTGAGATTCAAGCTCGATGTCAGTGTGAGCCAGCTATGCTATGTGCTGGCAGATTAGGTAGGAACATGTGTGAGACATAAATGACCGCGTGTCCAGCTGGTCATAGTGTGTGTGGACATTACATTAGGTTTACTTTGTAGTGTGGACATAACACTATGTTGTGTTCTCCTTTGTGTGTGTGAGAGAGATGGTGACTATGGCTTCTCTCCTTCTTTATGGTTGATGATTATGGATTAGGGTTTGCTTCTCTTGTGTGTGTTACATCCTGCTTCTGTTTTTTATCATGGTATCAGAGCCAAGAAATTCATTAGCTGAGTTGTGAGAGTGAGTGAGAGAAGAGGGAAGAAGAAGAAAAAGCTGTGAAGGAAGCCATTGGAGCTTGGAGCAAAGGAGAAGCTGTGGAGCACACATCGGCATCAGATCTGAGAGCTAAGGACCATTGGTGAGTGTAGCAAGACCCCCTCTGCGGATTGCAGGTATCAAAGAGCAAGTTCAGTGAAGATTGAAGTGCATAGAGCAAGTGAAAAATTCTGGTTTTTTCTCAAAGCTTCCATGGAAAGCTTGAAGTGAATGTATACTCTTGGCAAATGTATACACAAAGGCACATGTATTCGGGCTTGCAAATGTATTAACAAAGTGGACACAAACAACATACAGAATCTTGAAGCAGATTGATGCATACAGATTTGAGCAAAATCAAATGAAAGTGAGTTTATGCAAAAATTTCTGGTTTTTCACAAAAACAGAAAACATACCCCCCGTGGAGGATCAATTGCAGGAGCTAGAGGCAAAATTGAGCTAAACCCTTCATACCCAAGGTAGATTAGGTCATTGCTAAGAGGCCTATCTATTCAATTGTGATTTCCCCTCTCTCTACAGCCCTCTGGAGTAGGCGGTGCATGAAGATGCAGAATTCTGGACAGTTTTCAAAGATTTCATCCTAATTCACTCATTTGGACACCAAATTGAATGCTTTAAAGCTTGGAGAGTTTAGCAAAGACATTGCTAAGGACTTGTGATGCTTGGTTGCAGCTCATTTCATGGATTTGGAGCTCATTGAAGTGATTTATCAGAGGTGTGCAGGTTTACAGAAATTCTGTCCAGAAACAGAGCATTTTTAATCAAGGCATTAATCTTTGCCTATATCAAATTGGCCAAATTCCTCTGGTACAAGTAGAGTCCTATGAGTTGCTAAACTTTTGAATCAAAAAGTTTTGGATTTGGAGAAGATTTGAAGGAGATAGAGCAATTTTAGTGAGAGGTGGTACCTGACAGGTGCAGAAAAATTCAAACCAGAGGTTACAAAACTTGGTGGTTCTCATTCCCCTTGAAGAATTGGATCAAACCCTTCTAGGATATGTTGGAGCAATGTGTTGGGAAGCTAATGCAAGTTGAATCATTGCATTTGGACAAGATTTGAAGGATTTAGAGCATAATCTTGACTGGTTACTGGCGAGAATTTACTGGCGAGAAAAAACCAGAAAATTTTTTGTGAAGGAGTTTCATTTGATTTCAACTTTAATCGAGTGTACATTGTTGGTGAACCATTGTGGGATGTTAATGCACACAATTTGCAAGCATTTGATGTGATTTGAAGAGATTTGGAGCATTACAGGTACTTCGTACATTGTGATCGAAAGGGTACATCTACTCTATTTTTTTGTAACAATGGGAGATGGTCCGATACAGATTGTTGGAGAGAAGCTTGATCGCACTAACTTTCAAGTATGGAAGTTTCGAATGAAGAGTTTTTTGAAAGGCAAAGGGTTGTGGAGTCTTGTCTCGGAGGAAGACCCGGAGCCATACCTACCTCCTCAACCAAATAATGCTCAGTTACTGGCTCACAAGCAATGGGTAGAGCGGTCTTCGAAGGTGTTGCATTATTTCTCAATATGTGTAACCGATGCCTTGCTCATTCACATCCAAGATGCAGATACACCGAAAGAAGCATGGGGTATATTATGCCGAATGTATGAGACAGACACTGGTGCCAGGAAGATACAACTAAAGCAACAGATTCACAGTGTAACACGAAGGAATCGGAGTATACATGAGTATGTTCAGGAAATCAAGGGTTATGCTGATTCCTTATCATCAATCCATGCCCCAATGGATGATGATGATTTGGTTGCACTCACGTTGCGTGGTTTAGGCAAAGAATACAAATCTTTTGACACTTCCATCTCAGTAAGGTTGGGAGGAATGCCAGACTTTAATGAGCTTGTGTCATTGCTCATTGTGGAAGAATTGAAGCTTGGCCTTGGTGGTATGAGTGTTACAGGTGGTGCATCCTCGTCAAGCAATGATGAACATGCAAGAAATCAAGCTTTTTACTCATCTAGAGGCTTTCGAGGCAGGGGGAGATTCGCATCACGTGGACGTGGTGGTAATGGTCGTGGATGGCAGGATAGGCCTCCACAGCAGAATTTTCAGCCTTCATATGGTGCTCGAGGTGGTCGTGGTTATGCACCTCAGCGAGGCAGAGGTAACCCCCGTGGACGAGGACGTTGGCAAGGCCAACAAAATTCTATGCAAGATGTGGAATGCCATTATTGTGGCAAATATGGTCATATGGCGAGAGATTGCTTTCGCAAACAGAATGATTTGAGAGGGGGAAGAGCACAACGTGGTGGTCATTATGGTGGAAACTATGCACAACATGGTGGCAACTATGCATCAAGTAGCAATGATGGAACTGCAAATCATTTGTTTGCCATGAAGCATGTTGTGGGTTCTATGACAACAAATGCTGAGAATGATGATACATGGTACATGGACTCAGGAGCATCAAACCATATGACATGTCATGGAGAATGGTTTGAGCACATGAAGCCAATGGATGTGAAGGGCTATGTGGAAACAGGTGATGATACCCAGCATGTCATTACACATGTTGGAAGTGTACCATTGGTCATGCATAATGGTCAGACAAAGTCTATGTCAGATGTGCTGTATGTGCCTTCGATCACTAAAAGCTTGGCCTCAGTTGGTCAAATGGTAGAACAGGGATTACAGGTTAGATTCAATGAGCATGGATGCTTCGTTGAAGACTTTAAACATGGATGTAGAGTGATTGCTAAAGGCAAGAAAGAAGGAAGACTGTTTAAGCTGGATGCTGGAATTCCTAAGCTAAAATCAGCCATGTTCTCAAAGAGCAGGAATGTGGTACAGGATATTGATATGTGGCACAAGAGGATTGGCCATGTAAATATACAGAGATTAAAGAACATGCAAACAAGAGGCATAGTCAATGGATTGCCTAGGTTCAAATATGATGGACATATGCATGTTTGTGAAGCCTGTCAGTTTGGGAAGCAGGCAAGATTGAGATTTCCTAGAGAAGGAAATATGAGTAACAGGCCACTTGAGATCGTACATAGTGATGTATGGGGTCCTGCACAAAACCCATCTATCAAAGGCAGTTTATACTATGTTACATTCATTGATGACTTTAGCAGGATGACATGGATATACTTTCTCAGGGAGAAGAGTGAAGTATTGGAAAAATTCATGGATTTCAAAGCTTTTGCAGAAAAGCAGTATGGCTGTTGGATTAAATGTCTGAGGACAGATGGAGGTGGTGAATACACCTCAAAGGCCTTTGAGCATTTCTTGAGGAAGCATGGGATAAGAAGACAGTTGACATGCAGGTATACACCTCAGCAGAATGGTGTGGCTGAGAGAAAGAATCGTGTCATATGTGAAGTGGCAAGGGCAATGCTCAATGAAAAGAGCATGCCAGATTACTATTGGGCAGAAGCATGTGCTACTGCAGTGTATATCCTGAACAAATCACCTACAGCAGCCATTCATGGAAGCACGCCAGAGATGCGGCTCACAGGTTATAGGCCAGACATTGGACATCTTAAAGTCTTTGGATGTGTAGCTTATGTTCATGTGCCTGATGAAAGAAGACGGAAATTGGATCCTAAGGCAGAGAAATGTGTATTTGTTGGATATGCACAGGATCGCAAAGCTTACAAATGCTATAACCCTCAAACTAGACAAGTAGTCATCTCACGAGATGTTGTATTCGATGAGCTTGCTAGTTGGTATAAAGCCAAAGATGAGGGAGTCATTGACACACTTGAGGCGAATGTGCCTGTGAACTTGCCATCACAAGCAAGTTCTAGTTCTACTACTATGTCTGGGCCAGTAGCAGAAGCTGAGAGTAGTAGCAGTGTACGTCCATGGTCAGGACGTTTGAGGCATGAGAGTGTAAGCACTGGCAGTAGTGCTATGGATAAAGGCAAAAAGAAAGTCGAAGGAATTGGAATCACAGGATATGAGTCATCCAGTTCTGAAAGTTTGGATGAGGAGCTTGGCATACCTGTATTACGCACACCTGGTGCTAGACAGGACAGATATGTGCCACCACATGCTAGAGTCACAGGTGTACAGAGTGACCCGCATGCATTGCGGAGATCCCAGAGGGTCAGATATCCTGTTGACACGTTGACATACAGAGATTTTGCTATGCACTATGCATATATGACATCTATGGTAAAGCATGTGGAACCTACATGCTACACAGAGGCTGTTGGAGAGCATGTATGGGAAAAAGCAATGGATGTGGAGATGGACGCATTGGTCCATAATGATACATGGGATTTGGTTGCCCTACCAAAGGATAAGAATGTTATTGGATGTAAATGGGTTTACAAAGTGAAGTGCAAATCTGATGGTTCTATTGAAAGACATAAGGCAAGATTGGTAGCAAAGGGTTATGCACAGACCCATGGATTGGATTATGATGAGACGTTTAGCCCAGTGGCTAAGATGGGCACAGTGAGAGCAGTCATTGCTATGGCTGCAGCTAATGGCTGGGAAATGCATCAGATGGATGTTAAGAATGCATTTCTGAATGGAGATCTACAAGAGGAAGTATACATGGCACAGCCAGAAGGGTATGTACACCCTAGATATCCCACTCACGTATGCAGGTTGAAAAAGGCATTGTATGGTCTGAAGCAAGCACCACGTGCTTGGAGTGATAAGATGAGCAGATATCTTATCTCACTTGGTTTTCAGACTTCTACAGCAGATTCTTCACTGTATGTGAAGAAGACACAGCATGGGATTGTTTTACTAGTCATCTATGTGGATGACTTGATTATTACAGGTGATCATAGTGCAGATGTGATACATGTCAAGAAAGCTTTGAGTGGGCAATTTGACATGAAAGATCTTGGTGAGTTGAGATACTTCCTTGGCATTGAAGTGGTGAAAGATCATGCAGGTACTTGGTTAGTACAGCGCCAATATGCATTGGATATGTTGGCAAAGTATGGCATGACAGGGTGTAAGCCTATGAGTACACCATTGGAGCAAAATGTGAAGTTGCGGGCTGATTATGGCGAGGAATTGGATGATCCTTCCATGTACAGGAAGATGGTTGGTAGTCTCATATACATGACTATCACACGCCCGGATTTGAGTTATGCAGTGGGGCTAGTTAGCCAGTTTATGCAGAGCCCCAGGAAACCACATTTGGATGCAGTGAGACGCATCATGAGATATGTGAAAACCACAGCACATTATGGTTTATTCTATGAGAGTGGTAAAAGCTTGGACATACATGGCTACACAGATGCTGATTGGGCAGGTAGCGCATATGACAGGAGGTCTACTAGTGGATATGCTTTTACACTTGGCAGTGCTGTGGTGAGTTGGAGTAGCAAAAAGCAACCTACAGTTGCTTTATCCAGTACAGAGGCTGAGTACAGAGGTGCAGCCATTGCTACTTGTGAGGCTATATGGTTAAAGAGTCTCTTGACAGATTTATGTGAGCCTCTTGATGGCAAAGTTGTCATACATTGTGACAACATGAGCAGTATGCAGTTGGCAAAGAATCCAGTATTTCATGCGAGGACCAAACACATAGAGGTCCATTATCACTTTGTCAGAGAAAAGGTGCTGGATGGTACAGTTGATCTTCACTATGTGAAGACTGATGAGCAGGTGGCTGATATCTTCACGAAGCCACTTAGCAGGGAGAAGTTTGAGTACTTCCGGACTATGTTGGGAGTACATGGGATGAGCTTGAGGGGGAGTGTTGAGAGTGTTGATATCCCAAGCTCATCTACATCTTCATCGGCAGTACATCATGAGCTTGAGAGGGGCTGTTGAGATTCAAGCTCGATGTCAGTGTGAGCCAGCTATGCTATGTGCTGGCAGATTAGGTAGGAACATGTGTGAGACATAAATGACCGCGTGTCCAGCTGGTCATAGTGTGTGTGGACATTACATTAGGTTTACTTTGTAGTGTGGACATAACACTATGTTGTGTTCTCCTTTGTGTGTGTGAGAGAGATGGTGACTATGGCTTCTCTCCTTCTTTATGGTTGATGATTATGGATTAGGGTTTGCTTCTCTTGTGTGTGTTACATCCTGCTTCTGTTTTTTATCACCAAGCGATAGGAGGCTAGTGGACATCGTGATGACCCCATATCGCTTGGTACTGACTCCCCTTGAGATCGTTGCTCACGAGGTCAGTACCAAGTGCACAAGTCTTGGCATCCTGCATGCCCCATATCGCTTGGTGCTGACCCCCTTTTGCGATCAATTTTCTCACGAGGGTCAGTACCAAGCAACTAGAGTCTCATTTGCATGCACATTTTACTTGGTACTACTCCCCTAGTGGTAACATGGATTACAGGGTCATTTCCAAGAAATAGGTGGCTTGTGGGCATTGCACTGGCCCCTTATCGCTTGGTACTAACTTCCCTTGGGACATGTTGCTCTCACGGGGTCAGAACCAAGAAACAAGAGTCTTGTTGGCATCCTTTAGGCCCCATTTCACTTGGTATTGACCCCTTGTAATCATTCTTCTCACGGGGTCAATACCAATCGATATGAGGTTTGTTAACATGCTTTTTGCCCCATGTCATGAGGCACTGACAACCTTTTTCAGTATTTTTGCTCATGGGGCCAGTACTAAGCGATATACAGCTTGTGACGCCTACAAAGTCATGCTTCAGGTGCAAGGTAGGAGGAGACGATATCAAGCCCACACGGCAGTTCTACGAGAGCTTCGATAGATTGAGCGACATATGCAACCTCCAATATCCAAGCTACCAGTTCAGAGGCTTGGGTGTGTGAAATATGCGAACACTAGGGTATTGGCATGTAATGGCAAGCAGATACAATTTTGTGTCTCCAGGAAATTACTGGACTGGCTCATAGAGTTTTTTGAAGATGCATATTTCCTCGCTTCCCATGCCCATAAGCTTACAATAATGCCTAGGGATTTTGATACACTCCGTAGATTAAGGTACAGATATGACAGACTATTAGCACCTATCTCTATTCGCATGCTGGAGATCCTGACGGCCCTGCCCCT
Organism: Cibotium barometz; assembly: GCF_041138505.1. NCBI lineage: Eukaryota > Viridiplantae > Streptophyta > Polypodiopsida > Cyatheales > Cibotiaceae > Cibotium > Cibotium barometz. The sequence goes on along the minus strand of NC_141089.1, from coordinate 4,039,673 downwards.
CCATCCTCGTGCAAGGCTAGTTGAGGGCACCTGTGTTGTTCACAACAACAGGGACACCTGCCTCGGACCTGGAGAAGAGCAGAAGCGCAAGACCAGCTGTATAGCAAGAAGCTGCACAACCACAACTGGAGAAACAACCGAATGCTGCTACCGCACAGTCATAATCATCCGGTTCTACCATGATGGTGATATTTTTCTTGATGATGATCAAGAAGATGATGATGCACGGCAAGAAGCCAATTGGATTCATATAGAAATCAATGTCATTGAAGCAAAAAATTCTAGACAATTAAGGGAGTTGGAGAATACTTCTCCCATGAATATGGTAATTACAATTTGGGAAAGCAGGCTTGTTACCAGCTTAGATGTAGTTGACTTACGAGGTTTATGATGTGGCGAGATACTAGAAGTCACAGACACAGTCGTGCATGTATCACTATGGTATGTTGGCATGATTGTGCTTTATTCTATTTTCTAATTCTATTTTTTACAAATCCTATTTCTATTTTCTCACAAATCCTAATTATATTTTCTATTCATTGTTACTTACAGGTATTGTCTCTCTCTTCTACCAAAAGAGATATAAATATTACATATGTTATAGACCCTCTCATATCAGGGCAATCGTAAAATGAGACCTCAAGTGGCGAAACTTGGTGGGTGCTCGTTTTTGGCATGTACAAAACATTAGTTGGACAAGAAAACACACTCTCTTTGTCTCTCATATATTGAGCTCAAGACCACCAACATCTGTGGAGCTCAATTAGCAAGTTGATGAGCGATGAGAGAGAGAGAGGGGGCACCTTTGTGTCTTCGTCTTGCCGCCCTTCAAGTTAGCCATTGTCGAAGATGCAGACATGTTCTCAAGCCGCTAGCTGCTATCAGTGGGGGAGAGGAAGAGAGAAGAGATCTGTTGACTGAGATTTTTGAATGAGACAGTGCACATAAAGAATGCATATAACTAATAATAATTGCCCCGCCACTTTCAGTTATCCCCCCACTATCTTTTCAGTTATGTACATTTTCTTTTCTTAGTTTTCAAAATATTTTCATTTTTTTTCCAATTCAAAGTTCATTTCCGAGTTGCAAACCACAACCCAAAAACTACTATTTCTACTAGTCCAAAGTGTACCACCTTACCATGCATCCACCCATATACCTTCAACATCCACAACCCCCCCACCTATCATTGTGAGGCTGCAACAACAAAGTAAAACACCACCATCATCAACTCCTTCAATCTCAAGTACTTCCTTGCCAACCACTTCAGAATCCCTCAAGTAAGTGTTACCTACCCCCTCGCCATCGCCTAATTGGAATTAATTCCTTATTTTAACGAACTAGTCATGCGGTCAGTATAATTAATTGATTATGAGAAAAGAGTAGTTTTTGGTAAATTTATTTCTATGCAAAAAAGAGGAATTCCCATGATAATTTAGATCCAAGTAATCAAATGGTAAAAGAGGAACTTTTGGCATAATTCAAATTATGAGTATTTATCAAAAGTGGAATTTTGAGTATTATTATTTTTATTGGGAAATATGGGTAGAATTGATTTTTGTAAATCCCATGAATCTTTTACTCGAAAAGAGGAATATTGAATATAGTTTACTTGAGAAATACGAGAAAGAATATGAAAATATCCATCGAGACAACTTGGATAATTCTTATTCAGAAAAGAGAATCTGGAATCCCTGGGAGGATCGAGGATCCAATGAGTAAACAAAAGTTTAGAATTAATTCTCATTAATGAAGCTTAAGGAATGAAAATACAATACTTAAATACTCTTTTCGAATTTTTACTATTCAATTATAATAAGGTTTATTTTCCCTTTTTAAACCTTCAACAACACTCTGATACATAGATTCAATGGGATCGAGAAAAAGTACCTTTAACTAGGCCGCCACGCAATTGGCAGAAACTTAGAAAAATCCTATCAGTATCGAAAGTACAAAACGGTACTAAAAGTGGATGAGATGTGATGTGATGTAAATGGACGTAAATGTAAATTTGATGAGATGTGAATTGATGTAAATGGATGCGATGTGATTAGATGAGATGTGAATGTGATAAGAGGAGATGTAAATGTGATGTGATAAGATGTGAATGTGATGTGATAAGATGTAAGTTTGATGTGATAAGATGTGAATGTGATGTAATGAGATGTGAGTGGATGTGATGAGATGTGGATGAGATGTGATGGATGTGATGAGATGTGAGTGGATGTGATGAGATGTGGATGAGATGTGATGTGATGTAAATGGACGTGGATGTGAATGGATGGATGTGGATAGATGTGAATGTGAATGAATGGATGGATGTGGATGAATGTGATGTGGATGGAATAAATGTGATGTGATGTGGATGGAGTGAATGTGATGTGATATGGATAGATGTGGATGGAATGTATGTGATGTGATGTGGATGCAATGAAAGTGATGGGTGTGATGGATGTGAATGGGTGTGATGAGATGTGAATGGATGTGATGAGATGTGAGTGGATGTGATGAGATGTGAATGGGTGTGATGAGATGTGAATGGATGCGATGAGATATGAGTGGATGGATGTGAATGGGTGTGATGAGATGTGAATGGATGTGATGAGATGTGAGTGGATGTGATGAGATGTGAATGGATGCGATGAGATATGAGTGGATGTGATGAGATGTGAATGGATGCGATGAGATATGAATGTATGTGAATGTGATGTGATGATATCTAAATGGATGTGGTGAGATGTGGTAAGATGTGAATGTGACGTAATATAATGGGAATGGATGTGATGTGATGTGATTGGATGTGATGTGTATATGGGTAGATGTGAATGGATGTGATGTGTATATGGGTAGATGTGAATGGATGAGATGTGATGAGGATGGATGTGACGTGATGTGATGAGGATCTAAATAGATGTAAATGGATGTGATGAGATGTGATGTGGATGGATGTGATGTGATGAGATGTGGATCTGAATGAATATAAATGGATGTGATGTAATGTGAATGGATGGATGAGATGCAAGGTGGATGAATGTGATGTGATGTGGATCTACGTAGATGTGAATGGATGAGATATGATGTGAATGGATGAGATATGATGTGAATGGATGTGATGTGATGTGATGTGGATCGGGGTAGATGTGAATGGATGAGATGTGATGTGAATGGATGTGATGTGATGTGATGTGGATCGAGGTAGATGTGAATGGATGAGATGTGATGTGAATGGATGTGATGTTATGTGATGTGGATATGGGTAGATGTAAATGGATAAGATGTGATGAGGATGGATGGAAGTGATGTGATGAGGATCTGAATAGATGTAAATGGATGTGATGTGGATGAATGTGATGTGATGTGGATAGATGTGATGGGATGTAATATGATGTGATTAGATGAGAATGGATGAAGGATGATGGGAATATATATGACTGGATGTGGAATAAGCAAATTGAATTGATTTGGAACAATGTGGGAAGATGAGAGTTTGTTAGAAACTGTATTTATGACTTGTTTTTTTTAAATGACTATTTTATGTCAAGAATGCTAGGAAAGCATTTTGACCATCTTGTGAATGAGGTCGTAGAGACCTAAGCGATAAAGTTGCAACAACTGATGGAGAGTCAACGGAGGACGTCTCGCGTAGCAAGGTCGATCTTGAGGTCTTGACCAGCCTCGAATCGATTTAAATGGTGAGCTTTCGGTACGGTGGATGAGGGACCAAGGAAGCGGCCTATGAGTGAAACGCTACATGACCTGCGAAGGAGCCTAGAGGGTGCTGACATATGGTGCTCAGGTTCTGGGTCATCGAAGATACCCATGCATGCATCGAGGAAGAAAATGGAACAAAGAGTTAGAGTTGTTTTCTGAACTCAGGCATGGATCTGGTTGATTGCCCTTGCTGGTCCTCAACGGATAAGTCCATGGCTCTTTTATATGGATCTGTTGGTTGATCTTACTGATCTTCAATGGAGAGTCCATCTAGATTTTTTTTTATGTGATTATATTTCCAGGTACTATGAGCTAGGAACTATTGAAAAGGCCCCTGAGTGAACAGGTGGTGAGCATTCTAGTTGCGAAGGAATGATTGAAAATTAGAATTCAAGCTACATATTTTGGAGGATTATGATCAGTGATACTATGGTTTCATTAAAAGATTGTTTTAAAGACAGCTGAATGTGTGAAACAGGCAATTTCATATTGGGTGTGTAAGTGGTGTGACTATCTTGAAGTTCACTTGAAGCACCAACTAGGAGGCCTGGGAACTCTTTTCCCTGGTACCCGAGGCAAAACATAACCAAATTTCTAAATGGATCCTATCACTACAATGGTTGGGCAGTTGGCTAACCCATGCGATTGGATGGGGTTAGGCTGGACTAATGGATCCCTAAAATGAGACTCAATTTTGTTAAGTTACGATAGTTGAAGTAAATCTCGGATAACCCTTGTTCTATGGAAAAGAATCAACGGCTGTGCCTCCTGATGAGGAAAAAAGCGTTGGACTCTATGATCCAAGTGCAAGTCTCTTCCTTGATCTAACCATGAGACTTACGGGTTCGGTCGGATTAGTTTGGTTAGTGAAGACCTTGACTACGTTAGAATAAAATATCCTGGAGGAATCGCCTATATTTGCTAGGCGAGGGAAGTTTTTCCGGGTCGGTTTTGGAATAACCGAGGGATTAGTCTCTTGTCTAGATATCCATGGGCGAGGCCCTAAGTGAGGGGCTCTGCTCAGTGCAAGAAGTGCTACTTCCACTGCTAGCACCCCATAATTTGATGCGCGGAGGGGGCAGGGATCTTTCATGGATAGACCGCTTCAGTTGCCGCAGCATGACTACCTTGGCTCGAGTGCACCAAGGTCATATGGTGAACTAGGCCGATTATATTTTCAGAGAATTACATGCAGTCTTTTCCAGACCCCAAGGGAAGCTAGCAGCTGCTACACTACTTACCAAAATGCTCTATTACGTAGTCGGCCTCTGAAGAGTTGCCCCAAGCAATCCAACTGAGCAACCCAGATGCAGCAGTCACTTCTTTTCCCTATCCATCTACTTCTCCTAAGCCCCCACTAGCAAAGAGGCCCCATCATGACCTCGAAGTCATAGAACAGGCTCCTCCACCACCCACCCCCAACCAACACAAGAAGAGCTGGCACCTGCTACTAAAGAAGCTAACGGGAAGGTCACCGAGGAGGAAGAGCGATAGTTCTTTAATAGGAATCTCTTTGAGACACCCCCTCCATAGTGCGTCTCACAAACATTCCATCATATGCAGAGGCAGGCCCTTCCTCCCCCAGAGCAACACAAAACACAGTTAACACTCTCCGTTAGGCACGTTCCGGAAGCTTTAGTTCCAGCCAAGCCTATGCAAAAAGTGTACATGCGGCCCATGGAGATGTACCAAACTTCGCTCTTGGATTCTCCCACATGGCAAGAGAGCTCATCACACAAATGAATGATTGCCTTTACCATCAGCAAGAGGTGGCCTAGGTTTCCCAAGGAGAGATCCTGCTATAGCCAAGGCTTAGAAAGGGTTGTGTTTGAGGAGCTATTCCAGACTAACTTTCAGTATATGCAGCTGCAAACTATGATGAGCAAATGCAGTAGTTAGGGCACACCCTTGCCCGAATCACAGAGCTCCAGCAGCATTAACTGACTCAGGCCCACAAAGTAGCACAAAGGGCACATCATGAGCTATCTATTATCGAGGGCGTGCACCAAGATGCCCAGAGTTAGGCGAAGACAGTCAAAGACCTCCTTACTCGCACTCAAAAATATTTCATGCGCCACCTAGAGATCTCAGCGTAACAGTCCGCACACTTGAAGAGCACCTTAGAGAGGCTAAGGCCAGGGCAGCCTGCTGACCCCCTTCCACCAACTCTTCTCCCTCTTCCAGTACTTTAGACTGTAAGGTGGACACCCTAATGGACACCGCCATGGATCTCCCACTCTTATCCCTCCCCCCATAGACACCCTATCAGTTTATCAACCTCCATTTCTGGAGTGTTTGCTTAAACCTCTTATAGCATAATCTTTATCTCGATGAGCCTCTCTCCCACCATAACTTTACCTACCTCCTCACTAAGCTCCCCATCCAAAGCATAACCCTCATTCCCCATTTCTTCTTCCATGGCCTTCTTTCCTTACAATACCCTCACGATTTTTATAAGCTCCCCCAACATCCTCTCCAAGATAACCTTACTGGTTGGTGCTAGCTTTTACGTTTTGGATTCCCTTCTGATCTAACAGAATTCATCGACTTGTCTATCCCCCGACGGCTTATGCCCCCACCCCTACCCCTCTTAGATCTCTACAAGAGCACTCCATAGGATGTTGACAGTTCGTTCTCTTCGGGTGGACAGTCTCCCCCCTTATACCCCAGAAGGCATGCTAATATTGTACCAAAGGTGCTTCGAGTAGTTGGAAGTAATGGTGGCAGCAACTCGCATCTGCCAGTTTGATGATGCACATGTGGCCTTTCCAGTCGAATCCACCACCGACAAAGCTGCTGCTTGTGGTCACCTTCTTTCATGCCTGTAGATGCTGCTGAAGAGCCGGCCCTTCCCCGGACCACATTGACAGAGGCGATGATGGGTAGGGCAGCTTGCCACCTCTGCCCCCATGAACCTCTTCTCTATTAAAAGACTAAGGTCATATAAAATGGTAGGAGAAGGGTGTGTGTGGGAATGGACTTATGGTCCACTAGCTCACCTATTTAAAGGTGAAGCTAGAAGGCATTAGGTGTGAGCTAAAAGGCCAAGTTGTATTCATAAGCAACTTAATAAACAAGATGTGTTCTTGTATTTTGTGGGTCTCTCTCCTCCACTTATCTTGATCTAGCATAAGCACCACATTCTCTCAACATGGTATTAGAGCTTGGGTAGATTAGGTCATATTTTTTGTGGTGTAGACTAGGTTATCCATATCTCACTACTTGTGGAGATGAACACCCAGTCAATGGAGGCCTTCCAGCTGCTTGTGGAGGCCATATCTTGGCTTGATTCCAACTAGGAAGATGAAGAACATCACCGGGCGCTCAGGAACTTACAGTCAATTGAAGGGTTACTCCTCTCTCAACCCCGCCATTGCATTCTGAGCAAGCCGGCGCACAGTCCTACAGCGCTGGATTTCGTACAGCCATTTGCCTGCTGTCTGCTGTGTGGGTAAGTATAAGCTACACAAGCTTAGGGCTTTTGAAGCCCTAAGCCTCAAGGTTCTACAGCCAAGAAATCAGCCTCAAATGGCTGCTCGACGTGTGCACTAGAAGCAAAACACCAAGGTGCTCCTGTTTTCTGCCATGAAAGCTTCTTCAAAAGCTTGATAATAGTGTTCGTAAACACTAATAGTGTTAATTAACACTAATGATACAACTAATCCAGCAAAGGGGAGCCATTTCAAAGTGTTTCTAAACATTAAGAGTGTTCTTAAACACTAATGGTGAATCTAATCACCAATGCAAGTGTTACCAACACTAAAAATGTGCTCTTAAGCACTAATAGTGTTGCTAAACACTAACGGTGATCTTAATCACCAAAGAAAGTGTTCTTTGACAACACTAATGAAGCTCATCTCCATCAGAATTAGTGGTTGGGCACAAACCCTAAGTGCTAAACTATAAGTGTAAGATTCCTCCCCCAGCCCCTCAAGATGTCCAATCTCTCCCCCTATAATCATTCCCCTTGTCAAAATATTAACAGATCTTGTTTCTACCTATTTTGGCTTAGAATGTTCTAGAGAGAGGTTATTCAATTTTTGATATTTTTGGATGGAAAAATATCTCTTCTTATTAAAATAAATTCCCCTAGAGACAGAAGTTCAAAAAGAAATTCAGAAGGTGCATTAGAAATAAATTATAATGTGTTCATTTGGCCTTAGCCTAAGGGTGGCGCGAGGTAGGAGCTAGAGGGGCTTGATGGAAGACCTTATAACTAGTCCAAAAATTGTTCTCCATCATGTCTTTGAAAGTTTGAAGGCACCAAGCGGGCATCCACATGACATGCTTATAATAGCCGAAGATCTGCTTCAGAGTGGGCCCTTTGTTGATGTTGAAAGAAAGACCTTGTGTGCCTTCAAAGTAATGGTCCCAGTTCGGGAAGGACTCGAGTAGTGTGACGATGAGATTGAAGAAGGGAATAGTGGCCAATCACAGCTGGTGGGTCAGGGACCTGGTTGTAGCGGTGGATGAACTCGTGGAAGCGCTGGACCATACTCTCTTCTGTGCATGGATTTTGTCCAAATGGGGGTGCGAACCACGGGAAGTTGAATTTGAGTTTTTGGTTCTTCTGCTTCACTTTGTGAAAGACATTCCAAGCCCATCATCGTCGAATTGGGAGGTAGTCAAGGTTGATCCTCTGTGCGCATGGCATGCTACATTAGGTCTCCTAGATGAAGGGTTTGGTGAGGAATGGTCACCTCCAGGCCAACTGCTTGCCCATGAGATCAAAGGTTATGTGGAGGGTATGTATCTGAATTCTATGTGCATTCCAAGATAGAGGGATAAGAAAGGTGGTGAGGGTGATGGGGGTGGGGTGGGAAAATGGATGGGGGGAGAAGAAGATTGTGCATGAAAAAGGGAAAGGGTAGAGGTGCCATAGGGGGGTGGTGATGGTGGGGATTAGTTGTTGGGATGTGCAGAGGATGAGATGGGTGGTGGGGGAGGTGGGGGAGAATGTTGAGAGAACGTGGTGCTTATGCTAGATCAAGGTAAGTGGAGGAGAGAGACCCACAAAATACAAGAACACATTTTGTTTATTAAGTTTCTTATGAATACAACTTGGCCTTAGCTCACACCTAATGCCTTCTAGCTTCACCTTTAAATAGGTGAGCTAGTGGACCATAAGTCCATTCACACACACACCCTTCTCCTACCCTTTTACATGACCTTAGTCTTTTAATACCCTCCCTCAATACCAACTATGAAAGAATTGGAATAGGTGGTATTGGACATAGGTTGCCTTTATAACATTAGGCGTACAAGGTTTAGGAATATAGGTGTTGTTACATTGAGATTTAAAACAAGTGCTCAGAGGAGTTAGAGGTTGATACAAAGTTAGCCTCTGACTCTTTGTTAGGACATTTAGAGGTGATATGTTCCGTTTGTTTACACTTGTTACATTTCATCTTGTTGGGATATTTGATCCAACAATTATTCGCAAAATGACCTACCTTTTGGCAATGGGTACACCTTACTTTGCTCACTTGATGTGACAAATCTTGTTCGATATTCAATGAAGTCGATGCATTTGAAGATTCAGCTCCTCCCTTTGGCCTCTTTTCTTCATCAAGACAAGATTGAATGACTCCTTCAAGGGTGGGATTAGGTATGTTCTTCAGGGTGGTAACTAAGGTGGGGTATACCTTCTTGACTGCTTTTAACAAAACAGCCACTGCATCACCTTCATCCATTCTCGCATTCATAGATGCAAGTTGAGCCATAAGGCCCTTCAAGTGAGAGATAAAGGCTCCAATGTTGTCTCCCTCTTTGAGCTCCAAGCTAAAAAATTCAATTTTAAGTGAGATCTTGGAATTCTTACCACGAGCTCCATAGAGCTTGTCAAGCTCATCCCATTTTTGGACATCATCTTGTACTTGACAAGAACTTGCCAAGTGTGGAAGCCTTCTCCTGAGAACTTCTTAATTTGGGTGTTTTTCTTTGACATTGGGTATTGAAGGGAGATCACAAGAGTGTAATGGGCTGATTTATGAAGAAGAAAACCAGAAAATTTGTGTGATGTTTTAGCTTAAGTAGAAAGAGAATGGCTTATGAGAGTGCCACAACCCTTAATCAAGCCAAGGATGTTGCATAAAAAGAGATTAAGATGATGAAGCTTATTGTAAGATCCCAGACCCCACTGTGCAACGAATTCTGGGGTGCTAGCAGCGGAAGTAGCACTTCTTGCGCAGGGCAAGGTCCCACACTTGAGGCCTCGTCCACGGATATCCAGACAAGAGACTAATCTATCGGTTCTTCCAAAACCGAACTCAGAAAAACTTCCCTTGACCGGAAAGCACGGGCGATTCCTCCAGGATAACTTTTCTCTAACGTAGTCAAAAGCCTTAACTAACTGAACTGATCTGACCGACCTCGTAAGTCCCATAGTCAGATCAAAGGAAAGATTGCACTTGGATCATAGAGACCAACCCTTTTTTCCTCATTGAGAGGCACAGCCGTTGATTCTTTTTTTTCTACATGAGTGCTTGGGTTTTTTTTATTCAAACAAATGTGATATTTTTATCTCTCCTCTCTCCTAGAGAAAACTAGATCAAAAAGGGAGCCAAATTGATCCAAATTTGTCCAAATTGGGCCAAATTGATCTAAATCTTGTCCAAATTGGGTAAAATTGAAGCTGGAAAGCTCTAGAACCCAGTTGGACTTGGTTAGTGGCCTCCCTCACCATGGATGCATGTGGAATGTGTGATGTGAATTAATGTAGAAGAATGTGGAATAATGAGAAATGACATAGAACGATGTGGATAGATAGGAGTTGTTGGAAACTATAGTTGTATATGAAACCTATTTTTAAAAGACTATTTTATGTCAAGAATGCCTATTTATAGAAAAAAGTGAGCCTCTAACCAAGCTAACTGATTCTAGAATTTTCCAGATCAGTTTGTTCAATTTTTGACCATTTTTGGGTCAGTTTTGGTCCCTTTTTGGATCTAGTTGAAACAGGAGAGAGGAGAGATAAAAATATCTCATTATTTGGGATTTTAAAACTCATTCAAGCATGTGAAATAGGCGCCCTCTTCATGAGGGGAATTCCCCCATGCAGAGGTATCAAAAATGCATCATTTCACCTAAATATCTCTCTTTTTTAACTATTAACCTTGTCCTTAGTCAACTCTTCATCTTATGTGAGTATTTACTCATTTTTGGGGGATTTTCCTTTTATTCTTCTATTTATCTCCTCCCTACATTTGGATGAATCTTATTGGTCCATAGGAACCTTAATTTAAAATTTCAAAAAAATCTTCACCCCCAAGATAATTCCTCTTGAACAGATTATACTTAATTTCTAATGCACCTTCTGAAAATCTTTTTGAACTTCTGTTTTAGGGGAACTTATTTTAATAAGATGAGGTATTTTTCTATCCAAAAATATTTAAAATCTGAATATTATCTCTCTAGAATATTTTCTCTCTCTAAGCCAAAACAGGTAGAAACAAGATCTTTTATATTTTTGAAGAGGGGAATGAATTACAGGGGAAGATACTGGACATCATGAGGGTTGGGGGGAGGAATCTTACATTCTATCCCACTTAAAAAACGTGAGATGTCCTCATCTCGCAGGTGTTGCCATATATATATATAGGCAGTGATGTGTGTGAACACACTTAGGACCGCCGGGACACTTTTTCCCTCTTTAGGAGGTTTTTTTCCCCGGCTTGTATATACGCCCATCCTTCTAGGGCTAACTTATCTTTTGTACATTGACACAATCTAATACACTTTGTGTTGTGTGCATTCTTGCTTCTTCTTCTCCAAGCTTTGTGTGCTTTCCTGCAACCCTAATTCCAACAATTGGTATCAGAGCAGGCATCGGCTCCCAGGGCTACACCGCCAGCACCCTCCGACTCACGTTCTTCGATTGAGGTGAGCTTTCACGAGCGCTTGCAGGTCCCTATACTCTGCAAATAGGCCCGTCAAGCTTTGCGTTCTCAAAATTTGCATCTGAGGTCGTTTCGGGCTCCGTTTTTGCATTTCAAGTTCTGCACAGGTGTTTTCGTCATTTTCTGCAAAAATTTCGACAGTGCAGTTTTCTGCAAAACAGGCATACGTGTTCTATTGTGGACCGTGCTACATAGCACAAGTTGTCTTCTGTTCAGTCTTTGCTTCATTATTACAAGTAGCTTTTGCATCAGTTTCAGTCAGTGGCCATGGCTGATAACAGCAATGATGTATTTCACATGTTGTCTACTGAAGACAAACTAGATGGAGACAGCAACTACCCACTTTGGGCATACATGATGCAGCATGTTTTGGTTGCAAAAGGAGTGTGGAACATTGTGCAAGGTATGGATATACGTCCAGGTTCTGTGGATATAGGATCTGTTGAGGATGTTGCAGGATCTAGCAGCTCAACACCAATGTACAGTGCCGTATACCCCTCAGCAAAATGGTGTTGCTGAGAGAAAAAACAGGTCACTTATGGAGATGGCACGATGTATGGTCAAGAGCCAAGCTTTGCCACATGCATTTTGGCTTGAGGCTGTCATGTGTGCTGCATATGTACTCAACAGGTGTCCCCCCACTAAGGCCTTGCAGTCTATTACTCCATACAAAGCTTGGCATGGCAGGAAGCCTTCTATTGGTCACTTGCGTGTCTTTGGTTGCTTGGCCTATGCTTTAGTGCCTATGCAACAACGCAGAAATTGGATGATAAGGTTGTCAAATGCATTTTGTTGGTTACAGTGCTGAGAGCAAGGGTTACAGATTGTATCATCCACAGTCAAAGCGTATCTTGATTAGTCGAGATGTTGTTTTTGTGGAAGATGATGTGCAACCTTTGTTATCATGTACCAAAGAGACAGGTGTGAGCTCACGGGATGTATTTGATACGTTGTTACCTCTCTTTACAGGTGGGAATTCAAATGTAAGTCCTAATGAGGCAAATATTCAGCCTATGCAGATTTCAAACGACATCATAGATCAGCCTATTTCTGATGCAGATTTACAGGATGTAATTCATGAGGATAGGGCTGAAAATGAGCATGCTAGAGGTATGCCAAAATGGCTGGTGCAAACCTTGCGTGATAGTAAGATTGATGCACCTATGACTAGTCGTACTCATTAAGGTTTTCAGCATGCCTCTTATACATCAGATTGTTATGCTTTGGCTGTGTCTAGTATGTGTGAAGAGGAAGAACCTCTTTCATTTGATGAGGCACAAAATTCAGAAAATTGGTTGGCTGCAATGCAAAGTGAATATGATGCTATAATGAAGAATGGTACATGGTCTTTGTGTGATTTGCCTATTGGTAAAAAGGCCATTGGATGTAAGTGGGTTTTTAAGTTGAAACGAAAGCCAGATGGCAGTGTTGATCGCTATAAGGCTAGACTTGTTGCAAAGGGTTATGCTCAAGAAAAGGGCATTGATTTTGATGAGACCTTTGGTCCCACTTGTCGTATGACTACCATTCATAGCATTTGTACATTGGCAACTCATAATGGTTGAAATGTACATCAATTGGACATAAAGATTGCATTCTTGAATGGAGATTTGCATGAGGAGGTGTATGTATCGCAGCCTCGTGGTTTTGTTCGAAGAGGGCAGGAAAACAAAATGTGCAGGTTGAAAAAGGCTTTATATGGTTTAAAGCAAGCTCCACGAGCTTGGTATGAAAAGATACATGCATATTTGACTGCACATGGTTTTTAGAATAGTCCAACAGAAAGCACTTTGTATGTTAAACGTGTGGATGATGTTCATCTAATCATTGCTCTCTATGTCGATGACATGCTACTCACAGGACCAAATGAGAGTCATATTGCTGATTTTAAGCTGACTTGAATGCCTCTTTTGAGATGTCAGGTTTGGGGCATTTGCATCGTTATTTGGGGATACAATTTAAGCAGTGTGATGGAGGTATTGCTTTGTGTCAGACAAAGCATATTGAGACATTGTTGTGGAGATTTGGCCTTGAAGACTGCAAGCCTATTGCTACTCCAATGGAGACAGGTTTAAAGTTGAGTCTTCATGATGCTGCAGATCACTTTAATGTCACACTCTATCAGACAGCTGTTAGTTGCCTCATTTATGTATGCATTACGAGGCCGAACATTCAGTTTGCAGTCTCACAGGTGAGCAGGTTTATGCATAGCCCAGGGTCTCAGCATTGGAAGGCAGTTAAATGCATCTTTCGCTACTTGAGTGGCACCATACATCTTGGGTTGTTTTATCCCAAGGGGGGATCGTTGCCGCCAAATTTACATGCTTTTTCGGACTCAGATTGGGCTGGTTGCTATGACACAAAAGTGTCCACAAGTGGTTTTTTTTTCATGCTCGGTAGCTCATGCATATCTTGGTTGAGCAAGAAGCAACCTACTGTGGCCACTTCTAGTTGTGAAGCTGAGTACAGGGCAGCTTTCACAGCTACGGTTGAGTGTGTGTGGCTCAAACGGCTTATGGCTGACTTGGGTGTTGGACAGGAGTCTGCCACCTCTATCTTCACTGACAGTCAGAGTGCATTGGCAGTTGCAAGAAACCCAGTTTTTCATGCTCGCACAAAGCACATTGAGGTGCATTATCACTATGTCAGGGAGAGACTCTCAGCAGGAGAGATCAGCTTGGCCTATGTGCCAACACAAAACAAGCTCGCCGATCTTTTCACAAAGGCGCTTCCTCGTGAGAAGTTCGAAGCTTTCCGCAAAGCTTTGGGCTTGCTCCCCTTTGTGGACTGATCTACTTCGGGCATGGCACTCCCCTATACATGAGTGCCAGCTCTCGTTCACACCATCACTCCCAGGGGGTATTTGTTGCCATATATATATAGGCAGTGATGTGTGTGAACACACTTAGGACCGCCGAGGCACTTTTTCCCTCTTTAGGAGGTTTCTTCCCCCAGCTTGTATATACGCCCATCCTTCTAGGGCTAACTTATCTTTTGTACATTGACACAATCTATCTTCACTGACACTCAGAGTGCATTGGCAGTTGCGAGGCCGGAAGTTCATGCAAACATAAAACTAGTCACACCACTTATACACCTAATATGAAATTGCCTTTTTCTTAGCATCAGCTAACTTTAAAACAATCCTTTAATGAAACCATTATGTCACTGATGACAATCCTCAAAATCTCTGGTTGAATCCATATTTCCAATCATACATTCATCGGTGCACTTATGGCATCATTGGCAACCAGAACGCTCATCACCACCTGTTCACTCATCAGGGGCCTTTTCAATAGTTCCTAGCTCATAGTACCCGACAATATTTTCACATATAAAAATCAAGATGGAATCCTCGTTGAAGATTAGCAAGATCAATCAACAGATCCATATAAGAGAGCCATGGACTCATCCGTTTTGAGGACCAGCAAGGTCAATCAACCAGATCCATGCCCGGTTTCAGAAAACAACTCTTACTCCTTGTTCCAATATCTTCCACGATGCACGGGTGGGTATCTTCGGTGACCCAGAGCCCGAGCACCGTATGGTCAGCACCCTCTAGGATCCTTCGCAGGTCACCTAGCGCTTCACTCATAGGCCGCTTCCTTGGTCCCTCATCCACCGTATCGGAAGCTCACCATTTAAATCGAACCGAGGCTGGTCAAGACCTCGGTCGACCTTGCTACGCGAGACGTCCTCCATTGACTCTCCGTCAGCAATTGCAGCTTTATCAGTTAGGTCTCCACGACCTTAATCACAAGATGGTCAAAATGCTTCCCCAACATTCTTGACATAAAACAATCATTTACAAACAGGTCACAAATACAGTTTCTATATTGAACTCTCGTCTTTCCACATTATTCCACATTAATCCATATTATTTAATCCAATTCCAATTCATATGTGTATCCATTCTTGACCAGATACATCATTTTCTATCCCATCACATAGGATTCATTTCACTTCACATAACATCCATTCCTATCTTTCTTAATTTACATTACATCTCCTCACATCCATTTCTCATTATATCTCATTCGTTCAGATCTTATATTATTCATTCACATTCTGATTCACATGACATCTCATCTCATCCATTCGCTCATATCGACTTCATATCCATTCACATTCATATTTGCATTCATTATTCCACACACACATCCACATTCGTACATCCACATTCACATCTACATTTATACATCCATTTTCACATCCACATTCATACATCCACATCCAAATCCACATTCATACACATTCACATCCACATCCAAATCCACATTCATACATCCACATCCACATCTACATTCATACATCCACATTCACATTCACATCCATACATCCATATCCACATTCCACATCCTCATTCACATTCACATACATCCACATCCACATTCCATATCTACATCCATATCCCCATTCACACATCCACATTCATATTCACATGCATCCACATTCACATTCCATACATACATCCACATCCACATTCCATATCTACATCCATATCCCCATTCACACATCCACATTCATATTCACATGCATCCACATTCACATTCCATATCTACATCCATATCCCCATTCACACATCCACATTCACATTCACATCCAGACATCCATATCCACATTCCACATCCTTATTCACATTTACATACATCCACGTCCACATTCCATTCACATCCAGACATCCATATCCACATTCCACATCCTTATTCACATTTACATACATCCACATCCACATTCCATATCTACATCCATATCCACATTCACATTCACATACATCCACATTCTCATCCATACATCCATATCCACATTCCACATCTACATCATTTCTTTCACATACATATAACTACATCTATTCTTTCACATACATACATCTCCATCTATTCCTCGTTCATTTTCATCTAATTGATTCGTTTCACATCCTCATATCTATTTATAGAATACAAGAGAATTCTTATTTTCGATATAAGATTTCTTTATGCATTTACTTATGCATAAACTCCAATTTAAGGAGACAACACTTTCGAAATAAAAATCAATCTTTTATGCATCTTCCTATGCATAATCATTTTAAATGAGAATGACACTTTTGAATAGAAAATCAAATCTTTAATGTATCTTCCTATGCATAAAATCAAAATTGACGAAAATAACTCTTTTGAACCAAAAATAGATTTCTTTATGCATCTTTCCATGCATAAATCCAATTTAGTAGGAATTACACTTTTAGAATAAAAGAATTTTTCTTATGCATCCTATTTATGCATAAAATCAAATATGATAAAAGTAACACTTTTATAATAAAATAATAATCTTTTATGCATACCTCTATGCATGAAAATCAAATATGATAAAAGTAACACTTTTACAATAAAATAATAATCTTTTATGCATACCTCTATGCATGAAAATCAAATATGATAAAAGTAACACTTTTACAATAAAATAATAATCTTTTATGCATACCTCTATGCATGAAAATCAATTATGATAAAAGTAACACTTTTACAATAAAATAATAATCTTTTATGCATACCTCTATGCATGAAAATCAATTATGATAAAAGTAACACTTTTACAATAAAATAATAATCTTTTATGCATACCTCTATGCATGAAAATCAAATATGATAAAAGTACACTTTTACAATAAAATAATAATCTTTTATGCATTCCTCTATGCATGAAAATCAAATATGATAAAAGTAACACTTTTACAATAAAATAATAATCTTTTATGCATACCTCTATTCATGAAAATCAAATATGATAAAAGTAACACTTTTACAATAAAATAATAATCTTTTATGCATACCTCTATGCATGAAAATCAATTATGATAAAAGTAACACTTTTATAATAATCTTTTATGCATACCTCTATGCATGAAAATCAAATATGATAAAAGTAACACTTTTACAATAAAATAATAATCTTTTATGCCTAAAAATCCATTTTGATGAAAGTAACACTTTCATAATAAAAGAAAATTATTTCTTTATGCATAAAAATCTATTTTGATGAAAGTAACACTTTCTAATAAAAGAAAAGTATTCCTTTATGCATAAGAATAATAATAATCAATATGCATCTTCTATGCATGAAAATGACACTTTTAGAGTATAAAATTGATAGGAATTACTCTTTTAGCATAATAAAAATTCTTATTTCCAAAAATTTTACCATAACCTCCTTTGTATGGCTGACCATTTTTCAATTTTTCTTACTTAATTTTGTCTTAAAAATTAACTCTAATTGATTTAAAGTAATCTATACTAATCAAAAATCATTTATAAAAGAGAAAACATTATAAAAAGTTTAATTCCAACAATTTTCACTTAACTAGGATAAAGAAGGGTTCTAAGAAGAGAGAGGGGAACAGCCTCTCAATCAAGGCATAACATCCATTTATCACTTCAAACAATCATAAACATTAGAAAAACATAAAATCAATAAAGAAAAATACAAGAATCTCTACTTACATAATTTCTTGGAGCTTTCCTTTGGCTTGATGGTTTGAGGGTTCAACTCTTGTTTGTAACAAGAGTGGCCACCAATCTTTGGAAGAGGGAAATGTCAAAAACTAGTGAATTATTAATAAATTCACAGTTCTTAGCTTGGGAGGAGCAGAGTAACAGTGCATAAAACACTATTAAGTTTCAACAAAGGGAAGGGCTTCTATTTATAGGAAAAAGTGAGCCTCTAACCAAGCCAACTGATTCTAGAATTTTCCAGATCAGTTTGGTCAATTTTTGACCATTTTTGGGTTAGTTTTGGTCCCTTTTTGGATCTAGTTGAAACAGGAGAGAGGAGAGATGAAAATATCTCATTATTTGGGAGTTTAAAACTCATTCAAGCATGTGAAATAGGCGCCCTCTTCATGAGGGGAATTCCCCCATGCAGAGGTGTCAAAAATGCATCATTTCACCTAAATATCTCTCTTTTTTAACTATTAACCTTGTCTTTAGTCAACTCTTCATCTTATGTGAATATTTACTCATTTTTGGGGGGATTTTCCTTTTATTCTTCTATTTATCTCCTCCCTACATTTGGATGAATCTTATTGGTCCATAGGAACCTTAATTTAAAATTTCAAAAAAATCTTCACCCCCAAGATAATGCCTCTTGAACAGATTATACTTAATTTCTAATGCACCTTCTAAAAATCTTTTTGAACTTCTATTTCAAGGGAACTTATTTTAATAAGATGAGGTATTTTTCTATCCAAAAATATTTAAAATCTGAATATTATCTCTCTAGAATATTTTCTCTCTCTAGGCCAAAACAGGTAGAAACAAGATCTTTTATATTTCTGAAGAGGGGAATGAATTATAGGGGAAGATACTGGACATCATGAGGACTAGGGGGAGAAATCTTACATGAACCCTAGGAAAGAAAAATGTAGCCCAGTTTTGCTCAAACGTTGCTAATTCCCACAAATTCTGGCCATTATGCACTCTATCTTATGTAATAAAATCCTCACAAGAGTTATTAGCCATAGCAAAATTTATTGAATGAAGGACCTGCACAAATGGCAATTTTGCATAGCCCGTGAGAGCCCGTGAGAGATAAGTGAATCGGATCAGCCTTTGTTTGAACCGCACATTGATGCTTCAAGACTCCAAGATGAACAAATGTGCTTCCAAGATGCCCTAGAATAAAAAACGTGAATGGGAAGAAAGGGGAAGATGAAGAACAGGTCCACACTACACATGAGTTGTCCATTACACATTCACTTTGGCCAAAAATTTGTCCACCTGTCAAAATTGATCCAAAATGGCTAAAATTTGAGACAAATCATGTTCAAATGCCATGGCTAACAACCAAGATCACCATTGCTCTGATTTTTATCATCAACATGAGTGATTTCTCCATGTTTGCACCAAAATTTTCAAGAAAATATTGAAAATTTCAAGAAAATCAAGAAATCTTAGAATTTCTCAAATTTTCTTGAATCTAAGATGAAAATGGATCAAAGACATAGCTCTGATACCAATGAAAGAAAGTAGCATCTAGATTAGCTTGGATTTAGCCTAATTAGCCTTGGACTAGCCTAGATTAGAATGATTAGCCTAGCTTTAGAGAGAGAAGAGAGAGCAAGTGACTTGTATATTGATGATTATCAAAAGGTACCCAAATATGTGACCTATATACATGACCCCCCTTTTACACTATCATAAGTGTTGTCTTTGGGCATGGTCAATTGGCCTTGGGCGCATTATTCATATGAGACCATTCCACTTTGTTACACTAATAGTGTGGACACTTGTAATGGGTCTGAACATAACTCTAGTAATGTGCCACCTCTAGTAGCTCTAATAGGGTGGACATAACTCTAGTAATGTGCCACCTCAGACACTTGGCATCTTTGTAGGTGACACTTTTCACTATGTATGCATATCTCATACTAGAAAAAGGCTATATAATCAGCCTTGTACTTTAATTAATTTATTCAAGTTAAGCAAGATGTAGCCCTCAAATGCCTCCTATATGTTAAGTAGATTAGGATTTCCATGTCGCTTGAGCATGCGGTTGGCAGATGCCAGGATGCTAAGATTGAAAACATAAGCTTCCATTTCATAATCCTCTCTCTTGTCTTGCTTTAGGTATTCATCCATACTATTATATTTTGTTTGTTTTCAGGTAGTGAGAAGACCTTTTTCTAGCTCGTGGACTCCCACCCACTTGGTTATCTTATAGTTGAAGAAGTAGTAGCTTGAAGCTCTCTTCTTCCTCAAAGGTCTCTTCTTCCTCCATTCTTCCTTCCAATTTTGGTGCTTTACTGCCATGTCCACCTCCTCTCCATAACCTACTTGAATGCTTTCTATAGGTGTATGCTTTTTCAAGGAAAACGGTTCTGCAGAGGTGTATGTTTAAACTCAAGTGATTAGATCTTATAATTTGAATGGATCAACAGAATTCCGAGGACTATCCTCAGTGCAATGGCATTTTACGCAAGACATAGCTACAATGTTACTGGATCAATAGAGAGATTGGCACACGTGGCCAACTATAACTTTATGGGCCTACTACTACACCGCTTATAAGGTAGCTACTAGCTACTCTCCTTTTAAATTGGTATATTGATTTAAAGCTATCTTACCCATAGAACCTAGTGTTCCTATTCCTAGAGTTCCTATTCCTAGAATTTCATTGCATGAAAATTAGGGAGTCGGGACCAAATCACACATTTCCTTGCTCAATTCAAGGCAATGAAAGAAGACATAGAAGCTACTATTAACAATGAAGCCAAGGCTGACAAATATTTAAAAAAACAGAAAGATAAAAAATGGGTTATCTATATTGAGGTACGATAACAAATTAAATGTCATTAGGATAACAAAATCATGATCCTTTGGGAAGTACCTTACAAGGTACAAGAATATTTTTTAAATGGTTCTTACCAAATGAAAGACTTAGGTGGGAGTATGCACATAATAGCTATCGACTCAAGACATTCTTATCAAGAGAGGATAACTGCTAGTAGCATAGTTCAATTGCCAATAAGCAAGCATCTCCAAACCTCCAAACTTACTTGAGAAATGGAGGGAGAGGGGCCATTTTTCTTATGTTGATTGTTTTACATGCATGCTTGCTAAAGCTTTCATAGTTTAATTACCAATAAAGAAGCATCTCCATACCTTCTTAACAAATGGAGTGCGGTGTGAATATGGTTGTTTTTCTTATGTTGATTGTTTTACATGTATGCTTACTCAAGCTTTCATGTGGATAAATTTTGGTGTTGTCAATTGCTCTTTGGTGTGTTGGATTGTACATATATGTATACAAGATACAAAGAAAGTTTTATCCTTGCTCTCTTCGAGCAATATAACTATGATGGAAAAAGGATACCTCATATGGTGAATATGAAGGAGAATCTATGTATGCATCCCTAATTTTTTAGATTTGTAAGTTGAAATGTTTCACAAGTTGCATGAATGTCTCTTATGAAGATGAATGCAAGGTATATATGGTTTCCTATTTATTGCAGTTTTGTTTTTCATATGTGTGCTTCAAATCACATGGGACCACTCACTTTGGTAGAGCAACACTAATGTGGTTGTTGCATGATTATATGGTGGGTAAAAAGGCTAAATGTATTAAAGCTTTAAACTATAGATAGGCTTTTAAAACATGGCTACACGAGGCAAGTAGAAGGGTGGACAACTCTCATGCCCAACATGGATGAGAGCATGGTTGGTGACCCAATGTAAAGCAATATATATAGAGAGAGAGACTAAAATCATTATGATTTGAATGTGGCTTTAGTTGTGATTTGAGTGTGGTGGAAAAGGTGTTCTCCAAGGGAGAAGTTATGCATTTTTTTACAATACTACATGAAAGCCCTTAAGCTTTAAGAATTAGAAAATACACACACACATACTTCTCATCTTTTATAAACTCACTAAAAATGGATAGTTTTCATCTCTCTCTCTCTCTCTCTCTCTCTCTCTCTCTCTCTCTCTCTCTCTCTCTCTCTCTCTCTCTCTCTCTCTCTCTCTCTCTCTCTCTCTCCCCCCCCCCCACACACACACACACACATACGCAAACACTCTCACTTGCACATTTTAATTTGGGTGTATCCCTTATTAGTGACATTAATCCTTGGAAGGTCGATTCACATAACTACCTTGTAACTAGGGACCATTCACATATGGCACCTTTCTAATAATAAACTATACCTAATCTCATGCATGAGAGGTTAACTCACCTGACACGGCTCTCATTTTTGCTAAGCCGACTCTGGCCGCCTCTGACATGGCTTTAGCTCGCTATGGTTTATGACCCTCCACATAATCTGGTGGTGGGGAGCCGATGAAGGCGGGTTATGGTTCTGCAAATGCGCTGGCAAGGAGCTGTGATGACGATTTGGAAGCTTCCTTCATCTCTACCTATATAAAGGGTTCAAGGTTAGTGCTTATACACTCACTTAGCCCATGTCTTGTGGTTGTTTGCCATGTCTCTTGTTCTAGCATCAGCCCATGTCGCTGGGAGTTCCTCCTCTCAGATAACTCTTGAGGATCTACCTCGCATATCCTAGTTATGATTATTGAATCCCTTGATAACTATCAATGGAAACTCTGTGCTTAGTTCAGATTTATAGGTTAATGATTGTATGGAAACACGTATTGTGCTATGTCCATACACCTCAGACTGTGTGTTGGAAATTTCTAACTTGTATTGCGTGATTGGATGATGACCTTTGGGGAATCCTACACTGACGAACATCCAATTTTGGATAATACACATACTGGTTTTTTGGAAATGGTTTCTTAGTTTTTATGCCACAGTCAAGTCTGAGTTATTTTTTGGAAAATTTTCTCAGTCTTTATGCTAGAATCAAGTATAAATATTTGAATTTAATTGAGGATACAAGGCTATGCATATCTTTTCCTATGAATATCAGGTCACGATGCTATGTTGGTCTTGTTAAGCATTCTAGTTTTTTTCAAAAAAATTAACTAGGGATGAGCACGGCTCATAATACGGATTCAATATCATTTATGATATATTTTTGTTTTTTTTGTGTGTGATGATCCTGTAAATCTTTTATGATTAATACTAACTATTTAAGTAGTAGATGCAGATTAATGCAGATTAATCTAGGCATATGGAGATATATCCTTAAGCTAATTTGGCCCCAAATCTCATTCACATGGATTGATAGAACACCAAATATGGATGCACATTACTTTTTCCTTAATCTACGGTGCCTAGTATATTGTTAATAGGCTTATGTCCGAACATGCATAGCTGATGGTACTCAATGCTGATTCAATAAACTGATACATTAGCACTACACAGACTCTTGAAATTTTATTAGGCCTCAATATAGGCCAAAGAATTTTTCAATATAACTCACAATTTGAGAACTTAACCCTTGGTTTAGTTAGATAAGGGGAGGCCATTTACACATGGAAATGTATATAGCTTCTCTTGTCAAAATAGGATCGCCCGAAAGCCACCATATTAGAACGTATTTCATAATACTACTAATATGTAGTGACCATGATGATTTTTTACATATAGGTGGCTTTCTGAATTCATGCAAAAAGATCTCCTCAGATAGGATTAACATGACTACCAATCCTTTGAATAATATGTGGATTGTTGTGATATTTATAGGGATTATCTTTAGAGATACCCAAGTGCTTATACCTTGATAGGTTGTAACAAATACATTTTATTTGTTCTGCTGATATGATTGGAGATATCTACTGGTTCTTTTGGGATTACTGAGAAGCTAGATGTTTTTTCATATAATAGGAAACAATATTGGATCTCTTTATAGAGATCACTAGGTAGCCAATTATCTTTCAATTTTTGAATTATCCCTTTACTTTGAGATGATACTATATTCTAGACATACCAAGGGGAATGATCTCATCACTGCATAAACCATAGGCTATTTTGGGTGACATCTATAACACGTGATAGGTCCTTTAACACCTACAAGACACACATGGGCTAACTCTTTGTTTGTCTGTTTGTCTGTTTGGATGGATGCAGGTAACAGGATCTATTCTCTCAAAATATTTTCGTGGTTTATGCTCTACAACAAAAAATTCTTTTTCACTTAATGGAGTCACTGGCTCCATGTACTTGTAACATGATTATTGTACACAAATCTATTGTCATATAATCATGTTTAATGTCTTTACTAGTCAAGTTGGATAAGGTTCTTAGAGTTTTTCTGACTGTTGATGTAGAACATTGAAAACACACACTATAACCACAGTATATATCTCTTTAAATGGGAGATATATGGAACCTCTAGCTTGATATAATCATGTTTAATGTTTTTACTAGTCAAGTTGGATAAGGTTCTTGGAGTTTTTCTGACTGCTGATGTAGAACATTGAAAACACACACTATAACCACAGTATATATCTCTTTAAATGGGAGATATATGGAACCTCTAGCTTGATATTCTTGACCTTAGAAGTCTAGCTCTCCTCACTATCATTATGCTCAATTAGCTGATGGTTGCAAGTAGGTGGCCTTACTTTTAGGGTGAGATCAGGGCTCACAGCAATTTTGCTATGCATGCTGGTTGAAGGCAGTCCCTATCTCATACTTATTTTATATTTATCTCAAACTCTAATACCCTTTCTTTTGATTTTAAATCCTACCACTTCTAAGGGGTGTCGAGATTCCGATGGAACATACCCTATCAAAAGCTTGCCAGCATGTCTTGGTATGCATAAAGGATGAAGAGGCTCAGAACAAGATTCTATCAACTATCAATCCTGAGATATTCCCTCTTGGATCCATCTTATAGTTCCTCTCATTAAGTGATTGAACTCTTGATAAGAATAAGGATGATGGTAACCAAACCATCTCTGACTTATTATCACAAATTCCTATGCTTACTAAAACTTACCGTTCTAATCTTACCTCATTTGCTGTGGTGGGAGAAAATATCTCAAATTTCTTAAGAAAGCAATGTGGTTTGGAACCTTCTACTAACAAGAAATATATTTAATAGGGATCTAATGGCTCTAGAAGCTATTAAGTCTTTCCAAACAGACATGTGTACTATGACTGATTCTCACCTTTTAGAATTGGTGCCAAAGGTGTCCAAAGTTTATCCTTTTTTACCTATTCGGTAGGTGGAGGTAGAATCAATGGGGGTTTCACATTGTCTATAGAACCTTGCAAATAAAGGGTTTCTAACACCCATCCAAGCAGAAACTTGGATATATCTGGCCAATCTACCAGTTTCAACAATGCTTGAAGAATGCAAGAATCATGCTATCAAAGGTGTTCAATATCTGGAACGAGGAGAACTACGGAAATCACCTTTTTCTATGAGCTTTTTGGACCCATCTAAGTTCATCCCTTTTTTGGACCACCTAAGTGCTCATCACCTATGGGCATTTATGGGAGAACAAAAGGGACCATGAATTTTTCCAAGGCCAATGTGCTGACTATTATTCTGAAACAATCTGGATATCTATAGGCCATATTTAAAATGCGCGTGCAAATTTCTTGATCCTAATGCCCCTTGTGATCCTAGCATAATTTGGTTCAACCATTCCATATGGTATGTTTTGAATGACTTAGAGGATCTATTTCTAGACAAACCAGTGGTGTTCCATCTCTCGCTTCTTTGTTCTTGGCTAGGAGGTCAAGCCAGAAATTTGGTTTTAGCACAAATTGGTTTTCTTCAATTTAGACAACTAATGTTGGATGTACTGATTGAACTCAAGGGAATAGAACCAAGAACCATTCTCAATAGTTATGGTCAATTTAAAGGGATTAAGCTCATAAATGCACTTCTAACTCGCTGCCTGGGAGGAGCTAGTGCTGCAGGTGAGAGGCCAGGATCCGTGGACTCTCTCGGAGTTTGGCAGGATGCAGGGGAGTTTATCTTTCTCGCGCTCGGATAGACGGACCACAGGAGTTAACCTTTCCCGCATCGACAAGTTTTACATTGATGAGTGGGCTTGCCGATAGAGGTGGCACTGTGGGTATACTTGCAGGCTCTTCTTTTTCAGACCACTTTCCAGTGCTTCTCCAGATCGAGGACCCTACGAGAGGAGAGTGAGGCTAGAGCGTCCGAATTCCAGATTGTCTCATAGAGGAGCCCGAGATTGCGACCAGAGTTGAGCAGGTCTGGCGGGAGCTTCAGTTCAGGAGAGGATCGGCAGCCAGCGACCTTGACAGGGGTTTGCAGGAGATCAGTAGGATGCTCAGACAGGCTGCCCTGGACTGTCTGGAGGCTTTCAGAGAGCAGGAGAGGAGCCTGCGGGAGGAGTCTAGCTTCCCTTCAGAGACTTCAAGAGAGGGATCCTACGAGCCCTTGGATCTCAGAGCAGATGGAGTCAGCTCGCACAGAGATCAGATCCATCGAGGAGAGGAGGGTGGAGTTCCGATTCCATGCTCGGGCATCTTTTTGGACACAGGCTGGAGAGACAGAGTGACTCAGGATTTCTTTGAGGTGACAGGGCCTCGCTTCAGACGAGAGGGTCTCAGGCGTCTTCGGCAGGCTGATGGCCAGGTAGTGGTGGATCCCCCCAGGGTTCGGGCGATCGCCACAGATTTTTACAGGGATCTGCTCTCTGCTGAGCCAGCAGAGAGCAGACGACAGGGTGAGAGAGGCTCGGGAGGCAGTCTGGAGCTTCACAAGACCGGTTGTGCCGGCCCATTTGCAGCACTCCCTTCTCTCCCCCTTCTCGGATGCGGAACTGGAGGCGGCTCTTCAGGCACTTCCTCGGGGCAAATGCCCAGGAGAGGACAGTCTATTAGTGGCTTTCTTCCAGAGGTACTGGGGTCTCTTGCATAGGGGTTTCAGATTGGCATTCCAGGAGATCATGGAGTCGGGAGACATGCCGGACAGCATGGCAGAGGGGTTGATTCACTTGATCCCCAAAGAGGGAGGAGACAGACTGGAGATTAGACAGTGGAGACTGATTACCTTGCTAGGCACGGCCTACAAGGTCCTAGCTAAGGCGATCAGCAGGCGGCTTCAGCCTCACCTTCCGGACATCATCCACTCCACGCAAACAGGCTTCATCCAAGATAGGAGCATCCTGGATAACATCTCTTTCTGGGAGGCTACGGCTTTGGCTAGATTTCGGCAGGAGGATCTGGCAGTGCTCCTTCTTCTCGACTTCGAGAAGGCATATGATCGGGTGGATTGGGCCTTCTTGGAAGGCACTATGGAGAGGATGGGCTTCCCCCCTCATCAGTGGATCCGTGGGGTCTCTGCACTCTACACATCGGCTCATAGCCAGGTGCTGATACAGGGCGTGCGCGGAGAGAGGTTCCAGCTCTCGCGCTCGGTGCGACAGGGGTGCCCCTTGGCACCCTTTCTTTTTCTTTTTGTGGCGGAGGCCATGAGCACTTTCTTGACGGCACAGGATACAGGTTTGCAGGGCCTCCAGCTCCCCATCCGCACCTTGGAGGAGCTCCTAGACTCGGAGTTTGCGGATGACACTGCTGTCTATCTTCAGGGAGGGGAGGAGAACCTCCGCCGCTTCGCCTCAGCCATGGACAGGTTTTGCAGAGCTTCTGGCACTTTGATCAACTGGCACAAGTCGTGTGGGTTGTGGGTCAATTCTGTGCCCCCCCCCCGACTTGGAGGCCAATTGATGGGTTTCAGTGGCTGGCCCCCGACACTACAGTGCGCTATTTGGGATGCTATGTAGGCATTGACATATCTCCGGAGCAGCAGATAGCCCCCCTTCTTCTGAGCATTTGGAAGAAGCTTCTGTATTGGAGTACCGCTCGTTTATCTCTGGCTGGCCGAGTGGTTGTGGCCAACCAGGTTCTGCTTGCTACCATGTGGTACATCACTTCTTGCTAGGCCTTCTCTCGGGCGTGCATTGGCCAGGTGTAGAGGCTCATCAGGAACTTTCTTTGGTCCGGTGGCGACGGGCGGCCCGCCAGGGCCAAGGTGGCATGGGCTGTGATCACTCATCCGAGGGAGAGAGGCGGCCTGGGCATAGTTGATCCTATTTGTCAGAGCCGAGCTTTGCTTGGCAAGTTGGTGGTTCGTGGCCTCCTACCAGGCGCTGAGCCGTGGAAGGAGTTTCTTGTTTCTAAGATTCTCAGCCGCACTCCTTCTCTTAGCGGCCCCTGGACCCCCAGCATCAGGTGGATCTTTACAGAGCAGCGATCCAGAGGAGGGGCCTTGGTTTCGAGGAGCGTTTTGCGGCTAGCCTTCTGAGGGCCTGGGAGCATTTGAGGCCGTCACTCTTCCAGACTCCCCCGGGCACCGATGAGGAGTGCCTGAGGAGGCAGCCATTGATCTGGAACCCCTTGATCCGACTTCCCATTGGTCATATGGTTGGATCACGATCTCATGTGTCGTGGGGCCCGTTGAGCTCCGGCCCAGCCTAGTCCTTAGACGACTGGATATATTTTCAGCAGCTGCCTCTAGAGGTTCAGGAGAGGAGACTCAGCGGGATGAGGGGCAGAGAGTTGATGAGGCAGGACATTGAGGCGGCCATCCCCCGGGAGAAGCGGACTCCAGTATAGGACCCTCCACCTCCACAATGGATGGGCGTCTTTACTCGGCATGAGATCCTTCTAGCGGTCTGCGGCTCAGCAGAGAGAGTCGCCCCACTCACCTTCGAGGTGGGAGAGGGAGGCCAGCTTCAGAGGACCCGACTAGATTTGGATGAGTTCCAGGGTTGTATCTTTCATCAGAGGGTGCGGGTGGCCGGCTTTCATCAGAGACAGTGGCATGTAGACCCCTCACCGGCCTCGATAGGGGAGGACTATTCTTGGAGATTATGGGCTTGGGACAGCAGGCCTCTTATTCGCCTTCAGTGGGATCCAGGCGCGCGAGTGGCTTTGGCGAGATCCCTATTCGGCCCCTACCAGCCAAGGCAACCCCTTTTTTCAGTACACAGCGAGGCTGGGGCGGCGCACGGGGGAAACTTCAGGGCGACTCGGATCGCATGAGAGATCGCCGCAAGGCGTTCCTCCGCACTTGGCAGTCTGGCCCTTTCCTCACCGCGAGGGGCAAGGATGTCACTTGGCACTACAAGCCTCCAGTTTGGCTCTTCTCACCTCCCGCATGTACTACTAGGTAGCCCCCCCCAGAGAGCGGCTAGCCACACGGGGGTGGAGCTCCAGTGTTCACTGTATATATTATCCCTCCTTGTGTTCACTGTATATATTATCCCTCCTTGTGAGGTGAGCTTTGTAGCCTTATGGCGTCTTCTCATTAACTAATAGAAGGATCGTTTTTTCAAAAAAAAATGCACTTCTAAATCCTTGTATTGATAATGAATCCCCTTCATCTCCTTCAAGAAACACAACTCTTCATTTGTTACACCAAATTCTTTTATCTCCTTTCTCTCCCCCTCCTCTAGCTATAGCTCGGCTAGAAATAGATTAAAATATTTTACTTCAAAGAGTCATGTGGGCGTGGTTTTCCCTGTCCGAAATCTGCAAGGCATGTAATCTTTGACTTTTTGTCCATAGATTTCAAAAGGCCGCACCAGGAGAAGGATTCTCTGTACCAATGATGATATGCAAAAAGATAACTTCTCTCATTGCCTTTTTACTAACAAATTATTGGAACATGCCTCTCCAAAAGAAGTTATTAACTGCAATTTTTGACCCTGTTTTAGGAAATCATGATGCTTTAGTAAATGTCAAAATAGGCTGGAGATATATTGCTAGTCTAAAGAAGCTTTTTTGCAAGCATGAGTTCTTAAGATAGGGTGCTGAGTCCCATTGTTTTTGTAATGAGTACATGACAGATTCTAGAGAATTTTTTATTTTGGTTCACATGTGTGCACGACAAATCTAAACATTGTTTCAGATACTAATATTAGAAGCTTACTTTCGAAAGGTTTAAATCACATTCCCACTGAACCACTAAATCTATATTTGGCAATCAGTACTATACTAAATTGTTAGGTAGAGATTGTTAGTAAACTCCAACTGGAGTCTTCACAACTTAATGCAATTGCAGATGTGTGTGTGTGTGTGTGTGTGTGTGTGTGTACATACACACACACACACACACACACACACATATATACATATACATATGTATATGTGTGTCATATACATGTATATATATATGACATATATATATGTCATATACATATATATACATACATACATACATACAACCCTCTTCTCACCAACTATAAGAACCATGCATCAAGGGATTCTAACAACAACACTCTATATACATCTTTACATTAGCCAAAACATGAGAAATCACTGGAAAATGAGCCTCTTAAATGATCATGCCTAAGAAGAAACATGCTTGGAGAGTGATCCCTAAAAGTATTACCTAGAAATATTCTAACTTTTTCTTTGTATTTCTAGGACCTTTATCTAACTAAATATACTTCTTTCTTACACCAATTACTCTCTTTTAAATATTTTATGTTTTCATATATAGAGGCAGTGATGTGTGTGAACACACTTAGGACCGCTGGGACACTTTTTCCCTCTTGTAAGATTCCTCCCCCAACCCCCTTTTTGATGTCTAGTATCTTCCCCCGTAATCAATCCCTCTTCAGAAATATAAAGACCTTGTTTCTAACTGTTTTAACCTAGAGAGAAAAAATATTCTAGAGAGAGAATATTCAGATTTTGAATATTTTTGGATAGAAAAATATCTCTTATAATTCAAATGAGTTTCCCTGAAACAGAAATTTAAAAAGAATTTTCCAATGTGCAATTAGAATTAATTGGAAATAGGTATAAAGAACCTTAGCCTAAGGGTCTAGATTTTCAAAAATCTTTAGACTATGGTCCAATTAAGGTTTCTATGGGCCAATAGCATCAATCCATGTGTAGGGAGGAGATGAATCCAAATTGTAAAAAGAAAATACCCAAAAATGAGTAAATGCTCACATGAGGTGAAGAGTTGAAAATGTACAAGGTTTATTAGTAAATAAACACATATGTAAGGAAGGGGAGTTCTTTAAAGGAGGTGCATATTTCACATAAGATGAAGAGTTGAAAATGTACAAGGTTTATTAGTAAATAAACACATATGTAAGGAAGGGGAGTTCTTTAAAGGAGGTGCATATTTCACATAAGATGAAGAGTTGAAAATGTACAAGGTTTATTAGTAAAAAAACTATGACACATATGTAAGGAAGAGGAGTTATTTAAAGGAGGTGCATATTTCACATAAGATGAAGAGTTGAAAATGTACAAGGTTTATTAGTAAAAAAACTATGAGCAATAAAATTTTGACACATATGTAAGGAAGGGGAATTCTTTAAAGGAGGTGCATATTTCACATGCTTGAATGAGTTTTAAACTCAAAAATAATGTGATATTTTTATCTCTCATCTCTCTTGAACCAAACCAAATCAAAATGGAACCAAACCGAATCAAAAAGTAACCAAACTAGGTCCAAATCTAGTCCAAATTCAACCAAACTGACTTGGAAAATTCTAGAATCAGTTTGTTTGGTTAGGAGCTCAAATTTTCCTATAAATAGAAGCCTCCCCTTGTTGAAAAAAATATAGAGTCTTATGCCTTGTTACTCTACTCCACCTAAGCCAAATTAGATAGAGTCTTATGCCTTGTTACTCTACTCCACCTAAGCCAAATTAGATAGTGTCTTATACTTTGTTACTCTACTCCATCTAAGCCAAAATATATAGTGTCTTATGCTATGTTACTCCACCTAAGCCAAGAACTGTGAATTCTTTAATAATTCACTAGTTTTTGACACTTCTCTCTTTCTTCAATCCCCATTGGTGGCTCCATCAACATACTAAACCAATTGATTGGTTGGGGGCCTCTACCGTGAATAAAGAATCAAGCAAATCATAAGGTAAGTATATTAAATTTTGATCTTTTCTATGATTTCTCAATGATTCTCTCTTCTCAACCCCTCTCAAGCTTGAGAAGTTTAATTGGTATGGTTTTTTTAAATGCTATTGAAGTTAATTGGTGAATAGTAGTGAAGAGTTACATAATTTAATAAATGCTATAGAAGTTAATTTCCACTTATATTTAAATTCTAATGGTTTTTATAATTTCTCTCTCTCACTCAAGAAATGGTCATACTCATGACCCATTCTCAATCCAAATGAAGCTTTTCATAAAGCTTTTCCTTAATCCAAGATTAAGCTATGCTTGAGGCCAAATTAATGGCTTTTTGCTATGCTTTTAGTTTATGCACATTGATGATTCAATCCATTATGGATTGATGACCCAATTAGAGACCATTCTAATTGTTTTCTTAATGATCCAATTAGAGACCATTCTAATTGTTTTCTTAATGATCCAATTAGAGACCATTATGGATGATGATCCAATTAGAGACCATTCTAATTGTTTTCTTAATGACCCAATTAGAGACCATTCTAATTGTTTTCTTAATGATCCAATTAGAGACCATTCTAATTGTTTTCTTAATGATCCAATTAGAGACCATTATGGATTGATGATCCAATTAGAGACCATTCTAATTGTTTTCTTAATGATCCAATTAGAGACCATTCTAATTGTTTTCTTAATGATCCAATTAGAGACCATTATGGATTGATGATCCAATTAGAGACCATTCTAATTGTTTTCTTAATGATCCAATTAGAGACCATTATGGATTGATGATCCAATTAGAGACCATTCTAATTATTTCTTTAATAATGAGCTTTATCCCTTAGAAAAAATTGAGATTTATCAGTCATAGTAGCGGAGCTATGGCAAAATTTTTATAGAAATTACGCATAAAATAAATTCATTCAAAGCATAAAAAGAGGACTTCCTACCATATTCTAGGAACTATCATCCTAGATTAATTAAAAGAATCTTATTATGCATGGAGATGTGGAAGTTTGCATGTAGATGTAGATGTATAGATGTAGATGTGGATGTGGAGGTGGATGGATGCATGTAGATGTAGATGTATAGATGTAGATGTGAATGGAGATGTGGATGTATGCATGTAGATGTAGATGTATAGATGTGGATGTGGATGTATACATGTAGATGTAGATGTATAGATGTAGATGTGGATGTGGAGGTAGATGGATACATGTAGATGTAGATGTATAGATGTAGATGGGAATGGAGATATGGATGTATGCATGTAGATGTAGATGTATAGATGTAGATGTGGATGTGGAGGTAGATGGATGCATGTAGATGTAGATGTATAGATGTAGATGGGAATGGAGATATGGATGTATGCATGTAGATGTAGATGTATAGATGTAGATGTGGATGTGGAGGTGGATGGATGCATGTAGATGTAGATGTATAGA
The DNA here is from genome assembly GCF_041138505.1 of Cibotium barometz. Classification (NCBI taxonomy): domain Eukaryota; kingdom Viridiplantae; phylum Streptophyta; class Polypodiopsida; order Cyatheales; family Cibotiaceae; genus Cibotium; species Cibotium barometz. The sequence continues at coordinate 4,006,357 of NC_141089.1, read as the reverse complement.
TGTAGATGTGAATGGAGATGTGGATGTATGCATGTAGATGTAGATGTATGGAGGTGAATGTGAATGTGGATGTGGATGTATGCATAGAGATGTAGATGTATGCATGTAGATGTGAATGTACGCATATAGATGTGGATGTATGGATGTGAATATACGATATGCGATGTGAGGGAATCTGAAGTGATGAGATAGAAATGATGTGATGGGATGAGTATACATATAAATGGAATATGGAATAAGTAATGTAGATTGATGAAGGATAATGTGGAAAAATGAAAGTTAAAATAGAAATTGTGTTGTAAACTGTTTGTAAATACTGTTTGTAAATGATTGTTTTATGTCAAGAATGCTGGGGGGAGCATTTTGACCGTCTTGTGATTAAAGTCGTGATGGTAAAGTTGCAACTGCTGACGGGGAGTCAATGAAGGACGTCTCGCGTAGCAAGGTCGGCCGAGGTCTTGACCAGCCTCGGTGCGATTAAAATGGTGAGCTTCCGGTACGGTGGATGAGGGGCCAAGGAAGCGGCCTATGCGTGAAGCGCTAGGTTACCTGCGAAGGATCCTAGAGGGTGCTGACCATACGGTGCTCGGGCTCTGGGTTGCCTAGGATACCCACGCGTGCGTCGAGGAAGATATTGGAACAGAGTTGGAGTTGTTTTCTGAAATCGAGCATGGATCTGGTTGATTGACCTTGCTGGTCTTCAATGGATGAGTCCATGGCTCCTTATATGGATCTGTTGGTTGATCTTGCTGATCTTCAACGAGAGTCCATCTTGTTAAGTGATTATATTGCCAAGTATTATGGGCTAGGAACTATCGAAACGGCTCCTGAGCGTTCTAGTTGCCAATGATGCCATAGATACTCTGATGAAGGAATGATGGGAAATTAAGAATCAATTGGATAAATTGGAAGATGGTGATCAATGATACTATGGTTTTATTAAAGGATTGTTTTAAACTGGTTGAATCTGGTTGAAAAATGGCAATTTCATATTGGGTGTGTGAGTGGTGTGACTAGTTTTATTTTGCATGAACATCCGGCTAGGGGGCCTTGGAACTCTTTTCCTTGGTACCCGGGACAAAACCTAACCAAATTCTTAATTGGATCCCATCACTACAGTGGTTGGGCGGTTGGCTAACCCATGGGATTGGATGGGGTTAGGCTGGACTGATGGATCCGTAAATCGAGACTCAAACTTTTGTTTTTACGATAGAAAAAAAAAAAATCCCGGACAGTAACTGTTCTATGGATAGGAATCAACGGCTGTGCCTCTTGAATGGGGAAAAAAGCGTTGATCCCAATGATCCAAGTGCAAGTTTCTTCCTTGAACTGACTAAGTATCTTATAGATGTAATTGGATCATCTCGATCAGAAATGATCTTGACTACGCTAGAGTAAAAAGTTATCCTGGTGGAATCGCCCGTGCTTCCGGTTAAGAAAGTTTTTTCGGGTTCGGTTTTGGAACACTCGACGGATTAGTCTCTTATCCGGATATCCGTGGGCGAGGCCCCGAGTGTGGGACCCCTGTCCCGCGCGAGAAGCGCTACTTCCGCTGCCAGTACCCCGAATCCGTTGCTCGGTGGGAACAGGGATCTTACAGTTGGTATCAGAGCCTTTGGTTAATAAAGATCACCTGAGAAGACAAATATGTCAAAAATTTATCAAGAAACACAAAAAGGTTATAATTGTGTGATATAATTCATACAATTTGATATTCAAACTGAAACTCGTAATTTGGTAATTGGGTCTTCAGATGGAAGTACCGCAATTATATAGAATCCCCGACTTGCTTGAGGCCTAGACATGATAGTATTTACCTTATAATTCCAAGGGCCGTGACTACCCGTATATACCGAGAGTATACTGCAGCTCTTTACTGACAGTATATACGAGTAAATCTAAGACTTGAAATTATAAGCGTTAATGCTATCCAGATGATGATTTTGCATGTGATTGATATGATTTTTAATTCTGTTTGAGAATGGATGAATTGATTTGGATTCTGATTGAAAATGCTGATTGAAAATGCTGATTGAAAAATGTTGATTTTTAAAAAAATTAGTTGAAATATAATGAAACCACAATGAGGGGGAATGGGACGAATCCCTGTAATGATATTCATAACTAGAATGATGATAATGAATTCAGCAAATCACTATGAGGTTAATGGGTGTGCTGTTAGATTGCTACTGTTAATATTTGACCGGTAGATCAAGTTAAGGGATGTCAAATTGAGAACTTGCTTGACTGAAATTTCCGTGGAGGAATGTTTCGAAGGAAACTTTTCGGTCTAATGGACCATTATCATGTTAAAGATATGAATGATATGATCTGAATGAATTGTTATTTAATAATGAGTTCTATATAAGGGATATTTATCCCAGTGTTCTGTTGGGTTGACCAGAATATAAGGAACCCCAGAATAAATTGGATCTGAAGAAAAAGAGTTGTCCTCTACTTGGCGAGATGAGGACATCTCGCATTTTTTTAAGTGGGGTAGAATGTAAGATTCCTCCCCAGCCTTCGAGGTATACTGGAGTAAGAATCTTCCTTTCTGATCTTATAATTATTCCCTCTCTAAAATAAAAGAAAATTTCTGTTTAAAAAAGGAAGACCCTTTTCCTAGAATACTTCTCAGGAGTCACGCCTGTTTTAAGGATTTAGAACAATGAGTTTAGAAGTGAGAATCGGTGTTTTGGATACCAAGGTTTTGGCTTTCATTCGAGTACGGCCCAAAAGAAGTTCTTTATCTCTTGGGGAGTATAAGAAGTTATCCCCCAGATATTGTGATCCTTATATCCAAATTCAATGAAAGTAGGTGACTTAGCCTACAAGTTTCTTTTATCTCCTCATCTCAAAATTCTTAATGCCTTCTATAGAAAAATGTGTCAAACACAAATCATGGAAAGACGGTAAAACTTCAGTGGCAAGTTACCGTTGGCTTCTAGGTTACGCTAGCTCCTTCCTCTATATAAGTCGTAACTTTTACTTGTCACTCACAGTAATCTTACTCCCATCAATCTCCTTTCTTTCTTAATCTCCTTCATGGCTTGGCAACAAGAACTAGTTTTATCCATGATGATTTCTCACCTTCAAGACGCAAGAGAGTCTGTGAAGAAAGACTTTATAGAACAGTATGAGCGCTCACTTTTTCCTCACCTAGGAACTTCTGTAGCGCAGACCAAATGGCGGACCTATCAAAACATAACTAGGGTAACACCCTGGGGTCAGCAGCACTTTCGTAACAATGTCCGCTTGGCCATGGTTATTGAAGCTTTGGGTTTGGGTCCCCGATACTACTGCGTCATGAGATCAAGACATCTTGGGTTTTCTGAGCGGGTCTTCTTACTGGCATGTTTTCTTCCTCATGAGAAGATATGCCTTTACCCTGTTTTTGGCTTACCTCTCAGAGGTCCTTTTGTTAGATCACCTCATACCACTGAGATAGGTGCGGCAATAACCAGCAGAATCATTCCCATAGATGAGTTACCCTATACTTGTGCAGCTTGTGAGGACTGCTTTTGTGACCATATGATGGACGGGCTTATGGAAGTGTAAAGAGTTCTTCTATCTTTACTGTATAAGTTCCGAGAATGAATAAAGTTTAAATCTTGTTCTTATTTTGAATCTTGCTCTCTTTAAGACTTTTCTTGGTGGTTAATCTTGATTAAAATTTTCCTCTAAGTCTCATATTCGTTCACTTTGCGAAATTATCCCAAGTTGCGAGATGAGGACATCTCGCGTTTTTTAAGTGGGGTAGAATGTAAGATTCCTCCCCCAACCCCCTTTTTGATGTCTAGTATCTTCCCCCGTAATCAATCCCTCTTCAGAAATATAAAGACCTTGTTTCTAACTGTTTTAACCTAGAGAGAAAAAATATTCTAGAGAGAGAATATTCAGATTTTGAATATTTTTGGATAGAAAAATATCTCTTATAATTCAAATGAGTTTCCCTGAAACAGAAATTTAAAAAGAATTTTCCAATGTGCAATTAGAATTAATTGGAAATAGGTATAAAGAACCTTAGCCTAAGGGTCTAGATTTTCAAAAATCTTTAGACTATGGTCCAATTAAGGTTTCTATGGGCCAATAGCATCAATCCATGTGTAGGGAGGAGATGAATCCAAATTGTAAAAAGAAAATACCCAAAAATGAGTAAATGCTCACATGAGGTGAAGAGTTGAAAATGTACAAGGTTTATTAGTAAATAAACACATATGTAAGGAAGGGGAGTTCTTTAAAGGAGGTGCATATTTCACATAAGATGAAGAGTTGAAAATGTACAAGGTTTATTAGTAAATAAACACATATGTAAGGAAGGGGAGTTCTTTAAAGGAGGTGCATATTTCACATAAGATGAAGAGTTGAAAATGTACAAGGTTTATTAGTAAAAAAACTATGACACATATGTAAGGAAGAGGAGTTATTTAAAGGAGGTGCATATTTCACATAAGATGAAGAGTTGAAAATGTACAAGGTTTATTAGTAAAAAAACTATGAGCAATAAAATTTTGACACATATGTAAGGAAGGGGAATTCTTTAAAGGAGGTGCATATTTCACATGCTTGAATGAGTTTTAAACTCAAAAATAATGTGATATTTTTATCTCTCATCTCTCTTGAACCAAACCAAATCAAAATGGAACCAAACCGAATCAAAAAGTAACCAAACTAGGTCCAAATCTAGTCCAAATTCAACCAAACTGACTTGGAAAATTCTAGAATCAGTTTGTTTGGTTAGGAGCTCAAATTTTCCTATAAATAGAAGCCTCCCCTTGTTGAAAAAAATATAGAGTCTTATGCCTTGTTACTCTACTCCACCTAAGCCAAATTAGATAGAGTCTTATGCCTTGTTACTCTACTCCACCTAAGCCAAATTAGATAGTGTCTTATACTTTGTTACTCTACTCCATCTAAGCCAAAATATATAGTGTCTTATGCTATGTTACTCCACCTAAGCCAAGAACTGTGAATTCTTTAATAATTCACTAGTTTTTGACACTTCTCTCTTTCTTCAATCCCCATTGGTGGCTCCATCAACATACTAAACCAATTGATTGGTTGGGGGCCTCTACCGTGAATAAAGAATCAAGCAAATCATAAGGTAAGTATATTAAATTTTGATCTTTTCTATGATTTCTCAATGATTCTCTCTTCTCAACCCCTCTCAAGCTTGAGAAGTTTAATTGGTATGGTTTTTTTAAATGCTATTGAAGTTAATTGGTGAATAGTAGTGAAGAGTTACATAATTTAATAAATGCTATAGAAGTTAATTTCCACTTATATTTAAATTCTAATGGTTTTTATAATTTCTCTCTCTCACTCAAGAAATGGTCATACTCATGACCCATTCTCAATCCAAATGAAGCTTTTCATAAAGCTTTTCCTTAATCCAAGATTAAGCTATGCTTGAGGCCAAATTAATGGCTTTTTGCTATGCTTTTAGTTTATGCACATTGATGATTCAATCCATTATGGATTGATGACCCAATTAGAGACCATTCTAATTGTTTTCTTAATGATCCAATTAGAGACCATTCTAATTGTTTTCTTAATGATCCAATTAGAGACCATTATGGATGATGATCCAATTAGAGACCATTCTAATTGTTTTCTTAATGACCCAATTAGAGACCATTCTAATTGTTTTCTTAATGATCCAATTAGAGACCATTCTAATTGTTTTCTTAATGATCCAATTAGAGACCATTATGGATTGATGATCCAATTAGAGACCATTCTAATTGTTTTCTTAATGATCCAATTAGAGACCATTCTAATTGTTTTCTTAATGATCCAATTAGAGACCATTATGGATTGATGATCCAATTAGAGACCATTCTAATTGTTTTCTTAATGATCCAATTAGAGACCATTATGGATTGATGATCCAATTAGAGACCATTCTAATTATTTCTTTAATAATGAGCTTTATCCCTTAGAAAAAATTGAGATTTATCAGTCATAGTAGCGGAGCTATGGCAAAATTTTTATAGAAATTACGCATAAAATAAATTCATTCAAAGCATAAAAAGAGGACTTCCTACCATATTCTAGGAACTATCATCCTAGATTAATTAAAAGAATCTTATTATGCATGGAGATGTGGAAGTTTGCATGTAGATGTAGATGTATAGATGTAGATGTGGATGTGGAGGTGGATGGATGCATGTAGATGTAGATGTATAGATGTAGATGTGAATGGAGATGTGGATGTATGCATGTAGATGTAGATGTATAGATGTGGATGTGGATGTATACATGTAGATGTAGATGTATAGATGTAGATGTGGATGTGGAGGTAGATGGATACATGTAGATGTAGATGTATAGATGTAGATGGGAATGGAGATATGGATGTATGCATGTAGATGTAGATGTATAGATGTAGATGTGGATGTGGAGGTAGATGGATGCATGTAGATGTAGATGTATAGATGTAGATGGGAATGGAGATATGGATGTATGCATGTAGATGTAGATGTATAGATGTAGATGTGGATGTGGAGGTGGATGGATGCATGTAGATGTAGATGTATAGATGTAGATGTGAATGGAGATGTGGATGTATGCATGTAGATGTAGATGTATGGAGGTGAATGTGAATGTGGATGTGGATGTATGCATAGAGATGTAGATGTATGCATGTAGATGTGAATGTACGCATATAGATGTGGATGTATGGATGTGAATATACGATATGCGATGTGAGGGAATCTGAAGTGATGAGATAGAAATGATGTGATGGGATGAGTATACATATAAATGGAATATGGAATAAGTAATGTAGATTGATGAAGGATAATGTGGAAAAATGAAAGTTAAAATAGAAATTGTGTTGTAAACTGTTTGTAAATACTGTTTGTAAATGATTGTTTTATGTCAAGAATGCTGGGGGGAGCATTTTGACCGTCTTGTGATTAAAGTCGTGATGGTAAAGTTGCAACTGCTGACGGGGAGTCAATGAAGGACGTCTCGCGTAGCAAGGTCGGCCGAGGTCTTGACCAGCCTCGGTGCGATTAAAATGGTGAGCTTCCGGTACGGTGGATGAGGGGCCAAGGAAGCGGCCTATGCGTGAAGCGCTAGGTTACCTGCGAAGGATCCTAGAGGGTGCTGACCATACGGTGCTCGGGCTCTGGGTTGCCTAGGATACCCACGCGTGCGTCGAGGAAGATATTGGAACAGAGTTGGAGTTGTTTTCTGAAATCGAGCATGGATCTGGTTGATTGACCTTGCTGGTCTTCAATGGATGAGTCCATGGCTCCTTATATGGATCTGTTGGTTGATCTTGCTGATCTTCAACGAGAGTCCATCTTGTTAAGTGATTATATTGCCAAGTATTATGGGCTAGGAACTATCGAAACGGCTCCTGAGCGTTCTAGTTGCCAATGATGCCATAGATACTCTGATGAAGGAATGATGGGAAATTAAGAATCAATTGGATAAATTGGAAGATGGTGATCAATGATACTATGGTTTTATTAAAGGATTGTTTTAAACTGGTTGAATCTGGTTGAAAAATGGCAATTTCATATTGGGTGTGTGAGTGGTGTGACTAGTTTTATTTTGCATGAACATCCGGCTAGGGGGCCTTGGAACTCTTTTCCTTGGTACCCGGGACAAAACCTAACCAAATTCTTAATTGGATCCCATCACTACAGTGGTTGGGCGGTTGGCTAACCCATGGGATTGGATGGGGTTAGGCTGGACTGATGGATCCGTAAATCGAGACTCAAACTTTTGTTTTTACGATAGAAAAAAAAAAAATCCCGGACAGTAACTGTTCTATGGATAGGAATCAACGGCTGTGCCTCTTGAATGGGGAAAAAAGCGTTGATCCCAATGATCCAAGTGCAAGTTTCTTCCTTGAACTGACTAAGTATCTTATAGATGTAATTGGATCATCTCGATCAGAAATGATCTTGACTACGCTAGAGTAAAAAGTTATCCTGGTGGAATCGCCCGTGCTTCCGGTTAAGAAAGTTTTTTCGGGTTCGGTTTTGGAACACTCGACGGATTAGTCTCTTATCCGGATATCCGTGGGCGAGGCCCCGAGTGTGGGACCCCTGTCCCGCGCGAGAAGCGCTACTTCCGCTGCCAGTACCCCGAATCCGTTGCTCGGTGGGAACAGGGATCTTACACCTCTTTAGGAGGTTTTTTCCCCCGGCTTGTATATACGCCCATCCTTCTAGGGCTAACTTATCTTTTGTACATTGACACAATCTAATACACTTTGTGTTGTGTGCATTCTTGCTTCTTCTTCTCCAAGCTTTGTGTGCTTTCCTACAACCCTAATTCCAACAATTGGTATCAGAGCAGACATCGGCTCCCAGGGCTACACCGCCAGCACCATCCGACTCACGTTCTCCGATTGAGGTGAGTTTTCACGAGCGCTTGCAGGTCCCTATACTCTGCAAATCAGCCCGTAGGGCTATGCGTTCTTATTTGCATCTAAGGTCGTTTCGGGCTCCGTTTTTGCATTTTGAGTTCTGCACAGGTGTTTTCGTCATTTTCTGTAGAAATTTTGACAGTGCAATTTTCTACAAAACAGGCATACGTATTCTATTGTGGACCGTGCTACATAGCACGAGTTATTTTCTGTTCAGTCTTTGTTTCATTACAGGCAGCTTTTGCATCAGTTTCAGTCAGTGGCCATGGCTGATAACAGCAATGATGTATTTCGCATGTTGTCTGCTGAAGACAAACTGGATGGAGACGGCAACTACCCACTTTGGGCATACATGATGCAGCATGTTTTGGTTGCAAAAGGAGTGTGGAACATTGTGCAGGGTATGGATGTACGTCCAGGTTCTGTGGATGTAGGATCTGTTGAGGATGTTGCAGGTTCTAGCAGCTCTACTATTGCTGTTGTTTTACCCACTGCTGAACAAGCTCGTTGGGATGGTAAAGATGCGCAGGCTCATGCCTTGATTGCACTTTCTGTCAAACGTAACATCACCCCACATATTCGTTCAGCTAAAACAGCAAAACAGGCTTGGGATATTCTAGCTGGTTTGTATGCAGGTCGTAACGAGGCAAAAATTGCTTACCTGCGTAAAGAGCTAGAATTGAAGATTATGCAAGAAGATGATGACATGAATGTTTTTCTTGCTGAGATTAAAGATCTCAAAGAACAGTTGATTTCTGCAGGTGAGATTATTCCTGATCATTCTCTTGTGCTGCAGACTGTTCTTGATGCTTTACCTGAGACATATCAGACTTTTGCTTCCACGTGGAGACTTCTTAATGAGGACAGACCTGATGCTGTCAAGTATGATACTTTAGTCAACAAGCTCTTGCAAGAAGCGCAGTCCAGGCAAAACAGGGCCAGGCACAGCGTGCAGTTGATCAAGCATTTATTGCTGCTCAGCAGCAGAGAAGAAGTGGTAAGGCAGCCCCTTCCACTGTTTCTTCTCCTATTAGTAGGTTTGCAACTTCTTCTCCTTCCACAGGTAGCAACAATAAGTCTGAGAAGGCTCTTGATAAAGGCAAGAAAAAGACCAGGTGCAACTATTGTAAGGCAAATGATCATGTCATTAAGAATTGCCCTAAGCTAAAGGCTAAAGAGGCAAAGAAGAAAGAGTCAAATGCAGCCACAATAGCGGATGCTTCTACAAATGCAGATTCTGCAAATGTTGTGTAGGATACAGAATGGGCGTTTAGCGTGTATTGCCAATATGACCCATCTGTACATGATGCATGTTTGGCAGTTTCTGTTGACTCTCATGTATGGTATTTTGACAGTGGTGCTACAAAGCACATTACCTCGCATCGTGATATGTTCACTTCTCTTGAGGCTGTCCCTAATGGGAATACTGTCACATGTGCCAATAATGCTTCTTACCCAGTGAAGGGCATTGGTAAAATTATGCTTACTGCTGCAAATGGCAGCGCTTTCACACTTTCAGATGCTTTGTATGTGCCAGGGATAAAGAAGAATCTATTGTCTATCTCTGCGCTTGCTAGACTTGGACTTGTAGTCAAATTTGTGGATGACAGATGTACTGTTCATGATTTGACTTCTGGTGATACGATTATTGTATCTGGCACCTTGTTTCGTGGGCTATATAGGCTCAATTCTTATGACAAGTGTGTGGAAGATTCAGCAAATGCAGTTTCTGATGAAAAGGCAGTTTTAGATGCAAAACTATGGCATGCTCGTTTTGGTCATCTGAACTTTGCTAGTTTGCTGCGTTTGCAAAAATTTGATATGGTTGCTTCATTGCCCCCTCTTGAGGCACCATTGAAACATGTTTGTGAAGGCTGTATTTTGGGCAAAATGCAGCGTTCTGCGTTTCCAAAGGATGGTTCTGTGCGGGCCACTCGCAAATTGCAGCTTGTACATAGTGATGTATGTGGGCCTATGCAAACTCTGTCATTTGGTAAACACTTGTACTTCGTGACTTTCATTGATGATTACTCAAGGCATGCATGGGTATATCCACTGAAGGCAAAGTCCGAAGTGTTTTTGTGCTTCAAACAGTTTATGCTTATGGTTGAAAATGTATCCAATTGTACTGTGGGCACCCTCCGTTCTGATCGAGGGGGGAAGTACATGTCTAAAGAGTTTGATGCATTTCTGGCTAGTCGTGGGATAAAACACCAATGTACAGTGCTGTATACCCCTCAGCAAAATGGTGTTGCTGAGAGGAAGAACAGGTCACTTATGGCGATGGCACGATGTATGGTCAAGAGCCAAGCTTTGCCACATGCGTTTTGGCTTGAGGCTGTCATGTGTGCTGCATATGTACTCAACAGGTGTCCGCCGACTAACGCCTTGCAGTCTATTACTCCATACGAAGCCTGGCATGGCAGGAAGCCTTCTATTGGTCACTTGCATGTCTTTGGTTGCTTGGCCTATGCTTTAGTGCCTGTGCAACAACGCAAAAAATTGGATGATAAGGCTGTCAAATGCATTTTTGTTGGTTATAGTGCTGAGAGCAAGGGTTACAGATTGTATCATCCGCAGAGTCAAAGCGTATCTTGATTAGTCGAGATGTTGTTTTTGTGGAAGATGCTGTGCAGCCTTTGTTATCATGTACCAAAGAGACAGGTGTGAGCTCACGGGATGTATTTGATACATTGTTGCCTCTGTTTACAGGTGGGAATTCAAATGTAAGTCCTACTGAGGTAAATATTCAGCCTATGCAGATTTCAAACATCATAGATTAGCCTATTTCTGATGCAGATTTACAGGATGTAATTCATGAGGATAGGGCTGAAAATGAGCATGCTAGAGGTATGCCTAAATGGCTGGTGCAAACCTTGTGTGATAGTAAGATTGATGCACCTATGACTAGTCGTACTCATTCAGGTTTTCAGCATGCCTCTTATACATCAGATTGTTATGCTTTGGCTGTGTCTAGTATGTGTGAAGAGGAAGAACCTCTTTCATTTGATGAGGCACAAAATTCAGAAAATTGGTTGGCTCTGCAATGCAAAGTGAATATGATGCTATAATGAAGAATGGTACATGGTCTTTGTGTGATTTGCCTATTGGTAAAAAGGCCATTGGATGTAAGTGGGTTTTTAAGTTGAAACGAAAGCCAGATGGCAGTGTTGATCGTTATAAGGCTAGACTTGTTGCAAAGGGTTATGCTCAAGAAAAGGGCATTGATTTTGATGAGACCTTTGCTCCCACTTGTCGTATGACTACCATTCGTAGCATTTGTGCATTGGCAGCTCATAATGGTTGGAATGTACATCAGCTGGACATAAAGACTGCGTTCTTGAATGGAGATTTGCATGAGGAGGTGTATGTATCGCAGCCTCGTGGTTTTGTTCAAAGAGGGCAGGAAAACAAAGTGTGCAGGTTGAAAAAGGCTTTATATGGTTTAAAGCAAGCTCCACGAGCTTGGTATGAAAAGATACATGCATATTTGACTGCACATGGGTTTCAGAATAGTCCAACAGAAAGCACTTTGTACGTTAAACTTGTGGATGGTGTACATCTAATCATTGCTCTCTATGTCGATGACATGCTGCTCACAGGACCAAATGAGAGTCATATTGCTGATTTTAAGGCTGATTTGAATGCCTCTTTTGAGATGTCAGATTTGGGACATTTGCATCATTATTTGGGGATACAATTTGCACAATGTGATGGAGGTATTGCTTTGTGTCAAACAAAGTATATTGAGACATTGTTGCGGAGATTTGGCCTTGAAGACTGCAAGCCTATTGCTACTCCAATGGAGACAGGTTTGAAGTTGAGTCTTCATGATGCTGGAGATCACTTTGATGTCACACTCTATCAGACAGCTGTTGGTTGCCTCATTTATGTATGCATTATGAGGCCGGACATTCAGTTTGCAGTCTCACAGGTGAGCAGGTTTATGCATAGCCCAGGGTCTCAGCATTGGAAGGCAGTGAAACGCATCTTTCGCTACTTGAGTGGCACCATACATCTTGGGTTATTTTATCCCAAGGGGGGATCATTGCCGCCAGATTTACATGCTTTTTCGGACTCAAATTGGGCTGGTTGCTATGACACAAGAGTGTCCACAAGTGGTTTTTGTTTCATGCTCGGTAGCTCATGCATATCTTGGTTGAGCAAGAAGCAACCTACTGTGGCCACTTCTAGTTGTGAAGCTGAGTACAGGGTAGCTTTCATAGCTACGGTTGAGTGTGTGTGGCTCAGACGGCTTATGGCTGACTTGGGTGTTGGACAGGAGTCTGCCACCTCTATCTTCACTGACAGTCAGAGCGCATTGGCAGTTGCGAGAAACCCAGTTTTTCATGCTCGCACAAAGCACATTGAGGTGCATTATCACTATGTCAGGGAGAGACTCTCAGCAGGAGAGATCAGCTTGGCCTATGTGCCAACACAGGACAACCTCGCCGATCTTTTCACAAAGGCGCTTCCTTGTGAGAAGTTCGAAGCTTTCCGCAAAGCTTTGGGCTTGCTCCCCTTTGTGAATTGATCTACTTCGGGCATGGCACTCCCCTATACATGAGTGCCAGCTCTCGTTCACACCATCACTCCCAGAGGGGATTTGTTTTCATATATATAGGCAGTGATGTGTGTGAACACACTTAGGACCGCCGGGGCACTTTTTCCCTCTTTAGGAGGTTTTTTCCCCCGGCTTGTATATACGCCCATCCTTCTAGAGCTAACTTATCTTTTGTACATTGACACAATCTAATACACTTTGTGTTGTGTGCATTCTTGCTTCTTCTTCTCCAAGCTTTGTGTGCTTTCCTGCAACCCTAATTCCAACATTTTACCCTCTCAAACACACTTGTGACTTGTGGCTTTCATCTAACTAAATAGACCTCTTTCTTACACCAATTACTCTATTTTAAATATTTTACCCTTTTAAACACACTTGTGGCTTGTTCCTTTCATCATTAAATGTTTCTTGTCACAACATAAATGCACTCATAGCTTTATTTACATGTTTATATATCATTTTCTCACACACATAGACTTTAAATCCTTCCCCACCTAAGTTTTTATGGAGGAAATATTTTATGTACTCTTTTTAATAAGTTTTTATGGAGGAAATATTTTATGTACTCTTTTTAATGAGAATATTCTCTAGATTTTCCTTGTCATGCATAGGAACGTGCGTTCCTACCACGAAACTGTGTTCATAAAAGGCTTTGTCGAGTATGTATGTAAGCAAACCAAAGAGCAGTTTTCACGGTTTTAGCCTCTAATTCTTGCTTAATGATACCATTTTTGGGTTTTTAATTTGATAGGATGATTAATGCACTCCTAATCTACCTAATAACATGCTTAATGTAGCCTAATGGTGTTTCTATAAAGTTTAATGGTGAGATGAATGTCGAAAATGAGCCAAGACTTTAAAAACTTGACAAATACAAGAAGATAGAGCTTGAATCAAAGAAAATGGAAGAGAATACTTACTTGTACACATACAACTTGAGCTTGAAGGGTTGCTCCATGTTTCATTGCACCAAGGTAATAAATCAAGAGTTAAACAATACCAACCCATTGGACTTACATTCCAACTAGGCTATGTCAATACTCCAATTGCAAAGTATAGCAAGCTAGGGGCTTTTTCGCGCGATGCCAAAGATGTTCACCGATTTAGGAACATTTGAGCCTTATACAAGGGAGAGAATAAGATGAAGAATGAAAGGGTCTTACCAGCTTGCACCTCTATCCACTCTTAGTAGAGAAACCCTCTCTTCTGGAGAGCTAGGGACCTCAACCTTGCTTTCACCATAGGAAGCCTTACAAATGGGTGGAGAGGGACAGAGCTATAGAAAGCTCATCCTCTACCTCAATGCCTTGGTGATGAGTGAGAAAGGAGAAAGGGAGAAGAGAACTAGCACCGTCGCACTATCCCTCACCCACACAATCCTCAAACAAGCATGCACCAAAGAGAAGAGACCATACAAGCAAGCATCAATCACAAGAGCAAGAAAGACTCAAACTCAATTGTGAGAATGGAATTATAACTTTTCTCATTAGTCAAAATATCTTATATATACGAGACTCATATTTACAATGCCCAGCCTTGGGGGCCCAAAAGCTTGTTTAGGCTAACTTCCTACCGGCATTACACAAGTCATAAGCTCGGTTTTGACTATCCTTCGGCATTACACAAGTTGTAATCTCATAGATATCCCAAATCATTTACATGAAGCGCTTTTGCGTAGTACAAAAATTATGCCTTGAAAATGTTGCTGCATATTTGGAGTAATGTTATCTAATGTGGTTAACACCCGGGCACACCTTCAGCCCTTGTAAGCACATGCATGATTACTCACAAGGGCATCTCACTTCACAAACACTTCATGCACATATAGGCACACATTCATCCCTTGTTGTAAGCACATGCTTGATTATTCACAAGGGCTTCGCACTTCACACAACACTTCTTGCATATATAGGCACACCTTCAGCCACAAGCACGTGCATGGTTACTCACAAGGGCTTCGCATTTCACAAACACATCTTACATAGGCACTCACAATAGGTTTGCACATGGGCACACCTTCAGCACTTAAGCATAATTGGTTTAACACACGGGCACACCTTGAGACGTTAAGCACATGCACAATTACTCACAAGGGCTTTGCACTTCTTCACAAACACATCTTGTATACATAGGCGCTCACAATAGGTAGCAAACCTCGTCTTCACAACGGCCATCCAGGTACATCTCTGGGTTGGTCATGGTGGGTAAAAGCATGGGTCATTGTATGACCCATCCCAAGAACTTCCAAATATCTTCAATTATGTAGGAATAACCTCCAAATATCTTTAAAGAAACCGACTCGTTTTTGGCCTCCATTATTGGATCATTTGCCTCTTCTTCAACTACCTTCACAACAAAAACCTCACCACCACAATAGTGCGACAAGAAACCACAAAGTCCAATCTCTTTAGTACCACCATGAGATTTGGGAAGCATACACTCGCACTAAAACCACCATGAGATTTCAGAGAATCATACACTACTAGATCAAAGAAATTCAGACCACCATCACTAATAGTCATTCAAATGACCTGGATGTGGTGCATGGACACTCAAGAAAAGCCATGGGTTGTCTTTCTTTAAACGAGCCCAAACATCTCACAATCCTGGGGAGTTAATGCCTCACATCAAGAATTTCTATGCTAACCCTGCAACACATGAAGCCTCGATAAGCTTTACCTCAAGATGTGCCAACCAACATCTATCTCCAATGGGCCTTGAAACTAGGGGATTGGTCTCTCAACACCAGTTACATTTTTAATCATCCACAATTCTCTAGAACTAGTAGCATCTTCACCATCCGAGCTTGGTGATGCAAGGATGTGGTCACCATTAAGAAAGGGGTATGTTTAACCACTCTGTCGGATGTGGTTTAACATGATTTCATTTTCATGTCCCTTAAGCAGCCTTACTCGTGAGATTAATGCCAAATAAGGAAGTCACAAACTTTGTGTACACACTTGCTTAAGACCAAAACTAGTGGCCATGTTTTTTTTTATATTTTTGTTTACCTAAGTGTGAACCCTAGCCACCATTTATATATAAGTTAATTTTGACATTAAGCAATGGACATTCATTCCCTTACAATAAAATATATAAGTGTGAAAGCTAGCCACCATTTATATATAAGTAAATTTTGACATTAAGCAACGGACATTCATTCCCTTACAATAAAATAATTGTGATCTCTCCCTCTTAACTCAACTCTCTTGCTTTCTTGTGGTTTGTGGGATTCTTGCATAGCTTGATTGTGTATAAATAGGATCGAGTGTAGGTTTCTCCCAAGCTTAAGATTCTCCTTGCGAGAGAGAACCACCCAAAAGGTTATCTTCTTGCCTCCATCTAGGCAAAGAGAGATCTACCTTCACTCCGATCGCCATGGATTCTCCTTGGTGCAACAACTAGGAGAGGATGCGAACAACACGCTAGTGCACCCACATGGGAAGTCACTTTTTGTGGCTCTACAATAAAGTACCAAACAACACTTGTTTGGGCATAAGCTAAGGTAAGCTCTTATATTGAACCGACATCTTCGTGGATACTGTGAAGAATGGCTACCCTAGTACTTGAGTTTAGAGGCTTTATGAAAGATGATGATAGTGCTAATTAGCTTGTAGCAGTGACTCTATATAAAATGGTGTCACTAAAAATAAAATGATAGTAAAGAGAGGTCATGCAAATTTCATTCGGGGATGAGTATGGGGAGGCTTTATAGAAGATGCAGTAATGACTCTATATAAAATGGTGTCACGAAAAATTTCATTCGGGGATGAGTATGTGGAGGCTTTATAGAAGATGCAATAATGAATCTATATAAAATGGTGTCACGAAAAATAAAATGATAATAAAGAGAGGTCATGTGGATTTCATTCGGAGATGGGTATTTGGAGGAGCATAATAATAAGATATGTATCAAACCAAAATTTTGAGAGGAATATAAGATCTTGTGTAGAAAATGGTAGAGTATTCAAATGATGCAAGTATAGATGTTTATAAGGAGGACATGAGAAAGTTGTGGAGCTCAAAACATATGAATGAAGATGAACTTTCAACACTACAAATGTGGTTGTCTTGGTGGGACATGAGGATCTTACACTAGTAGGGGGCTATGTTCATAATGCAAGATTTGTTCCCATTGTCAACTTATTAGACTCCAATATGAGGGAAGCCCATGGATACTCAAGACATATTAAATTAAATGAGGTCTTAGCATGAGATTTGACTATGTGTGTCCTTTAAATGCACACCTTTAAATGCACAACACTACCTAGCATTGAGAATTTAAAGGGTTCTTACAAGGGAGACAACTCCTATATATAGTAGAAAATTAACACCTAATCTACACACATAAAGATATCATTAGAAGCAAAAAGGGTTCAACCAACCCACGTATGATTTTAGAGCATGACCATCATAAACCTGATTATTAAAAAAATTATGATTAGAAATAGTAGAAACATATCCTCAAAGTGGAAAGAAGAACAGATAGTTAGCATGGAGATAAAATGTCCATGATGCCAATTAATCTATTAAAAGAATGGTAGAACCGTGTGGTGATGTTAAAGTTTTGGATATCTTTCAACACAACGAGAGCATGTTGCAAGGCTTTGATTAATACTTTGGGAAAGAAGAAACTCCATGTTTCCAAAGAAGAAGGAATAATTAAATGAGATCCAAGAGTAATTCATTTAGTTTGCACAATGTCACATCATGTGGAACATGGATTGTTTCATTTTGGAAGTTCTAAGTGCACCTTCTAGTGTGTAGAATATTACAAAAGGTTCCTCTGCTGCCAACAATCAAGGATAAGGATTTTTCAAAGGGTGTATACAGGCTTTGTCTCTGAAGTAGATAATGCTTCAACTATAATAATATCAAGTACGCTAGCACCTAGTCATGTCTTTGTTAAGCACAAAAAGTAGATATAAGCGTAACAAAGAGTTCAAACTAAATGTTGAGAGGGCTCTTGTGTTGCATATGGAAATTATCCCTAAGAGAATGATAACTTCCAACAAAGTGTTTCACTTGGATAAACTTGGTTATATTAAAAAAGAAATGGCTACTCCATTGCATTTTCTCCCACAATGCTCATCTTTTAATTCATTCACAACGAGAGTCTAAAAGAATAGCTTTGCACACCATGCAAGCACGTATGTTTCTCTCTATTATTGTTTTGGGAGTGAGTGATAGTGTGCATGAGTTCACGCATCAAACATCCTCAAGTTGTACTAAGCTTGATGTGGACACAGAAATCAAAGAACAATGGAATAGGCCACACATAAAAGAAGTGAATGATAAAGTGCATGAGTTCATGCATCAAGCATCCCCAAGTTGTACTAAGCTTCATGTGGACATAGAAATCGGATAACAATGGAATAGGGCACACATAAAAGAAGTAAGGGTTAGGTCAAATTACATTTTACTAAACCTTTGTGTTTTGAGTATTTACTTGTGTTTTGACTAGGGGACAATTTAAATAAAGTCATTTTAATTGAGCCATGGAGATATATAGGAATCCGAGAGCCAGCAGTTGCACCAATCGGGAAGAAATCCAAGAACACTAGAGCGGGTCCTATCAACAAGTGCCACGTGGCAAGACCTTTGTTGGATGCCCGATCTTTTAATGTATTTGGATTAAGGTCGGAGGGACAACCAAGAAATATCAGCTTATATCAAGTTATCTTTCTTAGAATGGATTTCCGTGTTGGGCATGTTTGGATATTTTTGTGTCCAACATATGGGAAGAAAGGATTCTGTAATTGAATTATGACAACCCATAAGCATAATACTTAAGAATGCTAGAAAGTTTCAATGGGTTTTGCGACCCAATCTAGTGTATGTCTCTCTCTCTCCTCTCCACTCTCAACAAGTTAATGCACCACAATAAGTGAACAATTACCTTAGTAATTAAGGTACAAAGGCTTCCATATGTGACAAAGTACTTCCCATGCCTGGCTAGTTGTGGCCTCCCATGCCCTTTCCAGTTTTGTCTACTCCAACCACAACTGTCCTGCCTCAAGCCCTGCCATTGAAAGGCAACCCGTCTTCCTTCAACAGTACCTCTTACGAGACAGCCTGTTGAGACTCTCTAGTCAGCCCTCATACCTCGCTTTGCTCACATGCATCAATAAAGAGGGCACACCTCTGACATTGTAACTAAAGTGAGACTAGGGCCTTTGACACACTTTGTACACCTTCGGTGCCTAATCGAAAATAAAGCAACCATGACTATTATTACCACAGAACTGAATATAAAGATACTCGAATATCCACAATGCTAAAAACAGAGATATGCACGCGTTTTTAAACCTTATACAAACTTTTGGGGAGCTTCACATGCTCCAAATCCGAGCTGGTGACACTTCCAAGATGAAGACACCACTCAATGGTTGGTCCTCCCAATGAAGACCGATGGGCATAAATTCTTGATACTCTCAATGGACACCTCTTGATGGAGCATACTCTCAGCAACACACCCCTGTGATACACCCAAGAAAAAAATCCTTGGCACCCAAAGGGGGAGGCGTCGGCCTCATGTAGAGTAATCCAAAGGGCCTAGTGTAGAGTAATTCAAAGTGGGAGGGGTCACCCCAGTGTGGTGTCCCTACGCATATCTCTATCTTTCAGCATGATGAATGTATAAATAACCGCTATGTTCGACATTGAGTGCCTCAAAGGCCCTAGTCGGTTACACAAATATCCTCTGGTTTGTTTTGGTTTTGTATTTCTCACGTGTTCTCATTTTTGGCCCTAGTCTCCCGGGTTACACAAATATCCTCTTGTTTGTTTTGGTTTTTGTCTTTCTCACGTGTTCTCATTTTTTGTCGCTGATTCTTTCGGATTTGATTTAAAAGACCAAAAACAGGTCTTGTGCTTGTTAAAGCATCACCCAGTAGGCATTTCAAGGAAGCACAACTTTCCTTTTCATTGCGTAAGCTAAAACTTTGGTTCAGAACAGAGTACAAGTAACTCAGGGTTCAAAACAAAGCAATACTGTCAGCAGTCATACACATCCCAAGGCAAATGCCACTCCCTTCTTCTTGCCCATTGATGGTATCAAGTCTGCTGCCTCTGGTGCCCAAATCTACAACCAACTCTCATAATGCTGCCTGACCTCTTCATGGATGTCTATTTGTGCTTGCTCCATAGTCGCCAGAAACGAGAAACAGGAACGGAAATGTTTGAGGAATGGAAATGGGGAAACAAGTTTTTTGGGGTGGAAAGTTTCCTGTGACTCACTTGGGAAACGAGAAACGGCCATGGAAACGGATGGAGTCTTGAAACAGAGAAACACGTTTCTAGGGACTGAAACCACCGTTTCCGGTGACTATGGCTTGCTCAAAGGATAGCAGCTATATCGAACAATTTCTACCCAAAATACCTGTAAATGTTACAGCTATGTCTCATTGTAGCAACCATGCAAGGGATCCTTTGGAGCTCCTTGGATTTATTTAGTAAACCACTGAAACAAATCTGTCAAGTGTTCCTCACTGCCACAAGGCATTAATAAATGATATCCGGACATTGCTTGTTTTGTGTCACTTGCCCGAAAATAGAAGGGCTTTAGCCTAAGCTGGATGCAAAATACTGTATCTTGACAAGTCTGAAGGACACATTTTGTTAATTCACCGTCTCTCAAGGTATACTTAAGCAAGTATTTACATTTTGTCTGAGTTCTTAAACCACCCCAAATCTATTCCTTCCTAACCAACACCCATTGAAATACACCAACTTTTATCTCCAAAGCTGTCCCTTATCTAGAGATCCAGGCTATCTTTTTACTTGACTGTGCATGCAGTTAGCACTTTAGAGTCGAAACTCATAAGCATCAACTTGGTTCACCGCCCAGGCATGGTTGTTTCAGATATCATCTTCCAATCTGCAAAGGCTACCTGCTCCAAATTTTTCATTTCTAAAGTTCAGAGCATCAAAGACTAAGCCTAGCCATAATTTGGCAAAATTTAATCAGAATTCTTATAGCTGGAAAATTTTGACATTTTAAAGCTTCAATCAAGTATCATATTTGTTCTTGCCCCCAAGAAGGTTGTAAAAACGACCCCTCCCACCTAGAGATGCCAATCGCTACTGCCTGCATCTTTCAAAAAAAACCCTTCTAATGTAACCCTTCTCTTGGGTTCCATACCAAATTACATTTCTTAAGATCCATTAAACCCTGCACTGACAAAACTGCCTTTGTTAGCTCATTTAAAGGCAATCACATCTTATGACAAAGAAACCACTTTTAAGTACCTGGTAAGCAGACAAAAGACCATAAGCACCCCATCTACTTGACTGCTCCCAAGAACTTGATTTCGAAAGGTCTGGCTAATATTGTCCAAGACATTCATAATACATTCTTCACCTGAAAAACAGCCGCATTTTGAAAGTCCCTCCCTAGACATCATCTATTGCTAGCTCTGATAACAACAGCAAGCAATTTGGAAGGGCTGCTAGTGCTGGAATTTTGTTTGGCCCATATGAAGAACAAATAGGACTCAACCCTGACCAAAACAGGGCTAAGAATGAAAGGGCAAGACCTTATCATTCAACAGGTCCTCCACCGTCCCATCACAACTAGTATAGACACCGGTACAAACAGTAAAAAGAAACAGTTGCTTGTAAGAGAAACAAGTAGCACCTAGCAGCAGGTCTATTGGACTTTTAAACCTTCGTGCATATTAATAAAAGCAAATCCTAATACAGAAACAAAAATGTGCTTTCTGTAAAATAAGAGTAGCTTTCAAAACATTGTACACAACATTATCTGGAAAGATTGTTAGCAAAAACAATTTAACACTTTACATCTATCCAAAAAGTCAATATAATAAAACATGTAAGGCTTGGCTACAAAAAGAAAAAGCATAACACTTAATATTGTTCAGGAATGTATCATGTAGACCCTAACAACACACAATGACAAAGCACTAGATCTCACAACCCAGATGGAAGCACACCACCTAATAACTGCCGAGGTCCATAAACAAGCCCCATGTAAACACCACTGAGTTAACAACTCATAAGTAAAGACACCTGAGCCGTACTAGAGTAAGTAATGCACAGCCACAGGTACATCTAGGTAGATATGTACAGAGTCTTATAATCAGTTATGTAAGGTTTCGAAGTTCAGATATTTATGTAAAACCTAGTTTTTCCCTAACTGAGGTGGCAAATACACCCTCACTTCCCTCTCCTCTGAAAAACGAGTGTGCTTAGGAACCATGATTTCCAGACCTGCACTTGCTTCCACATAGAACGCCTTCAACTCGGCATTGTCAGGTATCCTTGTTGCCAAGGGAATCTCACGAACAAACTCACCTTGAGGACAATGCTCCGGGTTCTGATCTGTCAACTTGAATGTCCTCTCACCCCTCGTAACCATTGGCATTCTCGCTGTGCTGAAACAATGAACTTTCACCACACCATGCGTAGCAGTGTTGAGCCAAGAGACCCTCAGCCTTTTCATATCGGTGAAAGGCAGACTAACCATTACCAAGTAACCCTTCTCATCTTCATAAATGCTCTTAGCTCCCGTTACTGGCCCGGATGCCTTCGCTATAACTCCTGAGGAATATGCAAGCCAGTGGGGCTGCTCACCTTGCTGAATTTCTTCCCCCAGTATTTCCCCTGAATGGCTGCCATTTGGAGCACAGCACTCCTCATCATTGCCGAGCACCGTTTCACATTTGCGTTTCTTCTTAAGCGATGGAGAGCCAGTGAAGCTACTCCCACCCATCTGGCCAATCAGCTTGCAGGACAAATTCAGAGTTGAGTCACCAAAGTCGCCTGCAACAGATTTAGGGGACTGTTGCTTCTTGGCTGAGCCATTGGACACATCTGACCTGTCAAACTCCAAGTCCGTGCACGGTAGCGTACGCCATGCTGAATAATCACCTGCCTCCAAAGGCAAAGTACAGTTCAGATCTCTGCCAGTAAGCTCCATCCATCTTTTCTGAACTTCCTCGCTTACAAGGGATAGATTTGGACTTCTCACAACTTCAAGCCCATGGACACACTGCGGATTGGATAACCCTCTGTAATGTTTCCTCTGCATCCGGTGAGAGCGATTGAACCCTTTCTCTACACTAAAAGGGAACTGCGGTTCTCCGAATCGGGCATGTCCGTTCATGTAGCTTCGCAGTTGCATCTTACCCAAGGCATTCTCAGGCCTCTTGCGGAAAACCCACATGTACATGTTCTCCATATCATGCTGCACCATGAACTGATTGAGTCGGAGGCCCAGTTTATCAGTCCGAGAAGGCTTGAAATAGTGATTAAAGAAGAACCACGCTCCCCAAATGCTGTCTGCTCGCCTGGCCAGCCTTTTTCCCTTGGAAAGGGCAAAGGAGCGGACGGTGAGATTGACATCGAGTTCAGGTGACTCCGACGAAGGCAGCCAGGGGGAAGGGGTGCCCATGTCTGGGGAGGAGAGTGGCAGGTTAATGTCCGGGGGGCAGCCGGCCACAGCTGGTTGATGTACTCGCGATACTGCGGCTTCTTCGTGGACATTGGTGTCTATGGAGAGCAGGGTGGAAGGGCTCTCCATGGAGAGCATGGTGAGGAGGGCTTCAGTCATTGTAGAGAGTACACCTTGCAGATGGTTATGATGATGATGATGATGATGATGATGAAGGATGTGATGACAATACCTGATGATGATGATGATGATTATGTTGATGCTGCCATAGAAAACCTTGTTCTGCTGCTGCTGCAGCAGACGGGGACACCTTTGGAAGGAAGGCAAGCTCCCTTACTTCCAGGCTCCCTTCATCTTGAAAAAGGCATTAAGCCTTCTGAGAGGGGCGGAGAAGGTAGCGGAGGGGACGAGGGAGGAGGGCAGGCGGAAGACCTTGATGGAGAGCATCGCAGATCGGAGGCGCATGGGGGAGTGCTGGTCCGGGGGCAACATTAGAGAGAGAGAGAGAGAGAGAGAGAAGGGGGGGGGAGGGGGGGGCTATGCAGAGATGTGAAGAAGGTCTGAGGTTTTTAAGCAGGCACGCAAGCAAAGCAAAACGAAGCAGGAAAACGAATGCTTGGTAGGGCACAAAGAGGCAAGAAAAAACGAGGACTGATTTATCAGATAAGAACAAGAGAGGAGGTGGGTGGGCGTGTGCGGAGCGCTTCGGCGTGCGTGTGGGTGGGTGTATGTGGCTGGCCTTTACTTTTGGGCGCACACCACCCACATGCGGATGAAAAAGAAAAAGACTGGCAGAACACACCAGAAGGGACTGGTCCCATGGTCCCTTAACAAAGCAGGCATAACTTTCCCCTGCAGCACTCAAGAGGGGGGATGTGTCTCCAAGGAGAATATGCTCTCACAAGCCCACCAAAAGTTCAAGGAGCACGGCTTGCATTCACACCCACCGATAAACTCTTAACACACTCCTAAGTGGTCTGCTCCATCTCTACATTTTTCAATAACATTCTCTTATCAGTCCCTCTACCCTAGTGCTTTGCTTTTTTGGTTTGCCATGAGACCATGACACTAAGAGCATCCATGAAGATGAAGTAGGATCTATGGGACACTCGACTCTTCAAAAAAAAGATATGAGAGAATATTGCCACTATTATAAAAGAATTCAGAATTCTTTTACAAGAGTGAATATTAAAAATTATTCAAGTATTGCCGCCGCTAATGACAACGAGATGCAATCCTTAGAACAATATTAACATTGTTCAATTATCGCCGCTAATGACAACGAGATGTGATCCTTGGAGCATTATGATGTGGACCATCAAAGCATACCTACCATGCATGGAGAGCTATAAATTTTGGTTGGGGCATGGAATGAAGCGAGAATGGCAAAATGGTCCTCCAATATTTGACCGAAATAGTAAGGTGGGACACCAAGCCATTCTACATCCGAGATTTGGAAGGTGTCTATCATTGCCGACTATCATGCACACATGTGGCATGTGTAAAAGGTTTGGGAAATTCCAAATGTTATATTAGCCCACGTGTAGAAAGGATGAAGGATTCCAAGCATTTGATTACTTCTTCATTCCTACAATTGATCCTAGCTTCTTGATCGGTAGATCCAAAGTTTTGTAAAAGGTGCTTTTTTAGTTTGAAATGTTCAACCAATGAATGGCTAAGATCCAATCATGCAATGAAATGCTAGGGTAGTTAGGAAAATGCCTTCTTATTCTGATATTGGTTGGGGTATGGAATTGCCTTCTCATTCTTGGTGATTATGCTAACCAACCATCTTCCCTCACCCAAAAAAACAAAAAAAAAAAACAGGCACACACACACACACACACAACGCCCTCCCTTTTAGTGTCTACCCTCTTCAAGTTCCAACCACAACCCTAAGATAATGCCCTCTTCAAATTCCAACCTTAACCCTAGCGTGATGCAATTGGGTGCAAACCAAGATATTTCTGTGTAGAATGGTTGTATCCGATCTTGCGTAAGCTCCTACCCGGTATGTATGTATGAGAGAGAGAGAGAGAGAGAGAGAGAGAGAGAGAGAGAGAGAGAGAGAGAGAGAGAGAGAACACTCAAATTACAAGCAAATTATCAATCCACACCCATGTGAATATATTATTATTTTATTTATAACCTTGATTGAATTTAGGTGTTGTCACATTTTGAATAAAATCTAAGCTTTGCGTATTCTCAATTAATCAAATTTTCAATCCACACCCATGTGAATATATTATTATTTTATTTATAATCTTGATCGAATTTATGGTGTTGTCACATTTTGAATAAAATCTAAGCTTTGCATATTCTCAATTAATTGTAATTTGCATATTCTCTCTCTCTCTCTCTCTCTCTCTCTCTCTCTCTCTACGCTAGTGTGTGTGTGTGTGTGTGTGTGTGTGTGTACCATGTGTGGGTGTCATGTGCCTATGTGCATGCTTAATTGGGATCTTTATATAGTGTGCACTAGATGCTTTTTATGTGCAATCCAAATCCATGTGGGCATCACAAGTCTACATATTTCTAGTCACCCAAGCATATATATGCCCATCACGATGATAATGCCATGAAGATTAATTATATATCTACCAAGCATGCCACGATAAGAGCCTCCTCTAATGATAATGCCATGATAAGAGGCTCCTCTCATGATGCAAAGTTTGAGAGAGACCTCAATCCGTTTTTTTATACCAAAGTGTATTGATTTGACATAAAGTTTCTCTTCATGTATATTTATATTATATTAATCTCTCCTTATAGATATGTAGGAATTTAATAGAAGAGTGGCCTCACCTTTTGCTATTGCTAACATCTCTCTATCTCTCTCTATATATGTCCCTCTATATATATATATGTGTGTGTGTGTGTGTGTGTGTGTTATGTTATGTATGTATGTATGTATGTGTGTGTGTGTGTGTGTGTGTGTGTGTGTGTGTGTGTGTGTGTGTACACATATGTATATATGTATGTATAGATAGATAGATATGTGTGTGTGTGTATATATGCGTATATATGTGTGCACACACATATGTGTGTATATATGCGTATATATGTGTATAAAGATACATACATACATACATACATACATACATATATATAGAGAGAGAGAGTTGCCTCAAGAATTACTTTTAGCAATTGCTGATCTCTCTCTCTCTCTCTCTCTCTCTCTCTCTCTCTCTCTCTCTCACGCACACACACGTGTATATTTGCATCATAGATGTGTTTTTTTTCAATATTAAATTAAGCATTAACAGCATTGTAGCCTTCCTGATGTATTGATCCTACTAGATCCTTCTTGTAAAGTCTTTTACCCAAAAAACATAAAGTGGCCATAGTCCATGCTTGTAACCTTAATTGTCCATGCTTGTAACCTTAATTGTATTCTTGGGTTAAAGTATTTCATATAACAAGGCCTCTCTCTCTCTCTCTCTCTCTCTCTCTCTCTCATGTGCTGGTAAAGATTAGACGATCTATTCTAAATGTGTGCAAAATGCTTGAGGACAAGGGGTCCTCAAGAAACCACATACAAACATGGCAACATGCAAAACGTCACCACTTAAGTGTGAATGCTAGTTTAGGCAAGCTACCAACAAAGGAAGTGTAGTTTCTTGAGCTATAACAAATGACCAAGGGATTAGTGGTGTGTATGCACATGGGAGCAAAGGGATACAAGCAAGAGTAAGTGTGTGTGTACAAGCTAGTTTATACACACATAACATGGGTGAAACATTCTCCTTATACCATGTTAGTGTGTTTGTCCTTTTTTTTCATCTCTCTTTCTCTTTCTCTTGATAGTGAGTGGGACTATTTTTTCTTTGAAAGGTTTTATTTTGATTTGCTTAAGACCTTTATGGTCTTCATATGGTGTAGTTGGTCTCATAGGTGTTAATATGATACTCTCTCTCTCTCTCTCTCTCTCTCTCTCTCTCACTCTCTCTCTCTCTCTCCACAAAGCTGAGTATATTCTCTAAAGAGGGTTGCTTGTCAAAGAAGCTCATGCCATGCTTGCTTGGGGCATGACATTTGGTATGAAAACAATGAGGTCGGTTTGTGTGGATGAAGGTCCCTTGAACAAGTTCTATTCTCTAAAGAGGGTTGCTTGTCAAAGAAGCTCATGCCATGCTTGCTTGATGAAAACAATGAGGTCGGTTTGTGGGGATGAAGGTCCCTTGAACAAGGTCTATTCTCTAAAGAGGGTTGCTTGTCAAAGACGCTCATGCCATGCTTGCTTGGGGCATGACATTTGGTATGAAAACAATGAGGTTGGTTTGTGGGGATGAAGGTCCCTTCCCTTGAACAAGGTCTATGGTCGCTCGTGAGAATAGTTTAATGGAAGTTTGCAATTAGCTCTTTCCTCCTAGTTGTTTTGCTATCGGTGGACACCTTTGAACCTCTCGGCATCCGTAAAAGGCTCGTGCTCTAAACCTTTGAATTGAATTAGTGTTTTTGCTTTTGAATTAGTGTTTGCTTGACATGTTTCTCGTGTGAATACTATATTACGTAGATCTATAACCAGGAAAGTTTTCGTAATTAATGCCACGTAATATGCATATATGCGCCTCCCACTTCCACCCTTTGTCAAAACCACAGAGCGCCCACCTTCCTCCCCGTCTCGCGCCTCGGTCTCTCCCCCACTTGACACCATGCCGCCCTCTGTCAAAACCACAGAGCGCCCATCTCCAGTCCCTGCCCTCACAGCACAGTGCAGCACAGCACAGAGACAGAGAGATGCTACGCCTAGCTAAAGCATGAAAACCGGCTCAACGAGCTGTCCACAGAAAGAGAGAAAGAGAGGCTCGTCATGAACACTCCGCGTGTGCGTAGAGAGAGAGAGAGAGAGAGAGAGAGAGAGAGAGAGAGAGAGACTCGCTGCTGAGTGGGGAGGGAGAAAGATATGCGAGCAAGGGCCGGGGTGGTGCAAAAAAAAACACACACATGTCAGAAAATACTATAAGTGGAAGATTCCACTTATAGTACAAAATCTACGAAGATTAAAAAACCGAAGAAAACCTTAGAAATAGCCTTGATGAAATTAATAAACCTTTCGAAAAAAAGATTCAATTAAATAATCAATCTCAAAAAAAAAGTTTTGGGTGTTAACCAATGTTTTGATTTTGTGTGTGTCATAGTTACCAAACCTTAGCAAACCTTCCAATCAAACACTAGATTTAAGACTAGGATCGGGTGATAATTGAAGTGACGATGGTATTGCATTTTTTCGTGCTAAGATTGTTTTACCGCGCATGAATCTTAGTTGAGTTCATTCAAGGTGGATTCTTGATCAACACAAATTGGCCTTTGTTGAGTTGGAGTCAAATTTAAGTTCAAATTTTTGTTGGTGTGGTTATTCAAGATTTAGACTTGCAACAACTGACTTGAAGTAGAGTTTCAAATCAATGTTAATCTCAACACAATTATATTGTAAAAGAATCACTATGATCACTAACAAGGTCACTATGTTCAATTAGTCGATCAAAATACTCCACAACTATTAATTAGAAGTACGATTTACCTCTCTACAGGCAATAGTAGTTTGAGAGAGAGAGAGAGAGAGAGAGAGAGAGAGAGAATTAATCTAGTTAAATAAAAATAATTACTTGAGAAGGCACCCTTGGGTTAAGCAAACCCATGTGAGATAATATGGTTGCGAGAAAATAAGAAAACCTACCATGGTCAAAGTTAGACCTTGGTAGTGGTAAGCTGTTGGGTCAATATAAAGCCCACTTCATTCCTTTAATGGAGAAGACACAATTAGGTTGGTTAGATGATTGCTTAGTGGCTTATAGAGAATAGAAGAAGCCCTATGGTTATGAGACACAACACAATTAGGTTATGAAGAAGTCCTATATTTATGAGAGATAGCACAATTAGCTTGGTTGGATGATTGCTTAGTGGCTTATAGAGAAGAGAAGAAGCCCTATGGTTATGAGACACAACACAATTAGGTTATGAAGAAGTCCTATATTTATGAGAGATAGCACAATTAGCTTGGTTGGATGATTGCTTAGTGGCTTATAGATTCCATGTTTGAGTAGTTTTAAGTAGCAAAAAATAGTAGATAAGAAGTCCTAAATTTATGAGAGACAACACAATTAGGTTGGTTGGATGACTGCTTAGTGGCTTGTAGATGCCATGTCTCAGTATTTTTCAATAGCAAAAAATAGTATAAGAATGTTTTCTTAACATGCACGTGAGGCACACTTCATCAAGTCCTATGGTTATGAGAGACAACACAATTAGGTTGGTTGGATGGCTTCTTAGTGCCTTATAGATGCCATGTCTAAGTAGTTGTACATAGCAAAAATAGTACAATAATGTTTTCTTGACATGCATGTGAGGCACACTTCATTCATGTTTGGGAGAAAGGTGAAGATATAAAAATATGTATTCTGGTGTTGCAAGTGGCCCAGCTAAGACGTACAAGCAATAATCTAATAGGGTTATGTTTAAGGGCAACATGAATTGGATTGGATTCTTGATCAATAATGCTGGGTGGATTCTTGATCAATGATTCTAAGTATACATCCATGTTTTTTCACTTGCCATGGACCAAGTATTAATCAGCTTAAAATATAATTCTCCTTGTTAAGCTACTTATTGACAAGAATAGAGTAATATTATAGGTAATATAGGAACAACTCGCCATGAAGACCATTCAGACGATATTTGACCGCAATCAAGAGAAGTCCCAAGCTTTATATTTTTTGGTTCCATTCAAGACGATATTTGGGACTTCTCTTGACCGTAATCAAGAGAAGTCCCAAGATTTATATTTTATGGTTCCATTTGAGACACTAGCCATGTCCACTTAATATGTTGTTTCCTCACAATTTGTTGGTACATGTAATACATCATTGATATTTTAATTCATTACGTATGCGAATATCTTGTTGTTGATGGATTGCAAAAGAGATATTGCAATCGTCACTTCAAAAGCTTCAAAAGAAAATGTAATGCAAGCCCTTCTTTAGAGCATTATAATATTTTATCATGGCATCTTCGTTTTTATAACAATATTCTCCACACTTTAGAGAAGATGTGATACCTTGACAACTCCCCTAGCATAAAATGTAGCATGGTAGCTTTTATTATCTATTCCCAAGCTAGAAACCAACTTTTTTGCCTCATGTTTTAATATAGGCAAATCATTATTTGATTGTAATGATTTTGTAAGAAGCAGCCTATAGTTTTAGAATGGCATGCCTTTATAGATAGATAATAAACTTATTGCAATAATTTTATAAGAAGCAGCTTGTAGTTCTAGAATGGCATGCCTTTATATCTGCAGACAAATTTATGGAAATAGTGATGATACTTGTGTATTAATATTGTATTTACAGTTAAGAATAACAAGGCTGCTAAAAGTGTTTTAAGGGTTGCTTGCTCATAGAGGGAGGTCATGGCTTCTCTCTTAAGAAGGTTCTCTCTTCAATCATATATATTGTTGTCATCCTCCTTATCAAGCATATCAAGTGCTCTATTGTCTTCACGAGGAATATCATGTAGATCATTTTGTAGGAGAAGTTTGTGCTCAAGATCTTAATCTTTTAAATGATATAGGATCTTGATCTTGAACTATATTTGCATACTCTTTCTAAGGGTCATGATGAAGACTCAAGATGTTGCAAATAATGGAGTTAACTTCTTCGAAATTATGCAGAATCTACTCACAATTCATCAATATGGCTCCATTTCTCTTCCTTTTACATGTGTGTGTGAATATTTGTTGTGTGGCACACAAAATATTCGACATATGCTACATGTGATACATATAATCATTCACCATCACCATCACCATCATATACTATATATGATACACACAATATCATTTGACTATGCATACCATGCGATACAAAAAATCATTCATTATCATTATGATATGTTACATGTGATGCGTACAATATTTGGCATATTAATCAACCTCATGGTTCATATCAAAGGGTCTAAAAGAATATAATTTATAGCAAAGGAACCATCTTATTCACATTAAGACGTTACATGTGTCGTAACACACACACTCTCTCTCTCTCTCATGATAATCAAAATGCAACAAATGTCAAGTAGGGTGATGTGCTTAACATCATAGTTATACGTCCTTACAATGGGAGGCAAGTGCCTACTTATGCTTATCTAATTGTGTCCTTAGATCCCTAATGTTAGTACTATTTGGCTATTTTTATGAGTCTAGCATGGTTTAGGAACATCACTTAAGATGACATGGAGGTGATGGTCACAAAGGTGATAGTCGTGTCCCTAATGAGGAACCAAAATTCGAATCCATACTCATATATTTTTTATAATTAGATAAGCCAAGAATTTAATAATTAGTAACTTCTTGTTTGCTTATAAAGAATAATAATTAGTTTTGTATTTAATGTAGTTATTTTTTTGTCAATTTTATGCACTCTAAGATTCTATTATATAGATGCATCATTTACACAATCCTTGATGGAAAATATTTAAAAGAGGTTTTCTTAAAGAAGACATGGACGCAACAGAAGGAGGTTGTTAAAGTTTGAAGCTACCAACACATTACCTCCCATCTAGGAAAGGGAGGAGCTTGCTCTTTTATCGTTCAATTTTGTTAGTAAACTTCTATAAGTGAATTCGTATTTTTATTTCTAAAAGTATGCAAAATTGTAGTTATGAAGTAATTTTTATCTATTAAAAAATAAAAAAAAAGATTATCAATGAGAGTCGATTGCTAAGAAGACACATCATGCTACCCTCCTATATGGATATAGAGCTCTATACAGAGTGCTCATTTTGATGTTAAGAAAGAGAGGATAGCTCTAGGTCTATATTTAAGGTAAAATTTAGCTAGTTGATTACTTATAATTGAACTTTCCTTAATTTGTATATTTATATAACTCAAATTATTTAAAATTTTTTGCCCTTCTTTTGGGAGGTTATTCTGTTTATTTATTATCTTGGGCCTTGTGCAGTTGATGTTGAGCAGTGATTTGATGTAAGTAGGGTGAACATTAATGTAATTCAATGTGAGATAATTATTTCTTTAAAGAAAACTTCCACTAGGAAGAGCATGACTAGATGGATAAGATGAGCCTACTACCACTATGTAGGCACATGGAGGAGCAATAGAGGGGGGAGATGGACCCATGAAACTTATGATATCATGTGAGTGTACAAGAGGGGGGCTTTTTGAAACGAGGCATAAGCTTATAAGGTAGGGGTAAGGCCATGTATTTAGGTGAATACTAAATCTTAAATTTAAGTTAGGGGGAGGGGACCTCGAGCGGGGGAGGGGGGATGTGGAGGGGTATAGCAACATTGGTTGTGGTGATTTACAGTGATGATTTCCTAGTGCTTGGCATCTATGCTAGAGAAAAAACATAGATATAAGGAAGGGGGGCGGAATAGTCATTTTTAAAGGTTTCCTTAAAAGCTTTAACAGGGGGTGTTATCATCTTATGAGCATCATATATAGGGGGTTTTCTTGAGGTTTATACATGCAAGTGACGTCCCCCTTTGTTGTGAGTGAATCCCATGAGGAGATGGATAGGAGGATTATCACAAGGACGAGGACATACACAAATGGATATGATAATGAATTAAATGAGGGAAGTGATGTTGAGACACACATTTACTTATGTGTTTTATATACTTTTTGGACTCTTCGTTGTTGCACCTCAATGTAGAGTGATCTTCTTATTGTACATTTGATAGATAGATAAG